>NW_027176561.1:1916513-2516513 GCF_023349555.1 Cebidichthys violaceus
TTCAGGACTTTTACTTATTACACAGTATTTCTGACCTATGGTATTGCTACTTCTTTTTAGGTAAACAATCTCAGTACTTCTTCCACCACGACTGTCTTACACTTGTATTATCTTTAAGACAAACTAGTTGCTCATCAGTGATCAAATAATTGTGAATCAACACGAGAAGCTCCTGTGCGATGAAAGCTTGTCACTGCAACCTTCAGTGTTTCCAGGCTGTCCAGACACACAGATTACAAGACCTTGGAGTTTCTAAAGTTCTTGGGATATGTTTGTGGTTCTGACATGATTTTCTGTGTTTAGAACAGAAGACATGAAAGCTCGAACGAGTTTCTGGGCTCATACTTTTAATGAAATACATTCATTCTAAGACAACAAAGAGCTTTTCAAATTTTTTTATTCATCACTTATAATAATACAGTCATGCTGCAGAATTACATAGTTCATCTTATTTTGAAAAGGATATATAAAAACCAAATATAACTGTAAAAATGCCCCAAAAAGAAATATACAAGTTTTCTTAAAAATGTGAAATTTAAATGAAATATATATTTTAATTGATCTATCATATCTTTTAATTTAGTTTGTTTATTTTCTTTTTTTATAGTATATAGAATGTGCAGACAGAATCTCATGAAGTTTAATACAATGCATTCACTGACTTCTCTATCCTTCTCAACACCTTGATTATTGATGTGGTCAAGCTTTAGTTATATATGTGTGAGCTTGGTGAAAAACACTTGTTATAGTTAAAGTTATATAGGATATTCATGAGTGTAAATCATCCTTGTCCCTATTCTCTGTGCCTTGAGATCCCAGAGGAAACAGAAACTAATCTGTTGAGTAGTGAGGACGAACCACCACCTGGTAGGAGAACAGCTTTGAGGGGCATGAATAGATTTCTTTTTTGCTGCTTGGAATAAACACAAGATTCTCACCATCACCAGCATTAAATTCCTGAACGTGGGACACGTAACTTCCTTCGCACATAACAACGAGCCTATTGCTGTGACGAATGCGTCTCTCCATCTCTCTGGGCAAATCGCTGTTCTTTCCCTCAACCTTCAAACTTACAGCTGGCAAAGAAGGACAAGTGATACCTTCACTTGAGCAATCTGCATCACTGATGTATACCCTTGTTTTCCAGCTCATTTTGCTAAAAGCAAAAAAGGCACTGTTATGAACCGGTGTTTGGAAATCAGATGTCAATCTATTGATGCGCTGTCTATGAATACTGTAGAACCCAAAATCCTTGTAAGGTTTGACTTTGTGGTAGCTGAAGGTGAAGCTCCACGGTGTGCCAGTGTAAATCCTGGGTGTGTAGACATGTTGTCCCTCCCTCAGGTCATTGAGCAGCGTCGCGTAGGGGAGAGCGTTAAACTGAAACCCCTGCAACTGGCTGGCATGGTACTGTGAGCCGTCAAGTGTGTATAAGTCCTCAACTGGTATCAGTGGGAAACGGATGAGCTTCAGAAGGATCTCAGGAATGGTCGCGTTGTCTTGGGCAGCCGCCCATCTCTCCAGTCCATTCAGGATGACGGTTTCATTATGCACCACAAGGTCTGAGCGAGACAGAAGAGCTTTGACCAGATCAAATGCAAGATCCGTCCAGACTGGGGAATGGATCAGGGCCTCACAGTTCCACGCAAGGTAGCGAAGACAAACCTCCTGTAGCGCCTCATCACCCGCATGAACTGCATACTCATAGAAAGAGATCTGAGTCTGGAAAGTGGGATCCTCTGGAAGAAACAGTCTCAAAAGATTTGCAGCCTCTTTCTGAACTTCTGTCAGTCCCCAGTCGAATGCCATCTTGAGAATGCAATGGGCGGAAGATCGGTTGAGTTTGATCTTTCTTGTGTAGACGTATCTGAAATTTAAACATTTTCATTAGTATGTTTCAGCTAATTCTTATTCAGTGCGAGTTGTACAGGTTTACATGACAGTGCAGGCGACAGTTTAAAAGTCACAAGTTTGCTTTTACCTGACAAAGTTGTTGGCGTGCTGACTGCAGTTAGAGGCGGCCTCAATGCTGAGGCTGCTGAAGTCCGGCTGTGACGTTTTGAGGAGTGAATTCATCGAGAGGATGAGGCTGTGAGCACAGATCGTCTCAAAGGTGTTGTTGTGCTCCGCCACTGTAATGTTCAAGTCACAGTCACGTCCACTGTCAAACAGCTCCCCCAGCTGATGAGAGAGGACTGCGTTGTGGTCCAAATCATACTCTTGTCTTAGATCCCTGTTGAGTTGTTCTGGTTCTAATGGATCTAATGGAGATCAATATTGGCACAGTGAGTGGATTTGTTGTGAAGAGAAATTTGCGTCTAACTATACTACTAGATTCAACATCAGTTGCCTTACCATTTTGGCATCTAACCCCAGCATCTTCAGCGTGACCACAGTTATGAATCCCCAACCCAGGAAAGTTACACTGGAGCAGGCTCTTCTCTGTTCCACTACAGTCTAAGTCATCCATCCAGATGTTGCCATGCCCTAACAAAAAAACAAAACAATCACAGAGTAAAAACAGTCACTTGCACAAAAAAAAATGTATAAATTAAAAGTTACAGGTTTTCATCGGAAGTGTTTGTGAATTACCATCGCCAAACGATAGAACTTCTGCTGCTCCAGCGAAATCTAACTGGCGACACACTACATCAGCGTCATTTATGTCCCAAGCATCGTTGCACACAGTCCCCCATCTTCCAGCATGAAAGATCTCCACTCGGCCCTCAGAGTTATATTGACCACCGGCCAGCCTAACAGAACCTTCCTTATCACCTAAAGAAAATGTAATTAGTGTCATTTGTTTGGTTATTAAAATAGACAGAAAATGATGACATGCAGACCATGTCTGTTATACAAGGACATGAGCTCAGGTTTATATTTAGACTAAAGCTACATCAAATCTCCAGTAGGACAGAGACTTCAGCCACCAGCAGAGCTACAAGTGAGAACAGACAACAACGAAACCGAGGAAACGAGTGAGAGACGTGTGTTGACCGCATTTATAGACCCATAATCTAGTAAACGATTATGTGTAAGTGTTGATTTTAAAGTAAATGTGATGAGAGAGAGAGAGAGAGAGAGAGAGAGAGAGAGAGAGAGAGAGAGATAGCAAGACCCGCAGCACTGTAACTAAGTTAAAACTTTCCACAAACTGTATCTGTTTGAGTTGATAGAGTAAGATTTTAGAGAAGATCTTAAGTATCAAACACG
Organism: Cebidichthys violaceus; assembly: GCF_023349555.1. NCBI lineage: Eukaryota > Metazoa > Chordata > Actinopteri > Perciformes > Stichaeidae > Cebidichthys > Cebidichthys violaceus. The sequence goes on from NW_027176561.1 coordinate 1,919,727, forward strand.
ACCTTTCATTATTAAAGACTACTTTATTGCTCTGGTTGCTTAGTTATAAAAAATACAACAATCTGGCGCATGCCCAGTGTAAGTGAAGAGTCACGTGATATTCGTTTTCAGGCGTGTCCGTCTGAACAGAGATCATTTTGAAACCGAAGGCTGAAACGCCTGTGGGCTGAGATCATTTCGAAACCGAAGGCTGAAACACCTGTGGACCTCATTTCGAAACCGAAGGCTGAAACGTTGTGTGGACTCAGTAGTATGGACATGGCCTAAAGCTCTCAATAATATATGTAAAGTATATATATATTATATATATACACACACACACACACGTCTGTCTTCATGAACTATTATTTCCTCTACTTTCATTTACACAACAAGGCTCAACAACCAGTTGAAAGTGAATAGATCCAAATTGTGTCAGTTGCATTCTTAATGTCTGTGATTAAAATAGTAATATTTTTGTGAAAATACAGTGAATATTTATTACAAAATGATGAGTGATTTAGGTATCTTACTTCCACTTTTATTGCTATTGAGAATATCGTTTATGCACTCAAGAAGATAAGCCAGTGAACATTCATAGTTTCTAAAGATAGATTCAAAAGTTGTTGTTTAAGTAAGATAAAATAAGATAATCCTTTATTGGTCCCACAGCAGGGAAATTTGCTAAACTGGGATTAAACGTAAAACAAACAACAGTAAACATATGTTATACAGCTCCACATGATAAGAACAATTTACTCACCAACAGACAAGCTGACGAAAAGAATGCTGAATAATAAGAAAGTATTTTCTTTCATTTTGATTGCAGTGCACTGGGGAAAGAAGGAAAACAAGCAACATCACTAATTTTTGTTAAATAGTGACCAAGTTAATCTTTTTTTTTAAAATAGGAATGAACTTACCAGAACTCAAAACGAGGTGAACTGAAGAAAGGCCTCTCAATGAAGAAATGAACAGTGAAACTCAATTAGCATCTATTTTCAAGGACTCACCACCCACAAAAGGGGTGTTTCTCAGGAAAATAGTTGAAATCTGATGCTACCTGTCAGTCTGTACCTGTCCATCTGTCCATCCAGAAAATATATATTGATGTGCAGTGGTGGAAAGTAATAATGTACCAATTGAAGGTTTCATCTTTACTTTACTCATTTCCATTTGCTGCTACTTTATACTATTCCACTATAATTCAGAGCCAAATATTGTACTTTTTACATTTATTTTATAACTTTAGTTACTAGCTACTTTGCAGACTCAGATTAACAATACATTTTATTGATCGCTTGTGAAAGTCACAAGCTACCCAGCACTATATATACGTAGCTAAAATAAATAAGCAACCTTTACCAACTGCATTAAAGCATGAATCAATAATACTAAATCAATTATATCAATAATACTTTTACTTGTAAAAGAGTATTTCTAGGCTATTGTATTTGTACTTTTAATCTCAGTAAGGTTACTTCTTCCACCACTGCATTTGAATATTGTATAAGATGCGCTGGAAGGTGAGATAAGATAGATAGATGGATAGATACTTTATTCATCCCGCAAGGGGAAATTTGTTCACGACAGCAGCAAAAATATATTTAAGCAATCAAAGTAACAGAGTAAAAAAAAAAGTATAAAAATGCACAATATATGCAATGAAATAGAATAATATTAATGAACTAACTAAAATAGATCAATAAATAATGATAAATAAATAAAGCATATCTATGAAGTTATATGCTACTTACTCCTTTATTCCTTACAGAACAAATAATGCAGGCTACATTAACAATTGAAATTTGGAAAGAAAATACTTAAATAAGTATGAGTATACTTTAAAAATAGATGATTTCAGTCCCCATCAATACTTAAGCCACCCAGCAGGAGAGTGTGAGGGCGTTGCTAAGCAGCCGCTATAAACAAAGCTACAGGGAGAGGGCAAGGAGCAAATCAAGCTCTGAAAAATAACTACTTTTGAGGACAGAATTTCAGTTTCTAGGTTAGTTATAGCTTTGTAACAAACCACTTGTAGAGCAGCGACAGTCTGGACTCCAGACTATAGTTTTAACTTCAGTTCGCCAACGTGGACAGAAGCAAGGGAACTATAAAAGGAAGGAGGAGGACAGGAAGAGACACGATGTCAACACAGGCAGACCCAGCGAACATCGGCAAAGTGCTCGGTTTTCTTCGAGAGTGGGACCGTGGTGACAGGAGGGTCCGGAGCCGCATGTTGAACACCTTCCTGACCCAAAACACAGGGAAGACGTTTTATGAGCTGGAGCTGGAGTTTGCTCAGGTGGCCAGCCTCTTTCTGGCTCGACTCACCACCTGGATGAGACTCACGTATCCTTCGTATGGTTCCTGCATAAGAACAGAAGGCCTATATAAACAGTGTATTTATTATTAATATTATCAATATATACATGTTCTAAACATGCGTATTAATGTGTATTTATTCTGTACACTGTGCTTTAGGTTCCATACACTATGATGTTATCTTAATGCATAGTGACAGGGTGAATAAGGTAGGGGATCTGCTCAGGACTTATGAGAATGGCTCATATATTAGACTAAATATTAATCATCTTTTTAAAATATTTTTCTTTTTCATTTATTTTGACTGAAATTGAAGCATACGTAAGTACATTTAAAGTTTTGAGCCCTGTAGGGAGTGGGCTTTCCTCTGCTTCCTGTGCTGGATCGACTCTGAACTGAGATCTAGTCCTTAATATTCAGATACATGTTTGGAACGTTCTTGGGAATGCAGCTTAAAGCGATTGGGATTTTCCTCTCTGCATCAAGCCAGTAAGTGGACTACAAATGCTGCATGATAATCTGACATAGGACTGTATATGTGACTCATCATGCAGTTTTTGTCTTTGGCACACTTTTCTCACGTTCCTCAGTGATCAGTACCTGATGGAGTTCCTGGAGGATGGAGGTGTTCTCACTCTCCTGGACATCTTGGGCCACTTTCAGAGCAAAGAGGAGGAGAAGACAGAGGCCCTTCGTCTTCTGCTCACCGTCTCTAATGCTGGTCGCAAGTACAAAGAGATCATCTGTGAAAGCCATGGTATAAACAATGTTTTTACACTTCCTTTTTATTGCATTTTCTTATTCACGTAACAAAGCAATTAACAACAAAAATAACATTACTGTGTGGGTTTTCAGATTTTATGCTTACAGTCGCAATCTAATATCTTTATGTCTACTTACATGTTCACTATTGGTACATTTTAAGGAGTTTTCCTGGAAATACAAACTTCTCCATACAGTACCGCAGTAGCTGTTTGTTTGTTTTTAGCTCTGTTTATACCTGACATGCAGATAAGATAAAACTAGTATTTTTCTATTAACCATTTGGATGATCAGTGCAGCACTATGCGAGCCATGTCAGTTTTGCTCTATTTTGTTACATTCTTGCAGGTGTGAAAGCCATAGCAGAGTGCCTGGCTCAGTCAAACACAGATGAAACCCAAGAGACAGCCTGGGCCCTCCTGGAGTCCCTCTCCCATGGAAACCCCAAATATCAAAACCAAATCTACAAAGGTCTGATTGCTCTCATGACTTGTACCTCCCCTAAGGCCCAGCAGCTGGCCCTGCACACCTTACACACTGTCCAGGTACACACCAAGCCATGTATCAAAGCAAACCTGTGTTTTCATCGTTGTCAGAGCATGCATGTGCCCTCAAACTTCGCTCTTTCACACAATGGATCTTTTGGCAAAAATGTGATCTATATTGAACATATGAGTAGAAATAGTTCTCCCACTATCCTCTCTCACAGTCCAACATGAAAACAGCCCATCACAGCATTGTGGAACCTCTGCTGAATATGCTCAGGTCCCTGCATCTGGAGGTTCAGGATGGAGGTAAGCTGAAAAAATGTTAAAAAACACAGCCTTTACTGTGGCTGATGATTTTATTTATTTATTTTTTTTTTTGGGGGGGGGGGGGGGGTTTGTATGGTGTAACTTTCTTTAAAATGACATTAAAAAACCGCAGTCATTGTGGCAATGGCTGAAAATTATCTATCCTGTCATAAATAAGCACCTTGTAATATCTTGTCTAACACTCTTCTCTCTCTCTGGCAGCTATAAATCTGATCTTAGACCTGAGGCGTTACGATGTGAGGCCGCTGCTGCTCAATGGACTGGTGGTTCTGCTGAGGCCCACGAAAGAAGAAGTGCAGCACCACATGCATATGAACGGTGATACTTTAGTCTATAAGTGTGTTGTTTTTCTAAAAATGTACTATTCTAATATCCTTTTGGAACACCCAAGTTATGCTAATATTCCTGCAATTTCTGAATAAAACATGTAATTTTCCACCAACCCAAAACCCACCTATTGGTATGCTAGCATTTAGTCCATTTTTGATATGGTTTCTTGTTAATGTGACCACATTTGTCACATTAACAAGAAACCATAACATAGTTAGTTGATTCATACAATCCCATCAGAATCTGAGAGGATCAAGATGACTGGATCTCTGCCTGAGTTCGTGCAACAAGCTGCCGCAGCTAAAACTATACGGTATGTAATAGTCGTCCATTATAACTATACATGTAATGAATGTTTTATTACACAACAAAAATGGTAAGAATAATGTAATGTTTTTATCACGTGATATGTAAAAAAGACTAAATCTAAGAGATATATTTAATTAATATTGCTTTATTGATCTCAGTGTAATAGTTTTTTGGCAGTTGTCATACAGTGAGGATATGTTTTGATGGTGTTGAATGTGTTGAAGCTTGCTGGCCAAAGACAGTCAGGAGGTTTCTCATGAGCTCCTCTCTCTCGGAGTGATCCAACATCTTCTGTACGCTATGGGCAACAGAGAACACGCTGATGCCCAAATACAAGCCAGTCTGGCCTTGGAGGTAGGCCTACATACCTGCTTTCAGACACTGTACATACACACACACACAGACACACACACACACACACACACACACACACACACACACTCTTTCATACATACTTTCATCTCTGCCCAGCACTTTGTCCGCTCATACCCGGTTATTGAGGAACATGTGCAGAGAGGCATCGGCAGCACACTGTTTGCAGCCTTTATGGTAAGCTTTAATAACTTCTTAAATGATATGATAGCTTCAGTTAAAAGGTCAATGTGAAAGCTTGTAGAAGGCTCTACTAACAGATTCAATCCCCGTCTTTCTACAGCACCAAGCTGACACTTTGTACATGAATATGGATGAAATTCAAGCAGAAATCCTGCTCACGAACAAGGTTAACATAACTGAAGGTAAGGCATGTTTAGGCTGGTTAAACGTTGTTTTTTTCATAGGTTGCCTGTATTATGTGAGAATAATTGTTTGTTTGTTTTTTCTTGTCAATCTTTGAATTCTAGTTTGAGATAGTGACAACTCTGAAGGCTGAAAAGAAGGACAAACCATTTTAATGATGCAAATGAATACGATTTAGTTGGTTTACAGTTTACATTTTTTTAATTTTCTGATTAGCTGTCTACCTTTTTTCATTTGTGTATTTTTTTTAAAAAAGGTGATCAATTTGGACTTAACATGTTATCTCATTATAAAAAAATTATCTCTGTAACTGTCTATATGTCCATATTTTACACTAATTACACCAACTGTTATTATTATTTTACACTTTTTCATGACAATTTACTTTTGTTTATTTTTAATATGCACTATAATAAAATAAATGTCTTCTAATCCAGTCGTAATGATAATGATAATCAATAACACAACCACACAGACCGCCTTTACGTAAATTTTATTTCGACCCTCCCACCGGAGATGACGTACACTTCACTTCCGCTGTGTCCTCTCAGCGGATTGGACGAGCAGCGTCCGTCCGTCTTTGAACGTGGCGGGAGCCAAAATGAATCCGTGAAGTAAACAAGTGCGCTCGTGCTGTTCGCAAAGAAATGAAATAAGTCGCTTCATGCAGAGTTTGAAAATGAGCCGGTTGCGTTCAGCGATGCTTAAAGGAAAGAGAGCCGGACTGGAGGTGGTAGAATCAGCAAAACCAAAGCAGAAGAGGTCAAAGAAAGCTGTGAAAGAAGGCAGGTAGCATGTTTATGTAATTTAACTTGTACTAAAAGACAAAACATTTTGGGTAACGTTAGCTAATCTATCCACTTTAACATGTTCTCGAATATGAACCAGCACAATATGTTTGTCTGTCGATGTCAGTCTGCATGAGATTTATGTAAGAACTAATTTCACTTTTGAACCCTCAGATTAAATTTGCACACATCACACATTTCTGCATTTTATTTTGAAAGTCAGAAAGGTTTTCTATTAAGTAATGCAGTGTATAGCTTCAGAAATGACCACATTAGTCCTGTGGAGTATTGATGTTAAATTGTACGCATTTTTGCAGGGAATAAATTCTAATATATATTTAAATGATCTCTGACTTATTAAGCAGTTGTGAAAAATGACACGTCAAATGGTGTCATAATCACCTAATCTTTTGATGTTCTCATGTTGTTTTATTGCTTTAACATCAGTGGAATTTGCCTTGTTAAAAGTACGTTTAGTTTGATTGAGAATTATGTTTTTGGTCCTCCAGAAGAAACCACGAGTGCCTCCTCACCATCGTCCACGTACCACATCTTCCATGCTCCTGCTGATGTTGTGCTGCTGCGCTCTCGGCTCCTCAGCTGGTACGACCAGGAGAAGAGGGAGCTGCCATGGAGGACTCTGGTAAAGAGGAGAAACATTTCTTCCACTGGTTTTGACAAGAAAGTTTGTCTTTTTTTTTTAATACCCGTATTTGGTTGTGAGAGACACATTTTAACTATGCATCATTATGAAAGTACAGGAGGTGTTGTAGAGAGTTTGGTTCAGAGATGTTGATATTACAGCGTATATGAAACCGACTTTTTTATTTGACAATGAAGATTTATCGCTAAGATTTCCATCACACCTAATTTCATGGTTTTATTTTATTTTTTTTAATCTCATCACTATACAAATCCTAAAAGTAAAACAACAAACTGGGATTACATAGCCACTGTAAATTAAATTAATATATATATTCTTAAAGATGATATCTGACAGTATTTGACTGTTTGACTGACCTATTAAAGGGATAGTTCAGATTTTTGAAGTGGTTTTGTATGAGGCACTTATGTATAGTCAGTGTATTAACTGCTGTAGATGGTCGACACACCTCCAGTTTGAAGAAACAGACAGGAGTACCAGGAGCAAAGCAATGTACTGCTTTGGACGAGTGGCAGCAGCAAATTGTATTCCAGCCACCTTATATCCATCTATGCTCTCTCCAAAGCAACCAGACTGCTGCCTCAATCGGTTTGTTTCTGTTATAGTGTGACTTTGGTGAATCTGAACTAATCCTTCACATCAACACAAACAAACTAACCGATTGAGGCAACGGAAGACCAGCAACTTTGGTGTTCTGCGATTTAAAATGACTGTTTTTGTCGAAGGAGTCTTTGCCTTCAAAGTGAGCATAGTGCTGTCGTCTGGCGGCAACGTAAAGGGAAAACATTTCTAAATAAAGCGTACGCTCGTATACATTTTGCTGCTGCCCCCGTCCACAGCAGTTTATTGCTTTGCTCCTTGTGCCGGTATTCCTGTATTCCAGTCTGTTTCCCCAAACTAGGGGGGTGCAGACTGCCATCTACTGTAGGTAATACTCTGACTATGGATAAGTACCTCTTACAACCCCAATGCAAAAAACAGAAGTATCCCTTTAAAGCCTTTCCTGTTATGCCATGGCTGTTTTAAAGCCCTTATTCTCATCTGATTGTCGGCACACATTCTTTACAGTTACTTCAATGTTTCATTTTATGATTACTGAATAATAAAATACATCATTCAATATGGTCATTCTAAAATGCCCAAATATAGCAAAATGTTGATCAGTAATCCTCATATCAAGCTATATTGCCCTGCCTTTGTTTAGACACATGCAAAAACAATGCAGACTTCTCTAACCGTCTGTCTCCGTGTGTTTCTTTTACAGGCTGTGACAGAGTCAGACCTCAACATCAGGACATATGCAGGTAAGACGATGGTTTCCTGTCAGAATGACTCGTATTAAACAGCTGACAACACTCCTTATAAGACCGTTTTCTCTCTTTTTTTTTAATTTTAGTCTGGGTTTCAGAAATCATGCTGCAACAGACCCAAGTTGCCACAGTAATAGACTATTACAACAAATGGATGAAGGTAGGTGTTGTTCATTACACTGACTGGAGTCCTCGTGATACATTAACTGTACATTCATTTCATTTTGTGTAATTTAAACTCTCTCTTCACTTGTGTCCCAGCGGTGGCCCACGCTGCAGGATCTTGCTGCTGCGACGCTAGAGGTGATGACTAAAGGAGCGGCCCCTGAAGACGATGGTGATTTAAAAAAAAAAAAAAAAAGTATTGATTTCAAACTTAATTTATTGATTTCATTCAATGTGTAGGAAGTGAACCAGATGTGGGCGGGTCTTGGCTACTACTCCAGAGGGAAAAGACTGCATGAAGGGGCTCAAAAGGTTTGTGTTGTGTTTAGTAAATCTGCTCTGACTGAATGGTTTCATGTCAAGAACAATTATGTCGTCCATTATGAAATATGGGGGCAGGTTGTCGATTGTCTCACTGGTGTGTTGTAGGTGGTGTCGGAGCTTCGGGGACAGATGCCTCGCACAGTGGACGGCCTGCTGAAACAGCTGCCTGGAGTGGGACGCTACACGGCTGCAGCTGTGGGCTCCATTGCTCTTGGTCAGGTGTGTTTCTATGGACCAGAGGAAAAACCTCGTAGGCCACAGTTGATAGCTTTGCTGCCTCGTTTATGACCGAAAAGATCTCTGTTGCTTAGGTTACCGGAGCGGTGGATGGCAATGTGATTCGGGTGCTGTGTCGCCTGAGGGCCATCGGAGCTGACAGCACAAGTCCTGCAGTGACGGAGGCTCTTTGGTGAGATCGAACGTCTTACCATCAATGATTTTGATCCCAGCTCCTACCTTAACATCTATGAATGTTACTGTGATGTTGTTGATTTTTCTTGCTTTGTATGCTCTACATGCAATAAACTTCAATGTCTGTCCCGACACTCAAACACACCTCTGCACTGGTCGATTATGAACTGTGCTTACAGTTTTCCTTGGCTTTTATAAACAGACTGTAATCAGTGGTGTCCTGTTCAAAGTCTGTCTGGCTAGGACAGCTTTGTTTAGTCTACACAGAATGATTCATGTGTGTTGTCTCAGATGATTCCAGGCAACAGTTCAAAGATTTGATTAGCTTGAAGATATTTAGATGTAAAAAAAAAACCTGATGATTGTTCCTCAAAAATATAAAACAGAAAACTGGATTTGGGACGAGTCAAATTATGATCTTGGAAAATGAATGTCATCTTTTTATGTGATCAATGTGCAGGAAAAAAAACATATTTAAAACCCAAGTCAGTATTTGTAAATTGTATTAAAGTGATTTCAGGAGGGATGAATTGCTAAAATATGTATGCTGTGATTCCAGCTTTTTAATTTTTTCTGCTCTGTTTCAGGAGTCAAGCCAATAGACTGGTGGACCCTGAGAGACCCGGGGACTTCAACCAAGCCATGATGGAGCTGGGAGCACGAGTCTGTACCCCTAAAGCACCACTGTGCAGCCAGTGTCCCGTACACTCTCACTGCCACTCTTTTCACAAGGTAAAAGGATCCCATGTGCTTCGTTTTGGAAATGTAGAAGTGCTGAAATAGATTATTAATGCTTTGAAAGTTTGGGATTTGTCCACATGACGTTGATACAGTGTGTGAATGTGCAGGTTCATGTTAAACAAGAGAAAAACTCCAGGAAGCTCTTGGGGAAGCTGGACAGGAAGTCGTCCACCCTGCCCGACATAGAAGACTGTAGTAAGTGTCCTGAGCTCTCTTCTCTCCCTCAGAGCTCACGGTGTTATATTAAAGTACTTTGTCTTCTCCCTCAGTGAACAGCGACACGTGTCCCCTGTGTCCCTCGGAGCCCTGGGACGACGAGTTGGGTGTTCAGAACTTCCCCAGAAAGCCGGCGAAGAAGCCGCCTCGCGTGGAGCGAACCCTGACCTGTGTGGTGGTCAGACCTGGAGAGGAGGGAGAGGACGAGTACCTGCTCACACAGAGGCCAAACAAAGGTCTGTGCCCGCAGCGTGTCCCACCACTGTCTCTAGCCTGATTATCAGATTTGTTTTCATTTTACTATTTGAATCGCTGAGAAAATGGTGGATGTGAGCAGCAAACCGTAGGTCCATGACTCAGGTAGACGTTAATCACTCTTCAGCTGTTACTTTATTTCCATCAGCGTTTATTTTGGCATATATTTAATATAATATAATTTGCATTGTAGTTTTACTCAAAGTCAGACAAACTTTAAAGAAATTCTAAATCCAGAAACGCAGTGGTGGAAAGTAACTAAGCTGTTTACTCAAGTACTGTACTTAAAGGTACTACGAGGAACTTTGTATGTTGTGTAGAGGCATCAGTAATACATTGAGACTATTTCACAACCAGTTCCTCACAGTAACTTAACATACAATTATGAGGTACTTGTACTCTACTTGAATATTTCCATTTTATTTTACGTTCTACAATTCAGAGGCAAATATTGTACTTTTACTCTACTACACTTATTTGATTGTTTGATTCTAGTTACTCTACAGATTCAGATTGATAATATAAATACATCCTCAAATACACTTTATTGATCCCCAGGGGGGGACATTCACAAGCTACCCAGCAGTATACAAAGTAGTGAAATGAGATTGTATCTTTTTATTAAACAGCCTGTGTACTGACAGGTTTGCTGGCAGGCTTGTGGGAGTTTCCGAGTCTTCTGCAGGGGGAGAAGCGCTCCGAGATGACAGAGAAGAGGGCTCTGTGTGCTCAGATCAGCGGGTTACTGGGAACCCATCTGACAGAAAGCCTCTTCCAGTATGTGGGGGAGGTAAGCTTGACATCAACCGCCAATCTATCATGCACACTTTTAATATGCGAATAGCCTCTTTCTGCACTGATGGATTGTCTGTCTGCAGGTGGTTCACATCTTCTCCCACATCCACCAGACGTACGTGGTTCACAGTGTGCGTTTGACGGACGCTGACGCACAAACGCCGACTGCAAATGCACAGTGGCTCACCGGGTCCGCTCTTCAGGAAGCCGCTGTGTCCACAGGACTGAAAAAGGTATTTATGTTGTTTACACAGCGGGTGTGTGAAGCCCTGCTGTGTACCTGAGGTTAGCAGTACCTGCAGCACCAAGGGTCGACAGAAAGCAGTAAACTTGACTTCATGTGTTTCTGGTGTGTAGAGACACTTATATAGCTCCCCCGTGTCACATCACAGGATTTCAGCGCTTTTAAGTTCAAGTTTCCCCCTTTAATGGTTTAAAAAGTGCTCCTTTCTTCACTTTTACTCAGAGTTTCAGAGCATGTGAAGGACAGTTGAGTTTGTTTCAGAAAGTCGTGACAGCAGCAGCAGCGAGTGAGCGTCCACATTTGCTCTTGTGTAGCCTGAATGAATGAGATCGATGTGTTGATTCTCCTGCAGATCGTGAAGCTTTGTGACTCTGTGGACAGTCAAAAGGAGCAAACCTCCAAGGTGAATATACCTCTGTTTGTGTGTGTGTGTGTATACAGTATGTATCTTATTCTATAATCCTATATTAATAGCAGATTCCACCTTTTGTCATTTGTCTCTCTTAGGGTGGGAAAAGGCAGAAGCACACCGGCACAAAGAATAACAAGAATCAACAGACCTCAAAAAAAACAAAACTGAGTGCAGTGAACAGCAGCAGCAGACAGCTCTCCCTCAACGCCTTCTTCAACTCCGTTAAACAGGAATCTTGATGGTATTGTGTGTTTGAATGAGGGATTGTTGTGGTATCATGGTCCCATCACTGCTAATTAGATACAAAATGCCATCCAATTATTTTAACATCCGTTTTTTATATATATATATATATATATATATATATATATATTATGTATATATATATATATATATATATATATATATATATATATATATATATATTATGTATATATATATATATATATTATGTATATATATATATATATATATATATATATATTATGTATATATATATATATATATATATATATATATATATATATATATATATATATTATGTATATATATATATATATATATATATATATATATATATATATATATATATATTATGTATATGCTCCTCTGATGTTCCAGTAGGGACTTTGAGTGAATCAGCTGTCTAATTAGATTTCTATTAACCTCATTGATGATGTTTTTATACTTGTTTAATAAAATTAAATGTTTTTATTTCCGCAGCAAGAGTTTAATGTTATTGGACAAAACGTGTCGAGAATGTAACTTTGGATAATAAAGCCCAGACACAATAAGACAAACACCAGGCTCCACGTGTAAACTGTTCATCCTCCAATCAAGATGTATTGTGTTTTTAATACGGTAAAATGGCGGGAAACAGCGCCCCCTGCTGGTCTGAACTTGTAACAACCAACTGATCCTATCAGAAAAAACAAGAATGCCAATGGCGACGAAGAATAGGTAGCGATTCTTATCTGGTCGGTAGTTACTCAACTGTCTTTTGACAGTCAGATGGGAGACAAGGCCGCATTCGTACCTTTTGTGCAGTGAATTAGTTTTGTCGACTTGGGTTTCGTGCATCAACAGCAGAGTTTCTGGTGCAGCTGGTTGCTCCAGTCTGTCCTCATTCATTCTTTGCAGATGGTCCGGATTTGCCTGCAGCGCGTTCCGAAAGTTGAACTTTGCTAATACTTATTTTCCAGATAACGTAAGTGTCCAAAGGTTCTCCAGCGTGGTCACTGAAGTTTACCGTTGAAACACCGGTTGCAAGGTGTGCATCACTGAGTAGATTGTTCATGTTGAATGCTACAGATTTAAGTTTTTTTTTTTTTTCTTCTTCTTTCGGTCATTAACTCTCTTATGTTTCAAGATGGACTCTGCGTGGCAAAGCGTCCTCTCTGTGCACCAGAGAATAGTGGACAATGGAGGTATGATGCTGTTTCCTTAATAAATCTTTAGTTTTGCAGTAAACTTGAATCAAATATTGAATTTATAGAAGAGATTCCCAATCTAAAGAATAAGCCTCTTTGTGTGTGTGTGTGTGTGTGTGTGTGTGTGTGTGTGTGTGTGTGTGTGTGTGGGTGGGTGTGTGGGAGCTGCAGATGTGATGCCCAGCTTGTCTTCACAATGACTGCTTTGTGGCTTGTCACGTGATAAGTCACCATGCCACTTTTTAAATGATAGGGGAGGACTCTTTCATTGTCCTGCAAAACCTGCTTTTTTTCCTCCTCAAACCGTAAAACGTTTTTTCCTTCTTATATTCACAAAACTGCACACATACTGTAGGTCACCTGAGCTAAACCGGAACAAAACAAACTACAAAAATACTTGCTATTCCTGTGTAGACTAAGCAAAACAAGTGTAAATCAGTGCTGAACGTGTTGGGACATCAAGGCAGCTCTTATAATTAATGTAATCCCTGACTCAAAGCTCTGTAATGTTCCAGACAAGAGGACGGACCCATGGCTGCTGGTCTACTCCCCCGTCCCGGTGGGACTCATCTTCCTGGTGTACCTCTGTGTGGTCTGGGCCGGCCCTCGTCTGATGAAACACAGAGAACCCTTCGACCTCAAAGTCTTCCTCATTGTTTACAATTTCGCCATGGTCGGCCTGTCGGCCTACATGTGCTATGAGGTGTGTTTGTGCTGCTGTTTGTTCTGTTTTTTTATGAAGGAACCAGATCAATCATGAGCTCAGTAGCTTCTGTTTCCTCTCAGGAATTTCTGTTTTATGATGTAAGCCGTTATGTTGGATGTGGTTTTCTTTTGATGAAGTAATTGTATGAATGTTCACCAGTTCGTGGTCACATCCTGGCTCTCGAACTACAGCTTCCTCTGTCAGCCTGTAGATTACAGCACCAGCCCGCTGGCGTTGAGGGTAAGCAAGTGACTTTGATGTGTTTGTGCAGAAATGTTGTCTTTCACGACCTACATGTGGAACATAATTAACATTAAAATAATCCTACTGACAGAGTGAATATGTAAAACTCCCATTTCTACACCGTTTCCTTCCTCCAGATGGCCAAAGTCTGCTGGTGGTTCTTCTTCTCGAAGGTCATAGAGCTCGCTGACACGGTGCGTATTCGTTAAAATGCTTACAGTATCGGTGAAATTCAAAGAATGCAGAGTTAAAACTGTAGCAGCTTGCTCTTCTCCTATCTATGCCCAGATCTTCTTCATCATGAGGAAGAAGAACAGCCAGCTGACTTTCCTTCACGTTTACCACCACGGCACCATGATCTTCAACTGGTGGGCGGGAGTCAAATATGTTGCCGGTGGACAGTGTAAGTCAACTAATGTAGTCGTGATGATATCGCGACCGTGTGGCAGGATATTGTTGCAGAAAGGAGAAGTCTGGTGATGTTCAGTATGTTTGTTACTGTCCACAAACCCCACGAAAAGACCAGATTACAGAATGTTTAGTCTGTTTTATACCTTATTTTTTTCTGGGCCATTGACTGTAATATATAAAAAAAATGGAAAGACACTTTATTTTTTAGCAAATGTTCCTTTTAGGGATGGGGTGAGGGTTTAGAAACAGCTCGAGTGAGAGACGAGTGTTTTTTGCATGATTGTATGATGAACCTCCAAAGCACACACACTAATTGAAATACAACTGGGAAAAAAAAGTGACTCCTGCAACGAAACAGCTGACTCAAACTTATTTTGGTTGTAAAAATTGACAAAAACAGAACAAAACTAAGGCCATCGTCTCAGTGATCAAATGCTATCTGGTCCTTTGCATAGATGTTGTGCTCATGAACACAAATAAAGTGAGCTTAATTACACTGTCTAATGTGCCTCATTTACTACTTATTTTTATTTAATCATTCACTATCGGTACTTGACTTGTCGTTTCTCTTCATGTTTCAAACGTTTTACTGACTTACATAAATCCTTGAAAAAGCCCATTTCTTAATGCCGCTCTGTTGTTACGATTCTTCTGTTCACATCCTGCAGCGTTCTTCATCGGCCTGGTGAACACCTTCGTCCACGTCGTGATGTATTCGTACTACGGCCTGGCTGCCATCGGCCCTCACATGCAGAAGTACCTGTGGTGGAAGAGATACCTCACCTCTCTGCAGCTGGTGAGTGGGCTGCTGCTGCTGCTGCTCTGTACAGGAAGAACTGTGTCTGTTCCTACAGAATGTTTATGAAGTCAACTGATCTAATCTTTTCCCTGAATACCTCTCCAGCTGCAGTTCTTGCTGTTCCTCTTTCACACCGGCTACAACCTGTTCACAGAGTGCGACTTCCCCGACTCCATGAACGCCGTGGTGTTTGGTTACTGCGTCACGCTCATCGTCCTCTTCAGTAACTTCTATTACCAGAGCTACCTCAACAAGAAGAAGCAGAAATAAGATGCAGTGGTGAGGCGGCGCACACAAACACAATGAGGCTTTATGAGAGGAGCTGACTGTAGTATTGTCTCTGCTGTGTCTGCTGTCCTCACTAGTGTCCACTAGGGGGAACAACATGCCCACTGTCTGTACTTTTGTCTCTTGGTGCTCGTTAAGGGACAGACACTGAATACAGTTAAGCTTTAAAGTCAAGCTTAAACATTTCATAATCGCAATTAATGTGAGTACTCTGTGTTTTTTGCATATTATGTCAACAGGACTTGAAACCTAGTATGTGTCTGGACCGTGTAAGTGTGAAATTGTGGCGAAATCGTTCCGGCGACGGTGTCTCTAATGTGAATTCCTGAGTAATGAAAGGTCGTCTGCGGTTTCCTGTAGTGATCACAGTAATTGTTCTTAAAGTGTTAAAGTGTAGTGACACATCACATGCCATAGTTTAACATAGCTACGTTTAAGTCAAACAATTGCCCACGCCTTTATTTCAATAAGTTCAACAATACAATCTTGATATTTTTAACAATTAGTTATGGATTACTAATCTAGTGTTATATTTCAGTCGCCATCGACAGTGGACAGGCCCTTTTTGATGTACTTCGTCAAACAGACCAGATGACAGTTATGAACATGCCCTCCGCCTCAGATGTTTGTCTCATGAAAACCACTGCAAGATAATTTACCTGCTTCAGCTTCCGGACCCCGGTCGATACGTTTACTACCAGATTATTTACAGCTGATCCGATAAACACTCTACTGCTCTCTGCAGGGGGTGGATCTAGGGTGGCATATAGGGCGGCAGCTGCCGCACCCGTCTCCATGCCAGCCTCTTGCCACCCACGTGAACATTTCTAAAGATCCGCCTCTGTCTCAGTGCATGCACCTTCACTCTCTCTCTATCTCTCTCTCTCTCTCTCTCTCTCTCTCTCTCTCTCTCTCTCTCTCTCTCTCTCTCTCTCTCTCTCTCTCTCTCGACACATGAGCTAAAACCCATGCATCAAACTGTGTCAACACTCTGAAAATATAGGATAGGAAACCGCGTTAGAAACATATACTATACTGGAAAATATAAATGTATGCAGAAAAAAAACACACCACTGGCAATGTTTAAGAGCTCGTTGTAAATTTCTCAGATGAGACTTTTTGGGTCGAGCTCTGCTGTGTAGAGCAATAACTGCATATTGAGGAAGTGGATCAGCTGACTGATCGCAGAAACATCGTGGTGCCTTAACAGTTTGAAAGAGCAACGGCCAGTGTAACAGTTATTTCATCACTCACGCATTCAAACCCTCCTCAAGAGGTTCACTTAAAATGCAAAAAACAAGGAAATGCAAACATATTTACTTCCCACTGCTAAAATAACCGGCACAGTTATGTGTTCTTTTCTAGACGTCCGTCTGAAATAGATTGAAAGTTTTAGATAAGAGAGAAAAAAAATCATGAAGAGGAGGGAGAGGACTTTTAACTTCCATTCAGGAGTTTTATAGTGTTTGAAGTTTAAATATTAACACTGAAGAACCTGCACATGATGTGAAACTGAGGTTAGCAGTGGGCCAACCTGCAGCACCAGGAGAGGACAGAAAGCACGTCTTTACAACAGAAATCTACCTTCCCCTTATTTCACTCTGCAGTTAAAGTTCATTATCTTCTTAAAGTAAGTTTAATTTTCAGAATACGGGCGGCTGTAGTCGTTGAGTTTGTTCCGTGAGTGAGTGTCCACATCGGCTCATGTGTCGTCGTGATTGAATGAGATCGATGTGTGAACTTACCTGCAGAATGTGAAGCTTTGTGACTATATGTATATAGATTTGATCCTATTCTATAAGGCCTTTATTAATAATAGATTCCACGTTTCATCATTTGTCTCTACTTGTCTCTCTTAGGGTGGGAAAAGGCAGAACCACACCGGTACAAAGAATAACAAGAAACAGCAGACCTCAGAAAATAACCAAACTGTGTGCAGCAGACAGCAGACATCAGACAGCTCTACCTCTGCGCATTCTTCAACTTCGTTAAACAGGAATCTTGATGGTATTGTGTGTTTGAAAGTCCTTCATGGTGATTCCTTATGCACATGTGCCATATTATCATAGATTATTGTAGTACCATGATCCCATCACTGGTAATTAAGTGCCAAATACAAACAAATGATTTGAATAATTCATTCATATTAATATTATGTTTTAAAGTATTTTGCTTTGATGTGCCTTTAGGGACTTTTATTGAATTAGCGGTGCACTTTGAATTGTAGTGACCTCATTCTATATAATGGTTTAACCATTACATTGTGCCTAGACTAGACGTTTTGCAAGCAGTAAGATAATTGTCACGTCTATTACCACAGTGAACGTGTCATGTTAGTGGACTGAAGTCCAGAGTGTAACTTTGGATAATAAAGCCTAAATGCAAGAAAATCACCAGGTTTCATGCCAGATAATTGAGATGTTTTATCTTTGTTTATTATGGAGAAAGTGAACAAAACTATATTTTATCAAAATAATATAACATTTTCCACATTACAATGACTAACCAGTATTTAATTTATTTGTTTTTAATCTGTTTAAGTTTTTTTTTTTGTTATAACTTGGTATGTCATAGGGCCAGTGGTGGAACTAAAAGTTCTGAATACTTTTTTCACCACTGACCCTGTCACATATCAAATCATACTTGTTACTATTAAAAGTCCTGTAAAAGTAAAGAATAAAATATACTTAAGTACCAAAAGTAAAAATACTTATTCAGCAGAATGACTCCTTTCAGAATGTTATATTTTACATGACTGGATCTAAATTTATTGTTGCCGCTGCTTGAGGTGGGGCTAATTTAAATTACTTTATTTATTTATTGCTGGGTTGCTTCATCTTTAATAATACTCATAATTCAGTAGTTAATCTTTAATTAATATATATATATATATATATATATATATATATATATATATATATATATATATATATATATATATATATATATATATATATATATATATATATATATATGGTGTAATTACATGAAATAATACAAAATAGAAGCAATACATTAAAGTAATGTAATACTGAAAGTCGGCCACATTTTTGTTGCAGGAAACAGCGCCCCCTGCTGTGCCAAACGTCTAACAGCAGACTGATTCTGTCAAACTAAAAAAAAAAAAAACCGAACGCAGTAGTGAGGACAAACAGGAAGTGATTCAAATCAGTTCTCAGTAGTTTTTCTTCACTGTCTTTCAAAGTTACTCAGATGGAAGGCAACTCGCCATTGTAGCGACCCACGTGCCGTAGTTTTCAGTTTACTAAGTTTAATTAACTCGATCTGTTTCTGGTGCGGCTGGTCGCTCCAATCGCCCTTCATTCATTCAACGCAACACGGAAAATCTGGATTTGGGTGCAGCGCGCGCCGCAAGGTGAATTTTGCAAATAGGGCTACTTATCTTTGACAGATTGTGTTCACTGACGTTTACCGCTAAAACAACGGTTGCGAGGTTTGCGACAGTGAGTAGATTGTTAATGTTAAAATGCTTCAGATTTTAGTTTTTTCTTCTTCTTCTTCGGTCATTATGAACTTTCTTCACGTTTCCAGATGGCTTCTGCGTGGCAAAGCGTCCTCTCTGTGCACCAGATCATAGTGGAGAACGGAGGTATGATAATGATTATTTTTCCTATACAGTTCAGTCTAAAGAACAATACTGTCTGTGTCTCTGTGTGTGTGTGTGTGTGTGTGTGTGTGTGTGTGTGTGTGTGTGTGTGTGTGTGTGTGTGGGAGAGTTTGGAGATGCAGATGTGCTCCCCGGCATTGTCTCAACAATGACTGCTTTGTAGCTTGTCACATGTGAAGCCACCATGACACTTTAAAAAAAAAAAAAAAAAAAAAAAAAAAGGTATATTGTAACAGTGGTGAAGGAGAGGGAGGAACAGGTGGTGATGGTGGTGGGGGGGCTTTCACTGTCAGACAAAAATCCCCCAAAAAACTACCTTTCTTTTTCTTAAAAGTCAGCTGAACTGCAACAAGACGAGACATTTCCTGTGCAGACTATAACAAAAAAATAGTGATAAAAGTTTGGGCACTACAGGGCAGCTCTTGAAACTTGTAATTCTAGGTGTGTCCTGTAATATGTTCATTCATTTGAGTAGTCCCTGACTCAAAGCTCTGTAATGTTCCAGACAAGAGGACGGACCCATGGCTGCTGGTCTACTCCCCCGTCCCGGTGGGACTCATCTTCCTGGTGTACCTCTGTGTGGTCTGGGCCGGCCCTCGTCTGATGAAACACAGAGAACCCTTCGACCTCAAAGTCTTCCTCATTGTTTACAATTTCGCCATGATCGGTCTGTCGACCTACATGTGCTATGAGGTGTGTTTGTGCTGCTGTTTGTTCTGTTTTTTTATGAAGGAACCAGATCAATCATGAGCTCAGTAGCTTCTGTTTCCTCTCAGGAATTTCTGTTTTATGATGTAAGCCGTTATGTTGGAGGTGTTTTTCTTTTCATGAAGTAATTGTATGAATGTTCACCAGTTCGTGGTCACATCCTGGCTCTCGAACTACAGCTTCCTCTGTCAGCCTGTAGATTACAGCACCAGCCCGCTGGCGTTGAGGGTAAGCAAGTGACTTTGATGTGTTTGTGCAGAAATGTTGTCTTTCACGACCTACATGTGGAACATAATTAACATTAAAATAATCCTACTGACAGTGTAGAAATGGGAGTTTTAGATATTCACTCTTGTTTCCTTCCTCCAGATGGCCAACGCCTGCTGGTTTTTCTTCTTCTCGAAGGTCATAGAGCTCACTGACACGGTGCGTATTCGTTAAAATGCTTACAGTATCGGTGAAATTCAAAGAATGCAGAGTTGAAACTGTAACGGTATCCTCTCAACGAGCAGATCTTCTTCATCCTGAGGAAGAAGAACAACCAGCTGACGTACCTTCACGTTTACCACCACGGCTTCCTGCTGTTCAACTGGTGGGCGGGAATCAAATATGTACCCGGCGGACAGTGTAAGTCAACTAATCTAATCTTTAAAGTGCTATGACTATAAAAGACAGGATCATGTGACCTCGTAAATGGAGATCATTGCTTAAAGGAGAAGTCTGATGATGATGATCTATACGTTTCCCATTAAAAGACCAAAACCAACTATACGTCGATCCATCAACAAGTTATATCTCTATTAAATATAAATAAATGAGCCACAATACAGAGCTACTCTTTGAATGTGTATTACTCCACAGGTTAAAATAGTCCCTGAAATCAACAGAGCCCTAAAGTTGTAATGTGTTACTCAGGAACAAGTGGACTTTGGATTAAGAGCCACAGACGGGTTCAGGAAAGTTGGAAATTATTGAGAGACGCACTTGCATGTTGTTGGCTTTGGTCTTTTCGTGATATTTATTGGCAATAAAAACAACTCAAACTAAAGCGTAGCAGCACTTATAGAATTACAGCTTGAACTTGTGGACTTGTAAAAACACCCTTCAGCATAACCTTGAGTTTTATTTTCTGTTCTAAATATATCTTAGGAGAAGCAGCTTAAGACGGAGTGAGATGTGAGGTTTGTTTTTAGCATGATGGTATGTTTAATTTGAAAAATAATCAAAAAGCACAAATGCTAATTTAAATAGAAAAGAAACAAAAGAAACTGCTGCAACAAAACAACGCACTCGGTCTTTAAGCTCATTTGAATTCTCATCTTTGTGTCCAAATGCTCTCTGGTCGTTTCATTACTGCAACTAACAAGAGATAATTACACTGTCTGGTGGGACCGAAATGTTCTAAAGCTAAACTATTCACTAACAAAAAGTCTTGGCAACCTTAATTTCTTTTTGCGTCACCTCACAGGTTTGAACTTGCACTAGTTCATACCTAAGTCACTCACTATCAGTACTTGCCCTTTGTAACACTTAATATGAATCTCGTCTATAACATATTATAAACATGCTCGTAAGACAATAATCTATTCATGAGGCTTAAGAGAACTCTTGATACATGTTTATGATCATGTATGACGACTTGTAACACGGTTAGTCTAGTAGTGGAAGTGGACATAAAGCATGATAAGTTCAGCGATCATGATCATGAAGATGATGCATTCTTTATGACGCACTACTATGACTTTTTAGGGCTTTTTTATGATTTTTTTCTTCGACCCCCGGTTCCTGCTCCTCTAGTCTTGTGTCATTGACATGTCAATGTGTCCTTGAGCAAGACACTTAACTCCAAAAATTGCTCCGATAGATAGATAGATAGATAGATAGATAGATAGATAGATAGATAGATAGATAGATAGATACTGAGTAATTTTGGATAGAACCTAAATGACTGTAATGTAATGTACTATACTAAGTATTGTAAGTCATACTACTGACACTATACTAAGTATTGTATGTCATACTACTATCATACTACTGACACTATACTAAGTATTGTATGTCATACTACTGACACTATACTAAGTATTGTATGTCATACTACTGTCATACTACTGACACTATACAAGTATTTTATATCATACTACTGACACTATACTAAGTATTGTATGTCATACTACTGACACTATACTAAGTATTGTATGTCATACTACTGTCATACTACTGACACTATACAAGTATTTTATATCATACTACTGACACTATACTAAGTATTGTATGTCATACTACTGACACTATACTAAGTATTGTATGTCATACTACTATCATACTACTGACACTATACTAAGTATTGTATGTCATACTACTATCATACTACTGACACTATACAAGTATTGTATGTCATACTACTGACACTATACTAAGTATTGTATGTCATACTACTGTCATACTACTGACACTATACAAGTATTTTATATCATACTACTGACACTATACTAAGTATTGTATGTCATACTACTGACACTATACTAGGTATTGTGTCATACTACTATCATACTACTGACACTATACAAGTATTGTATGTCATACTACTGACACTATACAAGTATTGTATATCATACTACTGACATACTATATTAAGTATTGTATGTCATACTACTGACACTATACAAGTATTGTATGTCATACTACTGTCATACTACTGACACTATACAAGTATTGTATGTCATACTACTATCATACTACTGACACTATACAAGTATTGTATGTCATACTACTGACACTATACAAGTATTGTATGTCATACTATCATACTACTGACACTATACAAGTATTGTATGCCATTCTACTATCATACTACTGACACTATACAAGTATTGTATGTCATACTACTAGCATACTACTGACACCATACAAGTATTGTATGTCATACTACTGACATACTATATTAAATATTGTATGTCAGAAAAAAGTCATGTAATGTCATGCTATTGTACTTTTTTTTCATACTATTCTGTGGTATTTTTTTATGACATACTATACTATGACCTTAACCCTAATACTATGACTTTTAGTGGATTTTTAATAATTGCTTTGATATATATATATATATATATATATATATATATATATATATATATATATATATATATATATATATATATATATATATATATATACTGTACAATGATTTTTTTTTTACATACTGTACCATTCATGACATGCATTACAATCATTTTTCATGACTTTAATGATTTTTCTGACTTGCTATACTGTGACTGACTTTTTATGACATACAATACTACGACTCTTTTATGACTTTTTTTGTTGTCAAAAAGGTCGTGTGTGTGTGTGTGTGTGTGTGTGTGTGTGTGTGTGTGTGTGTGTGTGTGTGTGTGTGTGTGTGTGTGTGTGTGTGTGTGTGTGTGTGTGTGTGTGTGTGTGTGTGTGTATATATATATATATATATATATATATTATTATGACTTAATATACTATGACTTTTTTCTGACTTTTGAAATTTTTTTGACATGCTATACTATCACTTTTTTGACATACTATACTATGACTTTTTGTGACATTTTTTATGACATACTATTTTATGACACTATAGTATAGTGTCATAAAATAGTATGTCACAAAAATCATTAAAACGTCATAGTATAGTCACTATACTATGACTTTTTAATGATTTGTGTGACATTCTATACTTATATGAATACTATACTAAGTATAGTATGCCTGTAGTATGACATAATAAGAAATAATTACAAATATTAAATCTAAGTCATAGTAGTGTCATAAATGGTCTGAATTTTTTCACATACTATTCTATGATGTTTTTATGATGTACAATATTATGACTTACCTTAATTAATCAACTTAAATGACATTCTATACTATACCTTTTTTTTCCAGACATACTGTAAATATGACAATTTTACGTTGTACTTAACTATGACTTACAATACTATTACTTTTTAAAGATTTTTGAATTGTTTTTACACACCATACTTTGACCATTTATGACATACAATGACTTTCTTAATGATTTATAATGTCTTTTTATGACGTACTATGACAATGTTACTACATACTTTATTATGACTTACAATATTATGACTTTTTAATTATTCTTTTTCAAGGATTTCATAATTTTGACATACTTTACTATGACTTTTCTGACTTATACTATGACATTTGTAGTATGTCAAAAAATTATTAAAAGTCAAAGTATAGTATGTCATAACTGGTCAATGACTTTCTTTCACGTACTATGGTACTGAATAGAATAGACAGAATATACTATGATTTTTTAATTTTATGACATACAATATTTTGACGACATACTATGACTTTTATGACTCTTTAATAATGTTCATGACATACTAAAACAATACTTTACTATGACTTTTTGATATTTTTTATGACCTAGTATTCTATAATTTTACGACATTTAACTATGACTTACAACCCTATGACTTTCTTTTTCTGACTCTTTTTGACATATTATACTATGGCATGTTAATGATATAAAATGCTGACTTTTCTATGCATTTTTAATGATTTTGTTTGACATACATATGGCAATTGTTATGACATTTCACTATGACTTACAATAATGAGACTTTTTTTAAATGATTTTTAACATACTAAAATATGCCATAGTTTAGAATGTCTTAGTAGTAGTTTCATGAAGTCTTATTAATGCATTATAGACCTGACCTTCATATAACGTGTTATCTTGTCAGTGTTTTTTACACATTCTTCTGTTCACATCCTGCAGCTTTTTTCATCTGCCTGGTGAACACCTTCATTCACCTCGTGATGTATTCGTACTACGGCCTGGCTGCCATCGGCCCTCACATGCAGAAGTACCTGTGGTGGAAGAGATACCTCACCTCTCTGCAGCTGGTGAGTGGGCTGCTGCTGCTGCTGCTCTGTACAGGAAGAACTGTGACCGTACTTAAAATATGTTTATGAAGTAAACTGATCTGAACTTTTCCTTGAATAACATTCCAGGTGCAGCTTTTTCTGTTCATTCTACACTCCGGCTACAACCTGTTCACAGAGTGCGACTTCCCCGACGCGATGAACGCGGCGGTGTTTGGTTACTGCATCAGCCTCATCGTCCTCTTCAGTAACTTCTATTATCAGAGCTACCTCAACAAGAAGAAGCAGAAATAAGTGTCTGCAGTACTGAATAATGTCCACTAGAGGGAACAACATGCCCACAGTCTGGATGTTCTCTTAGTGCTCATCGTTAAGTGACAGACATGTACAACTAATGTGAGCGTTGTGAGTTCTCTCTGCATTTTCTTTGTATTTTATATCTTGTGTCAAATACATGGTTTAAAAAGACATGATCATTCAATTATTTATTTCTTAAATTGAGAAATGACAAACATTCAAATGATTGCTGTAACCAAACTGTACATTTTATACATATAACAATAAAGTAGGTTGTTTTATCTGCATTATTGCAGAAATTACTGTTTACGCCTTCCTCCAGACATAAATCCCCTCAAAAAAAAACAACAAAAACATTCCACTGCCAAAACACTGCAAAAATGATATATTCTTTTCAACACTTCAGTCTAAAATAGATTGAAACATGTAGATTAGATAGAAAAAGAGGGAGGGGCTTAAGTTCCATTCAGGAGTTCTGTTTGAAATGTATATATTAATGTTGAAAAACCTGCATGTGTTCTGAGTTTAAGAAATAAAGTATGGATCTTTGAATGACTTCACTAATAAGAAAAATGGACTTCCGTGTAATTTCATTCCTTCATTTAAAGTGAGTAAAAATGATTCACGCGAGAGAAGGGAACGCAACCGTTGAGACATCCTCATTTATACAGAGTCCTGGGTAACCTACTTTGTAAATAAGACAAGTAGTTCATCAGATTGCAGTATACATCTGTTTCATCTTGCTGGTTTCACATCCATCTGACAGCTAAGCGGGTCAGAATATATAGATTGTACAGGAAGTAGAGATCCAAGTGTGAGAGGACGAAGGACCGTAGAGTAGGTGTGGCGAAGCGTGTCTCGCTCTATGTCTCCGTGTAGACGGAGGGCATGTGGCTCAGGCTGCGGTCGAAGTTGCCCACCTGGAAGAAAATGCTCTCCTCTGGGCTGGAGAACTGGCAGCCGGCGCCGCCTTGAAGCTCCTGGCTCAGGTTGAAGCCTGGAACGGACATGATGAAGAGCAGTTTGTTTAAAATGTTGATGAAATCATTCACCGTCGGTGAAGTCTCGGTAAAAAAAAAAATGTCCTCACCTGCAGTGCCGGTGTTGCTAGTTGACATGTGGTAGCCATTGTGCTGATGGGAAGTGTAGGCGTGGGAATCTCCTGGGACGTGGACACCACCGACCGTCTGCTCCATCCTGTAGGAGTCTCCGAAATGGAAGCAGCTCTGAAAGCTGCCTTGGTATTCTAGGAAATGAGGGAGGATGTTAAGGACAAAGAAAGGAGACGAACACGACCAGACTTAACCGACTGGAAACAATCGCCCATAGACACTGGTGGCAAAGTCAGTACGCGTCCGCTCCAACCGGCTGAAACTTAATGTGGATCCTAAATCATGACAATATTGTATCTGTTTCTGTGTTAACTGCACCAGCCATGTAACATTTATCCCCATCGTCTCAGTTTGGACCGCAGGAGTCACAATAATGGGAACGCAGCGCTTTTACGCAACTCCCTGACCACAGTGTGGTTAGAGAGACGTCCATGTGTAGATCTTTACAGGGAAAACAGTGTTTAAGACATTAGGAAAACGGCTCTGGAGTGACGGCTGAGCCTGCCATGTTAGGGCGCTGAGAGACAGCTGAATACATGAGCCAGCATTTTGTTGGCTAATTCAGCTCAGGGAAAAGGCTTCCGGCATGTGGTTTCCCCCCACTCTGTCTCTACGACTCTAATCTCTCTCGGTCCTAAAAGTGCTCTGACGGAGCCACAGGGCAGTATCGCTGCTCTACAAGACAACTTCCTCTCTTTGAGACCTTTCATGTGGGTCTGCTTGTACAGCAAGTGTTTGAAAAAGGGCACAGGGGTTGCTCTTATGTAAATTCCCTCATAGGAAGTCATACAAGAGTAATACTCGGGCTACGTATTACTGAATCACCTGCAACGTGGAAAACTTCAGGATATTAAATTGAAAGGCCAATGAACATTTTCAGATTCAAGCCAAAACAGATGTCCTGAAACAAGTTGCATTCAGCCTTACCGTCGTTGGCAGACTGGTGGTGGTGATAGTGAGAGTAGGGCTTGTGGTGAGGGTGGACATGCTGTTTCTCCAGAGGAGGAGGTGGTGTCTCTGTCGCCTTCATTCCTGGAGACATGAGGGGACCCGACACCCTGGAGGAGACACAGAAAGGGTGGGTGAACCATTAAAGCCTCTCGATCCTTTCTAGACACTCATTTCACAAGAGAATGCTTCACGCTTTGTGACATCCCAATCAAAGCAGGATCTACATGGCGGCCTGCTAACCGCATGATCCGACGAACCCAATGGAGCAGTTAGAGATCCTAAACACACAGAAGAAGAAACATTCCAGGCGTGTGGAAACTTGGGCTCCCCACACGTAATCGTCCTCCTACCACATATTATGATGTTAAGTCAACAAACAGCAGAGTGTGCATTCAAGTGAAACCAACCCCCCCCCTCACACACACTGCCCACCACTGCAGCAACCCCAGGCTTTGTGGACGAGAGAGAAGAAAGCACAACAGTGTTTACATTTATGACTTTGGAGAAAAAGACGTTTTTACGATGACATGTTTGTGACTTTGTGGAATCAAACAGCTTAGAGAACAATTGGGGTTTCCACATCGCCTGGTTTCTGTGGAAATGTATCATTTAAATAAAAGTTTGTCTATCTTCATTTGATACAATGCTCTCAAATCACATTTAATGATATCATTTCAATTTTACTATTTAAATAAAGTGCACTGACAAATTTTCTTTAGTCTCAAGATACAAAGGTCATGCGCTGTGAAAACCAAAAAGGAAATGGTGACATATTACGATGGTTACTCCACCATTTTGCTTCAAAGTTGAACTGGAATGAACACACTGCAGCGTCTGAGACCAAGTTCTGTAAAACATTCCATAATCTACTACAAAAATAATCATAAAAAAACATCATAAAAAACATTGTATAGTATGTCATAAAAAATGTCATAAAAAAGTCAGAGTATAGTATTTAAAAAATTCATAAACAAGTCGAAAAGTCACAGCATTGTATTTAATAAAAAGGTAGTAGTAAAGTATGCCATAAAAAATGACATGTCATAGTACAGAATTCCATCAAATTGTCAAAAAAGTGAATACAAATTAATTAAAATCAAAATCATAGTATTATTTACAATAAAATGTTATTGTAAAGTATGTACTAAATAATGCATTAAAAACAACATAGTGTTGTATGTCAAAAAAGTCAGAATATGGTATGTAAAAAACTCATTAAAGTCTTTGTATTATGTGTCATTAAAAAAGACCAAGTATAGTATGTTAAAAAAATCATAAAAAGGTCATAAAAAGAAATAGTACTATATGTAATAAAAAGTCATAGTGTCATATGTCATAAAAATGTTAAAAAAAAAAAGTCATAGTATTGTATGTCAAAAAATCCTAAATAACTAATAGTATAGTATGTCATAAAAAGTCATAGTATTGTATGTCAAAAATGATTAAAAGGTCATTGTAAGTAATAAAAAGTAATGGTGAAGTATGTCATACATTTTTTTAAAAAGAGTCATAGTATAATATGTCTAAAAACTTTAATCTATACAAAAATCACAACAGGTTGTATGTATTTAACGAGATATGACGTGTTTATTAGTGAGCTCTAGAGACAGATTTTCTTACCTTTGGACAGAACCAGACCCGTCTTTATATTATAAGAGAGATATTTAATGTGCTTCATGTTCCGTCTTCATAAGATCACAGTGATACATTTACCCAAGAGCAGTAAGAACTGGTATTCAGGTATGTATTCAGACACTAAAATATGAAATGTGAAAGGTAACAAGAAACAGAAAATGACCACTGATTCAACAACCTATTGTATACTTGACATTAACTTAATGGAACGACAATCTGGTACAAATCCAAACTGATAGCCAATAGACCTGCCTTTAAAAAGGGAGGCGGTCAATCACCTCCCCAAATATTCAACAGCTACTTAGAACCCTGTCATGACTGCATATCAGGAATGCCAACACATAAACTGCTGCTGCTGTGTTACCATGTGCCGCTGTGCCGTGGAAGCATATGGTTCGCACTAAGCGCTATATGAACGCGATGACAGAGGGTTGCTGGAGGCAGCCGAGCCCTTAGATGACTGCACACTGCTGGCCTGGCTGGAGCCTGCTGTATGACCTACTGCTCCATGCATGAGGGACGCTCCACCCAGCACTCAGTGAAGGGCATTTGGCAGAAGGTGTCTGGTGAAGGGAGATGGTAAACAATGTCAAACAAAGGTGTGAGACGCTGCCAATGCTGAATATATACGACGCTGTACTTGGGCTGTAAGACGTAACTTCAGCCTCCCAATGTTTCTGCCTTCATCAGTAGAGATCATCATAAAAGCGTAGATATAAAATATACATTGGCATACTCTCTTTGTTACTCTCAGAAGAGACGTTGTGTTTTTGCTCCTGTATGTCTTATTTGTGTTTTCCTGTCTCATAAACACATGAATGGATCCCATGAAACGCAGTGAAGAGATGGACATCTGCATCTGGGATTCCAACTATAATAACAACCAGTAGTGGAAAGTAACTAAGTACATTTACTCAAGTGCTGTACCTAAATACAGTTTTAAGGTACATTACTTGAGTACTTTGATTTTTTACAATGTTCTGCTCCACTACATTTCAGAGGAGAACTAGTTATTAATCCATTACATTCTTTGACAGCATATCAAATATGATGGATTCTTCATGATTAATGATTAAACTACCCAACTTTATATAAAGTAGTAAGCGTATCAGCGTCACCTCAACCAGCTGCATCACGATCCAACAATGTTATAACATGGAGAGGGGGCATTATGCCTTTCACTTGTAAAATCTCTAGTACATTTTGCTGCCTATTATTTTTAATACTGAAATAAAAGTATAAACACTTTTACTTGTAATGAGGTATTTTTTATAACAAAAAAAAAAAAAGGAACTCACATTTTGCAGGATTAACAAATCAATACAACTTCAAATTTAGGTTGAAAAGAAGGACTGATATCTTTGGGAAAGACAGCTGAGTAACACAATTCTTCTCCATTGAAGGTTTTCACTCTCAGTGCCTTCCACTCGTCGACATGTTCATCTGGCTCTCACATTTAAGTGCTTAGCTGCATATGGAGTGCACTTGACCAAATTGAGGAAGCTCATGTGGCACCTTGTGTTAGTCAAGCTCTGGAGAAGCTAGCTGTTAGCGAGCATGGCTAATCCATGGCTTGGCAAAGGCCCAGTAGCGTGGCCATGTGTTCCTGCAGAGAGCGGCATTCCCCCAGGAGCTGCTGTCAGCACAAACTCAGGAAACAGTTATACTGTTCATATTTTTACAAGCTGCCTCTATGTGCAGCTAAAGTGAATCATAAGCTAATCACTGCCAGCTGCCTGCTCTCGCTGGGCTCGAGCTTGCTAGCACCTCAGGCACAAGGTATGAGGGGAATCTTTCATATGCCACATTAATCTCTCCCCTGATATTCATCTTCACTGACCATCCTGCACTACTCCGCTTTTTCCAGTCGGCCCACCCACTCCTGTCCCTGCTGCAATGAGAGAGTGATTTGACCTCTGACCTGTTGATTCCTGAAGGTAGAGGTGGAGGGGATTTTAGGGTGAGCCTATCAGATTGATGGACTAAATTTAATAAATATTGAAAAGGTTGAGAGGTTAAAGAGAGCGTGAACGGATATGTAAAATACCCTTGTGTCCTGTCTACTATAACAGATGGATGTGAACTTGCATGAAGATAGTGTCGGAAGGAGATGGGTGTGATGAGCTAGACGCTTTATGAGGCCACACTTTTTTGCTCAATGGGAACACAGCTCAGTGACTTCGACTTGAGTGGCCCAATAAATGTTTCTGTGAGTAATACGGGAAAGCTGATGTCATTCTGGGAACAGGTTTTTATTCAGCACAGTTCATGACTAAACAGCTTAGAAGTGATATAGCAAGACGGTGAAAAGGACGTCCAACCTGGACTACAAAATGATGCACTCTTGTTGTGTTAAAGACAGACTGTCCTTGGGGCCTTGGCTCTGTGTGCAGAGGCATGATGGGATGGAAAGAAAGCTGAAGATTCATGAGCAGTGCTGATCTGCTGCTCGTTCGTCTTCCTTCACCTGCAGCTAACTGTCCCACCAGGGAGCGGGGATCAGACCCTGTCCTCCATAGACCCTACGTTCTCCACAAACACCCTCTGCCTCGCCTCTCATCTCTTCGACCATTAAGCCCCTCTGATGGATGACGGGGGCGTCTTTGGCACAGATTGGTGGGAACACTTCTGGTTCTGGTTAGCAAGCTAAAGCTGTACTTGAGAGACAGACTAAAGCATCCTGGCTAAAGCTAAAGCTAATCCAGCCCTGCAGGGCCAGGTGTGAAGAGCTCAGCCAGGGCTCTGGATGTTTTTTGGGACCCGAAAGCTCCGCGTTAGTCCCAGAAAGATGATCGCCCTGCTCAAAAACAAGGAATCCGTCCTTAAATCACCGTCCTTCTTGGGAGGAATTTGACAGCAAATCATCTGAATCTTTCCTGAAAGCTAACCGTTTGTATAGACGACACATTAATAACCGAGCACCACAAAATGAGTGACTGACCACAAGCTGCCACGAGCGACAACCTCAAAGATGTTTTTATTCGGGCTCTGAGATTGACGTTCACTTTCTGGATCATTGTAGAGTGATAATGGCTGGAAGACAGACCGTGTAGAGTTACGGGCCTTGAACGCCCCCCCCCCCCCCCCCCCCTTCAGAACAGGAACTCTTAATGTAGCTCTGTGCCGTCTCTGCCGCCACTCTAATTCAATTAGCCTGTGTCAATCACTGCTGAGGTATCAAACCACCTCAAACTAATATTTGCGGAGGGGCTCTAATATCAATACGCAGGTAAAGGCTGTAGACTCTCCCCTTCGCAATTATATAACCACATATGGCTGAAGCAGTGAATGACAACATTTACCACCCATCTCTCCGAGAGCGCAGGCCGCCACGGTCGAACAGCCATCTCTATGAGAGAGGCCCTACATTCACATGCACTTGTGCCACGCCGATTGCCAAATGTATTTGAACTGGCATATTTTAATATTAGCTTCAGAAAAATGACACTGGTATTTACAAAGTAAAAGGAGTCTAAATGGCCCATTTCAGCCAGAGTAAACACATTAAGCTATGAGGTCAGAGGCTGCCACACTAGAGGCAGGTTAGTTTGATAATTTTGTCAAAATGTTTAATGTCCTGCTAAACCGTTTGGGAAAAACAAGTGCGGTGCTGATATTGACTTTGGCAGCAGCCTGTATACTCAAGGCTTTAAACATGTAAATCAAATGCTCCATCTTCAGGCAAATGTGAGTAGACGTTTCATGCCCGGCTGGTCGTGCCGTAGGTCTGCCTGCCACAACTCGCTTTTTTTTTACTCCTTAACCCCACCCTCTGTCCACACTGCGCGATGAACAGATATGGCACTACAGTACGCGTGTGTGCATTTATGACTGCTTTCAAGCATCTTGATTTGATGAAATCTGTAAATTGGGAAACTGCGGCAATTTGAATGCATTGTCATCACGTCACAAGTATGTAGGAGCTTAAAGGTTGGGGAAGGAACACGGTAGGTTACTTATACGGCATAATAGGCACTTCAGTTACATAACGAGAAAAAAAAAAAAAAGGGGGGGGATTCTCACTGCTAACCACTTACATTCTCACACACGTACACACAATGTTCAGATGTTCCTCATCAAGGACCCGAAAGGCACAGACCCACGCCTCACATCCAATAATGTAACCCTGCCAGCTCAACCGCCGTAACAGCGTCCCCTACTCAGGTCCTTTTCACTTTCCATTTCTCTCCTCTCGCTGGTAATTGTGCATGCCGCAGAGAAGGAGGCACTGAAACCGCGAGGTAATTTCAGCGTTCGCCTCCTGCTTTCAAGGCTTGAAACAACACATCACCTTCCAGATGCTTACGGGCCAACCTGGCGTCTCCGAGCGGCACTCGGACGCTTACATCCAGACGGTTTCGCTGCGCCCGGCCCGCTGCACTGTTTGTGCTGGAAGTGGAGCAGTCTGCTGTGCCTCGCACCCCAATCACACGCAATCATGTGTGTTTCCTGGATAAACTGAATGTAAACTCCTCTCACTCACACACAGTACATATACATGCAAGGCTCTTAGAGTAAGAAAGCCATCAAACCTCATTCTGTCATACGTCTGTGCTGTATACACTAGCATAAAAGTGTATATACACACACAGACACCCGAAGAGCGGACCACTGAGTTAAAAGAAAGCATGTTTACGTAACATGATAACTTTTGTAACACAGGGTTTATGAGGCTTGATTCCATCCACTCTTTCTCAATGTTATCGCACCGTAAAAGACTGTTTTCCTTTCCTACCTCCCTGGTTTTCAGCACATTGTTTAGTACAGTACACACTGTGCCTCCTGACGACACTCGCGCTCTGTAACTCTGCTCTGCTGGCTCTTGGGGGAAATCATCGGCATTAATAGGAAACATGCTTTGCGTCTCACACACACACACGAAGAACAACACAGACACACGTGAAAATAATTCAAGTGTCCTTGAGCAAGACAATTGCACGTCTATATGTTGCAGGTTTTGCACACACTCTTGGATGCTCTCTGGTTTCTAATGTAAGAGGTAGCTGAAAAAAAAATGTGTTTTTCTGTATTCTGTTACAGTCAATTCATTTCTTCATGCAATTTACAAGAAATCTAAAACAGGACTCCTTTTCTTGTTTGCCAAAGATGTAGCAATACTGGCACACTTAATAAATAATAATAAATTGTCTCTTTAGTTTTATTGCTTTGTCTTCAAAAGTATCCCCAGTGGTACTTATTTTCACAATTGTCTTAAAAAATGCATCGTCTTTTAAGATGGCACAACTTAATGCAGTCCATTGCTTGCATTTGACTTGTTTGGTAATGTTTTCCGTTTTCAAATTTGTTGATTCATGTCATTTGAGGATAAAACACCAAACCATGATCTATGACAGTTTGCGCTCATTAAAGTGCAAATCATGTCCGGCCAAAGGGGTTTGTTCATCGCACTGATGCTCTCCTATCCAGTGGAGATGGGGGACCTTATGAACACCGACTCCAGTGTCAAAAATAGAGTTAGTGATGTGTCACGTTGACCCTGTGGTGACCAGCACAGCCCCTCTCCCCACGAGGGACGTCTTAGGGGTTTTGGAGTCGAGTTTGTTTCCAGTAAGACGGCCAAATGGGATCGTCAGCAGGACTGAGAGGCTTAACCTAACGTGATCTAAGTGGGTTCGCCCTGCGGGTCTGCCTTGATTCAGGAAAATAAATAGGTGAAGAACAATGGCAACGCAGTGGGTCATTATCAGTGTTAATAATCATTACACTATTAGTGTGATTAAAAGAGGAAGAAAGTTGGGTTTTTATAATTATACGGACACCTACATGTTAATGTGTGAAAATTGTAAATGAATCATGTTTTGTTCGAAACCAAGTTTTAATGTTCTCGTTGATCGTTTTACTAACTTCAGCTTGAGAAGTTTAACCTCACCAGTCTGTGATGTCACATGACTTTACCACACATATTTGAGTATAAGCATATTTGATCATCAGAATGGTCATGAGACAAGACTGTGACAAAGTACATGACTGTTAGTAGAATTTTCCACTTATTAATTGGGGAATGTGCACTAATACCAGATTAAATGTTTGTATTTCCCACCCTTTGTCTCCCTCGACAGTGACAGGGTAAGTATGACGCATCACAGATGAGAACACATCCATGTTTCACATCCACCGAGGACTCACCCGTCTCTCGCGCTGTCCATGGCAGCCAGCGGGGACAGGTGATGAGGGCTGCCGAGGTCCCGGTCCAGTCGGTGCTGTCGGGCGGGCAGCTCAGCGGTGGAGACGGAGGTGTTGTTGGGGGTATCGGAGAGGAGCTCCACTGAGGCGCTGTGATGGGGGGTGCCGGAGCCAGCGTACAGGCCTGAAAGACAAACAAAGCTAATTCAGTAAATGTGCCAAATAAACTCAAGGTTCCCTGCGCTCCACCTTTCCTTCGAGCAAATTAAAAGCCATTTCATGGCAACGGGATTTTGTTTTGACAACCTTCAACCAATCAGAGAGCTTTGTAAAATAAAATGCTCTGTGTTTGCACTGTTTGCAATTTAGGGTACATTGTTTGTGCTGCCACGGGGATTGGCCTCGTTTGTCCTTTCAGCTGTTTGCTCTCATTAAACAATAATAAACTAAAATGTTACATGTGTTTGAATGATGACTTTGAACACAGGGAATGTAAAAGGGGGAATATGGTTCCTGTATAGTATCTGTTTTATGTGTTTGTGCATGTTGACAATCACAGTTATGGTCATGTTAGTTAGCACATGCAGGCGTATATGTCATGTATTTCTGCATGTACATATGACGTTATGATTAACATTTTGTTTACAGTGGAATGTGGGGGGGGGGCATCATTTTCATGTGAGGCTGGCTGCATGATGCCAACCTTTCTACTGTTTCAAGCTGTGGACTCTAATACAACATGGATCATTTTTCCTATTCTGAATGCATTGCAGACTAGGGCTGCAACTAATAAATATCACTATATAGATTTATGATATTTTTGTTGTCGGACCAATAGCCCAAAACCTAAAAGTAGTCATTTAGCAGACTTATGAAACTGGTAAAATAAGTATGTATCTTAGCATTTAGGAAGCGGCTAGTGTTCAGCCATATGTGCTCGAGTACAATTTCCCTGAAATCTGTGTCAATTTGTCAGCACATTGTGCATATGTCTACCAGTACTTGGAGCTGCACTTGCATATATCAATCAACTAATATGCTGTAAAACATCTGATATTTCCATCAGTTCCCTCTACAAGTTGAATCTGTTGTTGCTCCAGAGAGACGACTGACAAATCATAGTGAAAACAAGAACTAGAAACCAACTATTGTTAAGAAAGATAATACTGGATCTCTACTTGTTCTCCCAAAACAATAAATCTACTCTCTCCATCATCTGCTCCGTTTATCGTCTGATTTCTTTCCCAGCATCCAGGAGGAGAGCGACGCGCTGACGTTCTGGGGCAGTTAACCAGCGACGAGAGGGGATGCCGGGAGGAGATGAAAGGAAGGAAGAAAAGATCGGTGCTCCTGGTTTTGCCGTTTCCAGGCCCAGCTGTTCTCAAGTGGAAGCATGCTGGGGCCTGATCTGACAGCACTCTGAAATGGTTACAAGCTTGATTCATTACCCCCAAATCATCAATCACAGAGCTTAAATGTTTTCCCCTTTAGCCCCAACATCTGCTACCAGACCGGCAAAAACAGTCGACAAATAATGGCTGTGATTGCCTCAATTTCATCGCTAGTTCCTTGTGGAGGGAGAGTGAAAGGATCTGATGGTACTGATGGGCTAGTAGAGGATTATGTTCTGAAGATGTTGTGTATTGGCTCTGAAATGCTTCTGGTCAAATTCGGGAAGAAAGCTCTGTGTGAGAGAGATATGGAGAGGTAAATCAGCCTTTCAGCATAATAGCAGGAGCATGTAAACTTCTGCATTAAAGCTATGATAAATCCTTCCTCTGGGTAATCTGTGAACACTCTAATTATGCTCCATAAAACAGAGAGGAGCTTCTCGTAAGTCTCGCTGCAGCCATGTGAATAAGAGCAGACTTAAAACCGGCGAACGGGAAAACTAATTTATCTCTGACTGGAAGCGTGACTCATTTTCTGCTCCACAAGTGTTAATGATGGGATATGTGCCCACTTTGCTCCACCTCTTCCATGCATCCTATTGGCCCTGGAACAAAGTGAAACTCATGTAAATCGGGATCCCGAATGCCAACATGCAACATCTTTGCTTGCCTCGAATAACACTGCATCCCTGAACGCTTTGGCATCGGCTCACGAGTGAGCTCCTTGGGGCTTTAAACCATTTCAAACAAGAGAGCAAGCAACATCCACTCAGAAACAGAGGGAGGCCGAGGGGAAAAAGCCAAGACTCAGAGGCCCGGTTCGACATTCAAAGACAAGTTGAGAGTACACAGTCGTCAACGGTGCGCTGAGTTCCAGCAACAATAACAGAGAGCAACGGGGAGACTGGATAGAGTACAGGCGGAAAACAAGGACAGATGTGTCCATAAAATGAGGGAGCAGCGGGGAATCTCTCTCTTGTCTTTAAGATGGTTATACTCTATTTATCTCTCTCTTGTTTCCAAGTAGTGTTGACATTTGATGACGGTCAAATTCATCAATTAGAAAAATGGAAGTTTAGAGGCCACATGTGATGAATAAAAGTTTCCGTTTGTAGCGATTTGTAATGGATTTTGCAGCCTTTGCATGACAAGATGACAGGTTAACATGATATGGTTATAAAATACAAGCCAAACAAACAAAAGTGCCAGGTTGTTAAGACTTCCATTTCAACTTAAGTAACCAAATAGCGTCCAAATAATGTTGACATAAAATGGGTATAAGCAATTAAAGATAAGTTATAGTGGTGTAATTTGTTTGCGTTTGAACAAAAGGCGCCATAAGTATGAATTTTACTGCCTGATGGCACAAAATTATCATATTACATCTGCAGCAATGTTGACACGGCTGCTGATGACCACCAATGACTCAGTGATTGCTTTGCCAGGTGTCGGGATTTCTGGCGGTCATACTGGCCTGTTCTTCTGTTTTGGAACAAATACTCCCTGGCCATCGACATTTTGAGACACGGCCAGTCTCTTGCACTCACATTTTGAATTGCTCAACCACAGTTAATTGTGCTACTTCTGGTATCATATGGCATGGTGTATTCAAGCCAAAAAGGAAATGCTAAAAGATGTATTACTCATTAAAATGTTATATTTAGGAATTGATGCCATAATTGACATAAATTATAGCACTTTTTGTGAATGGAAGGTGTCACAAGAGACTTTAAATCAATATGGATTACAGCATAGACGCTAGATTTGTGGTTTGAATTATTAAAAATGTATAAGACGTATATGATATAAATGTATTAAAATGGGAAGTTTACGATAGTAACTTTCGATCCACTAAAAGGTTGGTTTGCCCTGTTTTTTTTTGAAAAATCTAAAAATAATCATTTTGAAAAATGGAATGTGAAGTTCTACAACAAATACTGTATATAAGGTCCCTTTTGAGTTATATGGTTCTTCACCTATGTAAAAGGACAAAACTGTTATTTGGTTAAAATAATATTATATGGAATTGGGAGAAATAGCGCCGACCCAGGACCAATGGCTAGTAACTGACACATATCTTGAGACAGAAGAAGCCAAATT
Organism: Cebidichthys violaceus; assembly: GCF_023349555.1. Lineage (NCBI taxonomy): Eukaryota > Metazoa > Chordata > Actinopteri > Perciformes > Stichaeidae > Cebidichthys > Cebidichthys violaceus. Next base: position 1,958,043 of record NW_027176561.1, read on the forward strand.
GGAGGAGAGCTATGGGAAAAATATCATGGAAGGTACACAGAGAGGGACTAGAGACTTTTGTGCTGAAAAAAATATCAGATTACTCAAAGCCTTGATGAGGGGAAGAGGTTCCATAATCAGGGTGTTAGATGACAGAGCAGCATCCTGTGTGTGCACCTGTGAAGATGTCTTGGCCCAGTCCAGGAGAACGACCATCTTTGCCGTTGTAGAGGTGCTGCGAGGAGGCGGAGCTCTGGAGGTGCTGCATGGACAGACAGTCACTCAGGACGTCCTGCTCCAGGTGAGGACAGGGCCGAAGCTGTCAATCAGAAAACACAAGAATAAACAGAGAATGTTTACAAGAGACGATGCTGAGTCACTCCATCTGGTTTGAAAGATTACACAAGGACAAAACACATGCAAGATTACACAAGGACAAAACACATGCAAGATTACACAAGGACAAAACACAGCCTCAGTTTTGTCTATTTGTAGGCTGGACCCTATGTGGGGTGTGTGTTTTTTTCCGTTTTGTTTTCCCTTTTTGTGCAATAACGTGATAGTAATGTTAATTTAAAACAGTAACACTACAAATACAGAATACACTGTTAGTTAGGGGGAACCGGGGGAAAGATCACACACTCTTTTTTGAGTCATGCGTTGGCCTTGGACATTGCGGGTAAGTGATCGCTGTACCAACTCAGAGCCAATGCGAGATTGCTTCTGTTTCTCTCACTGCCAACAGTAATGGGGGCAACCGAAGACACATTTCAGCTGGAGAGTCGCTCACACGCAACGCAGAAGAAACCTAAACCTAAGGAAACTTGTGTCAGTTGGAGAAATGGGACATCTGCCTTATAGATCAGTGGAACAGCTGACCTGTTGTATACATCAGCGGACGTCTCTGTAATAAAACATTACAGTTCCTGAGGTACACACCAGGCCTGAACTAACAACAACATATTTCCTTTACTCAGGAGATTTACCTTCATAGAACCTGTAAATCCAACCCTGGGACAAGTCTATAGCTGATTATCTAAAGTAGGTAGAACTAAAGGCATTTTAAACCAGCAGTGTGTTAAACAGCATGGTGTGTCAGAATCAAGATAGTGACTAGTGAAAGAGGAATCTAACAAAAGACTCAAAGACATCTATTTGGCTCCAACATGTGGGCCTGATCTAGGACAGATTTACGAAACATTTATAAAAGCCTGATATGATCATTCTTCTCCAACATGTTGTCCACAAACTAATACAACATCAATGAGCCACAATGTTGCACTGGGTTCTTCAATAATGATGAACAAACGCGTAATTACACTAACTAACTAACTAACCACCATTATAATTAAAATCTACCCAGTTTACATCATTATTTATCATTTAAACGTTGATCAAGTAAGACCAGATATTTCAATCATATTCAGTTAACTCCTTTATTCTTTAAAGGATTTAATTTAATTAATTTAACTTAATTTAAAGGGTTCAACTGCGATATAATTTCATCTCATTTATTATGCTTTATTCACAAAGAACATATTAACTGTCTTAATTTAATGATGCGTAAATGTCAACTTAGGAAACATTAACGTTATAACTAATAAGATAAAACTTAACGTTATAACTAATAAGATTGAACTTAAGAACAACTGTGTAATTAGCTACTAATCATTTGACTCCATCATACTTGGCTTCAGTAAATCAACATATAAACTAATTGTAAATCTAGTTTTTTTTCACCATGATGTGATATTAACCATCTTGAATAATACACATTTTTTATATATATATATATTAGTAAGAAGCGATTCTGTTCACCAAGGTTTTAACATCCTCATCTCAACCCCAACAATCTGCCCACCTGTTTCTCTGTGGCTGTCCGTCCGTCCATCCACAAATCCAGCCTTTGTTATTCCACAAAAATAAGTTCCACATATTATATTTTGTGGTTGGAAACATTCTTCAGCATGATCACAACAATCTATTCTACCCTCTGATTTGATGAGCCAAGTGGACGGACAACAACGTTATCTGTGCGTGACTTACATCTTTTAAGAGCTTCTGCCTGTCACAGATGATTCATTTTTTCAGCGAGCATCATCCACGTTATGATTTCACACTTAGATACTTAGATACTGTGTGTCAGTAAATGTGTATGTGCTTGTTCTCTTTGGGATCCTTATGAATACCCTGCAAAAGATCCATCACATGTAATTAAGGCCTGTTCTCCACACAGCGACACTCCTAACAGTTTTTCTGGGCCGCTCCAAGAGTGCAGTAAGAGCGTTTGTTTGACATTTGTCCATAACATCTGGCCACTGGGGTATTCCGCAGCACAGCTTATTAACAATGCTACAAGCACACATGTGTTTCCCTTTATGGCGCTAAGCAAAGAAACACATCATCCAGACTGCCACTATCCAGCCCCTTCCACAACAATGAGCCCATTCTCTGTTATTTACCCGCTTCCAGTCAGGGAAAGAATGGGCTTTTGACCATGAACACGACAGAAATGTGGTCAAACCTGATCTATTGTTGGGGAAACGATTCTCAAAGACACCCCTCCACCCGGCCTCCCAAGCCCTCAATTAAGCCAACTAGATGGAGCTGCGGATAATGTAGATCAGAACAGGAGAGATTACATGAAGTGGTCCGTTTGTAAGACCTACCGTGCTGACTTGAATTAAGTCATGCAGGAAGCTGATACAGTAACTCTTGAGCAGGGCATTGCAGGGATCTACTCTGCATGATATGCAGGCAAAGCCAAACACACGTATGTATTATAGCAAAATGAAACGTAATAGATAATGTTCCTTTAATTCATTTATTGTTAAGTTAGAGACACATAATGTATCTCTCAGTTGGTTTTATTTGATAGAAGAAAAAAGTCAAATATCAAGTTACAGATGTCGAACAAATGACATTCTACTTGACCACACCACGGTGTTTTTTCCTTGAGATCTCTTTTCTCATTCCATCACTCTCTCGTAGGAGGTGTCTTACCTTTCTACGCACCTGTTGCTCTTTGGCCGAGTGGATCTTGACATGTTTGCGTAGGGAGCTGGGGTCTGTGTAGCGCTTGGTACAGCCGGGGATCTGACATGCGTACGGTTTCTACAAGCAGAGAGAAAAATATCTTTCACACACCAGGTTGAAGTGTGCAACACATTTAAATAAACATTATTATAAGGACAGAGACACATGGAATAAAGTTGGACAGTTATTCAAGAAGACTTGACAGAGAGTCTGATTGCAGCGGCGGGGCGTAGAACAGGAACGTCCAGGAATTACTACATTTTTTTGTTTTGCCCAGTAACTTTATTGTCCTGTTCATGTCTCTCCTCCTGGCAAAGTAGTCTGCCAGTGGCGAGGAGTGAGCGGTACGTTCATAACTACCAGCCAGAACCAGCTGTGCATTGAGAAACTAGAGAGGAAGTAAAAGTAGGTGCTCTTGTAGCCCAACAGCCAATCAAAGCAGTGGGCGTTCCTGTGCTCCGCCGCGGCTGCAATCAGGCTACTGTCAGAAATTGGGAATTTAGTGTGTGAGTATGCAAAGCGTATACACAGGAAGTTGGAAATCTGTTGAAGTAAAGGCAAAGTTCAAGTCCTACCTTTCAGCTGAGAATGACAGAATTTGAAGTAAGAAGAAGGGGAAAAAAGCATGAAAAAGAAAAAAGAAAAGATCTGTTATAATATAACAATATCAAATGATCTCCCTGTAACGTTTATCATTTAAATCCAGGACCTTGAAGTGTTTGTTCTGTTTCACTTGTACAGTAGGTCTATTCTGTTTTTCTCCGAGTGTAGTAACGAACCCCCTCTCTTGATACAGACAACAACGCGGCATGATTAATGTAACTACTTGACAATGTGTGTAATGTATGTCAGCTATTATATAGTAGGACATGGTTAGTCGTTTTTTTTACACAAATAAGGAAATTAAAATGTTCTGCATTGAATATTGTGGACCAATGAAAAAAATAATTTGTATTACTATTCTAAACCTTCAGTGTGAATGCTGACATACAGACCAGGTTGTAAGGACAGAGATGTAAGATTAGAGCAACAGACAAAACGACTGCACTGTCATGGAGTTTCCTCATCATTCCTCATTATTCTCATTAACCAAGCAAATATAGCTTGTAGCTAGCTGATTGAGGGATTTTTCCCCTCACATGCAATTTTTTTTTTTTTTTCTTTCATTCTCAGGAATATAAGTTGGCCATTAAAGTGTAAGGGGATACGCGTCTTTATTAGCTCTGCCTCCAAACTCAACCTTCTCTGTAAATAAGCCATTGTTATTGCAAGGCGCTTACAGTGCCAGTCATCTCCACCGTGTTTGTTTTGCCGAGCAACGCACCGAATACAGCGCAGAACCTTGAATTAAAAAAAAAATAAATAAAAAATAGCACAACTTCTGTGTAGAACAAATACCATTAAAGCTTGAAAATGATTTTCGCTCAAAGTGTTTTTGGCAGGGCAGGCGGCTGGGCAGGCAGAGTGAATACCTTAGTGGGGTGTTAATGTGAAGCTATAAGCATCAGGGTCCCAGATTAGCTGTATCACTTGCCCTACTGTGGAAAGAGTTGGTGGTGAAGAAAAATCCCCAAATGATAGAATAACACAAGTCTGCATTCAAAATTCTGCTTCAGTAAAGATTCTCAGTGATTTATTATAACGTGTACCAAAAGCATTGGCGGCTGGCCAGTGATGGAAGGAACACAGGGGGAAAATATTCTGGAAATATAATAAAAAATACAGTTAAAATCAATATCTCTTTCAATTAATGTTTCGCAGAAAGTGATGAATTTGAGAATTTATGGAATAAAAAAATTCCCACTGTTTGTTTACAGCTCTCTTTCTACTTGCTCAGCATCACTGAGGTTTTATTCTCTTTGGCTTCTTCAGTACTTGCTCATAGAGCCTGAATCCACCTTAGAGTGAAGAAGAGGAAAAATGGACGCCCTCTGTAACAAACCGACTGTTGCCATACGACTTAAGAGTAACCTGTTAACAACTTTGAGGCCATCAAAATAGTTTTTGAGGAACACGTTATTATATTGTGATTTATCTTGTAAATAATCTTCTTAAGAGCTGTTTGGAGAGTTTTGTTCCGTCACTGAAATGTAAATATGGAATCAAATCGAGGTTTTAAGGATAGAGGGTGTCGTTTGTTGCTCTGACCTCTGAGAAAGAATTGTTAAATTTCTACAAATCAATAAAAGTGAACTGACTTACTATGGCTCTGTGGAAGCAGAGTATATAACATTTACATTAATTTAATTTTGCATTCATATAGACACGGGCTTCACTAACTGACACGCAGGTTAGAAAATGTATATAGTATTTTTGACAGACTCCTTCTAATACTTAAAAATAACATCGACGATATCCAGGGCTATGGTTGACATCATTGTTTTGGCCGGTTGGCTTGAAGCTGGTTCCTGTATAGTACCTTTTAGGTACCACAGATTATGTTCAGCAAACAAGCAATAATCTCAAACATGTAGATATTGACGTTAAATAGTTGCTGAGAGAATAAAGTACTTTGAAATGTTGAGGTAAAACGATCAAGATCCCTGAAGTGTGAAAAATAACAAATACCTCAATTGTAACGTAATTTGAGCAAAACAAGTTATTTACTCTGTAGCTGCGTTGGCGTGCAGATGGTGATAATAAAGTGAGGTATTGCTGGGGTTACTGAGACATGACGAGTGGCAGCGATGGCTGACGCAACCTTTCCCTCCATGTATACAGGTCAGAGGAACAGGCGAAGCTCTGTGTGATCTCGCTGCTCCAATCCAAGTCTGTTACGGCGCCGAGCTGCGACTCGGCCTAATGGAGCTGATCGTTTAATGATCTGTGGCGTGTCACTGCCAGCGTGGAGAGAGTGAGAATGCCACACTGACAGCAAATTAACGCACAACACTGTCGAGACGTGGAAATAGCCGTTGAAACTGAATGCTGGTGTAGAAGTGAAGGAGGGTGTGAGCGCACACCAGACACACACACACACACACACACACACACACACACACACACCGAGCGGACATTCGTTGCTACTAACATTTTAATTTTGCTTATACTCTAATCCCTGAGTGGATTTGGTAGAAAATAAATGCAGCTTGTACCCAACACATGCAAACATTTATAGACCATAATTTCATGCAGCCATGCCTTCTGCAACACAGCGCCCACCCAGACTATTTCAACTGGTGGCCCAAGAGAGGTTAACATGAATCTACTCTGTTGAAATATTGGGAGGTGAGACAGAGCAGAGGCTTTGTTTCTGACCGTGTCCAGGTGAGTACGCTGATGCTTGGCGCGGTCGCTGGAGTTGCTGAAAGCTTTCTGGCAGCCGGGGTGCTGGCACAGGTACGGCTTCTCTCCTGTGTGGCTCCTCAGGTGGATCTTCAGGTTCTCCAGACGTGAAAATGCTTTGTTACAGCCCTCGAACTGTGGGAAAAGGGGAAGACGGCACACAGCTGTCACAGGAATGCATGATACGCGCACAAAGACAACCACAGACAAGCAGGTAAGCACCGGACCCCACAAGGAAATAAACAAACACCCACATGCAGGCGCACACACACAGATGGAGACGCACACCCACACACTCAATCAGTGTAAAGCTGGCATATTCTGGTAAAATGTGGGCTCTGTATACATGTGCACTTCTGTGAATCAGAAAGAAGCTGTCCCACTCTTTCCCAAAGTCCCTTGATCACTCGCACAGCTGGAGGAGTTCACTCTACACCACATATTCATCACCAGCTATGGAAAAGTGAGAGATGCTTAAGAACATGGGTGGTATAATTGCGAGCATTTTTTTCCATGGCTCTTGAATTACGTAGCCAATCCGGGGACCTCCGTTAAAAACCGCATCCACTCGAAAGACAGTGGCAGCCTCGAGGCAGGTGTGCTGTCACGCAATGCCGCTGCGTCTAAATTGCAGGGGAAACTGGAGTGTGCCGTACGGCGGCGGTTAATGGGCTGTAATGCATAGCACGAGATAAGTGTTCTGTTGTGTATAGTGCATTAGACTGACAAGTGACAGCGGCTGTAAACAGGCTCATATCCGACCCAGCTTGGCCCATTTGATCCAAACCACTCAGCCAATGAACACCACAGATTTGTTAACATGTGAATGATTCATGAGGCTTCTCGCATGTCCACTCCTGCTCTTAAGCAGAAAACACGGCTGATTGGTTGATGAGGCGGTCCCATGTCAAGACCCCCTACAGGGGCTGCTGTGCAAGGAGTCACGAATTGCATGAGTGCATAGTAGTACGGGAAGCATAGCTCAATGTTACTTCTATCTACCTAGGGTTAAAGTCATTCAGGTATTCAGCAGCACCTGGACATCAATACACCGAGACTGTCACAGAGCACAATAGGAGCAGGTGAAGAGCTCATGTTAGCATCCTTCTTCTTTACAGCCGCTTGCCTGTCACCCTATAAGGACTTCAGACGGCTTGTATGACTGTACATAAGAGGGACACAGTGGAGACAAAAGTGTTCGGAAACAAAAGGCAGTGTGGAAGATGGAAAAGGGAGGTCGCTCCACGAACAGTAATAGAAGTGTGAACTGGTTAAGCAAATGAAAAGCAACTATTAGCGCTTTTTTTACCTAAATGTTCCAGGAACCGTGGAACCAGAGGAACTAAAAGTCCCTTTTGTGCATTCCTGTTTGCATCTGAATAACTGTAAAGATTAGACAAATTAGATCGATGACGAATTTTTTAAAAAACAACGGCTTTACTCATTCTATGTCCAGAACCTAAATATGAGGTTCAAAACGAGAGAAGAGAGAAACAAGGAGCCAGGAAGGCATTCAGTCTGATAAAAAACAGGGGTGCAATTACTCTTATTCCCCTTAAATGTCGGACAATATCTTGTAAAATAACAGCTTCCCCACTCTTAGATCTTACCCAACACCAATTTCTTGCAAAGGGCTAAGCTGACCTCCGTGCAAATGCAACTTAATTTACAAACTGCTGCGGAGGCACCGCGGTCTCTACTGTCCATTGTAGCCTGACCTTTAGTGAAGCCTGCTGACAACAGGTCGGGTTACGGCTAAGGAGAGAGTGACACCATTCTTCTAATAGGCCTTCAGCTTCATCTAGGCTCAATACTCATCCCTGGTCTCCTTCATTCACTCACACAGCACAGGCAGGGCCTTCTATTCACCGAGGCTCCATTTAATATAGGCGAAACCTAAGCCAGTCATGGTAGAGCCGTGTTGGGTGACCAGGCTGATCTGTGGGTGCATGTGTGGATCCGTAAGAGAGTCTTAATCTGCCCGATTGTGGCTACACGACGCACATCTCCTGAAGTTTGTAAAACCCTTTTAAACAATTTAAACTGAGCTTGTGAAGTTGTTTTTACTGAAAACGAAAGTGGGCAAGCGTATGTGCAAGTAAAAAGTATCAGTAAAAGCATCATCAATGTAAGAACCTGGGTAACTACAGTCTGAAATCAGCAATGTTATGATTTGAATGAACTAGGACTAGAATGCAGTGTGAATAAAACACTTCACCCCGAATTCATCAGCACACTAACATTCTGTCCCGGCTTCATCATACACTCGTGGAAAATGTCTTGAAGAGTTCAAATCGCACCGTTGTTGTATAGGCGGAAACATATTATTCTAAAGTCTTGCCAATCAAATGCTTCGGATGGAAACGAGAGACGCAGCGAGGGTGGGAAAGTTTAATAAAAATCTCAGCGCAGAGGAACATCCACACTGCCGTACCCGTCATGACAGACGTGGTCCATGCCGACTGCTGAAATGCGGCGCCGGGCACTTGAGTTTGGAAAACAAACACGGCTATTATTGACGTGCCAAATGTGTGTATTTATGTATAAGGGAATAATCACTCTTTCATTGCTTTCTTTTCCGCAATACAAATTTGAGGCTAAATTATAGTTACGGGTCCGTGGAGGAAACCGTGTTAATCGCGTAGAGCGTATTATTACTCTGGAAGCAGGACTAGCAGGGAGACTGCCGAGTGTGAGGTTTTCCTGCCTGCTGGGAAACCGAGAGGCACTGCCACCCCGAGACGTGGACGTTACCCAGAGCCCTGCGTGAAAAATGTTATGCTGCAGTAAAAATGCTTTAGCGGGGCCAATCTGATGGTTAAATTACTTCTTTCAGTGAGTTCATGGACTGTCAAAAAAAAACTACTTAGGTTTGGATATTTGAAAGCGTGCCGTTAAATCCAGTATTGCTCCTGCTATTGAAGGAAAGTGTTTGAACAGTATTCATGTGGGCAGTTTGTAGCCTTATTTTGCTAAGAGGTGACCTCATGGCAGTTATACAACCCAATGGGATTGATTCCAGCTAGATTGACCAAAGTAAAAAATATAAAAACCTAAAAATATAATATATGTGTGTTAAAAAGGCATAAATGTCAGTAGGTTCCCTATATCGCCCATGAGGAGCTACTTAAAGCATAATCTGTTTAGAAAGAAATAAACACATAGGTTAAAGTGGAATGAACATGGAGTTGTGGAGGCTGAGGCACAGGACACAGGATTGATTTTACCATCGATATTATCTATGAAAACAGTTTAGACAGCGCTAATCACATTAATTGCTTTAAACATGTTTAGTTTTCCTCTCTGAAACCTCCGTCTAAGGTAAACCGGCAGATCGCCGCACGAGTGGGGCGGCACTGGCGGCGTGGAGGGATTTGAGCCCTGTTTGACACCGTCTCACTCTTGAGTAGGGGGGTTCAGTGGCTCGGTAAACATTCGGGATGACAGCGGGGTCTTGACACGGCTGAAGGGGGCGAGAGCGGGTTGAGAAGGCGGACAGGCAGCTGATCACAACAGACAGATTATGGGCCCAGCATGCAGGCTAGTGGAGTTGCGGCGGGCCTGAGGCTTTTATGGGAAATGACTCCTGACTGGCAGCAAAAATGGCCAAACAGTTTTGGGGCTAAAAGGCAGCAGTGTGCGGCTCTCTCCTCACATGCGGCGGCTCATTAGCAACCTGCAGGAGCTGTGGAAGATGGAAACAAACCAGCCGTTATGGAGGGGTGTCGGGAGGAAATATGGCTGCTGACATGCAGGGCAGCGATCTGATTAAAAGCGTTAATGAATGGCATATGAAGAGAAATGCAGAGAGGGGAGAGAATCAAAAAGGTAGAGGTTCTTCACTTTGGAAAAAATAAATCCTACTATGATCCTTGTAGCCAAGGTCATCACCTACAGGAGGCATTCCCCCCCTCAAAGAATAAGCACCAGGATTCTCTCATCCGACAGTCAAGCTCCTCTGGCGGTTGCTATAGATGCTTCAACACTAAAATATCTCTCTGGCCCCGGGCAGTACTTGTATATCAGACCACTGACTAATGATGGGGCAATGGAATACAACTGTTTGGCTGCTTCATAGCATGACATTCACTATTACTCACTTTCAGAGGAAGAAAAAGGTTCTCAGTGCCTAAAAGCCTCCACCAATTATCTGCTGTGATTAGTTTTACCTATTATATCCAGGCTCCTTTACAACCAAGCCTGACAGACATGATGAAGGGCAAAGCATTAGTAGAAAAAAAGAAAACACGGCCAAATAAAACATGTTAGAAAGTGGCAATACTCAAAAACAGCCCGTATAACTTTATAAGTATGAAAAAAAGGGTTTTTTGGGGGAATGAGTTGGTTTATCACAAGGTGTCTTTCTCCGCCCTGACCAACGAGGAAAACCACCAACACTTCAGGATCTGTTCGGAGGGGAGGCTGTGGAGCAGAGTGCCCCGGCTGCGGATGGGAGGAACATGTGCATTTAATCTGCCTGCTTGCAAATGCCCTGTGGCAACCACAGCAAAGAGCAGAAAAACGTAAATGGATGAAATTATATCCATATGATTCAACGAGACAGCTAAGGAGAGGCAGGTTTCTCATGCGCTTCGTCAGGATACAAAATTAAACACAGCCCGGCTAAAACATTCGCATTACATAGTTTACACATATCATTTCCACTGCGGAGCGGGACCCTTTTAGCAGCCAGCCTCATCTGTTGCAAATAGGGCTTTAATTTGAATCAAAGATAGCGGTGGACAGGACAGATATGAAATCACACAAAATTGCTTTGTTTCACCATGAAGCATCTTTTCTTCCTCGCCTCCTGCACTTTGCCTAATTATTTGGGAAGCCTTGATTTATGAACGGTGAGATATGAGCACACACAGCCAATAGAGAGAGTGTTGTCCAGATGTGCGCGAACAAGCCAGCCGAGCGAGAACCGATAAATTGGTGGGAGGAAGTAGTCATGTAAATGACTAAAGAAATTGTTCTTAACAGCCATTTTGCACTCATGCCTGAATAGTTTGGGGGCCAGATTAAAAACTATGTGGATGGCACAACAGGAAGCATTGGTATGATGACTAAATGAGGCTGCTCACATAATAAGCCTGTCCAGCTGTTCCGTTCCTCTCACAGAGTGTTTGCTGGAGATTGAGGAGGAAGTGCAGTGATGGATCTGAACCCCTGTTCCTGCGGTGGAGGCCTGACAAGAGTGTGAGCCCCGGCTGCACAACAACATGGTGAGGCTTCATGGAAACACTTAACCTGCTGTGATTCAGAGGCCTTCATTCAAATGTCTACCAGCTCTGCAGTCCTGCATCAGATTAGAGAGCTAAGATGTGATTTCCTCTTAAACCGGGCAGCCTGGGGTTTACCGGTTCAACAGGTTGAGGGGGGGAAAAAGGAAAACAGGGTCACGTTCTCAAAAAGAGATGAAGCAGACTGACGAGGAGAAGGATGTGTCCCGTGTGCTATCATGCAGCGTCGGTACAGAACCAAACAGACTTCTATTAAATTTTCCTTCTGGTCAAAGACTGAGGGTGTCAGGAAACTATTTTCACACTTTACATTCAACTGTATGAACACGGGTCAACTGTACGCCTCCCTTTGAATCAACTTCTAACAAACATTGGATCACGTGTCTGATCGCATCCACATCAATGCGTCTCAGAGAGAGAGAGGACGTAACTACAGCAGCAGATCGCACAATGAGTGCTTTTAAGCCTTTTTTCAGACATGGAATCTGACGCGTTGCTGGCTTCTTCTATTTGACAACTATTTCTATATTTTTCTCAAACATGACTAGACTACAGTGTTAACAAGATATCTGGCCCCTAGTACATGACAGCAGTGAAACATGCTTTTTCTTTGCGCTAGCTGCCCTGAAATAAATTCACAAATCAATTTCATGAATTATTAAGAAGACGTTTAGAATACTGTTGCCTGATTTCTACAGTCCTAAATCTCTCAGGAAGGTTAATTCCTACGTGTATGCACATAAAACATTTTTAAAAACTGGAAAAAATAAATATCAATACAAAACAAAAGCTTCACATTGTGAGTAGTTGTAATGAATGATCATTTAGCAGGATTTGGCTGATGATTCATATGATTGTGCAAGCTGTGCTCTTTAGCCCTGCATTGTGAAGGGAAACAAATCAATGAAATGAGATTAGATGGCTTAGTGACACAATTTTATGTCTTATTGTCATGATTTTATTTCCTTGAGCAGAAAAAAACGACAGTTAAATGACAAGTTTAGAGTTTCTTTCCTTTAATCTAACCTTGTGCTGCTGCAGTCTTTTTGTGAATGTGACAATTTTCAAATTAGACTTGAGTGGTGTTGGAGGTGTTGTGGAAATGTTTCTGGGTCTGACACAGTAAGATTGCAGTCATAAGAACACTTCTTATTCCAGAGCCCAAATTGCCATCGTATTCCAGGTGTTAGCTGCACATCTGAAAGGGGCATTTATATCCCTCAGCAAAACAGAGCAGGTACTTGAAGGTTGACAGATGAGAAGATGTATTGCACAGGTCGGGTTGAATATAGACCATCTACCACTGGACAAGAGAGGGATTTGTGGTGTTCACTTTAGAGAGGAGACACGTGATCCTTTGACCTCCCGTTCAGCAGAAAGGCTTCTAAAAGAACAATCCCACGTGACGGTGTATATTCTCACAAACCAATAGGAACCATTTATAATGGCTAATTAGAGTGCAATACAAAGCTTCCAGTGCCACAGACATTAGAACCTATCAAGGCATTAATTATAAACCCATTCACGAAATCCGAACCCGCCATGAAAAAGACAGACTGGGGGTTACGCAATGAAAATCCTAAACATGATCTGTGTTCCGAGCCGGCGCCTGGACTGATGTTACTGGCAGTCAATGCAGGATCCTGTTTGACGGGCCCATGAGCTACGGCGTCCTCTGACACCCGGGCTTCAATCTGTCCAGCACCTTTCACTCACACCTGCCTCTATTCTCACACTCGCTTTCTCCCCTCTGTCTCTCTCTCTCTCTGCTCTCTTTTAACCCTTCTGCCAATAAGCTCCTCTTGCTGCAGCCCTACAATGGGGTGTTATGTAGCTCAACGTGCTCCATGACTCCATTTCATATCCGCGCTATTGAGGGACGATAGACGCCAATTCAGCAGCAGCCAGTAACGACAATAAAGTTATGTTTAATTGATCTAATTATTCTGTCTTTTGTTAGACTAATACTGTACGGTCCAACACGATGATTGGACTGTGATGTGAAGTGATATTTTTATTGGATCGACACATTTTTTCTAACTTTGCCTCTCAGTCTGTCAAGCATTGTAACTATTCATTTGAATACGTTTGAAGCTCCATTGCGCATATTATCCGCACTAAATCACAAGAAAGGAAAGAGCTCTTTATTTAAACCTGCCTTGTCTACTTAGACTGTAATGTCTTTCATATTTCCAGAGTGAAAATTGTCCAAAAGTGTGTTACTCACTCAAAATGCAACATATCTCGTGATTGCATTTCATTTTGGTCTATTAAGGCTGCTGGCAATGGAGAAATTGGCATCTTTGGACATTGCCACAGGTTTGGAAAGATGCCTCTGCTCAGACAACAGGTCACGCTTTAAAAAGGAAAACATCCAGAAAACCACAGTGTATTATTGCCAGTAGCTGTTTTACAATGGGGTGAAAGTGTTTTAGGGTGTTCTTTTTTTAGAAATGTTTATTCTTGTTGTGACATATTTCATGCTAATGTTCATAATTTAATAATAAATTAAATGCAAACAGATACTTTTCTCTGCTGCATTGACAGTTTGTGATTTCAGATGATACGGTGGATGAATTTTTCAATCGTCCCTACTGGCATGAAATTGTTGCGTGACAGTTGAAGTCACAAGTCCTGTAACTTAGAGACTTGTTAGGTAAAGAAATGAAAGCCCTTCTCCCCTATTTTTGGCAAACCATTCGTTGTCCACACAAGGCAAGAGTTGACACAGCTGTCTAAAGACCTACTGTAGCATACACTGGGCGACTCTATAACTCTGACGTGACAACAAATAAACACTGCAGAAGCCCAGTGAGCTGCCAAGCCAAATACCTTGATGCCAGAAGCACTATAGTGTTCAGACAGAAAACATGCCAGCGAAATTAAACAATAGGTCAACATGGCATTGTGATCAACACCAGCATAAGAACTCAAGCAGGGTGTAGGGGAAGAGCGTGCATTTATGCAACCCTCTGGAGGGGAACCAGACCACGAAAAAAAAAAAAAAAAAAGCAGCTGCGAAAGAAATGTGGTGCAACGGTGCCCCTAGATTAGATTTGTTCTCTCCTCAGCATGCCAAGGTTGTGTTCTTTTCTGCTCTCTCCGGGTTTCAGGGTCCATTTTCCAGTTATGTGGATATGGCTGGTTGCAATAAATCAGAATGTGCTGGATATTCAATGTGTCAAGTCAAATCATGCCACAGGCGTTCTCAGCGAGCACATCACCCTTCATTCACATTTCAATAAATCAATTCACCGCATTTCAGTATATGGTTCTCTATTCATATTCAATTATTCCGTCCACACTAACACGCTTGTGCCCACTGTCCTATAGGAAAACGCATTTATTTGAGTACGAAACCCCTCCCCATTCCTGTGCAATTACGATGGAGTCGAGCAAAAATCCTGAGGTCCTACTATTCACTGATATTCTAAGGTAAGCCTTTTCATGGGATATTTCCTTCAAATTTCTCATCGGACATATGTTTATGTTAGCCGTAATGTGAGTCCCAGCCTGGTACTCGTACACAATTTGCCAGTTAAGAGCGCAGCACATTACAATATGTAGCATTTTCCACATATACAGTATGCATTTCCTGGCTGTACTTTAAATCAAGCATGACCTGATCTAAATTTCTTGGCTTCCTTTCAGAATAAAATTGGCATACTGGCGATACCCGTGTATTGTTTGTTTTTCCCCTGGCAAGGATGCAGTGCGATCTAAATGACAGCTGCTACGTGACACAGTATGAAAGCTCGACGTTATGAGAAACTGGAAGAGCAGAGGAAAAAACAAAAGGATATGCTCCGACTTATAGGCTTCTTACTTCTACTGTAATTCTGCCCGAATAACTGAACCAATCTGGTTCTAAACCCTGCATAAACCTTTTTACATCGACGTTAAACCAATTCCAAAGCTGAACAGGCTGAATGTGAAACAGATGTTTTTTTTAGAAGTGAACAGAAAGCGAGAGGGCTTCTTTCTGGAGACAGTTAGAGACCATTGGGGTGTAAACCTCTATGGGGGAAGAGGTAAATCCCAACTTAAATATCAGAGTCTTTGTAGTGCCAGCTCTTCTGGGTCACACAATCCTAAAATAAGGTTAAAAGAAATCACATCATTCTGTGTTTCGTGTCCTTATATGTCCCACTGTTGAAGATTTAAGGTCCTGTTTTCCTGTTTCTTTTTCTCTCATTATCAGTCATTTTAGTAGACGTGGTTTTGGTGAAGACTCACTGTTTTGATATATGTGCGATTTAACACCACAATCCAACCCTCAATGTTCTTCTTGGATCTTTACATGCGGATCTGTCTTCACTCTGTCACTCTCTGGTGGGCATTTGAAAACACACTGAAAGCCTCGACAGTGTAAACAATCACAGGTCTCAGCTTGGAAAGTTTGGTCAACTTATAACAAACACTTGAGTTGTGTGTGTGTGTGTGTGTGTGTGTGTGTGTGTGTGTGTGTGTGTGTGTGTGTGTGTGTGTGTGTGTGTGTTCAACGGCTGTGGTAATGCTTCAAAAATGCTCTCAAGTCCGCATTCAGTGCATACCAAATCACGTGTCATGCATAACGCCTCGCGATGAATTCTGGCCAAAAAATGTCGTTTTTTTGGGATGACATCAGTGGAGCTGAATTGCCTGTCTGGCTCCGTTTCTTCCAGCCTTCACCTCTTTTCTCAAACATTCAAATTAAACCCGGCACACTAACCACAGAACACCGCGGTGCATAATTTAAACTTGACACCCTAAACCTAAACACGTCTTTCGCTACATCATTTATCCATACTTCTCTTAGTGTTTATTTTGCACGGTAGCAACTCATATATATATTAGCTGCAGGTCTAGCCTTGTCTGGTGTGGTGCGGTGTGGGTCTGGCTGGGTGGAGGGATACTGTCGTCTTGGGTTGTGGTGCAGCCCTGAGGCAGAAGTGGTCCCGTTGTGTATAAATGCTCTTCTTGTTTGCTTGTTTGGTAGGCGATGTGAAGGCGGCCACGGGCAGATGTCGCTCTGGACTCGGTTCTATGCGGTGCCCTCTGCCACACTGACAAGTCAGCAAAAATCAAAAACAAACATCTGGATGCTTTAAGAGATTTACCTCTGTTCAACTCACACACACACATACATCACCAACAAACCAGTTCGGTGGGTATGTTTACAGAGTGGCTGCTGTGGCACAAAAAGTGCCAGGGCACAAAACAAGGCCAGTGTGTAAATGTGAGGAGTGGGAGAGGATGGCAGCCTCAGAGGAGAAAGGACCCGTTATGTCTTTGCCCCATAAAATGCCACAAATATACTTTGGCTATAATTATCTGTTTGACTGTAGCAAAAAAACAAACAGTTAAGCACACCTCCACAATGCACATAATCCTTGACGGTATACAGCAAAAAAAAAAGCACTACTATTGGAGGACAAACAGGGAAAACTTTAAAGGTACCTATATACGGAATTTAGAGCATTAATATAGCAGCAAGCAACTATTTCCAATGTAAAGATATAGTGCAGTAATGTCTACCTAAGCATAGAAAGAAGTCACTCTCCCTCCATGTGTGTGTTGTTATCCAAGCTTCTCTCTGCTTTGTTTACATGGTCGGCACGGCAACGCGTGCACGTGAGTGTGCACAACTGGGTGGCTCATTGCCGCCGCTCGGCACTGCTATCATTCAGCAGTTAAGGCCGCTAGCGCCACAGTGGAGCGCCCACCCTCCAGTTCC
Organism: Cebidichthys violaceus; assembly: GCF_023349555.1. NCBI lineage: Eukaryota > Metazoa > Chordata > Actinopteri > Perciformes > Stichaeidae > Cebidichthys > Cebidichthys violaceus. Next base: position 1,975,305 of record NW_027176561.1, read on the forward strand.
ACCTCAGGTGAACGCTGTTAGCAGTCGGCACTGTTTACCGTTGTTTGCACTGTTAGCCGCAAGCGCCGGCTCAGCAGTCGCCATGTTTAAAGCCGTGTGGAGGCACTAGATATGCTCTGAATTTCCCCCCCCAAAAAAAAAGGCTCATGACCTAACAAGGCGATCCCACGGCTCTCCATCCATCCTCCCTCTGCATAAACCGGGTTTTGCATCCCTGCAGCAGCCCCCTGAACATGACGGAACAGCCCAGAACACCCACCCCAGCTTCTTCTGTCCGATGTATTAGTAAACTGATCTGGCTCAGTAAAGAGGTTAAACTGATTAAGGTTTTGGATGGGACACAATTATGACACAATCTCTGCAGCGCATAACCAGCCCCAGCCCTGGGTCTTCAGGTTTCCGATACCAGAGCGTGATTAAATGTTGAGGAAATGGGGAAAATCAAAATATTGCATTCCAGACAAATGCAATTAAGAGTGTATCACATGTAGTAAATCCTGCATGCTTTGATACCTGGTTATGAGGTTGAAGGAAAGTTAGCTCTAGACCTTTTATAGCTTGAGTTAATCGTAGCAGTGTGTAATATTTTCAAGAAATGCTCCACTGCTTATAGTGTGTAATTTATACCAATATTGTAGGCTATTGCGTCCTCACATGGGTGTCTATAATGCACGTGCATTACTATCTTCCTTTAGCTCTAGCTGACAGTTGGTGGCTTGATCCCAGCTTACTTTACTTCACTAAAATTTAACATTTTGTGATTTATAATTATAATCCAGTTGCAGAACCTCTGCACCAGCAGTTTCATAACCTGCAGTTTTAGACATTGTGCTTTTTGGCACAGGTTAGCATGTCTTGAGCAATATGTTGCTATGCAAAGAATGGTATGTTCATTCTTTTAACATTTTGTCACTCTAATAAAAACATGCCTAAAAACCTGTTGACACGTTGATAGGCATCATACAGACTGAGAGAGAGAGAGAGAGAGAGAGAGAGAGAGAGAGAGAGAGAGAGAGAGAGAGACTGAAAATGTAACACCAAGTTCAAAATGTAAAACCTTTGAGGTTTTTAAATCTTAAAAATCAAATAAATAATTAACAAAACTAGCAAAGTCCTAAATTCAGATCATAATGATAGATAGCGGGAGTGAGCGACAGGCGTGCTGGACTACATTACTGCAAAAGATTGACTGGAAAACTTGTTTTTCGGCCTGACGAGAAGTTGGCCTGGCCCACTCGACAAGGAAAACAAGCAAGATCCATCCATCGAGGCCTTTCATTCGTATGCCAAAACACCAGTCGCAGAGCCCCTCCGCCAGCACTTCCATCATAGGAATATCACATATGGACAGTGTTGTGTTACTATTAGCAGGACGAGCGGACTGCCAAGCGGCACAGCAGACCTGACAGGAAGACGGAGGATAACCACAGGATGGGGTTATGGGTTTGTAGAAATAAATTAGACTATCTAGCTACCTGGCGAACTCATTTGCCTGGGGAATGACTGACAAAGTTCATTCTGGAAATGATTTAATGGGTAGCAGAGGCACGGGACCTTCAGATAAAGTGCTAAAAGTTGATCTCCTCCAGGTCTTTATTTGTACCTGATTAGTTCTTTCCATTTGTGCCAATTTAACGGACTTTAGGAGCTCTGATCCTAAGCGTGCAGTTTACTCCTGACATGCTGAATCAATGCCCTTTCTCCCCTATTGACCTTGATTACTTTCAATGAGCCATATACAGACCTCTCCTCTCACAGTACACTGGAGTGAACATGTCAGTGTACGGCCTGAGGAACGAGTTATTCTGGCTGATCCGCAATATTCCTCGTGTCAGTTTCAATGTCTGCATTTTGTTGCTATGTCGGTCACGCAATTCTGGAGATTTCATCAGTTTTAAATCAACTGAGGAATGACAGGAATGAAGAAAAAACATTTTTGCAGAGATAACAATCATATATGTGTATGTGTGAGCTTCTTTAAGTGGGCTCTTTAGGATTGTCTACAGCTCAATACACTTTCACTACAGGTAGTTCTGGGCTTCGGTCGGTTCAGAAGCTCGACTCTGAGATTGTGGCCTCTAAGTTGTCCAGACAGGCCGGAGTGTCAGAGGCTCATACGGATACAAACACATTAATATCAACGTCACTCGCCACCCGCACCCAGTGCCTAGACGGCTCCGGTTTCACGTGGCATTCAGAGGAAAAAGTCGGGTCATGTGCTGAACCTCAGTTTTAATTAGCTAATGGCACTCCCTGTTTCATCTCCTGGTCTGAGCTGATTGCTCACAAAAGACTCCATTTACCCTGAAAACACACGCCATCTTGGCACCGACCCGCGCTCTATGCCTCACCGTCTGCTGCCGAGGGATTTTGCCACTCTCCTCCAAAAATCAGTCCAGTAAATCTAAATATATAAAGTTGCTGGTTTCACACCAGTGAAAAAAAAGAGGAAATTCCATGATCCAAGCTTTTATTTTTTTCCAGCGGGCCTTAGCGTCCAACTTTCCTTCAACAAGTGGTTTGAGTGTGTCAGTGGGTGTTTTGGTGTTTGTCTGCGTGCGCTCACATGTGTATGCGTTTGGACAGGGTCCAATTAAGCAGCTAATGCAGGCTGCTTTTTATCATTGTGAAATGGGCGGGTGGCTTTCTGTCTCGCCTTTGGCTCTCACATATGACGAACACTAAAGTATGTGAATCTACCCTTTTATGGAGGAATTTTCTTTTACTTTGAAATCATTTGTCAATTACATCACATCGATGGTATGAACCCTGGGAGAAAGAAACTAGGAACTTTAACCGAATAACAAAAAAAAAAAAAAGTGATAAATTACTATGGACATGCTGCAAAATGTTCACCTGAGATTTAAATCAAACTTAATAAGCACACCTTCCAGCCAGGTGAAAAAAAGACTATTTCAAATGAAGCCTTAATATTGTATCCAAGCCAAAACTGTCTTAACAGCACCACCATCGTCATCTATACTGCATTCCCTAAAAGATTCGTACTTTAAAAGTCTGCATGTTCATACAGTAGCGTAACAAAACCACTGAATCAGGTTTCATGCCTTGAATCCTTCATCCCACAATAACATATCCTAAGCATACTATTGTTTTAGTACCAAAACAGCTATGCCAAACTAACCACAAAAAGTGCGCGGGGCTGTACTCCTGCCTGAAGTCATGCCTTGTAAACGCTCCGTCCCATCCACGCAGACAGCGTCGTGGTTTAGGAGGATATTAGTTGACCTTCAGAGCTCACAGACCAGTCTTCAGACACTTCAAATCCGCTCGGCCGGCCTCTGACAAAGCAGAACAATATCAAAGTCTGGGACCATGTCAGGGCTACTCTTGCAGGATATATTTTTAATATTTATGCAGACACAGGAAAAAAAATTTAATAAACTGAAACAACAAGTGAATTAGGCATGAAACACAACAGGATATTGCAGAGAGATTATGTTGTTTCCTCTTTGCTCGTGTGTCCTGCGGTGCTTGCCTGCCATACACAACAGCCCAGGGCTAGCTGTAATTGGCGGGGAGAGGGAACCAAACATATTTTGTGAAAAGGGAGCAGAATTTTTTTTTAAGAGCTACAAAGTCTACATCTACATTAGGAAGGAACTGACTTTTTTTTTTTTTTTTTAACACAGAATTTCTTAAAATATGAGCCAGGTACAGACTGTGACAGGCTCATGCAGGGGTCTGGGTATGACTTGTGATAATGACTTTTTCCTGCCAAGACGCAGCATGAAGTAAATGCTGTGCAGCTGTATGAGGAAGAAGAGATACAGTATATATATTGAGAGAAGGAGGCAGAGGGAGAAAGAGGAGAGAGATGTGTTATGTTTGGATGTGAGGAGAGCCATGTTTCATGAGCGCCCGTCGGAATCTGCTGCTGGAAAGATAATAAAGGGATTAGCTCTGTTTTTTCTACAGCATTTGGTCCAAAAACAGAATGTCTCATCTGCTTCCTCTGTACGAATTTCTCAAATTCTTGAATGCCTTTGTCTATTGCATGAGCACAGCAAACACAAGAGGCATCGGGGCTAGTGGTGATACACAGGTAGAATAATCTCAAGCATGGCAGGACTCTACAAATGTAACTGGTCCTTTTTTTGTGTTGGTAAATTGAAGTTAGGCCTCATAGGGCGCTGTTCTAACTGCATTCTTTAATGACGTAAAATGATTAGGCCTATATCAATAAGAACTCTTGCATTCAGCACTCATTCGCTGTATTTCATGTTGTCATGTGGATAGAATGGACTGAGTTTGTGTGTATATGATAAATATCACCCAATCATTTCTGGTGCTTCACAGAATAAAAGGATATTTTGTTTGACATTCCAACACGTTGTAAATTGCTTTTAATAGTAGTAAACATATAAGTTGTCATGAACACTGTTATGCTCATCTAACAAAACAATGGACAGCTGATGCAGCTGTATCACACGTCCTAATCAACTGATTTAAAAGGACGTCTCTCGTGGTCGGGACTAAGATGCAAGGAGAGGAGACGAAAAAAAAAGGAATTAAGGCGACACGTTAGCATATTGAAAAGCACCCCTGGTTTCCTATAGGTATGAAGTACTTACTTAAACCTGTATGGACTATATACAAACACAAACACAGTTACAAGTACACACAGAGAGTGCGTTTATTTTCTCTGGCCCACCGAGTTTATCTGCTGAAGTCCCAGATCAACACGCATTCAATCCCTGCTGATTAGATGTGTTGATTCAAGCTTGAAAACATTTCACATTTCTGTTTATGCTCCGTCGGAAAAGCCGGAGTGTTACAACCCAGCGTACTGTACTCGGAATCAATACTTCCTATTGTGAGAGTCAATGGAAACAATATCCCCGTTTTCATATAACTGCATGGCCGTGAATACGTGCGCCTGTGTGTGTGTGTGTGTGCGTGTGTGTGTGTGTGCTTGAAACGAGGGTGATCGGGAGGTTACGGTGCGTAGCAGCGTTTCACAGTGCCTCATGTCGGCAGACAGAATCCAGTGGCTCCTCTACACTGGGCCGAATTGTTCCAGTGCTTACATATGGTAAACATCTCCAAAAACACACACATGCACACACCTCCACAGTGACACATTCATGCAAACACCTACACCGCATGAACATACAAACATTCACTCAGTGTCTATTTGCTGTGTGTCACCCAAATGTCAGTGCAGCTCTCGGACTGAAGCCACACCCGCGCAGCGCCACAAAGAGCAGCAGCAACGACGACGGCAGAAAGAAAAAGGGATGAAAGCCTTTAATACAACACACTCCGAAAGCGTAATTAACAGCTGGGGAACGTACAATGCAGCAAATTACTACCAAATGTTTTGTTCACGCTGGGCCAAGGAAGCAGAACACTAATAGCCTGGAGTGACGTAAAGCAGGGAGAACAGCAGCAACGGTTGAGTTTGTGTCTTTTTGGCTTCAATCGGCGTTCAGCTCAGATGTGCAATAACAAGTATCAGAATTAGTCTGAATCAAATTTCTTACCCAACTCCCAAGAAAACGGCCATAGAATACAACTTTCTATTGAAAGACCCTCACCTCAGCTAATTTTACAAGCCACTGTTACTTAAAAGGAGAAATAAAAATCCAGGTCTTGTTTATTTCTTCAAGAATAAAAAAGGCCTGGAGATAAAACAGGTGCTGTAGCAATATTGCAGACTCAGGTTTTCAATAATTAGTATTTGGAGGGGTTCCTGAACTTGAAGAGGACCGCTTCTGACAGGGGCTTCGGGGTGAAGCCGTGAATTGAGCAAGACTAGCAAATGTTACCGACCATCCCTTTGTGGCTCCCTTCTCCAGACTACTACATTTCTCCTCATGTTTGGCTTGGATATGAAGCCAACTCACTTAATACTTGTGGGACAGCTAAACATTTAAAGCTCCCATTTAAAAGGATCAAGTGTAGGCATTGTTTGGTTATGTTCACCATATGTGTTGGCTTTTCATGATCTAAATCCCGTCTCAAAAAACAGAGTGCTCGTGAAAATAAACATGGCTTCGGCCTACACAAATTGTGGACTAATTGTGTATTTGGACTAAATTATTCTTACGGTTGGAGGCCTTTTTCCATTCGCTAAGGGACGCGGGGGAGTGACAGCTTGACATTGATTAGTGTGTTGACTTGTGGAATTGGAGCCTTACCTGTAAAGAATTCAACCACAAATCTATTTATACTGACGAGGTAGTGCTGCTCTTACAGCTGCTCATATCTTCAGAGGAGAAAAAGAATCTTTTTTTTTTTTTACCTGTTCCACTAAAAATACAGGAATTACAATCATAACTGTTTCTCAACCAAAACAAAATACAGGTTTCTGTTGAAAAGTAATCAGCAGTGAAGCAAGTCCGGTCTTGTTTTTGGACACAATTGACGTGTATCTTGTTGAGGAAAAATCCTCTTGAGGGGACTGCATTACTCTGTGAAATATGTGCTTGTGTCTAATTCAAACAGAAACACATTTTTAACAGATGGTTGCAATTATGAGACAAACTAGATTCATATTGATCCAATAAATACAACCAAATACTTGATGACTATGACTAGGAGGTGATTTACAACAATTCTGGATATGTTGTGAATATGACTGACCACAGGTGTCTGATTTTTGGGGTGTGGCAAGTGTTTTGCTGGATAATTTGACAGGATTATGATGACTCACCATACACTTGTTAGGTTTCTCTCCGGAGTGGACTCTCATGTGAATGAGCAGTTTGTAGCGGGCGTTGAAGGGCTTGTAGCGACGAATGCATCCGGCCCAGAAACAGGTGAAGTCCTCACCTTTGCGCTGGTCGATGTGGACTTTCTCAATGTGCCTCACAAGCTCCTCCTGCTGCTCGTACGCAGCACTGCAGTCAATCCAGCGACACACCTGCTTATCAACCGCTGCTCCTCCTCCGACTTCTTCCCGCTCTGGGGCCGTGTGAGACCCAGGAGGGCCTCCAGAGGTCGGTTTGAGTCCCAGGGAAGAGGTTGGTGCCGTTTGCTGGCTCTGGTGGTGCAGCAGGCCCCCAGGACTGGGCCCCACGTACTGGTGAAGGTGGTAGGGTGGAGGCATAGCAGGGCGAGAGGGGTGGTGAGGCTGACGAAGGTGCCCGTTGCGACCACTCAAGTGATGGTGATGATGGTAGTGAAAGAGTTCATCTTCGCTAGGAGAAAAATCATCCAGCGGCTCCTGTTTGAGGGCAGCCCCTGATCTTTGGCCCCCGTCAAGGAGAACCCCAACTTCTGGCCCCGAATGCAGCATGCCAGACATCAGGGCCCCACTCATCAGTAGCCCCAACCCGTCCGAGCCTCCTGCCCCTCCTCCCACACCTCCCCCGGCACTTCCTCCCGCCCCACGCCCCGGCAGCATGGAGCCCCGCTCCTCACACAGCCCCTGGCCCTGCTCGGGCTCCACTGATGACACTGAAGAGGAGGACGATGAGGAGGAGGAAAGGGACAGCAGGCAGGTGGCAGGTGAGGATAGCTGACAGCTCTCCTGCAGCGTGGCCTGCTGCGGGCTGCCGTGAGGTGGGGGCCTCTGGGGGGCTTCCCGTGAGCAGGAGTTAGAGAGCGGGGATGTAGAAGAGGAGGAGGAAGAGGAGGAGAAGCCGGCACTGCTGGCGTGGTTGGGCGAGAGGTTAGTGCGGAAACCGTTGACGCAGGCAACCATCGACATCTGGGAGGAGGAGCAGATGATAGCGGTGATATTGATCTCCTCGGAGGAAGCGCCAGTAGCCAATGGGGAACCCGTGGCAGCGACGCTGCCGGCAGCGGAGGTGGACGGTGAGGCCAGGGACAGGCAGCGTCTCCTCAGACTGCTAGCACTGAGCAGCCGCGCTGAATGACGGGAGCCAGTTGGGGACAAAGCCAGCGGGGAGGAGCCATCTTCATTATTAAACGGTTGCACTGCGTTCCCTGACACAGCGCCGCTCACTGTGCATACGCCACCACCGCCGCTGCTAACATGCGGCACTCCAACTATATCGTCCCTTGGCATCCCCAAAACCTGGCCTGCCCTGCAGTTCTGAAACCCGGCCGGAGAAGTGCTGTGGACCCCAGACGCTGAGTTGGAGATCTTGTAGCCCATTGAGTTCTCCTGTTTGATTGAGTAAGGGAGTGAGGAGCGAGTCCCGTTGGCACCACCGCAGTCCAGGCTAGGTGAGGCCCCCGGCAGGGTCCTCTGGAAGGCAGAAGAGGATCTGTAAGGAGAATAACACACAAAGAGGAATATGAGCGCCATTAGCTCACAGGCTGATGACAGATACCGGCTTGTTCATCCTTCCCACCGGCAGCACAGTCAGAGTTTAGCCTCTTGCTAACCCCTCCTCCTCCAATCATTCTCTCAGTTTACATAAAAATCCTATCATCCTAAATGAGTCCCGCTGATTGAAAATAATTCAACCAAGTCTTTCATACATCATAAGGGACCGTAGGGAAACAAACATTAACATTGAGTAGGATTCAGTGACTTAAGGTGATGTTGGACACTTTGTAGTATCCACTGCTGTTGATGATCCAGAGTGTTTTCATGAAAAAAATGAAACAGGATCCCCTGGTAGTGAGAGGATATGAATGGGCATTTATGACTAAGAATAGAGAGAGGGGGAGGGATGGATGGCTACTGAGACCGAGAGGCCACTGGCTAGTGTGTCCATCTGACAGGCTTTGATGACACAAAGGGGTTAAACCCAACCCAATATTGGGGATAAATAGGGAGTCACCTGTTTTGGTGGCATAATTGCGGCCTATGAAGGGTCACCGTTTACAATACTGTGTATTATGGTGGGAATCTTTGCCCCACTGAATGGGGAACCCAGGTCAGATTTCTCCATGCGTTGCTGTGATCTCCTACATAATCATTCCTGTCATTTGGCTCATTATGGATTTTGTCCAAAGCCCCTGAGTGATGTGAGAAGAGCTCTCTTTTCTCCGGGCTGTCTCATGAAGGTATCGTCTTTGTCTCTTCCCCTGAGCGCGATGGGGGGAAAAAACAGAGCTAACGCTAGCTAGGACTGGAGAAAGCCACTGGCAGACTTTGTCATCGTTGTTGTTAATAAAGACCCCCCCCCCCCCCCCCCCCCCCCCCCCCCCCCCTCTCTCTCTTTCTATTCAGGAGCACCATTTCCTGTTTGGCTATAGTGAAAATATTGAGAGACCATATGAAAGAAGTGAATGGCTGTCCAGGAGCACTTTGATCGGATGAGGAGGGGAAAGAAGGGACAAACCTCACAACAGAGAACTTTTCTTGAAATTATTTCTGACTGGAACCGAACGGTAGTCAAAGATTGCGCAACAGGAGAATCGCATTAGTGTAACATAAATGTTGTATTTTGGACCCCATCGGTGTGTTTTATGGGACTGGGTAAAGCTTTCCAGCTACATATGTGTACATCTGGTTCACAATAGCAAAGATAATGAAAAACACATTGTACCTGCATATTTTTAGTAATACTACACCCAAGAGGAAACATTCAAAACGGGAACAGGAACAAAGTTACGATGAAACGGCAATGATAGTGACAGTTTACCTGGTGTCTTGGTGAGGGCCGTCCTGCAGAATGAGGTCGGGTGTAGGTCTGCTGCCGTGGAGGCTCTGGGTGTAAAGCCCCCCTAAATGACCCCCCACCAGCAGTGGCAAGCTCTGCCCACATCGCATCAGGGCGCCCTCAGCGTCACCCAGCTCGGTGTCTAAATCCTTCTCTGAGCAGTAGGGAGTATTCGCTGAAAGAAAAGCAGAAGAAATATCACATAACCGGCTAAGTCTTTAATTTGTGAAGCTGAGCAGTGACCCAATGTCACTCTCAAATTAAAAATGGGTTACGCAGAGTGAACCCAGGGATCTACTGACTTTATATGGGACGCATGCCATCAGTGACATGTTGAAATCCTATTAGATTATGCATATTCTCTTGAGGAACAATTATTGGCTGCCACCACTGTAGTATCTAGTGATATATGGAGAGCTCTGTGGCCAACTGATGACCGTAAGAATAACGTCTGAGAGATTTATTGCCAAATATTATTGCAGGAGTAATTGAAGAATTGTATTCCAAATGGCGATGCGTCCATTTTGCAAAAATAAACAAACTCAAATGAATGTGCCTGGAAGATCCAGCCAGTAAAAGTGTAACCAATGTATAAATATGAAATCATACGCCGTCCCTTTGTATTTACCACCAGTTGTTCTAATATTATTAAATCAATTATTTTGTAAAAATGGTGACCTCACTGATTGATTTAATTAATTTGTCATTTGATTTATTCAATTGGTAAATTATTAATACAAAATAATTATATTAAAAGTGTGACGAAAGTGATCTAATCTAGCAGTGCTTTGTGAAGGGCAAATGGACTTGCTTTAGATTATTATTGTTTAGATATGTTTCATTCAAAAGGCTTCTTAGGTTTTTTTTTCTGCAACAAAAAAAAGGAACTATGGTGGAGGAATAATTCATAACAAATGAATGTTTCATATCTGCACATGACCTGTTTGATGAGGAAAATTAAAACTGCTGTTTACATCTACATTTACTTTTTTGGATCAACTATAGTGATTTTTCTTTTTTATCATTCCAACCTGACTATTTGAGAAGACCTAAAGGCTTTATGAATGGGATCCAAAACATAATAAAAATAGGAAAGAGAGAGATGAAAGTGAACGAAGGGAGGGCCTTGATGTATGAAGAAATATTTGTGAAGGGTAAGCTGATATCCCCACACTCTCATGTGTAGGCGACCACGGGTCCCCTGTTCCAACTTTCCTAACTCAATTTCTCAAATTCAATTTTCTCCTAATGATGTTATTGACAATGTTATCACACACCATGAAGTATTATTAATAAAGTCACCTATACACCCTGTATGTGAGAGAAAACATAAAAAAACTCAATTTGAAAAGAGCCGGAGAAATATTCAACAAAAATCTGTATTTGTGCAACAGTTGAAGAATGCAAAAAGACTAACAAAGGATTAAGATATTACAACATGAGTAACAAATGGTGAAGGAGAGTAAACAGTAGAAGAGAGAAGAGGGGGGGGGGGCTATTTTGGAATATGGGAAAAAGGTTAGAAGGACGAACAAAAGACAAAGAGAAAACAAGGGAACTTTGTGAGCCATGTTATCCCCAATGTAAGAAACATCTTTTCACATATCCCTCCTACAGTGGATGTATCCTTAGTCTCCTCTGCATTTGTCTTGTCGCGGGTCACGGCTGAAACACAAAGAAGTAGAGAAAAGGCAAAGCGAGCAACGCAAACAGTCGAGTATTGCCGGGGGACCGTCGGAACAACGCTGGTTTCACTCAAAGCCGTTAACAGAAGGAAAGATGTCTTTCAGCTCTGGTCTGTTTTCAAGCAATACAAATCGCTGTGTTTATCAAATTTTGGATTGTTCCGTCTTTTTGTTTGACTTTTTTTCCCCTTGCTCGTTGGCTGAGCGCTTACGCCTGTGTTTCTGTATGAACGTTTCAAGGCCCGCTGACGTGAAGCCAAGTGTTTCTCTGCCTCAAGTCGGGAGTAATTCAATCAGGATGGCCAGAAGTGACATGAGTCAGGGTGGAGATGACTAACATCATCAGAGATCTCTTAATTAGGCATTTATTGTCCATACACATGCACGCAAAAACAACAAAAACAACCAAATAAAACCATTGTCATCATAAAGCACTGGATGTCCTGGCAGTCGGTCAACGAGGCCTTGACTGAATGCACATGCTCTCTCTCACACACATATCTTAGTCACCACTTAAACCCAAACCAGGAAGCCCGGTAAATGTAACCCGAATTATGAGACAATGCTCGCTGTTTCACAACACAGGGTGGATGCTCGCCAGGAAAAGTCCACCATGTAAATGAGTCAGACATAAAGAAAAGACAGGGATGATCCCAGAACACTGATTACCTGTCTGCAGATGATTCACTAAAACTTACAAATAATACAACCATTGTTTTCCAGCATGATTTTTTATTTTTTTTTGTTGGGAAATATCACTTCACTGCCAGAACCCATTGAACTGAGTTTGCACTGAGCTCTGTGTTTGCATGTATTTTGCAAAACACTACACCTGGCATTAGGTCTGGCTATTGAACCTCAATATTTTTTTTGGTATCAACTTTCGAAATTTGTCCCAATTCACAAACGGAAAGTATCTGTTTACATTCACAACCTTGTTTATTTATTCAGTCAGTTTTAAACTGTTTTATGCAGGCAAGATTTTGTACGGCCGTTTGTGTTCAGCCGACATAATTTGGAACCTTACACTACTTTCAGGAGCTTTATTTACCAGTCCGAACATTAATATAGATTTAAACAACTATAGATATAGTGGAGGAATGTCTACCTGAGCAGAGAATGAAGTCGCTCTCCCTCTGTGTGTGTTGCTATCCGAGCTTCTCCTTACTTTGTTCAAATAATTCCGTTGCAGCCGACAGCGTCGTTGCTGAAGCACAGCAGTGGTGCTTGCACTCCTCGTTCCCGCTCAGTTAAACACTGTTAGCTCTGTCCGCACTTTCGCCGTAGTTGGCACTGTTAGCGCTCTTAGCTCCGTTAGCTATGAGCCACCAGCGAGCCGTTGACATGTTGAGAGCTGTTGGGAGGCAATCGAAATGTCTCCCAGTCTCGGATCTTGCACCTTTAAATATACATTGAATCACATTGCAAGGGTTTTGTGAAAATTCTCTTCATATTTCTGGAATGCGGTATCAATAAAAGTCAGGCGTTGTGTCTGCACTAGTATCAAACCTTAATACTAAGGTACATGTGCTCTTAGTGAACATCAGTACATAAGTAAGTTTGGGAATGTTTGCTTAATAGACCACGGTGCTGTTTGGTTAAACTGCATCTACATCAGGCGAGACTTAATAACTGATCTTTTTGGTCACTTGGAGGCAGTGGAAACAAACTGTTAACACTGACATATTCAACAACAAAAAAAAGATTTTGCTCAAACACCTATTTAAACATCCAGCAGATACATTGCAACATTAGTATTTGTTTGGAGTTGTGTGAAAGGTGCAGAGCATATTTATTGTCTCCACACAGCTCTCAACATGGAGGCATCTGAGCCGGCTGCTAAAAGCTAACGGTGCTAACAGCTACAACAGTGCTGACAGAGCTTACAGTGTTTACCCGATGGGGGGGGAACAGGACTTCATTCTGTGCTCAGGATGCCATTACTCCACTATATCTTTACATTGCAAATAGTTGTTTGCTGCTCCAATTTGTGGCAGAACCATTGACTGGACTGGAGACAGACAATGAGTGTCACTGAAACAGAGACTTTGAAGTTATTCGTTCTAATACAAGCAGGTAGTAGCAGCTAAAAAAAGGAAAACCTTGCCAGCGCTCCTGTATCTAACGTTTATGATGACGGCTGCGAAAGCTCAAGTGGACTCACGTTACTCCATCCTAGAGACACCTTCTTAGTGTCTCCAGGACATTAAAGTCGGAGTGTTACAGGAGTGATAAAGGTCTTGCTGCAGAAAGTTAGCGCTCCAGTGATTTAGAGCTTTGCTAGATTAACAGCATCAGTCATGCTCTGGTTTGGGAAACGGGCTCCTCGACATATGGTGGCTTGGATGGGACCCAACAGTAAATTCAGTTTATATTGAATGTGCCATGGTAATTTAGCGCTGAACATTTCATTGTGTGTTAGAGGCTAGTTTGATCGGGAGGTGGAAGCCAGAAAGAGCATCAGGCTTTGAGGGGAAATGTTAGCTATCCAGCAGCAGTGACGGGAGGAGAGAGAGCCTACGATGTGTGTGTTTGTGTGAATTAATAAAGTGAATGAGGTTGAGGATGTGAGAGGGATGACCATTCTTTTTGTGATTGTGCAGAGTTAATGGGTGGTCTGGTAAGCAGATGTGTGCTCATCATACTTTACATTCCTTTGGCCCTGGATTTGAATTTTTTCCATGTTCATTTCTAGGGAAGACTTGAGCTGTTCCAAAATCCTTTTGTGAGTTTTTTGACCACTAGTAAGTCTATGGAGCAATGTTTTTATGAGTCTTTGTATCATGAACTTGCACAAGCTCACTGGCGACACAGTACCGCATTCCTACTGCTGGTTTCACGCTATTTCACAGACCAACAATTGGTGGCAGTAGCATGCAAAGCAGCATAAAGGCAGGACACCAGAAGACCGATATCAAGTTAACATGTACATGATTCAAAAAAGTCCAATAAGCAATCTCATAAATGTTTTATGAGACACAAAATGCATTCACCATGTTTGTTTGACCTCAAGGAAACACTTGAATATAAATATTTCTTTGCTTACACGAAAACTTCACAGAGGACTTCTAAAGTGAGCTCAATCTGTAGGCACCGCAATTTAAAATAAATCCTCGCATTTACAGGTAATCTTTGCAGATTATCCAGGAAAATGGAGTTTGCTATTGCGTCCAATTCTCGTGAGCACCTTAGAACGAGCCGGGTGGCGATACGACTCGGATAAAAACACAGTTGCAAGCATTCAGGCCCAATTAGGGGTGAGGCTGTAAGGGCGTGAGATCAGGAGCAGAAAGAAAGAGGTAAGATGGTGCCAGAAGCACCGGGGGCAAATGTTGTGTTCAGGGAAGAGACCATGTACAGATGTGCTGGCTCATCCTCACAAAGAACCACTGATGTCAGCATTGACTACTAAAGACGCAGGCACAAATAAGGACTCTATTGTTATTCGCCTCTTAAAAACACCACCCTAAAAAAAAAAAGAGAAAAAAAAAAAAGCACATAATGGAACAAGGACTGTGAGCAAGAAACAATCCCCGTCGATAACACGGCGTCTAATAATACTCTGCTACATCTAAAGTGGTATCTTCCGTTCCATAAATGTCATCACATGGTATCTATTGCTCTGCCTCCTCTCCTGTATAATTAAAGTAGCACGTTCTTTTCAGTGAGCATCAGTGCAGGATGACAGTAAACTGAGGAGCTCAGTGAAACTTATAAGAGGAGAAGTAGAATTAAAAGGAGCAGTATACCAGTTTCTATGCTCCATTGCACATGAATGCAAAAAAAATGAATGCTTCAAACAAGAGTGTAATTATAAAAGGATAAGCGTGGTTATTCGAGAACTTGTTTTGGGACATGTATGATTATTTTTTGGCTCAGGTTGTGGAGGGAAACAAGGTTCCAATCACCCTGCAATACGCCTGCTCTGATGTCATCCATTTGTCACGCTTCCCTCTTGTCAAAATCCTGTGGGAACACGGCGCACATAAGCTGTAAAACTCAGATGCATCACGATCGTGGTCGGAAAGTGCTTTCTAATCCGGCTCCTGCTGATTAATGCAGCCATGACCATGGAGGCTAAACAAATAAGACAATGGACAGGAACAATGAACGAATGCAGACCCAATGGTTCTGATGATTAGGGCTCGACTCGCTCTTTAGTGGAAGGTTACGGTCACTGTGACGGTGATTACACTGATGGTTGAACACGCTTCACATATTGGATGAATTTCACATTGGGGATCGTGGCCAGTTGGGGTGCGCTGTAACTGTACACCTATTCAGGCTGCCTCAGGGGCTGATGATCAGAGTCGTGTTCAAGTTCAGCAGTGTTGTGCCTTGGCTAAAAAACTCTCCCCTGACCTCGGTGACTAATAAATGACTAATAAAGCAGAGCAGACACATGTCTCCAATCTAGCAGAACTTAACCCCTCTGAAACAACATGGCTATTATCCCAAGATACGCAGTTATGACTGCATTACCATACAAAGCATTCCAGTCCATACAGTAAAGATCAAACCACATCATCACATAGTTAAATGTGTTGCTGTCTCCCTCGATGAATCTCCCTACTTCTCGCACTTCCTGGTACCATTATTCCTCCACAGACAACACCAGTCCTCCATCTGATCAGCAGATGGTCTGGACAGCATTATTAAGTGTAATTGGTGGTAATCTGGGGCGATTTTTTATTTCGGTGACACTTCATTTTCTATAATTCTCGCTTCTCCCTTTTAAGTCACCTAAGCGTTGTGTTAAGTGCCAGAATGAGACTGTGCTTGTGCCAGCGTTTAATGTGTTCAAGTCTTCAGAGACATGCGGGCCTCAATGAAAAGCAGATGTGCAGATGGATGGATGGTTTCGGGAGAGGAAAGGGGAGCGATCAGAGGTGTACTGTACTTAAAGCAGGAGGCTGTTTTGGGGGGGGGGGGGGGGGGGGGTGAGATGTCAGGAGTGCAATACAAACATCTGAACCCAAGGTACAACAATCTGCCAAAACCGCAAGACAGATGCCTCTGGAAATCCAATGTGACACCTCAACTGGCCCCACTTTGGCACCATAAATCATAACATTCAGCGCCTAAACAGTTAATAATGATCATTTTACTCCCGTTTGCCCCAACAAACCTCCACTTGCCATCGGTCTCCCCCTCTCTTTCAACATGAGACAGGTCAACAGTTACAAGTGTGTGACAGCCGGCTGCGGGACTTTGGAGAGGGACGCTCTGGTTGTGCGTCTTGTCTGCTGCAGATGTTGCGTATTAGGGTCCAAAGCCTTTCCCAGCTTCTCTGAATCTCATAACTCATGTCTATATTTGTGTCTGCGGCATAGGCCCGGAACTTATTTGTTTGCTTAGTAATAGATGTATGATTGAAAATCCTGAGGGCACAAGAAAATGAAAAATAACAATGTCTACGAGGAAAGCTCCTCTTAAAGCAGGTGCGTAGCCAGGGAAGAAGAAAAACTCTATTAAATTACTGTCGGAGCACAGAAATGTCAGTGTTTGTGTAGCGGGATTACCAGTTCCAGAGGACATGAGAACTTTCATGAGGATAAAATCAATTTGTTCGAGCTGATTTCAGCTGCTCTCAACCAGTTATCTTTGTTCCTCCCTGTTTTCTCATGGCCAGCTTGGTCACACAATAAACTCACACTAGCTTAATGAAAGACGAATACAAAAAAAAAAGTGAAGAAAAGGGACTCATGTGGCTCCAGAGGCATCCGGCTGAAAGAATCGGTTATTTTCTGGGTACAGCACAAAAAATATCTTCCTTCCACTCCAAAAGAGTAATAGCATTAAAGAAACTGAGCCCAGTCGTCCGAGCAAACCTCTTTGCGGATACGTCTGGTTGTTCGTGCTAAGTGGCTACAGAGTTTTCACTCACACTGATGAATGCGGTGGTCGGCGAATGATTAGCTCTCCTGCTTTTTAGAGGAAGAGGGCACATGTTGTGGGAAGCAGGCGTCTTTGTAATACCAGTCTTTTCAAATGGCGCTGTGCTAACCGCAGTCGTGAACACAAACAAATAGTTGGCGGCCAACAACACTCCCATCCCCAACAACCCACCCAACCCGCTCCAGTGCCATGTTTGATGCCCACCGAGTCCCAAAGGCCGACCACTCTACCACACGGCTTAAAGAGCGGGACGCTCCAAGTCAAAACCCAAACACAGGAGAAAATGTTGTGGGATTATGTGACTCCCCACACACACACTCACGTACACAAACTCCTCTCTTCCTCTCTGTCTTTCTCTCTCTCACACAAACACACACACACACACACACACACACACACACACACACACACACTCAAAAGGTTCCACTCACACTTAAGTCTTACAGAGGAAGATGCACTGAATGCCTGTGGTTGTTCCTGAGCTCTTCCCACAACATCCGACTAACCGTCCCAGCCAATCGTTTCCTCCGCTGTCCTCCCTGATTAACATAATTAAAACTTTACACTTGTGCATGTCACCACCTGGTGGTAGTCTCTTGTCACTGGTCGTGCCCTCCAGGCTATCCCTTGAGATAGTGAATCTAAGAACAGGTGATCCACATCAATGGGAGGAAGACTAAAAAACAATGGTCTCAAGAGAAAGATCAGCAGATGATAAAGATTCAAGAGAAAGATCAGATCAGTCAGTCAGAAGTAAGATAATAGTCATCAGTCACATCATTTCAGACTGGCCTCTGCTGCAGCTCATTATCAGCTTTGTTGCATGTAATTCCTCAAACTGCAGAAATGATTGAGTGACAGAGCTTTCTATGCTTCACATTTTATGTTTTAATAAACATCTGACTCCACCTTGATAAAGGCAGTCACCTCATACACAATAATGTGGCTGATTTATTTTGTCATTTTTCCATCTAGGATATTGTTCCAGACGTCGTGTCCTTTTCAGTTAAGATCTGTTGAAATGTATTATGGTTGTTAACACTGGAGAAATAACAGACCTACATTGAGTAGCCAGTTTAATAAAATCCCCTCGGTAGAAGAAGTGCCAAAAACAACCGCCCTGCAGTAAATCCTCCTAACTTTGTAACGGTTATAATTTCAAATTATTGTTCAGACTGTTCTGATTCAACTTAATGGTCATTTTGTGGTGCTGTTGAACTGTATTACATGATGCTGAGAGGTCTCGCTGATATTCACTCTACCCTCTTTGTTTACTAGTTTTTGCTGGGTGAAGGTAATAAACTGAGTGTATATTCTGGGCTGATGTATAATTTCCACTTTTCACATAACTAAATACCCATAATGCTCCTCTCTTTTTCACTGCAGTCCCAGTTAATTTTGCATTTGCTATTCTTAACTCAATGTAAGCTGGTCTTAAGATAATTATCTGATGCACAGGAAGTGATGCGTTTACGTTTCCAACAGCTATAACAGAGAGATGATCAGAATCAACAGAAGTGAGTCATTAGCATAAGCAGCGATAACCACATGATGATATCTGAACAGAGAAAGAACAGAGCTCAGCATACAGAAACAGACTTAATCACCGGGAAACCCAAGGAGAAGACCTCATCATGCTCGAAGACAATGTTTGCACACTGACCTCTGGGAAGAGCAGTAAAAAAAAAAAAAAAAAGCACCACAGCAATGATTGATTATCACAAAAATAAGCATATCATCTATGTAACGTTTGCTAATCTAACAAAAATGTGCATAGTCAACAAACCACTTTAAAGCAACTAGTAGCCACAATTCTATCCTAACAATCACTATCATAACAACATTTTGCCCACAAATCTGTACACTGCCAGAATTAATCACAGACAATCACAAAGTTTTACAGGGAGTGCTCCGCCAAACCACATCCTATAATTTGACTGAAAAGCCACATAATTGTAAAGGCCAAACAGCGTACCAAGCATCAGTCAGGCCCACAGACGGACTTGATAGACCAGCAGACTGACAAGACGTGATGCACTTGGCCGGCAGACTCGACAGGGACGTCTGGCTTAGTGACAGACACCTTTATAGGGCTGGTGAACAACGCGGCACCGGAGCCAGGCCAACAGAGCTGAAACCTCGGCATGGGATCCAGGAGGTGCTTCAAAGCCAAACAAGAGGCTGCTCTGTTTGGGGAGGCGGCAGTAAATACTGGCAGAGCGATGCCAGTCGAGAAGACTGACGAGCACTCGGGCACCACACCCTCAGAGAAAGTGTTTAAGGTGAGATGGGCACACTTCTCAACAGAATCAAGTTATTTTCTGCAATAACTAAACACGAGTAGTGTCACAAAGTACTTTAAAACATTTGAAATCACTGTTTATTTGAAAGGCTTTAGATCCTGAAGCTGCGTGTGCACATGCTACTTTGAGTGCCTGTGTTTTTTCTGTGTGTTCGCCCATGAGAATAACCAGTGTATATAAATCTGCAGTAAAAAAAAATAAACATGGAGATTTACTGCAAAAGCTGCGTTTTCCCCTTTTCGAACAATAGGCCTCAGTTGTCCGTGTGCCCGCTCGAGTCGTACCAAAACACAGCCGACGTCCCACTGAAACCGGAGTGAAATCAGATCCATTTGTCACCATTTGTCCTCAGCATGGCCCTCTATTTGTCACAATTACTATATAAGCACAATAAATGACAGCTGAGTTATTAAAATGACTTTTTTGATACTCATGACTCATGATAGAGGCAATTTTATTTCTCCTTGTCTTTTAAAAAAAAAGTAAATAGTATGACCAGTATAAGGAAAAGTGAGCCATGTGACCATTACGTGTGTGTCTCTTTCTTTTGTTTGTTTTTTTAAGTCACTAATTATTTGACCACAATTAAAAAAAAAAAAAAACTGAGAAAAGTTTGTTATAATACATGTTTGCAATGGTCTGTAAACTGCATTATTATCATGATCCTCTTTATATGAACAATGTTTGGTTATTATATTCATATTCAAAAAGTATTGTATTTTAAGACTTTGATTAGTCTGATGTGAGTTACTACACGTGCAGCCGGTTAAACCTTTATTATATTTTAATAAACCTTTATCTAAACTTGAAAAGTTTACTGAGGTTGTCCTCATTTACAGTGACGTCGCGTGGCAAAAGCAGGTATACAAATATAAAACATAACGATAAAAACTGAGAAAATCATTCACAACATAACTAAAACAGTTACACATTGATATGTATTGATATAAAGCGTGTTGAATGTCGAGCAATAAAGTTAAAGGCAGACTTTCCAAGATCTGAACACGTGTTTGATAGGGTCCAAAGTTCCAATCCAGCATGATGTAAGCTGGTATCTAATCAATAAGGGGTTTGTTAATAAACCAATGTTTATTACACCTCTCTGCAGAAGACCAACCAACCTTAATGGTCACAATGGTGAGCATCAAGCTATCGCCAATAATGAATGTGAGGGCAGAGTGACAGACCGAGTCTTTGGGTTTAAGACATGCTCTCAACGACAATGTTGACAATGCTAACATTTGCTAATTAGCACTAAAAGTACAGCTGATGCTAATGGAAATGGCATTGGTTTAGCAGGTATTTAGTAATAATATTGGGCTAATACAATTTCTACCTGATGGTGGCGCTAGAGGAAAAGATAACCAAAGTAATTACAGTACAACTCATCATGAGGGGAACGTGAACATCTGTACCGAATTTCACGGCGATCCGTCGAATAGTCGTCGAGATATTTCACTGAACGCTACATGTGTGAACATCATTGTGGCGCTGGAGGACCAAAGTCATTCATCCTCTGGGCAGCATAAGCATATCTGAATGTCACGGTAATCCATCCAATGGTTGCATGCTGCTAGCACAACTAAAAATAGACAGGACAAAAGCCGACTCAGCATTGAGCTACAAAGTCAGTGAGAAAGATTTCCTCGATTTGGAAGTGATCTCAGACACAGAAACATCTCTTTTCCAGAGCAGCCAGACATTACGCTGTCTTGATTTGTTAGCCCAGCTCATCCTCGCGCCAGCAGGCAGTTCATTTCAGTCTGAGCTGTCGGTACAAAACTCACAGAGCTCCTTCATTCCCCTTCATGCCGGCACCCAATATTTACAAGGAATCCCAAAATCTGTGAGAGAATTCGATTGAACACAGATGGCAGGAAATTCCTCGGAAATGACAGTGGCCAAAAACTCAACCGCAGAACATGAGAGTATCTCCGTGTAGCAAACGCATCGCTCCCATCTGACAGATACTCTCTCTTCTTCTCGCCCGGCACCGCCTCCTGCCATCGATTATAGTTTGACCAGAGTTGAGATTTATACAACTTCTGTAAAACAAGTGATCAAATTTGCAGCAATTACCGTATATATTTCTAAAGGTCTCGAGGCAGCAGTGGGGGAGAAACAAATGAATAGTTAGGAAAAACGTCTGGAGGAAAATGCCCTTGATGGTCGGTGGTCCAACTGAGAGGTTGACTTTAAGTGACGGTAATTAGATCACATTCGAATGGAGCAACATTTGAAAATGATTACTTTGTTACCTACTCACAGTGCACATAACCTTCTGTTATTCTCAAAGGGGATGCTAGTTGTTTAAAACAAGGGCCAAACCAGATGTTTTTGGAACCGAAAGAGGAATCCAATTTCACTTCCTACTTCTTTGTTACTTTTGTTGTTTTAGTGCAGGAGGAATAATGGAATGTTACTTTGAGAAAAGGATATGTTCAAAGCATGCATAGTAATTGCTTTTGGCTTTTGAAGTTTCTGGTTAAAGTTGGGGCCAGAGCCTCTCCACAGTGTCCACAATGAATATTAGCTAGTCAGGATGATTAGGGGGTTAACTCAACCCCAAAATGGAGCTCTTACAGGAAAATGGGTTTTTCAAAAGCCCATAAATTTGCTTTGACAGCAGAGGCACAGAGGGTCAGCTTTTATTTTTATTTGATTACTGGTGTTGTTTCATGTCACCGGTTTAAAAAACACAAAATACGCTCTTCACAAAAAAAGCACTAAATCCCTCTGCGTTTTCCTCAAAACAAATGTTATCTTACAACACAGGACACATCGCACACGAGAAAGTACACCATAGCGATGCTCAAGCTTTGTGAGAGAATGGAACTGTGGTGCAGCCATTATCCGACGATTCACTGCAGTTTGGTTATGAAGTGGGATTACTGTGATTGATCTTGACTCGGATGATTTTCAAGTTATCTGAAAATGAGGAAGATCACTCAACTCATATTAAGAATAGTCACAATATTTATTTGAAAACCCTGATGACACCTCTGACACACATCGTAAATATTCTGTAACCGATTCAAACCAACAGTGAGGAGCTGTGAAAAAAGACCTGCAGTCAACATCCACCACCACCGGGCATTAAATTGGCTGAAAAATGACCGCCTCCTCCCCTCAGAGGGCACCACAGTATCGGGGTTTTCATAAATATACAGAACAAATAAGAGAGGGCCCCAGGTTTTCCATAGAGCAAAACCTGTGTTGAGTTTCAAACCACACATACCTAAGGAAGTCAGCAATTCCATTCTTTTATTGTGTGGGGAGTCCTCATTCACCAAAGGCTTTGGCAATGACCCCCCCCCCCCCCCTCCTCCTCACAACCACACACTCACAAACACAGATCACACATAGCGACAGGAACATAGTAACAGGTAACTCGAGATGGACAGTCCTGCAGACATTATATATATATAAAACTTCACATCAATCAGAGCTCCATAACGCTGCTGTGAGGAGTTCATAGCCGACCTCTCGTCTCTCTACAACCTCAGGAGGAGCAGCGATGGCATGACTCTTCCTGAGCCCCCATGGTTACGGGGATTAAGGCCCAATGGGGCCCGTTAAAAACCCGAAATGGTACCAAATGACACCTAAGGAAACACATTCAATCTTGTGCGGTGGGAGGTCAATACACAGCTATTTACACAGACAGCGGCGCTGTGTGCTGGGACGGACAGGGCCACCATCAAAGAGCTTTATGAGCAAATATATTCTCACTGCGTAAGCATTTTAGATGTTCAGGCATTAAAGCCCTCCTGTGTTTTCCCTTCTCTTGTTTAATGGCTGTAATAAGATTCCTTTTATTATGATTTCTGCGCTAGCTGTGTCCCTTCACCACGTGAGTCGGGCCGATGGTTATACATGAGTTTTGTCTCAGTAGTAAAAAAACGATTGCAGAGTCAGAACTTGCCCCTCTATTTGACTGTGGGTCAGCCCCAGCATCTCCAGGGACATCACAATAACTAAGAACAGCAGATAAAGCGGGATTAGTATGAGTGAAGGTGCTTTAACAAGAAGTCACAGTTTTACAGTGGACTGACGCATGCGGGACAAAGACATAAAAATAGACATCAAGGTGATCTCGCATAGAGAATAAATAAGGGATTACTCCAGATCCTACACTTTGATTTATACACATTCATTTAGTTTAAAAAATGGCCATAGTTGCATGTCCTGTCCCTACAGCAAATACTAAGCAAACAGAAATGGCTATGGATACTATTAACCCGAGTGTGATAAACTCAAAAGTAAAAAGTGAGGGTTGTTAAATGATAGATTTTTGGATGGGTTGGTGGTGAGAAGGAGCCTAATCGGACGATAACGAGCAGAAATAAAGAAGTCATTCTTCATCATCATCTTGGCCTCTGACACGTGTGCTGTTTGGCTGCTCTTGGCCCGAGAGTGTAAAGCCTGAATAAAGAGGGAACCTCCAAAGAGCTCTGGCCTGTACCATGTGTCAAGCCTTTCACATAACCTGGCATTCATTGTGAAGCTCCTTTACGTACCATAAAAAAATAAAAAAAATGTTAATTTCGCCCGTGACCTGTTTTCCAATATAGTCTCCAAACCCATAACTGGGGTTGCTTTTCATTTATTTCTATTTGAAGAACTTTGAAATGCAAATGTTTGTTTCCTTGCACGTAAAAATTGAGAGAAGCCATCTTAAAAAGAGAATTTTTATGTGAAATATGAATTCTGGCCATTTTACATCATCCCCAACATAAACATGCAGTGCAAGTCTTTTTGTGCTGTTAAATGAGTGTACTTTGGCAAGCAGCAGTGTACATATACTGATGCTTTGCCTCTCTCGCTGGACTCCTTCATGACTCGGAGCTCTTGAGGGCTGTAGAAGACTGGCATCTTTACAGTGGCCTAGATCGGCCATGTTTTCGTGTCAAATGACAGGGCTGGCCCTGTAAAAGTGGGCACTGTGGTAAACTGTGCATTTACATTTACAGCTAAAGCTATCAAGGGCACGGCTAACAAGTCTTGTTGACTTTTGTTGAATTGCGGTTTACGAGGCTACACATTAAATATTTCTCTCACTGCAGCCTTTTCTAGCCCTTAACTGAAAGCGCATCCTTGCTAAGCTTCTTTTTTTTATCATTCTATTCAGTTTATAGTTACTGTTGAACTGCAATTTCTCTATTAGCTGGAATAAAAAGCTGCATTCTTTCGAAAACTAATGTGTTATTGTAAAACTTGTGGAAGATTTATTGTTCCCAGGGTATCAAATCATTCTCAGAAAATTGCAAATATATATTTTTTTTAAAAACATACTGGCAATTTAAGCTGGAGGCCAAATACTCTACTGACATTTATGTGCAATCAGATATGAGTACCAAGACAATCAAAGCACCACAGATGCATACCAATGACTCAAAGTAAACTTGAATTATTCATCAGTATGCATCAATGTCATTTTTAAATACTTAAAACATACTTGGAACATTCAGATTTGTCTCCCAAGGCGACAGGTCGCAGTACAAGTGGTGACGCTTAACTCAACATGTCAGGCGTGGCTCCACGGACAAAGTCCGCCTGTGCCCGAGCCTGGCAAGAGGCCTGGACTGCTTGTGTTTGTTTGAAGCCCAAAGTGGTATGAAAATGTGACCAGGCCCACATAAACAGTAACAGCGTATGAGAAGACGAGGCCGAGTCACGTCCAATAAGTGTTGGCGGCCCTGTTGTGATCAAGTAGAGTGGGCAATGTGCGTAGGAGTAAAACCAAAGGGCTTTCCTGGAAGCATGGGAGGAGAGGGTGATCATCAATGAAATTTGAAACTTGACAAAAAGGCCATGTTTGATCAACTGTATTGTCTGGCAAAAAAAAAAAAAAATCTTCCGCTTCTACCCGTGAAGTTAGTTGGCAGGAGACGCTGCGATGACACAAATTTGTGACCAAACCAGTTATCTTAATCGCAAAATGATTCATTTCAAGCCAGAGAGTTAAAATCTTGGCTGTTTGGTTTATGGCTGTCGGTGTGAATTGTTATTTCGGTGATTTATTTTCACAGTAAATGTAAAAGCACAGTTTGAGTGTAACAAATGCTTACAGGAAGAAAAGAAACCTGTCAATTTGTTGTTCAACATTATTTTTGCTTCCTTTGTTATCCATTATGAAACAATAGGTCACAACTCATACGACAAAACACTAAATAAAACAATATTAAACAATCAAGCTATCGTCATTTGGTGCAGGATTTCTGTGCTTTCGCTCATTTAACATGTCCTGCGTCGTTCTACCCACAAACCCCGACAGGCCTGTAACACAGTAGGCCCGTGTGATCCTCCACAGGACAGCAAACACGCTGTCAAACTCCATGCAGCGCCGCACCACGCACCGGGCTGCGTAATGCTATGGAACAAGCAGCAGGTATTTGTTAGTTAATCAGCGCTTGACTTAAAGCTAGAGGCTGAGGTTGTGTTCAGGAGCAGCGGGGCTGTTTTGACTAAGCCATCTCAGCAAGGGCCCGGTCATGGAGACTCCCAGCATTTGTTAAAGATTAGCGGCCTAGTCCTGATGTACCGAGCTCGGGTCAGGCAGAGTGCACGGCTCGGACGCGAGGCGAGTTTCGCCCTATCTCTCCCATCTGCAGCTCTCACACAGCACATCTACTCGTCCTGGTACATGAGACACACTGCATAATGTGATTAAAGGTTTTGGAGTTCGCTGAGGGGGAGATTGTACAGAAGTTGTTCCTTCAGGAAGCAGCATTACCCCCATTTTGACAGAAAGTCACAAAGGTCATGACACGGAGGCATTTACAGCATATACAAAGTAATAAGCATATCAAGATTGCCCTTCTCACCGTATACGAAAGTTTCTTATCCTGAGAACCATCTGTGTGCATTCGAGTACCTTCTGTGTGTCGCGTTTCGATTGGTTTCCGTTGCATGGGAGTGTGCTATCAGATGTGAACGCTTCCAGAGTATCAATGCCGAATAGAGGAATAACAATAGCCCACATCATTAGCCAAAATACTAAATGAAAACCAACTGTGTGGGAACAATAAAATAATTTGTCATGGGAGAAGGGTGCAGATAAATTCTGAAAGCATTTTCCAATTGGCTAAGGCTCCCGTACGATGGGCCAAGTGCTCAGCACCTGGCTGTCACGGCTCCGACGCTGCCTAATTCATTTTTGCTTTCAAACACATGCCCATTAGATCACTGTCGATACGAGTTAAAAGTGCCTGATTAGGCTTTTTATTGGTATTAGTCATCATGTGCTATGAGCTGACTTTTTAAAAAAAGGGCAAAAGTTAGATAAACAGAAAGGACAGGAAATCTTGCTTTCCTCTCCTTTCTTCAGTCCCTCAATCCGTCCACTAAATCAGTGACTTACTGGGGAGGAAGCCAGTTACTCATCCCAAATATTCGTTTTAAAAAGTCCTGGTGATTTATAAAACATATTTTTCTGCTACGGGAATGTTTATTGGTTACTGAAGCTGTGTGGATCCAAGAATCTCAGCGTATCAGTTTGAAGGTAAGCGAAGCTCCTCTTGATGGGTTTTGGCTTCCTTGTAAAAGGCTGAGCTGTGGGAAACGGCTGTAAATGTCAAGCCAGCTAGGACAGCCACGCACTGCTTCCCATTGGGCTCAAATCTTTTTTAGCTTCCATTTTTGAACATGACCTGCCCGTCACCACCATCTGTATCGAATATGACAGAAATCAAGGATTGAAAGGTCCAACAGGTGGCGGTCCAAAGCAAACATTTCATATATTGATGGAAACAGACATCTACACGTATCCACCCACAAATGCTAATCACACACAGTCTGTGCAAATGCTCTGATGATAATAAGTATGTCTTCAACTGGCCTGAAGCATTAAATGACCACAATACCGTGTCTCTTTGGTGATTTATTCAGTCGTTGAAAATATCAGTGGCTCTTAAGCAAGTACTGACATTTCTTACTTTCAAAGGCAAAGTTGCGTGTCCTGTTTTGGCAACGTGCAACAAGTGGCTGACCAGTGTTGCAACAGATGTAATTCTCAAGCCAAAAACGCTCAAATCAGTAACATAACTACACACACTGCAACGTATCAAGGGGATAGTTTGGGTGTTTTGGAGTGGGGTGATTTGAGGTAGACATCCATAGTACATGGCGGTCAGCATGGTCCATAGTTTGAAGAAGCCAAGACAAAAGTACCGACACAGGAGCAAAGCAATGTACTGCTCCACCTAATCTAAGCTCTCTTCAAAGTGAAAAAAGCTCCATTGACAAAAACAGTCACAATAAGTTTCACCTGTAGATCAGTTGCCCATAAATATAGCATACACTTAAGCTGATATATATATATATTTTTTTGGTGGGCCTTAATTGGAGGAGGCTAAACTACGTTTTGCTGCTGCAGTAAATTCCTCTTTCCGTGCTCGTACTCCTGTCTGTGACCACAAGCTGGCGGTGTGCTGACTGCTGTCTACTGTAGGTAGTATGTCACACAACCCCACTTCACCCAAACTATCCCTTTAACCTCTTCACTAGACTTTTCTGTTGGGTCTCTGCTCTAATTATCTGGCAATATATTTTAAATTTTAACTTTTCAAAAGGTTTTCATGTTCAGAGTTCATGTGCATGTCCATTCTGTCCTCCACTTTGACCCAAACTTCCACACACACACACACACACACACACACACACACACACACACACACACACACACACACACACACAAATACACACACTGTCCAAATGTGCTCACTAATAAAACTGCTAACTATGAGCCCCATAAGAGATCCTAAGTCTCCAACATGATGTTTGTGTTAAGCGGTGTATTATAGAAGCCGACTTCTGGGTCTTGGGGGGAATGTTAAGCATGTTAATGAAGAGTACATACTGAGGCTATTACACAGTGTAATATGGATCCATTTAACACACTTACTGCTTAGCCCATATGAACCATATGAAGAAAAGAGGTCCTATATTTAATCCTGGCAACAGTAAATCAAAGAGGAACAGAGCTGATCGTCTTTAGCGAAACAGCTTACAGCAGACTTGTTTCCTCATTTAGAATTACAGGAAAACGCCGTCCAACAGAATGAAAACTGCACAGCTTTCTTTCGTTTGTAATGTGTAATAAAAAAAGCATAAAGATACTAGAGGAGCCAGAAGATAACAGATGGCTCTACTGCTTCCAGTGGAAACTTTTGGACAGCCCAAACAACTCATCCGTGAGCTGCGGTTTTCAGTTCCAGAGGCTGAAATCAAGCCTCGACATCAGTGCAGCAACTACAGGCCAATGTCATCTTAGATTCCTTCAACGCCCTGTTTGGCAACTGGTCTGTCAAAGACGATTAAACAAAGACACTGACATGTGACAGACAACAAATAGACAATCCTTGGAGTAGCTGAGAACATGGACAGGGAATATAAATCCACAACGCTCACTCTCCCCTTTACAAATGTTCAGGCACTGAACAGCCATCTGTCTGTGGTTGTAGTTGGACATCCACCAGGTGTGGCTATAATGTAGCGGAGCATTTTTGGCGGGGAAAAAAAACACACTTCACTTTCAACAAAACTTTTGCAACATAATATAAGTGAACAGTATTATTGTCTTGTTGGCTGTGTCGGTACGACACGGGGAGTTCTCATACATAAGATATTCCCACACGAAACCCCACCACAGCATCACAACATGGGAAATTGCATCTTCTTATCACATACTTTATCTCCCTGCTCTGATATTAGACCACTGAAAAACTGCTTTCCCTTTCAAATATAATTGTCTGTAAAAAAAAAAAAAAAAGTCTGTAAAAATAACCCAAAGCGCTGCAGATCACAGTGCTGGCATAGAGCCTCTAAACTTTATTAACATCCAGAGTCAGGCTGGCGAAGCTCCCAGCTCCCTGCAACTTGGGCTTACAAGCGTTAACCTGAACAGGGCATCGGGCTTCGCTTTCCCAAAACCTTCTACTTCCTCTCTTCATGCAGCATCATGCTGTCCACATTTTCTACCAAAAAAAAAAAAAGAAAAAAGAATGATTTTGTCAAAACACCAGTCCACCTGTGCTATACAACGCTGCCTGTGTGCTGACATCGCGTGAACACGATGATATCACTCTCGGCACCGATGGAAGTCTTAGAGGTCCTGACTTCAGGCAATACATAAGCTATAATACATTTTGACTCAAAGATTCCCATGCCTGTGCTTTAAAATATATCATTGAAAGAATAATTCAATAGGTATTGACTCTGGATGATGAAACTTGGCCCTCTATCTAGGACAATAAGGCGTACGGCTCTGCATCTGCCAAGACATAAGGCACATATGAATATCTGAACCCAAATCAAGTGCAAGTTGTCACGCTCAGGTTTTGTGATTGATGTCGACCCGCATCATCCGCCGACAAGCAAGAGTACGTTTTCTCAAAGCGGCCTTTATCCCGGCGTCCCTTTGTGCACTTATTAGTCCTGGTAAGCAAGTTAATACAGTGCAGGGGCTGGATTGCATTGCACATCCAGAATGCTGGGCTTCTATTAACAAGCACTAATAAAGTATATAAACTGCACTATTAGACTTTATAATGTCTTTTCATAGTCCTCTGGGGCAGCGCCAGCCAATGGTGCAGTGAGCTGACTGGGCACTGCCCCATGGCAGCTTCCTGGCAGAGACGGAGAGAGAACAAGAGAGAGGATAAAACTCAGGGCTTTTTGGCCGCTTTCCCCTTCGCTCTAATGAAGGCATTAAAACAGCCTCGGCTCGCATCGTGTTTGCTCATTTGTTTTTGACCACTCAGTCGAAGCCAATGTTTGATTGGCTGGCTGATTAATCTCCAACATGACCAGCCTTATACAAAAAAAAACAAAAAAAAAACAACTTGACCATTCAAGCATTCAAAGAAAAAGTTGCCGTAGCAGTTTTAAATGCTGATCTGTTTCCAAAGAAGTGATGCACACTTAGCAACTATTACGTGTTTGCATCTTGAGCACGTAAATGAGATGAACTGCTGATAAAGTAAGAGGAAAGTCTCTGTTGGAAAATATGAAATGGGAGCTTCCTCGTGATGGATTCAGACGTCCAAAGCTGCCCTTTCACACTCAAACGATCTATGTTCTTGCAGCTTGTTTAGGGAGGTTAGTGAAGCCCTGATCCTAACGGCTTCATCTCTCTCCTGCCATCTTTCTCTCTCTCTCTCTCTCTCTCTCTCTCTCTTTCTCTCTCTCTCTCCAGCTGACAGCTGCGAGGGCCTAGTCAGCTCTGGCAGAGGCAGCGCAGCGGCGGACAGCCGCCTTAACTGCCGCAGTCGGAGCAGAGCGGATTTTTCTTTGATGAAACACAGCAGCGCTGAGCCAAGAACAGCAAGTGGCACAGCCGAGATGTAAATCAAAAACCCACCCGTGTGCTAAGTCATACACATGGAGGTCTGCAAGAGGAGCTGCTGCTGTCTGAAAATGCATGAGTAATAAGGACTCTATAGACATGTGGTCAGCTGTGGCATGTCTGTCCAGGCAACAGGAATCACAGCTAAGTTTCTTTATCTTTACTAAAAAATAGTTCAAAAGTAAAACAAATCTGGTCTGATTCACAAAGACCTGGCAGCTTGTTCCTAAACATGTAGTGGGTGAAACTTTGTGAGCACTTCTCAGGTCAAAGTTAAGCCTAAAAATACATTTTTATGAGGACATATCTGAGCAAACTCTACAGCTTTTTCTTGATTAGGCCGAGGCCCAGAGCACATTTCTTCTGGTATTCCGGTGATATTTCGACACTTACTCAAACCAGATCATATTTTTGCTTGTGTGACTGCTTGGATTCATTGGCAGAATGAAAGTCAGAATTCCTTTGGTTACAGTGAGATGCAACAGCAACTGGTCACATAGGAATGGGAACATTTGATCTGACCTACACTGACTATGGGGAAGGAAAAGGACAGCGTAGAGGTTGGCAGTGCTAAAATAATAAATGAAACGTTTTTTGCGTCTGTTTGTTTGTGAGTTCACACATGCACATGTTCATTTTGAAACTTCAGAGGACCAATCGGGAGACACTCAACAGCCACAACCTCCCATAAATCTCCTCCTCTCTCTCTTTGAATCCAACCTCAGTCAAGTTGATGCAACGCTCGTCTCTTCCTCTGCCACTTATCTCCCGTTTCTAAACACGTCATGTGTTCTCCCGGCCAAGTTTGATTGAGGTGATTCAGCCGAGCAGATGCCAGACCAGGGGTTGTTCTCTCACTCTCCCTCTCTAGTGGCTGTGACTCAGGAAGCGCTCTCATTCCATTACCCAGCATTCCCTCCTCAGCGTCTCAGACCAGACAGAGGGTTTACGGGAATACCGCTGCAGAATCATCACCGGGCCTCCGCTTTATGAATCAGTGGAACATGCTGCAAACATTACACCCTGCGACACCCTTCCCAGGCAGCACCCTTGCATTTGCCCATAACTCACTGCTGAGCTCACAGTAGACACAGAAGACGTGGGCTGAGGAGCTCTCTTTAGCTCATGAGAATGTACTGACTGGTGAGAAAACTGGTGAGAGGAAGGTTACTATCACTGTGCTACTTTGATAGCCACCATCAGGCTCGCATCCACTGTATAGTTCCACATGGTTTAGAGGCACAAATGCAGAAAGAGAGGAATGTCTGGTTGTTTTTTAATCCGTTCCTGCGGAATATTGAGTGCAAACTGACAAGTAATACCAAAAAAATGTACCGTGGAATGTCTTAACAGTCTGGAAACAAAAAGATCTTGGTTAACCTCGGCCGTGAAACTAAGTGAACCACATGTTCAATAAAAAGGTCAAATCTCTTTTAGCAGCAGTGACGGCAGGACATCCGGGAGGAATAGCTGCTGTAACCTTCCCTCAACCTTTTGGTATATTGACCAACTGAGATGTTGCTGTTGCTCTAAAGAAAACGTAGCAGTAGAAAATGTATGCCTCATGTATATATACCTCCTACCACATGGTAGAAACTTGACTTCTATGTAAAGGACACGATTAGGGTCAGCCAAATTAGCTTTTTTCAAATTAACAGCTTCCTCTTTAAATACATCCAGTAAAGATCTTTTGGTTTCTCCTGGTCTTCTTATCAAATTCTGGACTTCAACATTTTTTTTTTTTCACAGATAGATTCCCAAACCAAACGATGACACCATGAGACATGACGTATTCGATAGTCACGCTGTGGGAGAACATCTTCATAATGATCTTATTTAGTCCACAGCACCTTAATCTTCAAAAAGAACATACAAACAAGGTGCCCCTAATTTAAACTGTGGTCAAAACCCACACTAAATATTTGCACTGCGTCACCTGCTGAATCACCCCCCCCCACCCCACCCCACCCCCCGTGGTGATCCATTGTTCCACTAGAGATGCATTTCCTACAGATCTAGACCACTTGAACTCTTTCATCATTGACACAGACTACTGTCATACTCCTGATTCAGCGACATGAGTAGAACAGTGTCACCAATGACAGCTGGCTCACAAAATACTGAGAAACATTCCAAGATTAAAATAATGAGATCTGTGCAAACATCGAAGCCGAACTTAAAGCAAGTATGAGCCTGAAGTCCAAAGTAATTTAACTTTAAATCCAAACACCCTTGAAACATCGAAGCAAACATGTTCCCAGAATTATAGCTGAATAAACATTTTATTAGACACAAAACTGACGATTTGCTCAGATGAAAGTCTCTACTACCCAAAGAAGGCACTGGAACACATACTTAATGTATTTAATATTATAAATGTGAACATCAGTTCCCCTGTAGCATTAGCACCATGTCGCTGATGAATAATAATAAGTATAATTTTTGGAACATTTGCATCGTCAATTACTCTTCTATATCAACAAAAAAATATGAAGAGAACATTTTGATTTTAAAGTAAAAATGAAATCTAGCACACGGGAGAAAATACAGAGAAAATGATTGCCAACTGCCTACTCCTCTTTCCAGAATAAAGAATAATAAATAAACCTCACAGTTTGATAGAATTGGTGACATCGCCAAAAGCACTTAATGTGTTCCTCTGCGCACACACACAACCAAAACTATTCACAAGCTACTGGTAAGCTGTCATTAAGCGCTTGACACAGCCGAGGCCTCAAAGCGGAGCCGTAATGGTCGGTTGTTTCTCATAACAGTCAGATTATCGCCCCGCAGTCTGACGTCTACGAACGCTGCTGGGGGAAAACACAGGAAACTAGGTCATTTTGAGGAAATTCGACATTGGTGCCAATGCCACTTCATCACAAAAAAACAAAAAAACAAAAAAGCGTACATTTGTGTGCGACTATGTCAATGTGTGGCATACGTGCTTATTAGCGCATGGCACAGTGCGGTGTGTGCTTGCATACAGGTGTGCACACTGCAGGAATAAAGGCAAGTTTGCTGGCAAAAGACAACAAGAAATAGCCATGGAAGTGTAAAAAGCTCTGACAATGATTAAATCCAAATATCCATGACTCATCGCTTTCCAGGCTGAATCAACAGACTGACCTCTGCATTTATCTGAGAGAGAGAGGGCGTCTGGGACTCCAGCACACTCCTCTAACTAAAACATTTTCATCAAATAAGCTCACACACACACACACACACACACACACACACACACACACACTCGGCAGCTTCGTCCCGGCCAGGAGAAACTTTAGTACGGTATCGAATGATGCTAGAGTACACACACCATTCAAACCTGATATTCTTTTTCAAGAGGGGTCAAGTGTTTTTCTTTGCAAGCTAAATATTTTCCTTGCTGGTGGGCCCTAATATTTATAGCACAGTGGACTTGCAGTGTACGGATGATCCGCCGCTGTTCCACTCACGAAGAGCAATACACATGGTTTCCAAAAGTACGCACCTGGTGTGACATAAAGGTCACAACTTGACGTTAGGAAAAATAGTGAATAATGGTTTAGCTGGGGCAGATTTCTTAAAATGCAATTGCACTGCAGGAGTTATTTTTTTTCATTCACGATGGCAGTGAAAATCTAAATCCAAGCCTGGATAAAGTCTACTGACACAACGGCCCTCCAGCTCTGCAGCTCACGCCTTCATTAACACACAAGCTTTCTCACTCACTGTCAACCTGTCCCTCACTTATACTGCTATAAAAACACACATGGATGCACACAAACCGCCTGAAAAAAACAATTAACAGACAGCATTGATTTGCATTCTTGGGAGAAATTCAGAAATCAATTGAGCAGCAGTGAATGCAAATATCTCAGAGTACATCGAGGTAACGCTGCAGCTTCACTGCCCGGAAAAAAAATAAATCAATGAAACATCAGCAGAACGCTGCACTCTATCAGTTTTACCACGGAGTAACTGCCCACATTTTGCAATCAAAGGGTGCACAGTTAAAGGTCAGAAATCTCCCATCTGAGGTAAGTTCTTCCTGCAGCGTCTCCATCAGGATGAGTATTACAGTCTGTGTTTGTTCAAAGACTCCTTTCAGTATGAATCTAAAGCACTGGTTGAGAACGCAGATTAAACTCCGGTTCTGTCCCCAAATGGGAGAACGTAATCCGATCAGCCTGAAATGAGGCATGATACAAAAGACTGATGAGTACTTAGATCACTTTCATACTCCAGGCTCAGCGCTAGAGACTATAAAACACAACTAAATGCCTGCAGTGCAGATTCATTTAGGATGGACACCGCATTAGGCGTACCAAGTTTAAATTCACAAAACGTTTCATTACAGCAAAAATAGGATGTGAGATGTATTACTGCCAAATCGTGAATGTGTAAAATGTTTTGATGTGTAGTTGAATCAGTCTGTGCTGAAGGGGTTTTTTTGCACTCCAAAGGGAAGCTGAAAACTATTTTAATTCATAAACCCACTAGATATTAAAACAGCTTTAGAAAAAAGAAATCACTCAACTGCCTCACAGAACCAAACAAACGGATGTGTGTCTCCTTCAACGTTAATCTGCTCGACATAATCCACAAACGCATAACACATCTTGCGTTCCCACAAAATTTACGGGAAGCGAGTTCAAAAGCGTCGCAAAGACAATGAGACGATTCATTCTGGTCCGAGATGCTGGAGATGGAGAGCTGAGGGCACAACTGTGCTCCAAGAGAACTCATAAATGCTGAGACACATTCAGCAGACATATGGTTTGTGTTTAGCAAGAAGAAACAATAATCAAATCCGTTGATCCTCTTCTTGCTGCAAGGATGATTGCTAATATAAAAGTCTGTTCCGTCTAATCATAATTTAGGATGGGGCTGTAATTACCTCCGCCCTCGCACAACAACACTCTGTCTAAACAGGATGGAGCAGGCTGCCACAGAGACTCAAAGCCCAGTTTCCGCTCTGAATGCTATCTGTATGACAGCGCTCACTTCATCTACCTAATTGTTTTTAAAAGGTTGTGCCTTCACTGATGAGCCACGGTCAGTTTATTCTGGAAGGCACTAAATCAAAAATTTATTTTGAGCCATTTGAGCATATAGAGTTTATCATTTTAAGATGAATATTGTTCTAAGTTTGAAACAAAAACAAGATATGTTTTATTTTATACAATTTAAAAAAAAAAAAAAAGAGTCAAAACATCAACTTGCCACATTTTCCATTTACAACTAAATGAGTCAACATCATGAGCCTCCTGTAAACTAAACGCTGCCATGCCTTGTTAACATCTATAGAAATTGCACACTTGCTTGGCAGTTATTCCACACACTGTAGGCTACATCACTTCACATGGCATTCGTGTGCAGCAGAGACTTTGAATCTGTTATTTATGAATTGGCCAAGGATCCAAGTGAGCTCTGGGTTTAATTAACAGACCTAATCCACAACTGCAAACAGGGCTCTCAACACAAATACACAGCACAGCTGCCTCGAACGATGCTCTTGGGGAGCCATATGGAAGCAACATTATTTTGGATGATGTCTTTTTATCTCAAATAAACTGCTAATTGGTCAAATTGGCCAGAATGATTGCTGCAGTTTGACTTAATGTGTTTTTGTTATCCTCGTAGTTTGTTTTTAACGATAGCAATCATCATTACTACATTACATGTTACTCCAAATTATCCATCATGTTCAGGAACCACTCCAACAACTCTATAACTAACAAAAACACTACAACAGCATCACTTTTTTTTTTTGTTAGACCTGTGGGCTCGTGCTCACATTTGAACCTACCTTGCACGGGTGGTGGGAAGGAGAGGCACGAGCGCGGAGCTTTGGCTGCCAGGTGCGCTTTTTCCTCGGACGCGCAGATCGTCTTCGGGCTGGCGCAGCTCATGTGAGTCGGGGTGTCATGGGAGCTCCGGCAAATCTGCGATCCGAAACCAGCGCTCCCGGCGGCTCGCCGCGTGCAGATGTCCGCCTTGCTGCCGTACACGGAGAGCGACAAGCCGGTGAAGTCTGTGAACGTCGGGCTCTGACAGTGGCTGACCATCCCGAACAGCGCTGAGGGGTTCTGCATTGATGACTCGGCTTTTCCCATGCAGTGTGCGGCCGCTTCTCACATTACCTGCGCACAACAAAAATAACCAAATCACTGCAAACTGCATCAACGCGAGGACTTTTGTTTTCTTCCCGTGCAGCCATACATTCATCTGAACAGGAAGAATGGAAACATTGGAGAAAGACTATTTAACTTCAGGGCTTTGGTAACACCTACCTTTTTCAATTACCCAGTGAGGCACAGAAAGGGTCTAATTGCGCACATCGGCATGTTTATCGAACTGAAGGGGAGAGCATCTGCAAGCCTGATCGATAGCATCCTCTCAGTGAGGATCAGTCATCAGCATCCCATGCGTCTCTCTCTTCCTCTCTCTCTCTCTCTCTCTCTCTCTCTCTCTCTCTCTCTCTCTCTCTCTCTCTCTCTCTCTCTGATTGGCACTCGACCGCTCCGCAGGGTCCAGGAGCACCAATGAAGACTGTGTCCGTGTTTTCTGTGGGAGGATAAGATCTGGATCGAGACAGCTGTTTGCAGTTCCGAGCTTGGATGGGAGGTTTTGCGAGCCACTGCAACGTATAGCATTGAAAAAGCTCGATGTTAAACCAAGCGGAACAAGTCATTTAACAACGGTTTGCTTTGGCGTCCACGTCCACGCATGCGTGATATCACACTGATCAAATCATATCAGCCATTGATCTGCTTCGTTTCACAACAAATACAACCGCAGGAACATTGAATTAAACATCGTTCAAATGCAGCATATCACTTCTCATACAGCAGAGAATTTGGACATAATTTTGTTTAATATTCCTCCTCAAAAAACATGAAGAAAAATGTGAAAATCTTCACACATTGGGGTATTTCGTTCAGCATTTGCTATTGGTTTAAGCCGTCTATATTAATTCAACTGCATTATTTTTGAGTTATTATTTGAATCATGGTGCATTACTTCTGATTGCAATACAAACTACTACTGATCAAAACTACTGATCAAAACGATCACCTGGATATCTTTGGAATATTTGATTTAAAAAACTAAAACTAAAGAATGATCTGCCAAGTCTTACCAACGTTCATAATTACGCGTTAAAGTGTCCTTTCTTGTGTTAAACCCTGTGTCGAAAGAGCTGGTGTCTATCTACTGTATTCATGTGGGAAATGCTATTCTGCAGCGCCACTTAGTGGCCTTTCAGTGGAAGGGATCAATCCCATCTCGGGTCAGAGTTGACTCTGTCAGCAACAACATAAACGGTTATTACTGTGCAAAAAAAAAAAAGGCGGGTGAAACAAACTGTCAAGTGAAAGTTTAAAACTGTTCTGTAAGAGGCGTGTTCCCTCAGTACAATGTGAAGTCTGGGCTGTTAAAGACGGGAATTACTGGATCTGATGGTGCCTTTGCGTGCTGTTGGACATTTGGATCCACGTGGATGAACATGGACGACCAAAGAGAAACACAAGTTATATCTATTGATGTTTTAAGCAGTGGACATTTACAAGGTGCGACAGGGACGCTGGTATTGTTTTCACTTTGAGTCCATGAGTGTGTGTGTGTGTGTGTGTGTGTGTGTGTGTGTGTGTGTGTGTGTGTGTGTGTGTGTGTGTGTGTGTGTGTCATCATGGGAGAATGTTGCCCTTAAGAAACCTACTGTAGAAGGAACTCCCAAAGTAGCAGTTTTGAATACTTCACCTGGTGTTTATATGTCTGTGGACGGAGAATAACTCATTCTTTTTACTCGTCTTCATTCTGCTGTTAAATACTTCTGACCAAAAATGTTTAAACCCGATTGGTTTAGCTGAGTATATGAACACAGCTACCAATCAAGAACAAGTGATGGTCAACTGATATATAAAGACGGATACAGTTAAACAATGAATGGAATACAAGAAGTAAGGTGTTGTTAAACAGGCATTGTATTTGTTTTGAAAATCTACAGATATAAACATGACGACTGCCACAAACCGGTGTGTAGGTTTAGCAAGTAAAGCCTTATCCATCAGCCTCCACACACTGTTACAAGCTATAGAGTTCTGTCTGGGTAGTTTTAGTTGTTTTGTCTTTCACATTGTCAAAAAGTAAAAGAAATGTTTAGAATCCACATCTTTAACTTTCCATTTGTGTGCCTGATGTGTGTTTTCAGTTCCTTTCAAATGTCCTGCACGTCACTTGAACTGTCGGATGTATTTCGTTTGTACTAGTCACCTATCTGGGTGGAAGAAACTCCTTGAAACAATTTAAGGAATATGGACAGATCGGGGGCCTTGGAGTCTTGGACCACTATGGATCCTCCTAGTTTGCACAATAGAGTGCACAAATACCAATCCAGTACAGTACACATATTTTAATACACATGTAGAAATGATATGAACCAATGGCAGCCTGGGGCAGTTATCTCTGCTAGCAATAAAGGGAAGTGGGTAAAGTGAAGGAGCGAGGGATATCAAGTTAATCATTTATTACAGCCGTTAGCTTTTATAGTCTGTGTCCATTACAGATTAATTGATACTGTGATAAACCATTTAAATAAAAGAAAAATGTCCTTTATTTTGGAAAATAACGTTACATGGTGAATGTGTGAACCAAGTGAGTTTCATGGTCTAGAATAGATGACCTGAGGGTCACTGGCTTTTATTTTTCTGAAAGTAAAAATGATTCAGCAAGCAAGACACACATCACTGGGAATGACGTGTGCCAGACCTAAATCAGAAAATGTTTTGACATTTCTACATTAAAAAAAATCCCCATAGTTAATCATTAGTAGTTTGACACATGTGGCAGATTTACACTTACATTCACGATGTGGCGAGAAGTCGGATGCCATGTCGCTCAGTGTCACCTAGCTTATGTGCATTTAAATTACATAGGTAAACAGTGGTTATGCTAACATGTTAGCTCGATAGCTAACACACGCGTGCCACACGCGGCTGTTGAGTGACTCCCTCACACTCTGCTAGCTTCATTGTTGGGCATAGTTTTGGGTAAAGCCTCATAGTTAAGCTAGAAGTTCATGTTCAGTTTTTTTTTTTTTTGAAGTATCTCTGTCTCTGCTTGTGGATATCTCCTGTAACCTCGAATTATTACAGTTAACTGCTAGCTAGTATTTTAGCTAGTAAGTAGGCTCCTCTGACTTTGTTTGTGTGTATGAAACCCTAGCTAATCATTTGCCTCTGGACTTTTAATGGGGCACGGTTACTTCCGGAGATGTTTTGAAGTAGCATCGTTTCCAAGAGTACTGGAATTTGTTGTAGGACGGAAACGTTATCTTCTCTCCGGATAACAAAGGCTCCGTTGTGTTTTAAGTGCTCCAAAAGTTTTCGCTACTTTAAGATTTTAGAAAACCCGAACTCTGGAAAAGGCCTTGAAGGCAGCTGTTGTGACACGTGAGCCCAGTGGGCGGTGACCGACGTGTTTGACTATCAGATGTCAGTTTCTGCACGAGACACTGTGGAAACAGGAGTTCGCCTCAAAGGAAGCAAGCATGTCTTTGCACAGACTGATGGTGTATGTGTCGACAGCGTGCATGTTTTGCTTCATGATAGGACTCAATGCCGCACTCTTTGTTCTGCGTTTTATTTCACCAAGTCTCACCAAGAATATCATTCTTAAAATGGGTGAAAGGACCACGATGACCCAGAATCCCAACTTCAAGTATGAAGATTGGGGTCTGACGTTTGCGTCTGTTGATTTCGTGAAGGCCGCCAGCCGCCACATGTGGATGTCTCTCGGACAAGATGCCTTTGTGGGGGGAGAAGCTCCGGACACATCTGTGGTCAACATGGAGGGAAAGAAAACAAGTATCTGCAAGTACTTGAAAGGTGCGTGACAAGATGTAGGCGTTTGCGTATTGATCAGGTTGTATCTCTGTTCCCAAATCTAAAGCTGTGTTTCCTTTACTGCAGACAACAGAGCGCTGGTGTTGAGTTTTGGAAGCTGCACCTGACCCCCGTTCATCTTCAAACTTGACGAGTTCAAGCAACTCGTCAGGGACTTCAGCGACGTGGCTGACTTTCTTGTGGTCTACATCGCCGAGGCGCATTCAACAGGTGAGTACAAGTAGCCAGGTGAAGGTGTCAGTATCGCTTAGACTTGTTTTCTGTTGGAGGAGAAACTATGCATCCAAAATCCGTAAGCAAAGTTGTATATGTCAGCACTTTCCTGAGAGACTTGAAAGTGAACATTTAAAGTTTTGAAGATGAACGTGTGCCTTGAAAGTTCCTGATTTTCCCTCCATTTGAAAGTACAGAATAAGCTAATAATGAATTGCCCCTTTAGAATTTAATATCTTGATGAAATAATCCCTGCAATGGAGGATTGTTAAATGCTTTTGATTATGTCATCACATGTAATATTGAACCAAAATAGTCAAATGTTGAGTCATGGGGTTGACCCCCCCCCAAAAAAGTTCACTGAAGACACAAAAAAGTCCTTTTAAGTCCTTGAACTGTAGCTCTTGTGCATAGAAATGGGGCGGTAACCACAGTCTGGGCTACATTACCCATAATAACACATGATGCTGTAATGCACTTATGCAACATCCGTAAAACGTTATTTATGACTTG
This sequence comes from Cebidichthys violaceus, assembly GCF_023349555.1. Classification (NCBI taxonomy): domain Eukaryota; kingdom Metazoa; phylum Chordata; class Actinopteri; order Perciformes; family Stichaeidae; genus Cebidichthys; species Cebidichthys violaceus. The sequence continues at coordinate 2,016,696 of NW_027176561.1, forward strand.
TTCCACAACTTTTGATGTCCCGCTGCGTTCAGTTCCAGTAAAAACCCCCTTCTTTATTTCTGTGTCAGATGGTTGGGCCTTCGCCAACAACGTTGACATCAACGAGCACCAGAGCCTGGAGGACAGGCTGTCTGCAGCACGGATCCTGGTTCAGAAGGAGCCCCTGTGTCCGGTGGTCGTGGACGACATGAGCGACGTGTCTGCCATAAAGTACGGCGCTCTGCCCGAGAGGCTTTACGTGCTGCAGGCTGGGAAAGTTGTCCTCAAGGTGAGATCCGTGCGCCGCTGACACTTGAGTCAAATTTCACGTGACCGTGGTTTGAAGGGTTAACGGTAAACGCTTCCGTCACGTCCCACGCGTTGATTCAATGAATCGCGTGATTAAAAGCAATACCAGCATTGTGTGTGTAGAGTTCCCTGACGCTATCTGCAGTCACGCTATCGCATGAGAAGGAGCGGTGAAGGACTCAGACACAATACTAGAATTCTTGGCGTGGAGCCAGGCCCGTGTTAGCGATGCCATAAATGCAGAGTTACAAGGTATTAAAAGGGCACAGACGTGTCTCTTGTGCGTATGTCCTCTGTGATCGTTAATGAAAGTGGTAACTAAATGGTGTTGTTTTGTCATTAACATTCCTCTCTCTCTGTGTGTGTGTGTGTGTGTGTGTGTGTGTGTGTGTGTGTGTGTGTGTGTGTGTTCTGTAGGGGGGCATGGGGCCTTGGGGTTACGATCCAATGGAGGTGCGTTCCTTCCTGGAGAAGATGAAATAAGAAGGTTGTTCATGTATTTGCCATCCGACCAGTCTTTTTTTATTTTTTTTTTATTTTGTAGGGTTCTCTGTTTCAGCAGGACATGGGGGGGTCCACATCATAATCAATATATATTCTCATATCAACCAATACCATATTGTGTTTTAAATCAAGACTCAGATCAATTAACTGCTGCATCTACATGTAGTTTAATATCTGCTCTTTATAGCTGTAGAACTATTATTCAAATTTGCACTAATATTGCTTCTAGGCTCTCCTGTACTTGGGGGGGGACGTGCTCCTACTGTCAACCTCTGAGTTTGAACTCGCCTCTCTGTGTTTCTTAGTGACGGCTGCAGATTAAACCGTTGGCCTCTGCAGCCAGATGAAGTGAAACGGAGAGAGGCGGTCTGGTTCAGGAGATTGCGTTTGAGACAGGAGATGTCCCCTAAACAGTCTCACGGTGTAAAGTTTAAAAGGCCGTAAGATTTTAAGTCAATGAAAGCACTCGTTTGCCACTTCTCTTGCAGGTTCAGTTATGATCTATGATTATATGATTCTGTTGTCAATGAATGCTCCGAGGTGATTTCACAGGAGGATGGGTTTTTTTTATATATGATGATTACAGTGCAAACCTCTGGTAACTGTAACCTGATGGATTACCTGAAAAACAGCCTTCTCTGGTTTATTTAGGAGCATTTCTGATGAGACATGTAATGGTTGCATTATAGTACAATAAAGAACAGCCTGGGAAGAAGACTCCTGCATCAACTTCTGAATTCATACGATTCGAATTGTGTTTCCGTGACCCTTCCTCCCCTGCCGACATAGCTGGATGGAAATGAACTGGCTTCAGTTAAATCGTTATTCAAATGAAAAGCAGCAGCTATTGTTTGAAACGTGCATTATCGCCTCGCTGAGCCGCTGACTCATCCAATAAGACGGGCTGCAAAGCTCCAGAGGTGTTTTTTATTTTTACTTCATGTTTCTGTGGGGAAAATGGCCGAGGGCTTAAATGTTGACGCACACAGCAGTGTGACACCACACGGCAAGCTGGCTGTTGACTGTCTTGTCTGGAAATGATAAATGGTAAATGTCCTGCACTGTATGTGGGTCATGCCAAGTTCAACAAGTGCGCACGCACACACACACACACACACACACACACACACACACACACACACACACACACACACACACACACACACACACACACACACACACACACACACACACACACACACACACACACACACACACACACACACACACACACACACACACACAGCGAGTTGTGATGTGTGGCATTCAGGCACTGATGTGAGATAATACCTAACCATCTAGTCTTTGCAAATCCATCGATTTTGGCTTCCAGCGTGTCTAGTCTCACTACAAAAACATACTGCCTCTCTTGCTTTAATTCTTCAATAGTGTTGTATAACACTAAGCAAACGAGTGCATTGCCTTTCAAGGTCTAGGTTTTCTTCATGTCTTTGTTCGTGGTGAAAGAGGAACTCTTTTAATAATAGAAAATAATGCTTTACCTCAAGGTAAGAATGATTAAACTCCCAATAGTATCATTATAAATAGATTAATTGGCTTTCCTCTCGTCTGTATGGCTTTTGCCTCCACACAAATATTAAGTGAAAAACCCACTCATGTACAGTAATTGGGTAGATTTTAATATCTTAAATATTTTTTAGAAATGCATGCAATAAAAGAGCTGCATCAGTGGTGATGTGTGCCTTGATTTGTCAGATTAGTGTAAAAGTGACTGGAAAATTAAACCCCATTAAGAAAAAAGAAGAAATACCGTAATATACAAATCACAAAAGGACCAAGTGACAAAACAAACCACAGGATAATAGCTCAGGTTACAAATCTACTACCAGGGTATGGCAATGAATGAATTCATGAATTTATTTTTTTTGGTCGCTACAGCTTTCATAACCTTAACTGCGTGGCTCTGAAGTTGGAGAACAGGTTTGGCTCCTGCCCAGCCAGGCCACATCCTGTGGAGAGCAGGCGGCAGCAGCTCAGCTTCCTTTTGTTAGACAGGAACCACAGCGCCGTCGGATCCTCCCAACCGTGGACTTTTATTAGAATCCACGTGTGAATCTTTAAGTAAAACCCAAAGCCAGCGCATACGGTGGATTTAGGTGTATATATCTATATATAGATATATATATATATCTATATATAGATCTATATATATCTATATATAGATATATATATATATCTATATATAGATATATATATATATCTATATATAGATCTATATATATCTATATATATATCTATATATAGATATATATATATCTATATATAGATATATATATATATCTATATATAGATATATATATATCTATATATAGATATATATATAGATATATATATATATATATATAGATATCTATATATAGATATATATATATAGATATCTATATATAGATATAGATATCTATATATAGATATCTATATATAGATATATATATATATATAGATAGATATATAGATAGATAGATATATATAGATAGATATATATAGAGAGATATATAGATATATATATATATATCTATATATAGATATATATATATATATATATATATATAGATATATATAGAGAGATATATAGATATATATATATATATATATATATATAGAGAGAGATATATAGATATATATATATATAGAGATATAGAGAGATATAGAGAGATATATATATATAGATATAGATTATAGATATATCTATATATATATATATATATATTATATATAGATATATCTATATATATATATAGATATATCTATATAGATATATATATCTATATAGATATATATATATATCTATATATATATTTTAGTTTTAGCCCAGAGCTCTCAGTAAAGCTGGTGGGTCCTCTGAAGACCACCAGAGGGCAATGTGAAGCTGTTTCCTACTCCAACAGGAGAGCAGCAGACACAAACAACACGAGGTTGTTTTTATGTTTGCCTCCCTGGCATTGTTGTGACCCATCTGGCTGAATTTGTATCAATTTCAAAATCAGTATTAATTAAAAGTATTAGCTTCCTTTAATGTAATAACCTAAGTTGGTTTAAGCTTAAACTTGAGTCTGGACATCCACTGTTCTACCTGCTGATTTGCAAAGCTTTGATTGCTATATTATCATGACCAACCAACGTTTACAAAGAAGCAGCGGATGGATCATCTTAGAAAAGTGAAGGAGCTTTCATAGTTCAGTGAAGCTTCTTTTTTAAGGGGTTTCCAGATGCCACATGCAAGAAGGGCCTGTTTCTACTATTTAGACCGGTTGGCCTGTTAAGATTAAAAATCTTAAGAAAACCCAAACCACAGACAAAAAGGCAGCAAAAGAGAATAAGTTCCAAGGAACACAAGTATTCACAACAATAGATCAGGGAGCTTCCTTCTTGATTTAGGGAACACACACACACACACACACACACACACACACACACACACACACACACACACACACACACACACACACACACACACACACACACACACACAGATCATAACTCAAGGTTCAGCTCTTCGGCAGTTTCGACCTTTCAGCTGTATCCCACGGCCTCCTCCAGCAGGTGGAGATGAATAGATCTTGACTAAACAAAACACAGACAGCTTCTAAATGAATCTCCCTAAAGATCCACCGAGGCCATTCACACTTGGATTACTTGGACTGGATGGTGAGACACAACCTGGCAACCCACTCAGCCAGGGCTGCCATGGCTAGGTGTTAGTGGGTTGTTGGGTGACTCATCACTCACACTTGTGCCTAGACTACCCACCAGGTGTAAATTATGTAAAGGGAAGATTTGTCATACAGTGGTGTTGCTCTCCTTTTAACCCTTTTACAGCTGTAAGCAGTCTGTATTTTGAGATATACTTTCTTACACTAACTCCGTTTGACTCACTGAGGGACAAATCTAAATAGCAAACCCCTTTCCTCACAGAGACGCCAGAGGCAAGAACATCTGGTCGAGTATGTTTGCATTCAGTATGTGGGTCAGATTTAGTTTTAAGTCTGGTTTGATTTAGAAAATCAATGACAGGAAGTTAAAAGGCCACCGTACCTAAAATAACTCCACATGGCTCGGTCCTGTACCTTGAAGGAGCCCGACCCCAGTCTCACCCCTATACTTATTCAAAAACACTCTCCAGGAGCACTTCTTTTCCACAGTTAAGTTTACCATCAGCATTGAAAACTATTAATTACCAAGGGTTTCTTTGGATTATGTAGGAGCATTATTGTATTTTTTTTTTAAACTAATTTGCTCATTTTTAAATGTGTTTTGTAACCGGCTTTGAGCTCTACGTTCCTGTCATTAAACGAAGCTTACTATTACTCAACTGAAACGCTGCGTCCCTCTTCCTGTCTCACGTCACCAGCGGTTCAGCCCGGCCCACAGAGTGCTTCCCATCGCTCTCCAGGATTTCCTCCTGTTGGTCTGGTTGCTGCAGACTACAGCAAATATTGAATAGTGTTTCCTCTTGGGGGGGGATTACATGATTCAAATGACACAGTCGGAGATACTAACAGGGGAATAGAACGGTGGAACTCATCACAACACAGACATCTAATACCTGCGATAAGGGCTCCACTGCAGCCACAAACAACCTGCAGTGTGGCGTTACTGGAGCAGCATCAGTCAAAGGAGAAGAGATGTGAATGTGAGGTCAGCTGCTGGCTGTTGGACAATTCTACTTATATATTTATATCTATCTATCTATCTATCTATCTATCTATATATTTTCCCCACACATGTTACAACAGTGAGCTATCCCTCTGGTGTCTATACAATACAAATTATGATTCTATATGACTGTTTTATGCATCATTTGACTGCTTTGTGTTTGTGTAACTTAAGCGTTCGGTAAACATTACCCGTCATGTCCACAGCTTCAGTAGTGTATTCTCATTACTCCTAAATCTAAATGTGATATGAATCTACATTCAGGCACAATATTAAAAAAAAACAACCAACACATGTAGTTAAGTTATTGTAAAATTATATTAACAAGCAATCTTTCCTCAATTTGAAATAAAAAAATATCAGCAAATAAAGGCAACATAGGACAGATGTATATAATGCGTAATGTTCACAGGAAAAAAAAAAAAAAGGAAATAAAACTTCTCATCACATTTACAAGACTGCTGCTAAGTTTATAATGATGCCTACTAGAATCGGTTTAGAAAGCTTTGACTAACTGAATAACTGGGGCAATATATGTAGTCAAAGATCGTATCAAAATATACAAAAAAAAAAAAATTAAAAAAATGTGGGCGGGCAAGAAGGGGCAGGGCGAGAGGGGACGACCAATGATACGCGAGGAGAAGTGTGAACAACCAATACGTATGAGAGATTAAAATGAGGCCGCTCATTCATAGCCAGCTCATCATAATCAACCATAACTGGAGATAACACAGAAGGCTACGACGATGGAGCGCACAGAGTGTTAAGCACAGACAGGTAAAGAGATACACACCACATCTTAAAGCAGGTGTCCACGTAGAGAAGAGCAGCACTAGGTAGTATGTTGTACACAGATTCTCAGCATTCATGCACTCACTTCTAATGCCGAAGTCTGGCTTCCCTCGAACAAGAACGCAACAGCGATCCAGTTTAAAAATAAAAAAAAAGAAAAAAGAAAAGAAAACAGCCCGGGGACTGGAACTGATCAAACGGGATCAATCTGACATTGTAAGAACCATCTGAGCACTTACATACCGTGAAAGCCGTAATCTTTCAAGTCTTTCCCCCCTATACGAACCTCTTTAAATAGAAGGGTGGGCACTGGGGAGGATAGTACATTATTCATAAAGGTGGCCACAGAGTAAAAGGCAAATTCTTGAGTCCTATGTCAAACTGTGACACAGTACGCATGGCGAGAAGTAAAAGGACGAGACAAAGACGTTCCAAGCTCACAATGCATATGCACACTCTCCAGTGTTTTAAGGGACAAAAAAAGCGGAGAAATTTCCTGCACATCTTGCACCACAAAGCAATAATTAAAAAGTACAAGAGGTAAACTTCAACCATTTTTTTTTTCTCTCTCTCTTCGCTCTAGGGTTGAGAGGGTTTATGGGGGGGGGGGCTCTGCAAAGAACGTAAAACGTGTCATGTATGCATTTCAGTAGCTGGTTTTGTCACACTTGGGGGTCGTGATAAATGGAGAAATTGTCCTTCATTTTGAGCAAGGAGCAGTAGTCGCCAGCCATTTTGATTTCTCTCTCTCTCTCTCTCTCTCTCTCTCTCTCTCTCTCTCTATCCGATCAGCATTCTGGCGTTAGCGTGGAACCAAAATGGCGCCTGTCCCTGATTCGGTGCTGATGTGTTTGGCCGTGTCCTATCGTGAGTTCAGATCCTCGGAATGATGGCAAATAATGTTGGGTTAGGGTGGAGGGGACGTCACACACTCATGGTCATGGTTGGAGAGTACTGTGGAGGCACAGATAGAAGAAGAGAGGATTAAACACACACACACACACACACACACACACACACACACACACACACACACACACACACACACACACACACACACACACACACACATCTTTTCCTTCCCAAGTTCTCCCTGGTCAGACGCCCGGCCAGCTCTTCACGCTGCTACTGCAGTCAGTGACGTTAATATGCCGTGACTGTGGCTCTTCTGTGTGGTCGACGGCCCTCTGCCTCTGGCTTCATCACAGCACTATTACAGCCTCCACTAGTGGCGAGAAGGGAGACTCACGTTCTCGCTCTGAAAAGAGTGGAGGAAGTTTCCACTCAGCTCCCCGTCATCCCTCGGGGTCCCGGGAGGATTGCTAATGCCACTTAAATTGTTTGGAGAATTCTGGAAACAAAAAGTTCACAACATTTGTTAAAAATGTATTACATCTATGATAAGCTCTAAATGCAAAAACTCTCTGCGTGGTTACAATAGTTACCTTGTTCATTCCATCCAAATCGCCGGAGCCTGAGAATGAAACAATATGAAGAACATTGTTTGTATTCTATGACCATAAAGAAAAGAATTTAATGCTCCCAGAACATTGTGTGTTGTGGTGGTACGTGTATTTTTTTCTTGTCAGCCGCGTTACCTAGTGACCCGTTCATGTGGTGTGGTTCCATCCCAGCCATGGCTCCCAGGGGTCCGTCAGAGCCGGGGCCCATCGGGAACTAGAGGGGAAACAGGACGGCATGGACTCACTAACAACGTCTCCACAACACCCAACCAGGTCCAACTTAAGAAGGGACTTCAAATAAACTTATTTCTGCTTCTGTGAACTTCAGTCTCTATTTCTACTGAATTTCAGATCCAAAAAGAGACTGAAACAGAAGCTTCCTGTATCAAAAAAACACAGATGGAAACTATAACAAGTGCATTCGTTTTGTCCATAAAAATAGTTTCCATACATTCCTGGGTGGATAGCGCAACTCCAATGTGCTTTAATAAAGTGTTTTTCATGCAGGCCAGCTCTGTTTATGTGTTATCAAGGAAGTGGAATTTGCTTAAGTAACCATAAAAATGAAATACTTTAAATAAGTAAAAAAAAAAAAGATTCCAGTATTTCCCAGTAGTAGTTTCTTTTCCTTCAACAGAGGTATGCAGGGGCTCAGGTTGATGCGTGTATTGATCCGTCTGAAAGCTGCTAGATCTAACATCCTTCATATAACTGTGACAAAGATACAAGATAAACTAAAATGAAATATGCTGATGTGGAACATTACCGAGTGATTCAAACCAGGTTCAGCAACTCATCATCTTTAGGAGAATGTTAGTAATTTAGCATGAAGACTGTCTGTAAGCCCTTTGCTACTTCAGTGATGACATGAATGTAGAATAGTTAGTGGGATACAACAATGATTGTCTAGAAAGTCTTTACATTTAAGCTAATTGTATAATCCTCACTTAGTGCAGAACGAAGACAAACGATGAAACAGAACTTACATTATTTCGGTTGCCGGGTCCAGTGTTGATCATGGTGTACAAATTGTCACCAGAGTTGTTTGAGTCTGTAAAAGGTGCATTGATACATATAAGTGGTACTGGACAGTTCATGGAAAAAAGGGGAATGAGTAATAGCTCAGGTCAACGAAGCACTAACCTGCAGGGCTGGGCATGATGGGAGTTCCTGGGGGCCCCCCACCTCCAGATGCACCCTACGGAGAAAAGGTCAAAAGATAGAAATGAAGAAAAGGAAGGACATTTACATGTAAAAACATTTTAAATGATATTTTCATATAGCATGTGTAAGTTAAGATGGCAGCATGTGTTCTCACCCCGTATGCACCAGGAGAGGGTGATGAGTAAGGCATCTGAAACCAAAAACACAAACATTACAGACCAGAAATGGGTGAGTGCAAACCCTTTCAATACCTCAAAATGTCATCATTCATCATTTGATCGTCCTAACACCATTACGGCGGTCTGTCCAACTGTCTGCTGAAACCGTGACACATAATACTACAATTACATCCCAGGCTGGAACCGTGGAGCGCATTAAACCTCTGCAGCCATGAGCGGAAATCTGACTGCAATCTGAACCAGCATTGTTCTCTCTCTCTCTCTGTGTGTGTGTGTGTGTGTGTGTGTGTGTGTGTGTGTGTGTGTGTGTGTGTACTCACAGAGTTGGCATTGTTGGGATTGGGCCATGGCCGACCAGTCCCTGGGCCCCTACATGGTAAATGAATAAATATATCTCAGTTAGATAATGTATTAAGGTTAAAATACATATATCTATATAGATATAGATAGATAGATAGATAGATAGATAGATAGATAGATAGATAGACATATAGATGTATACACATAAAAGAAAGGCTCACATGTTCACTCCTGGCATACCGGGACCCATGGTGTTGTGTGGAGGCCTCATCCCGCCACCAAAGTTCTGAGAGACAAACAAACAAAAAAAAGATTTTAAAACAGGATGAAGTATGAGAAGAAAATCCGTGCAAACCACCAATATCACCAAAATAACTTTGGTTTGGATTTACAAAATGAGTCTACAAACCAGTCTGGTAAAGACTACTGACTGGTGTGATCAAGGCAGTGGTGATATTATTCTATGTTTAGTACAACAGCTTACCTGAGGGCCGGGCCCCATAGGTCCCATGCCTCGAGGGCCGCTCATTCTCTGCATTGGCCCCAAGTTAGGATGGCCTGGAGGGAAATAGTACATTTATATAAGAAGCGATAAGCCAGGAGATAATGTCTCTACTGCAGGTGCAGTAAGTAGTTTAATGAATGATAATACCAATAATAACAACTATCTTTATAGCAATTTTCTACACAATATTAGACAAGTGCCTCATAATATACCTGAGAATAAAACAACAAAAACATAAAGAACCATACACAATATAGTTACAATGATAAAAACAAACAACAAAAAGGTTAAAAATCAGGCATCAAAAAGGCTTTCTTAGAAAAATAAGTTTTAAGCAATAATTTAAAAGCCGGTCATGTGTTGGCAGTCTAATCTCCTCAGGAAGATGATTCCAGAGCCGAGGGGTTCTGATGACAAAAGCCCGATCACCCTCAGGCACCAGCCTTCTGGGGCAACTAGCGACGGTAGGCTTGAGGATCTGAAGTTAGGACTTGGAGCCCAGTGGGTCAAGAGCTCGGTAATATAACTGGGGGCCAGACAAGCATTGGGGTGATATGGGATCTACGTTCGGTCTTAGTTGAAATGCTAACGCAGTACCTTGTGGCCGTGTTGGGTCCATGTTGGGCAGCATGGGATGAGGACCTGGTCCTCCGCCTGGTGGCTGCCGGGGATGAAGAAACACAAAGGGTCAATGAAACTTTTAAATATGTGCTATGTATTCTGCATCCATGGTGTGTGTGTGTGTGTGTGTGTGTGTGTGTGTGTGTGTGTGTGTGTGTGTGTGTGTGTGTGTGTGTGTGTGTGTGTGTGTGTGTGAAAGCTCTACCTGGTTGGACATCCTGATGGGGGGACCTCTTGGGCCTCCAGCGAAGCGAGGCGACATGAAGGACTACAACAGAAACAACAATGCTCCTTGAGATGTAAATAAAGAAATGACAAACATCTCTCAAAATGTACTGTAGGACTAAATCATTTATCTGTTTATCTGTGTGTGTGTGTGTGTGTGTGTGTGTGTGTGTGTGTGTGTGTGTGTGTGTGTGTGTGTGTGTGAATATTGAAAAGCAGCATAAAGCATTGAGCTGAGACGGATGCCAAAGCATGAAGCGTCAGCACTGAGAACCCGCGTTCCCAAATGACCGCAGACAGCAAAAAAACAGAAAAGAGAGAAAGAGGGCGAGGGAGTGTTACCTGACTGTGAGGTCCCATCATACTGTTAGGGGGAGGAGCCTGAGGGTGAGGAGAGCCCTGGGGACCAGCAGGACCCTGTGGCGTTGCACAAATTAAGAGAGGCAAGAAGGAAGACAAAAGGAGGGGAGAGAAGGGAGGATGAGACGAAGAGAGAAAGAAGGGAGCGAGAAACAGAAGTGACAGAAGAGGGGCAGAGAGAGGAGCAGGATTACCGTGGGGCAGTGGACAGTTGGAGCGCAAGAACCAAAGTGTGGCGCAAAAAAAAAAAAAAAAAGTACAGAAATAAGATGCCCATTTCCATGTACCACACACAGTAAAAGAGAGACTGAGCAGAGCAGAGCAAGCAAATGGTTTCGCCTTCAATGAGGGAAAAGAGACAGCGAGATGGAGTGGATGTGTGCTCTTTTGCCCGTCAGTCAAGTCATCAAGAAGCCTGCTGCATGCAGCATGTCATCAGTGCTAATTTCCCTGAATTAACAGTGTCAATTAAGCTCTGTGCAATTAGCTCTATAACAACACAAAACACCGGCACTGTGTCACTAATGTTGCTGATCTGACAGAGAGAGAGAGAGGTCTAATTGAGCCCCCTCCGATGGATTCTGATATGGAAAGTATGAGAGTGTGTGTGTGCGTGTGTGTGCGCGTTCATGCTTCAATGTCAAAAACGTCTTTCCTGATATTAACGTGATCACATCATTGAGTCACGCCTTTGCGGCTTCTAGTACATAATATGCTGGTGGATATCAGAGTTTTGAGGCAGAGCAACATTGCAATTTCATGTCACCTCTTAGAACCGGTTCCTTGCAGTTGCCTGCCAAATCCTCATAAAATATTGATTTTTCAGGGAGGTGCTGCACCTTTCGATTTCTCCATTAGGGAAAATGGCCAGGCCACGCCTGCCCGTTTACAGGCACTGGAGGAGCCCAGGCAGACAGGACGTCTATGATGTTTACTACGAGTTCACCGAGCACAGTGGAGCAAAACGAAAAGACTAAAAGCGGCACCGCTGTGGAGACCTACAGCTTCATGAGACGAACAAAAACCCTGACAGCATTCTACAATGCGGGAGCCTGCAGATGTGCAGCCAGGAAAACGATCAGTTCATTAAATGATTTGTCCGTCCACAGGATACCAATTTATGACAATTTTGCAGTCGATTTAGGAGAGTTCCTAACAGTGACAGACGGTATCAGTGTGGTAAATTCGCTGACCTGGAAAAAGCCGGGTGGCATGGGTCCTCCTGGCATGCCTTCACCAGGGGGCATCCCTCCCATCACAGGACTGGGGGCTGCTGCTGCACTCTAAGGAAAGGAAAGAAAAGAGGAAGATACAAAATATTGTCAGTACACGCATAGAACTCGAAATGTTATTGTTGGAAATCTATTTAATCCCTTCATGACCGAGGTTCTTGGCACAGCTGGCCACAGGAAGCGCACATCTGAGAAATCGACTATTCTAAAAAGGTCCCTTTCACACACGCAGTCCATCACTGAAATGTGCATTCCTACACGGGGTCATGTGCCGGTGGGAGCAGAGGATCGCCGTTCAGGGAAATCTGTAACGCCAATTTCATATCTCAAGACCTAGTAACACTTCTGTGGAAGTGCTGGTGCAGCTGTGTTGTGAATGAAAGTAGAAACATTGCAGCGACCAGCAATTAAACGGTCACGTCCGTCTGACTCACACGGGACGACAAAACCGATCACAAGACTCTGCTGACGATCTATTTACATCCACAACTGATTTTACAGTTCAGCATGGATGTCAGTGTTTTCCCGTAAAGTCCGTGAGGGTTTAGTTCTGTCCCACTGTCAAAACCGCAGAGTGTTTGAGGGCTCTCTGGCAGACATCTTGAGTCCTTTATGAACACTTTACAGAAGTCAGCATTAGATGCAGACTTTGCCCAAGGGAATTACCCACAATTCATTGCAATGGGGCGTTAAACACGGGGTAACCAGTGGACGCGTGGAGACGTAAAAAAAAAAAAAAAAAGTAAACAAAGAGGACGACACAGGTGTGATTTTTATCATTGAAGCGGAGTAAATCTATTATATGAAATGACCTCTCACCTTGTGAGGAAAGAGCATGGAAGACGCTCAAACCAGTGAGTACAAAGTATAAAATAACTAAAATAAAAATGATGTGACCCTTGTCCAGACTTGGGAATTAAACAAAGATTAAATGTTGTTTCTGTTGAAACATAATGTAAACGCACTGTCAACAAATCCAAAAAAGAGAAAGCGATGGATTCAACATCCTGTAGCCCAGCATCATTTGTGGGTCGACTGTATGGAAGCGGTGTTAATGGGTTAATGAGGCCTTTGTACTCGGTTGATCCAGGATATCAGTGGGATTCAATGAGTCAGTGGCTCCAAAGTGCTGCTACACAGCAGGAGCTCACTGGGCCGATATCCTGCTCAAACCGCAGCCTCTAATTCGCTAATGTGCCATTTGCTTCGGTCACACGCTGCTAATTGACTGAGTTGTTCTTCCCTCGTAGCCGAGGCAATCCGAGACGGGCTAATGTCTCCAGGCTGCAGAGGGTTTAGCTTCCAAAGAAGCGCTTAAGAACGAGAGAAGCTCCTTCAGTCCCATTTCTTAATGCGTAGCTCACTCTTGATATAGTGTAAGTGTACGCAAACAAGCAATGAACATTACAACGATGGATGTACCAGCACACACACACACACACACACAGTCCAGAGCCACAGACATCACTGGTCAATAGCCAACACACTCCCTGGTATTGACTGCTCCTTCCCTAATTATATCTGCTCAGGCTGCCACTGCAGGGTCACTGTGAAATACCTCAGCAGGGAGAGAAGTGAGGCCACAGAGAGAAGTCACATCTCATCAGGTCACCAGCACCAGTGGGACACAGACACACAGACACAGCCCGTCAATACCGGTTCTTTACTGAAACACACTCCATGTTCTGGAGATTTATTAGTTGATCCGCAGAACCAAATTTGCACTCTCATTTTGTCATTCCTTCAGTGTATGAAAACATTTGAATTAAGATTCAAAATGCACAACAAAAACGTAAAGACTCACTCAAATTCTGTTGAAAAAAAACCCTTTAAAAATAGCTTAAATACCTAGAAAACCACAACACTTCTCACTCAGGTGTGAGCAGCATGTGTATGTTTTTTTTTTTTACCAAAGACACAAGAAGTAGTGCTACCTCAGAGAGTTTGTACTTTTTACAGTTTTTCCTTTGTCACCTCAAAAGGCCCACAGTCCACACAAGACTTGTGTTTTTGGTGTATCTGCAGGTTTACACTTGTAACTGTAATTGATAACTGACAAAACAAACTGTATTTCAGATAAAAGATGCAAACACATGGATTAAAATAAATGTGCATACATACACATATATATATGTATATATAGTATCTCAATCATCCACTAAATCACCTGACCAAGACATTTAAAAGCATTTCCACCCTCTTAACCTCAAATTATCATTGAATATATACATTTTTGCATTCAATCTTATGTCAAAGTCAGCACCATATTCAAAGTATACTTAACAACTGTTAAGACCAGCAGTGCATGCAGTAAAATATTACCAAATCATCCGCTTACATAAAACATGACCTGTTTTGCAAGAATTGAACTGCCAAGACAAGTCATCCACATGTAAGACAAACAAGACTGAAGCTAAGCTCCCATCCTGCCCGACACTGTTACCGACTTGGAAGGGTTCACCCAGCAATTACTGCATCTAACCTGCATGGCCCGACAGGTTCACCAACACAAAGGGCTCTCTGTAAATAGAGGACGTTTCTTCACGATTCATTAAATCAAAACGGCAGCAAAAGCATCTTAGTAATAATTACACTCCATGCGCTTCTATGATAACTGGAAATTATATATTTAACAGCAGTGATGGGCATACTCGCACGCTTTGAAGTCAAAGGAAAGTAGCGTTTGTGAGGATAACCGATCAGAACTCTACGAAACACGTTGGGAGGGAGACCAGCTAGAGCTATAGGCTCATTGTTAGGATGTTATATTATATGTTATGATTCCATACTGCTTTATGGTTTCTGACACGAAAAGCACTGAGATCATATAGGGACAATGCAATAAGACCAGGGGTAAATATTATGAATCCAACAATGACCTGGTGATATTACAAAGAGAGGAGGAAAGACAAAGAGGTCGGACACATATTCTCCAAAACTTAAATATTAGGCAACTGGAGAAATTGAAGAGTCTTTCGCTGGTTATTACCAATTTACATTTACCGTTACTTGTGCAGACTGGCTATCAATAATATCAAATAGATGAAGTACTAAATAAACGTAAGCATATACATATAGGAAAACAACTATCAGCATGTGAAAAGGCTCCTCACAAGCACGCCAGCATAATCCTGAGAGGATTCAATTCATGTTTTAAGTAAAGTACCGTGTGTATCCTCGATATTTGAATGATTTAAAATAATGGGGCCTGTAACTAACTGTCACTATTCTATGTTCCAAATAAATTCCCCGTGACATTAAGGTTGAGTTATTATTCTCAATGAATGCATTAATTACAGCTCATCTCTAAAGATATTCATCCTCCTACTGATTGCATTTGAATAGCCTATAAATTGCCACTCCTACGGGAGATCAGTAGTAAATTCTTCTTCTGAAGGAAAAGTGCGTTGTGTTCAACCAAAGAAAACATTCTCGGTGCAACTGGAGGAAGGAGTTCATTATAGATAACGGTTGATCTACGGCGTCTATTGTTTCATAGTAGAGTGTTACATGGTCATAGAGCCAAATTGTCTGGTTCCTTTACGGTGAAACAGTGACTCGTTTCGTTCCGCTAGCCTTAAGTAGCCCATTCCTGGAATGAGGCCTTCAAAGAAACATAGTAAAACAAAGCTGTATTTAAGGTAATGAGTCATAAAATAATGTAAACATAGCTTTGTAGGAGTCAGAAACTGAAAAGCAACGTGCACTGTTATGTTAAACCTTCATCAAGTCTAACTAAAGCCCACAGCTGGGCCTGCTTGACTGTCCCAGATAGACCGATGCTGCTTTTCCCTTTTCGAAGCGAGCCCCGTCTGTCCGCAGACGATCTGCTACAGGAAAGGGGCAGATGTCTCAGCCCTGCCCCAGGCTATGAGGCTCTTGTCTGGGGGCCTTCCATATGACTTCCCAGGGGACCTCTTTTAAAAGGCAGACCCCCCCCCCCACACACACACACACACACACACACACACACACATACACACTAACATGATTCAGCGTGTACATGTGTGTGTAGTTCACAAGCAATCCCAGCCAAACAAATTTCCCCTTGAATTCTCGAATCACTTGAAGGAGGTTACAAAAGGCCAGAGCGACGGCGGATGTGCTTGTGCACTCTTTACAAAAACAAAAGAGAGAGAGGGGGGGGGGGGGAGAGAGAGAGAGAGAGAGTAATACAGAGGGGGAGAGAAAGAAAGGAAAGGCAGCGCAGGGTGAGGATGACCGAGAGGTTGACTGAGGCAACCATGAAAAAAAAACAAAAATACAATGGTACACTCAAAGAGACACAAGAAGAGGAGAAAACGTTAAAAAGGGACGAAGAAGAATTGATTTGGGTTCTGGCTGGTTGGGCTGCAGCACAGACCACCCAAATGTCGCCTCCTGGCCGTGCGAGCTCTTAACAGCCTCACTTCTTCCACTGGAACCGACGCTCAAAAGAAACCAGCCCCTATGTTTAGCTTGTAAATGTTTAACCATCAATCAACATCATAAAACCCTCTCTGAATCCTGACTGGATGCTCTCTCTCTCTCTCTCTCTCTCTCTCTCTCTCTCTCTCTCTCTCTCTCTCTCTCTCTCTCTCTCTCTCTCTCTCTCTCTCTGGTTACTTCTAGCAGGTTTCCTTCCACTTCTCATCTCTCCCTCCTCCTTTCATTCCATCAGCTCCTTGGTGGAGGTGGATGCAGGGCATATGCCCCCCCCCCAGCTCCGTGACAGCCATCAATCAGCCTGGGGGTCCTCGGGGAGCGTCCATCAGGCCCCTGTGTGAATACGCCGGGGGTTTTACGAGCCCCGCCGGCTAGAAAGAGCAGCCATCACCTCCCCCACACCTAGACAAAGGCACAGGGTCCAACAACTAGTACTGTCCACACACACACACACACACACACACACGCACACACGCGCACACACGCGCACACACACGCGCACACACACACACGCACACGCCTGACTCCTAACATCCACACATGAGCACGAGAAGAACGAACATCAGAGCGAAGGGCAACCACAAGATGTCGGGGAGAGCCGACCGCACACAAAACTCCCAGAGCGCACTGCTCCAGACTGACGATTCACCGCTCCCTCTCATTTGCTTAATGTTTTCCATGTTATGAAAATTGTCTCCGTGGAACCACAAGCTGCAATCTTGACATCCTATTATGAGCTGTTGAAAATCTTTTTTCGAAACCCGGTCTGAGGAGAAACTGCAAAAATAATACAGGAAGAATTAGTTTGGTTGTTAATTAATATTATTATACGTTTATCTTCCCCAAAAGAGATCTCCAAATTTAAGGTTGCTCACGCAATACAAGACCACGCAACCCAGGAAGATGATGCAATCGATGACTGTGAAGTAGGCTTTGTGAATTAAGGCTGGTTTCAAACAAAAGGTATCTGTACGTGTTAGAATAATAAGGAATGTGGTTATTATAAAGGAGCGACGCTGTAGCCTCTCTCTGCTCCCAGGTCACCTGCCAGATCAGGAGGCCTGTTACCCTGACAACCCTATCTACCAGCGCAGGACCAACGTCTCCACTTTAACCCCTTCCTGTCTTCATACATCACCAACCCCACCTACAAACTGAGCTCATCCGGAGAGGACTCCTTAACCCCCTGATGTCTTTCCTTGGCCGTGCTGATATAGCACTTTTTTTAAATCTAATTTACGTCAGCTACATGATGAAACACAAGGAACAGCAGCAGCAGCAGCAGCAGCCACTGACCAGCAGTTCCCACTGTCTCTGATTTTTTTTGAATGCTGACTCAAAGCTGGAAACAATGCAGCACTTTCTCTAAAACGGCATAATTATGAAGATGCAAAAAAACACCCATACCGTGCAAATGTGGAAGCGCTGTCATAAGCGGAGCAATGCGCTACCGAGTGATGTACTTGTCCTGAGCGATACTGAGACAGTCTTTACAGTTCTTCAGTTTTAAATTCAGTATGTTTTTTTTCTCTCCCTGCAGATAATATGTTGCATACGTACTTAAAGCTACCACGCATCGGGGCTCCTATTCATTTTTTAGGTCAGGAATCATGACAAATCCCTGTTTTCTTATGAATTATAACAACCAATGCTGCCTGAACACCAATAGTCAGAGCACCAAAAACACAAACAGTAGCCTAATATTTTGTCTACTGCCACTGACTCTTACCACAGCATACTTTACCCGCTTTACTATTAAAGTTAAATGGAGTCCTCACATCCACTGTGAGCTACCGCTACAAAGCCTAAACAGCAGTATTGCTTTTGAAGAGACAAAGCTAACAAAGTAAAAATAAAGTACCGTTAGCCAGTATTTGACTCGTTCCCACTCATTGTTGTGACCCCAGCTTCCCATTCAGTATCAACCAACTCTCTCCCAACGGCCAACACGCTGCTGAAACCATTGCTACATGCTAACTAATGTAACATTGTTTAAAAACAAGTTGGGAAGAAAGCGACGTTATGTAATGTCCTGGATGTGCTACCATGTGACGTGACTTCACAGCGTTTCTACAACATAACCGAGAGGAGCCCGTTCAAAACACTCTCCTCCATTAACTACCATTTGAACGTTAACATGATCCTGAACATAACTTAACCCGTTCAGTTGGCCATGTTTTCCGCTTTGTTTGAGCCCTGATTTATTCTCAGATAAAGATTTTCCAGGACATTTTACTTTTACTGTCGTTCGTGTTTTCAATGACTGGAAAATTTGTCAACTGTTTTTCTATTTTTTTACCCCAGGGTGCATGGGAACCCTGTGTGTGTGTGTGTGTGTGTGTGTGTGTGTGTGTGTGTGTGTGTGTGTGTGTGTGTGTGTGTGTGTGTGTGTGTGTGCAGAGCTCTCAGAAGTTGTGCAGAACACACAGAAATGTCTCTCTGGTCTTCACAGCTGAGACAGGGAGCTTGAACTCGGCGTGGATAAGAAGCTCGACAGGTCTGCCTCAGGACATGCTGACATAAGCATCATTTTCCCAGAAGCCTATAAAAGCTCACTGTTGGACGCATCGTTCGACCCACCGACAGGGCAAGATGACCGTGGCTAAGTGGAGAGCAGGGCCGCCTTTCAATCAGAGGGTCGACGGTTCTATCCCCGGCTCCTGCTCTACTACTCTCATGTCAATGTGTCCTTGAGCAAGACACTTAACCCCCCCAAAAAAATTGCTTCCGTATATACAGTATACGGTGTATAGATACTGAATTGTAAGTCGCTTTGGATAAAAGCGTCTGCTAAATGACTGTAATGTAATGACCGATCATAAATTCAGGAGCAGAAAAAAAGAAAAGAAGATACTTTCCCCAAATTGCATTAAGTAGCTAAATACAGCTAGAAAAAGGTGCAGTGGGCACACGACTTTTGGGTGAATCATAATCATTCTTCTAAAGCTAAAAAGGAATCACAATAACCTGAAGAAGTATCACTCTTGAAGGGGACTATGGGAGATTTAGTCAGTGTTGACAAACAGAGATTGTGAGCACTTTGCTCCGATAGCTCTGACTCATTGCAAAACCCAGATCAGAGGCACATTATTTACACCACTTCTCACCCTTGAGAGCAGACTTGCTGTCTTCTTATCAGAAGACAGAGGCAATGTGTGCAACAGTTCCCGTGTAAGAACTACTCACGTAATCATGGAAGGCTTTCGCTTCGCTGGAGTGGTCACATGTCTCCCTCCTCTCCGGTGCAGCACAATACAAGTCCCAGAATACACTGTGGACGAGACGGGTCATGAAGCAAACAAAAAAACAACAACACACAAACAACCTCTGGACGTGTTAACAGGGAGACGGGAATATTATCACTTACCACCACCAGGAATGTAGGAATCCTGGGGGTTCTCCAAGTGTTATGTTTTTCTCCCATCGGATCTAGCACAAGAGGGATTTCAATAATTATCCACGTGTCACTTCATTTTAATATATTGTGCAAAACATTTGCATAAAAGTGTTTAAATATATTTTAAAAAGTACATATAGTATAGTTGAACTTTCCCCCAAAATGTCACATACCTCTGATAAAAAGGTCTGTGCAGACTTCTGTGCTCCTATGTGCAACAAATACTCGTAGACGTACAAAGCCAACCTGTGTGGGGAAAAAAACAAAACAAAACTAATGTTAGGTTTCATTCAACAAAATATCACCAGCTGGCAAAAATAAAAAATAAACGTCAAAACAGGAGATTCAATCTTCTTCAACGGCCACAGTGAGTGACTAGAGTCGGGCACAGGCCCTCTGAACAATGGCTGCCAAATAGCCTATGCCCAAAAAATGAAATGGGGGACTGTGTAACCAAGCCGAAACCTGGGGACGATTCACTACAAAGAGAAGATTAAAAGAAAGTGATAAGGCAAGCAGTGTAATTTAACATCGTGTTAACGTTAAAAAACACACACACACACACACACACACACACACACACACCACCAGCCTGCAGTGTATTAGCTATGGTACAGTATCCTGGGGCTGATGGGAAATAAAACGGAGCCTATCCGAAGCGCAACAGAGAAAACAATGTACTGTGTAGCAAGACGATGTTATTGTTTTCTCGCGACTGAATAGCCGCAAAAAAAATTATGAGACAACCGACCGGTTAAAACACAACCAAACTGAACTCGGAATCGTTAAGTAGAGGTGCGAAAATTCAGAATAATATAAAAAAGAGAGCTCAGAGGAGGAATGGCGAGCAGACAAGGCGGTTCATTCAATTCATTTCTCGGTTAGGAGGAAATCGCCTCTTTGCTAGTCCGTCCAGCGAACAACAGAGAGCAACTTACGAGACACAAAACACACAATATTAAACGTTTCGGAGCTTACTTTTCTCGTGCTTGGCCGTCCGACGGCACCGGGGTGCCTTTGCCTTTAGGGAACATTGTTTTGTGTGGGAGGACGACCGCCTTCTCTGTCTTTTTTTGTCGCTATTTCATCTGTCAGATCATCGCGGCCGCGACCCTCTCACACTCCAACCGCACTCCTCCTCAACCCGACAATTCAACCGAGCCTGGTCCGTGTGGGGGAAGAGGCGGGGCCAGCGATGACTGACGCAGCCGACAACCAATGAGAGCTCGGTCTCCTCTTAAGGTCTGCCTCGACGTGCTTTCAATTTGCTGTTTCGACGTTGATGTCGAGCTTTTACAGTTTTATGATATCGAGGTAATTTAATGAAGATTATTTAATAGTTCCATTGTTGATTTCTTACCCATTCATTGTTAATTAACTATTATGATCATTTACCAAAATTACATTTTACAATAAAATAAATTGATGCATAGGAGAGTACATAATCTAATAAACATTTATAATTTAAAGTTATAATATATCATGTCCAAAATCTGGAACTCTGTAAAAGTTTTCAGTTTTTTTACCAGCTGATTTGAGGTGAAACACAGAGTTTATATTTATTTAGTAATTAGTAAACCAACAGTATTAATTGTTTTAGATAAATTCAGTCAATAGCTCCACATCAAAAAGGGGCTGTATGTTTCTTTATTTTATAGGCTTTTAAGTGTATTAACTAACAGCAACAAGTAGGAAAGACAATTTGGTTTGCGTCTTTATAACCAAAAAATGTGATGTATTGGAATAGAATAATTGTTTTTGTCTTACATAACAAAGTGCATTTAAGATATTCATTTTGCAAGATATCATTGTTGGTTCGCCTTATAAAGAAAATCTCAAGTGTTTCACTTTTGAAAAGGTCACTTGAGTATGAAAAACATTAAAACAATTCATACTTAAGCCCATTGAAGCCAGTTTTAAAAACAACAACGAGAAAACACGGTTTACAGTGTTTCTAGTATCCATAAAAGTTTGTATCGTTGTTTTATTAGAATAAGTTCTTGGACAATATGGCCCACACAAGTGTTTCCTAAGCGATCCCTAAATATGAGGTAACTACAGTTCCACCTTAAAAATATGGACATAACAGTTGCCACTGCAGGGGATGGTCCCTCTCTCTCTCTCCCTCTCTCTCCCTCCAGTGGTGACACCGTTGGGTAAAGCTGTGTCGTGTGCGTGCATGTGTTTATAAAGTTTTGGAGCAATTAGTGAAATGGAAAGAGGTCTGTGTTGCAGGCTGCTGCCTTCACCCAGCGTTAATGTGTAGTAGCCGACGGCCCATTGACACGTGAAGGTCTTTATCTCGACTTCACCACCAGCAGTAACTATAAAACTAGGTAAGCCATTTTATTTACTTTGTTTACTGTTTATTTACTGCCATGACTTGTATGTTTTTTGTTTTTTTTTCCAGAATGAAGAGCAGGCTTTTATAGGCCGCCACATACTTGCGTATTCTTTTTGTCACAGAAGTTCATGGTGAATGTTGCGGTATGTCTCATTTCTCTTGAAGTCAACGTAAAGGTCACTGCAGCTTCTGTCAGCGTGAACAGGAAAGACAGGTGACCGACCACTGCACGCGCCCCATTGGAGCAGCAGCAGCAGCAGCAGCAGCAGCAGTGTGTGGGCAAACACTTCAATCCCGGCAAATAGTTTCCATGAATACCTCATTTAGCTGCATGCCTTAAAATAGTTTGTATATGTGTCTTGAAATAGTATGAGACTCCAATTAAACATGCTCTAAAAAGACAAGTCCCAGCATGCAGTTGCAAAAAGGGACTGCGTGTAGAATGGCATTCATTCCTTGAGAGGCCTACCATTTAAATGCTGCAAGGTTGTAATCACACACATAGGCATTTCAGGTTGTTTCTGATCCTTGAGTTAGAGGGCAAATGTTGGGCAATTCCTCAGACGACAATATGATGCAGATTATCGAAAGCGTCTTATGTTGCAGCACTGGTTCCAAACTGACTGCAGGTTTTCACATTTTAGTAAATGTCTCGGTGTGGTAAACATGAACGTCTTGTCTTTTGGATGAAGTGGTTTCACTGCAATTTCCTGCGTTTTCTGTCTGTGTAGTTGTGAGTTATTATGACGTCAAACGGGAAACATGCAGACGCCGTGCAGGACCCTCTGTTCATCCAGGAGGGTGAGGAAGTGTACAGAAACCCCACCGAGTTGAAGATGAGTCAGATCGTGCTGCCGTGCCACGCCAATCACTGTGGAGAGCTGAGCGCTGGACAGCTGCTGAAGTGGATGGACTCCACCGCCTGCTTGTCCGGTAGGAAAACATGTCAGAAAACGTCTCGCTTGTCCTGTTTTAAACTCTCAGGAGTTCCTCTTGCATCTCCGCTTCACAGCATGTAAGTGACAATGTGTCTAAGATAAGATAAGAAAAGATAATCCTTTTATTAGCACAGGAGTAGATCAGTACTAGAGGGGCACTCGGAGACCACAGACCACCACCAAGACCAAGAGTCCACTCGTTTGTGATGTGCAAATCTTCAAGTGTGTGTGTGTGTGTGTGTGTGTGTGTGTGTGTGTGTGTGTGTGTGTGTGTGTGTGTGTGTGTGTGTGTGTGTGTGCGTGTGTGTGCGCGTGCGCGTAAACATACAACATTCCATCAAGTTTTGTTCCATGAAAATTGGGCTCATAGTTTCTCCTTAATCCTGCTGACAAACAAACTAGAGGAGCACACATCAGCAAAGGTCGTATATCTTTCTTGCAATGTTGACAAAAGTGAAAACTCAACTGTGTATTGAGTACACAAGTACACTTCCACCCATTCACTTGAAAATCGGGCCAGTAGTTTTTCCGTAATCCTGCTAACAACCGAACCGAATACATAATAATAACCGCTCTCATGGGGATCATAAAGCCTTAAACATGCTACTCTGATCCTGCACCATGGTTATCCAAGAATATCCCAAAATGGCCACTGAAGTAGTGGACACACACAGTGCCGATTTTTAAATCCTCATGACTCAAAAAGTATTTTTTTTGCCAGAGGTTCCAGAACCAAGATTTGAAACTCAGGTCGCCAAAAGCGGTGGGACATTTGTGTTCGAGGCTTTTAGAGAGGTACATGTCGGTACTTGGACAGGACCAAAGCATCTAATGTCATTTTGTCAAGTCATGATAGCTGCTTACCGGGTTCAGTGTTGCACAAGGCGATGATTTGCTCTGGTCTCAGTCTCGACCTCATTGAGAGGTCTTCTAAAAACAGACTTACGCTCAACTATGACAGTCTTCTCTACATACCTCAAAATGATGAAGTACTTTGTTACAGTTTGACAAATTGTTGGTAAGATTTTTTTTTTTTTTTTTTGGTTGAACTGCCGTTTCCCCCGGTGAAGAACATTTGTTACAGATTATGTTTCATACTAGGATGGGGGCGATACGGACGCCATCTTCCATCATGTGAAATGTTATATTTTGTTACATCACAATACAGCATCATTTTCAGGTTTAACAGTTTAAAGATAAAACAGCCAGTCAGGAAGGTCAGTTTCTGGTTACTTTACCAAAAAATAAAAAATAAAAGGCCTGAGAATTGAAGGCACTTCATCACATTAATTACCAATATTTCAATATATTTGTCCGCTATTACCTTTTTAAAACAGTCCTGCTTATTTATTTGCAACATTACCTAATTAATCCAGACATATTAAAGAGAGTGCTACCACAGCATAAATAACAGAAATATGTTTTAATTATGGGCCGCTGCCAAACATTTAAGTATATCTGAACAGACTCATAGATAACACTTGGGCATCAACATATTGTGGTGCTTTAAATGAAATGCATTTAAATTATAAACCGGGTTGAAGTCTGTCTGTGTGATGGATTATTTCTGTATGGCCTTTTATAGATGCACATATTTACAGCTCACAAGCTCATTTCACTTTGCCACGTTGCTTTGTGGCTTGATGCTGGATTACTTGACCTAACTATGATCTCTCTCTCCTCCCAGCTGAGAGACACGCAGGGTGTTCCTGTATCACTGCGTCTGTGGACGACATCCATTTTGAACACACCATAGGGTAATGTATTAACCTGACTGCTGCTCCGCCGAGGCGCAGCTCCAACTAAACATGCCGTTTCACAGTAGAGAGGTCCAGATTGTGTTGATACTTTAATCACGGCTCCGTGTTGATAGTAAAGAGAAGCGTCTCTGTCTTTTCTGCTCCAGGGTGGGAAAGGTCGTCAACATCATAGCAAAAGTCAACCGAGCCTTCACGTCCAGTATGGAGGTTAGTGGACGTTTGATTTCAGCGTGGTGAACGTTTTTACTTCAGAAAAACGACTAATGCATGTGGGGATTATTTTGTCATTTCAGGTGGGCATATTGGTGAATTGTGAAGATCTTTACACTGACAGGCAGTGGAAGGTTTGCCACGCTTTTGCTACCTTCGTCGCCCGACGAACTGAAGCGGGGAAGGTAAGGGACAAAAGACCGAAATATGCATTTTTCACTAAAGCTGGTTCGACATCCCCCATGTGCTCTGTGTACACAGGTACAGCTGAAGCAGGTGCTTCCTCGCACACAATTGGAGCAGATGGAGTACAGCCTGGCAGCAGAGCGGAGGAGGATGAGGCTCATCCATGCTGAGATCATTACAGACCTACTGAGCAGCAGCACGGCTCAGCTGGGTACAGACTGTAGACGCAGGGCTTTAAAACGCGGCACAGTTGCACACACACGCAGCATTTAAAAATCGGACTGATTGTAGCTCCTCGTTGTTCGCGCTCTCACCAGGAGAATGCCAGGAGTACCAGGACGCTGTGCCGGCCGAGCGGACGCGGGTGGAGAGCGTGGAGCTGGTGCTGCCGCCACATGCCAACCATCAAGTCAGCACCTTTGGGGGCCAGATTATGGCCTGGATGGAGAATGTGGCTACAATTGCAGCAAGGTGTGTCCCTAGTTTTATTTTAAACAAGACTTAAACCAGCTTTAAAGGAATAGTTTGACATTGTGAACAACTTTATTGCTGAGTTGGATGAGAAGATCAAAATCACTGTCATATCTGAATGTTGAATATGAAACTGCAGCCAGCAGTCGGTTGACTTAGCTTAGCTTAAAGACTGGAGACAGAATCCGACTCCTCTTCGGTGGCCAAGTGTGCGTGTGCACATGCAAAGAAATAGAGTAGGTTTTTGTGCATCTCTCTCGATGTAGAACTAACAGTTGGGAACATTTAAAGCTGGACAAATAAAGGTAAAGAATAGACAGGACTATTATGTACACAACAAAGAGAAATAGGTGTATATTAATATTATATAAAAAGCTACAACGACCCACATTAAAGTAAAATGTCTATAAACAAATGTTCTGTAAGTTGTAAAGTATACAAATGGTGCCAAAAAAAGTAAATACTGAATGGATAGATTTACATGGATTGGACTATTGTACAGTATTTAAATTGACAGTGACAGAGTATTTATACATATAAAAAATGTGGGCATTAAAAACTGTAAAATGATTATCTATAATGGCAGCAGTGGATATTTTGTGAGTGACGGCTTGAAGGGGAAAGGGCGAGCCGGGTTACAAAATCCTCCTACCATCACTTCTAAAGCGCTCTAATTAATAAATGATATCTCTATTGTTTGACAAAGACGAGTTGTGGTTTTACAGGGAGTTCTGGTCGGGACTATTTCTTAGCCGAGCGAAGTGATTTCTTGGAGTTTTGGGCTTCTCTATCAGACTCCAGGAAATCACTGCATCCAGACCAAGAAATAGTCCCACACAATCACCCCTATAAAACCATTAATAGTCTTTATTATACGTAAGTATTTGTTCAGATAATACCAACAATATAAAAGATGGTGGTTGGTGAGCTTTAGAGATGCAGGTAGGTGGGTTTTGTCGCCTTTGGACTGAGCCTGGATAGTTGTTTCTCCCCATTTCCAGTATTTATGCCGCGCTAAGATACCGGGCTGTAGCTTCATATTTAACGCGAAGATATGAAAATGGTATCGATCTTCTCATCAAACTCACGATAAGAAAACAAATGAGCATAATCCTAACAAACCCTAGTCAGCTGAGACTATTTGTAATGAGACAAACGTCTTTCTCTTTTTGATCTAGTCGCTTGTGTAATGCTCACCCAACCTTGAGGAGCATCGACATGTTCCATTTTCGGGGCCCGTCTCACATTGGTGACCGACTGGTACTGAAAGCCATTGTTAACAACACCTTCAAGCACAGGTGAGTCGTCACATAAAGAAGCGAATGAAAGCACAAAGCTATCAAACTATCAACTCCTCTAATAAAGTGTGTGTTTTACTGTGCGTCTGTGCGTATGCACTTCTCTTTCTGAACCTACACGGTGTGCTCCAGCATGGAGGTGGGAGTGTGTGCGGAGGCCTACCAGGGTGGAGAACCTCTGCGCCATATAAATAGTGCTTTCATGACCTTTGAGGTGCTGGACGGTGACGGGAAGCCGTGCACGCTGCCGCGGATACGACCTGAGCCGGTGGTGAGTTTTCTTTGTGTCCTGTTGCTGCCCGAGAGCCCATGATGTACAGTACAGTCATTTTCAGTACCATGGTATCACAAAATAAGCATCTTTATGTGAGGATTTCAACATTAGGTTTCCCTGTTTTACAGGATGGGAAAAGACGTTATCAAGAAGCTGTTGCCAGAAAGAAGATTCGTCTCGATAGGTTAGTATTTTACCTTAAAACACCAGATTTTGTTCTTATTACTGATACTGTGCTGGCATGGTTTATTGCAGATATGTCGATTTTTATTTTTTGTATTTTTTATTTTTTTTGTAAAAGTTGCTTAATGTGCATTTTCTTTCTCCCTATCTCTTTGTTGGGTGTGATTCAACATGAATCATAAAACATTAAAAGCAGCGGCAAATACATTGAAAACAAACACTTATAGTGCATGATTGCCGTTTAAAGGACAGGAAGTAATACAGAAACGGTGTCATCCTTGCTTCGTTTGTCCAGTGTTGTGCTACAGAGGCCATTATTTACAGTAGACTGCAGCAGCACATGACTTGGCAGAGCAGCGTTTCACAGCTGAGCAGACTTTGGTGCTGAGTCTGTCGAGCATAATAACTTCATTGTTCAACTGTGAAATACCCAGCCTCCAGTATAATCTTTATTCCACTATTTGTTAACCAAACGTGTTGGCTCATTGCTAGAACGAAAAGCTTCTTATTATGATCCTCTGATCTTCCTTTTGTCCCTGAATGTAAATCCTTGTGTCCTACATGTTTACAGGAAATACATTATCTCCTGCAAGCAAACTGAAGTGCCCGTCTCTGTACCCTGGGATCCAAGCAACCAGGTATTGCAATTTCTGGCAAACAGTCACACGTGCTTAGTGAGGCTTATTGCCACTGTATTCAAGAATGGAGACAGTCCTTTGTTGTTGTTTTTTTCTAGATGTACCTGAGCTACAATAATGTATCGGCACTGAAACTAATGGATACCAGAAACAACTGGGTATTAACGTCTGAGAAAAACAAGGTCAGTATTATTGTACAGGATATAGCTTGTTAAATAGACCCAGCTGTTTGTCATTCCGACATGCATTCTGATCTGTATTGTTGTGCACAGTCACAGTGGCTTTCCTGGAAGTTGGCCCATATTGCTTCAAAGTAAATTGTGGAATAATGCAGAATAAAAAGACTAAAAACTTTAAACTTTAGTTCTGCTCTAACCCCTCTCCAAAAGGCATGGTCAAAGATTCTGAATGTAGTCATCCTAAAAATATGTATAATCTCTCATGCACTCACCAGTTAATGTGGCGGTTTTGACAGCAGTCAAACTCGATGTGTGCGCATTAGAATAACTGGAACATATCCTATTTATAGACGTCGAGCCCACCTCCTCTTTGTGGATTTGCTCCACTCTTAGGTCAGACTGTACACACTGGAGGAAAACCACGTGCTGTGTTTCAAGGTGGAGATGCACGTCAGCGTGCCGGCAGAGCAGACGTTCCACCTTCTGTCAGACCTGAGGAGGAGAAAGGAGTGGGACCGGCACTATGAGTCAGTATGAGATGTTATTTCTGCATGAAATTGGCCCATATTGAAAGCTCACATTGTGAGGCTGCAGTAGTTATATGGAGTGAACACGGAAAAAAAACAATTTATTCAAGAAGTTTGTCTCGGCAGCATGAGATGTGAATTCTACTTCTTTTTAATATTCGCATTTTCTCACACGCTCATTACTCTGTGGCCTCTGCAGGGAGTGTGAGGTGATCAACCAAGCAGATGAGGAAGACACCCTTTACCGCGTGGCGACACCGTCTGTGAGTAAAGGGGGCAAAGGCCAGGACTTCATCTTGCTGGCATCCAGGAGGAAGCCATGTGACGACCGGTAACATACTACATAAACAACCTGCTCACGTCATTTCATATTGTTTGCTACTTCCCTGCTGTATTTTCATCATTTTGACTGTTTGCTTGATTTCCTTTTCCCCAACTTATATTGTATTTCTGTATGCAACCACTTATTGCATCACTGCCTCCCGTGATGCTATCCTTGTTTGTCCCTCATAGGGACCCGTATCTGATCGCTCTGCGTTCTGTCACTTTGCCCACTCACCTCCCCACTGAGGACTACACCAGGGGAGAGGTGCTGTGTGCTGGCTTCACGATCTGGGAAGAGTCCAGCACCGTCACCAAGGTGGGTCAAATGAGACGGGCCCGCAGTTCAGCACGGGCGCTCGCTATATGAGCACATTACTGCACCCTCACGCTGACAATTCACGTTCAAAGTGATAACAAGACGCAGTGGTTTACTGCACCACATGTGACCCGGTGTGTTTTTGTTTTCAGATCACCTACTACAACCAGGCCACACCGGGCGTCCTCCCCTACATCTCCACAGACATCGCCGGCCTGTCCTCCAGCTTTTCGAGCACCTTTTCTGCCTGCAGTCACTTCCTGGAGGCCAACAAGGACAGCCTGGCTGCTCTGCCGCCCTCTGCACTGTGACACAACACCGCTGCCTTCGTCTCCCTTACAAGAGGAGCAGTAGGATCAGTAGGATCATCTCACGGTCTTTGTCCCATTTCACCTCTGTTGAGGTTGTGGAATGTAAGAGTCCCACCCTTGTAGTTTCTTTCAGGTCTTTAAACCTCAGTTCTCACTGTGTGACTCTGTTCATTCTTAAAATGAGAGAAATTGTAAAGAAATAGTGTTTACACTTTCTTTAAAGAACTTGCTACTTGTTTTCAGATAGATTAATACGTATGAAGCAATGTGCACACTATTTCTGAGCCTCTCTTGGATTTTAAGCCTTTTAAGTTTTATTAGAGCTAATATATTATGGAGCACTCTCTGCTATATAAATTTATAGATCAATTAATTACTATGGTATAAGTATTTAGCACAATCTCAGCAATCTGTTATCATGCTTTTAATGGTATTCCCAGTCGTTTAGTCTAAATTGAGATGTTTCAACCAGCCTCTTGTTAGTTTATTTTCTACCTCCTAAATGTTTTTAAATTATTTGATTGAGACTTTGACGAGTAATACAAGATGTACATTTAGTGTGTTATGATGCTGTTTTCAGACAATGATGTATAGTTTTAGAGGACAACCTTTGCACTGATTGTAATGTATGTTGACATTCAATGGCCAAGTATCTCACATGTCAAGCTGTCTTGATTCTAACTGAAACAATAAACACAATAGACAAGTGGATTATGCTCGCTTGAGCTGTTGTGTTGGTGTTCACCTCCCTCACCTCTGCATTCCTACCATTCCTCAACCATTTCTTATGGAGAAAAACACAGCTGGCAGCTGTATCCCACTGTAACCAGTGTTGTAATAGGTGCACAGGCCGGCGACCAGCATGATGGAGTCTTAAGTGAAACAAAGCTTCTGACTGAGCTTTAAAGGAGTTGATTGCTCTGCTTGTTTTCCAGATTTAGTTTTTGTTCCGTGATCCTCCTGCTATGCTCACACTGCTTCTCGGACGGCAAAACGGAGAAGAAAGCGTCATGCATCTGTAATGAAACATTTTGTGAAATTTCAGGTACAACGATGAAATACCGTCACACAAGCCAGTCACTAATCCTGTAAAATAAAACCGCCCAAAGCATCCCTGGATGACGTTATCATGTGTGTTGGCCTGCAGGTTCACACCACTCTGCAGGTCCCTGAACAGCGTCTGATCTGATGTGTGCTATTCTCGTTAAAGGCCTTGTTCAGTAAGGGAGCTGTTATCAGTGCCCCTTCCCAAGCCGCCCTCCTTGTCCTCTATGTTTTAGGAATGCAGTCTCCATCTTGAACGAGCTCTTTGTGCCTCTGCCAGGGTGCTTTCTATCTTTAGTTTTTGACGTTTCAGCTCCACAGACTGGTTTATCAACTTTTGCTCGTGGTCCCGCTGCTACCTGTTGGCTGTCATCTGGGAGGCCGCCTCGTCTGAGATCAAAACTTAGTGTTCAAATCCGATCACTACGGAAGGACTCTAAAAGTTTCCTGTTATTTGTTGACATCGTCAGACCTCTTCCTCCAAATGTATGAACAAATTTCACCCAGCTCGCTCCTCGAGTATCTGTAATGTCCTCCTCCTCCTCAGCTCCAGTGAAATATCAACAACTGATCCTTGGACTTTTACACATATTGTCATGGATATTCTCTGTGTGACATGTGAGTGAGAATACATTCTGTAACAATATGCAATTTAATGTCATGAAAATAAAGCCTCAGGATGGTGTTGAGCGTCTGTTGCCACCACAATGTGTGAACAGGGACAGCTGGCACCTTGTTAAAAATGGTTATTTTTGATCCAAATAGCTCATATCTTAAGTTAATGAATTTGACAGGCTACATTCAAGGAGCAAAGTGCACTTTCTAATGATTGCGTTTGTCATCAATGGATTAGCTGATGTATACAGCACCTTATGGACCCGATCAGGAAATGATTGATTTTAGTCATTTCCTGACTAGACCTGATTTGTTGACCTCAGGATGTCGGCCTGATTGTGAGGTAAGATCAGTTGGCTGCAAACAATGAAGTAAAAACATAAAACATAATTGATTCCATCAAAACAGTTAAATCTTAAATCAATGTCCACTTACTGTCTTTTGTCGTTGTTTGGAAGGTCATGAACTTACTTACTACATTTGAAGCCCTACACAGTCCTGATTAACTTACAGAGGTGTTTTTACTTAGAATAATTCATTTACAGAAAATATCTTTACACCATTAAATGAATAAAGAAAATATACTTTTAAGTTAAAATATGAACATGCTACATAGTTTCTAAATCTTGTTTCTTCGGTTGAACAATTATGGAGGTGAAGAACTATAAAAATAAGACTTTGCATCAGTGGTATGTCAATATCACTAATGCATATACCAGTATGTAAATAAATAAGGTATGTAATAGTACAAGTATAAATAATGAAAATAAATAACATTCAATACCAAAACAGACTGTCCTTTTGTTATTTTCTTTCTGTGAACTACAGAAATAACTTCACTGACTCACAGGGTGACGGAAGTCCACTTAAAGATTCTTAATATTTATTCCAAGAACCCCCTTTAACAAATTGTATCTAGTTTGTGTATTCTGTTTATAAGAGAAACTACTCATATGGCAATAGTTTAGTCAAATTTGATCAACTCTATATGATAAGTTTCATTAAAAAACGCTAAAACATTGACTGAATTATTAGTCATAATCTATAAAATCATGACTACAGCCCTGATCCCTCACCGCGTGCTCCCTCTTATCCCCGTTTACGTTGTAACCACTAACCACGTGACCCGGAAGTCAGATACGGAAATGTTTCCTTACTACCTGCTAAAACTTAAACCGTAGACGGAACCAGCGACTTTATCTAAATAATGTTAGAATGGGCAGTATGAGCCAGGAAAGTGTCTTAAAGTTACAAGTGGCGACAAGAGAAAAGATCCGAACATTTAACTGTCTGCGCGGTGAGTTTTGTGCTCTCTTTAGCTGAAAAATACGTCTGTTTCTTATTCTTTATGCTTCATATTTAGTCTTATGTGAAGAAGCCATGACATAACCGGGCGGTGTTTTCTCCGCCTGAAGCTCGAGAGCTGCAGCCCGGAGAGTTTTGGGATGTGGTGGTTGTGACCGCAGTGGATGAGAGCCAGAGAGAAGCGTACGAGCTGCAGCTCAGAGAGAAAGTGGACAGGAGAGAGCTTCCCCTCGGACTGCACTACGAGGTCTTCTCGGACCCGCCTGGATCTAAAATAGGTGAGTGAGTCATGCAGCATCGAGTCTCCGGTTTCATTTCACTGTGGATGGGGATCAACAAAGCGCTGCATTATTATTATATTTATTACTAATATGACCTTGTGTTTTTAAAGGGAATGGGGGCTCAACTCTGTATGCACTGCAGCAGCTGGAGGACATCTATGGGAAGGCTCTGTGCCGGATGAGAGTCATCCTCATCCATGCAGGTTTGAGATCTTTTTGTTGCTGTTAGACATTTAAACAAACTACAAACACATGATTTGTTCCACTGCTTTTTATCCAAAGCATGCTGGTAGACACTAGTGACACTATTTAAAAACCAAAGCAATTGAATTTACCATCATATAGGCCTGAATTAAGTAACCAGAATGTTTTATTAAACCTCAAAAATAACTGAAACGATTAATTGATTACCAAAAGCCTGAGACAAATGAATTAAATTCATTACTTGACTAATGATTTCAGCTCTACAGACGCATCCATCTCCCTTCAACACAAATAAGGGACTGCAGAAAAAAGACAGACAGTCACATGTTTATATACTATTAAGTTTCTGCTGCATGAAATGAGAAAAATGTAAATCCATTAATGGCCATGAATTGTTAAAGTCAGTCTCAGATATAGTATTACACATTTAATAGAATAAACAGATGTGCTTTGACATGTTCACACCTTTTAAACTTCATCACCGCTTCTTGCGTGTGAATTAGTCAAAATCACAACGCGGTTACTGTTGCATCCATGTGAGCTAAGAATCAATTATAATAAATGTATAAGAAATAATCAATGAAATATGGCAACACACAAGCAGGGGATCATTATATGTAATTAACAGATTAAAACATGAATTATCTCATATGTGAAATGTACATTCTTTCAATAATGTTTCAATAAATGCCAACATGTGAGTTGTTAATTTGTTCATAATTATGTTATTATACCAAATGTTTTGGGCTTTAAAAGAAAGTGTCTCAAACTGATTTTTCCTTTCGTTGTTCCAAAGTTGAGGGGTTGATTGCTAATAATTAGACATTTGAGATACTGCATGTATCGTGTGTGACGTTTCCCACTTCTCCTCCTTCCAGGTGGGCTGAGTCAGCGTCTGCCCAGTGCCAGCGCCTTGGGGAAGATCTTCACCGCCGTGCCGCTGGGCGACCCTCTCTACCAGATGCTGGAGCTCAAACTGGCCTTGTATGTGGATTTCCCGTCCCACATGAAGCCTGGCGTGCTGGTGACCTGTGCGGACGACATAGAGCTCTACAGTACGGGAGACGACGAGAGCGTTAGGTTTGACAAACCGGGCTTCACGGCTTTGGCCCACCCGTCCTCGCTGTCTATCGGGACGACCCACGGAGTGTTTGTGTTGGATTCAAACGAAGAGTCGACCGACTCTGAAATGGAGAACGTCTCCTGCCTGCGCTTCCTGCACAAGCCGAGCATCGACGAGATGCGAGACGGCGGAGCAGTTCGTAAAAGGCCGAGCGGCTGTTCTTCTCTCTCCGACACGGAATTCGTCTACACAGACAGCACGTATTATGTCGACTTCGATACGGCAAAGTCTCTTCTCGGTCTGCTGAAGGAGCTGGGGCCTTTGGACTGTGAGGTGGACGCATACGGGGACTTCCTCCAAGCCCTGGGGCCGAGAGCCACGATAGATTACACCAGCAACACCGCGAATGTCACCAAAGAGGAGAGCAGCCTGGTGGAAGTCCGTCAAAAGATCTTCCATCTTCTGAAAGGGACTCCCTTGAATGTCGTTCTCCTGAACAACTCCAAGTTTTATCACATTGGAACCACGTCAGAGTACCTCTTTCACCTCGCTGAAGATGCGGCGCTGAGGAGTGAGCTGGGTCTCCTGTCATCTGCCTTCAGCGTTGATGCCAATGAAAGCTCGGGATGCTGCGTTATGTACAGCGTCTTGGATCCCGGTTGCTCTGTGGGAGCTGGATCGGTGGTGGAGTTCTCCAGACTGGGAGCAGGAGCGTCCGTAGGGCGGGGCTCCATCGTCAGCAGCTGCTGGGTCAGCGCGGGCCTCTCGGTGCCTGAAGGAGTCTTCATGCATTCTCTGTGTGTGAATTACAAGCAACAAACCAGGTTTGTAACCGTCGTCTTTGGGATTGAGGACAACTTGAAGCGCAGAGTGGAAGCCCCTGCATACATGGAAGAGCTGAAGCTTTTTGGCTTCAGCCTGCCAGAGTGTCTGTCCCGCTGGGGGCTGAAAAAGGAATTGCTGAGGTTCTCCGGCGATGCGTCCGGCTGTAGTTTGTGGAACACTTGTTTGTTTCCCGTCTGCCCCGATCAACGAAGCTCATTCTCTCTGTCTCTGGAGATGCTGCAGGCCGCCCTGAGCGGCTCCACATTCGCCGTACCCAAAGACACGCCGCTGATGTCTATGCAAGAGTCCTTAAAGTGGAAGAACCTGGAGGAGATGTTGAAGTTCAGGAAGGGACTGCATGAAGACATCACACAGAGAAAACCAGGCAGTCAAAGTTAATAATCCAGATTATGTGTCAGTTTAAGTGTGGGATAAAGTTGAAGTTGTAACATAAAAGTTCATCTTTACATTTACAGGTTTGTAAGTTCTACTAATAAAAAGTATAACTGGTGCGTTTTAATGGATTTTACTCATTGCCTCATCCACAGCACTGCTCTACATAGACGTGTCCATTGTCTCATAACTGTTAGAGACAAAGGGGATTTACATACTCGTAGTTCCTTTTATATATTTATATATATATATATATATATATATATATAAACTTTTGTTAAAAAAAAAAATATATATATATATATATATATAATCAATATAAATTGATACTGTGCATGCACACAATCACACTGAAACACGCCTGTATATATTTAACAAAAATTAATATATATATATATATATATATATATCTATATATATATATATATATATCTATATCTATATCTATATCTATATATCTATCTATCTATCTATATATTATAATATATATTATAATATATATATATATATATTGTAATATATAATATATATTTATTTTGAGAAATATATATTAAAAATATATATTAAAAAAAAATATATATATATATATATATATATAAAATCACAATCACACTGAAACACGCCTGCTGTCATTTAGAGGGAGATCAGTTGTCGTAGTTGTTCGGCATTCCACTCAAAGGTGTTTATTTTTAGCGCACAGCCATGATCCCCCCCTTTATCTGGACCTGTGCAATTGTGGCAGAGTGAGCGATTGTATTACTGCCTCACCAAACTATACAGCAGATATTCCACGAGAAGAGAGACCTCATCAATGGGAAATTACAAATCAAGACCATCTCAGACGTGCACAGGTAATGACTCGGTGTGTTTCTCATTGTGGGGATATTATTTATCTCAGATGTATCCAAGGGACTGAGAACGAGGTTTGAATTGAAGAAGACAAAGAAAGACTGGAGGGTTGTGTGTTAATGTTGGCTGCCATCACAGTCACACACTGACAAGCTGCACAATCCTTTTCAAAACTTTGTGTCTGACAATTAAATATAGAAGGGTTCAAATACAGTGGTTTAAACTCCAGTCTATTTAGGGCATATGGGCTTGGGATGGAAATAAAATGTTCAAATTGTTATTCTTTTCTAACTCTGACGATGGGGATGTGAAGATGAGTGGAAGAAGAAGGTGGGCGAGTCGTACGCTGTGATCGTTGAGAAGTTGGAAGACGATCTCCATCTCAAAGAAAATGAGATCGTGGAGCTCAAACTGGCTTTCAGGTTGACAAAAAACAATTTCTGTTTTTAAAAAAACTGGCATTCAGTCATTGTATAAAGTCCATTTTAATGTATCAAGTGTTGCTAATTGTGTACTGTACTCTCCTCAGTCGGCTCTTCTGTGTCAGTCGGGTGTCATTTCTCACAAGCAGGTGATGTTTATTTTCTCTGGCTCAGCTCTGATGAAGCTTTTCAGAAGGTGAACTTGAGCTACCGAACAGAGAAGGGGCTGTCGCTGCTGCATCTCTGCTGCGTATGTGGAGGTATGCATGACTACTAGAGTCTATTAATAACTCCTCCACAAACTGTGGCAATGTGAGGAAGGATTACTATGAACTGACTGACACTGTTGTCTGTAGATGACCTCCCTGACCTTAGTCACATAAATGAATACAGTCCATATGAAATACATTGTACATAAAGTTTAAACACAAAAGTGGAGAAATAAATGTGAACTTTTGAGTGTATTAATTTACCAGCACATATCACGTATTTGTGACCAGGTAACAAGACCCACATCCGCACCCTGATGCTCAAAGGCCTGCGTCCTTCCAGACTGTCCAGGAATGGATTCACTGCGCTCCACCTGGCTGCATACAAGGTGTGACAATTAAGGAGCAACAAATACAGAATTTAAATATTTTCATCATAGGTGCAACCTATGTCTTTTGTCTTGCTTGTGTTATTTTGTGGTGAAGAGCCTTCCTACCACATGGTGGAGTGCAAGTACCAGTGGTGGAAGAAGTACTCAGATCTTTTACTTAAGTATAAGTAGCAATACCACAGTGTAGAAATACTCTGTTACGAGTAAAACTCCTGCATTTAAACTCTTACTAAAGTACAAAAACATTAGCATGCAGAATGGCCAATTTCATAATAACATACATGACTGAGCATCACTTTCATGTCGCAGCCGGTAGAGTTGGAGCTGATTTGAATTACTTCATGAATCCCCTGAACCACAGGACAACGCTGAGCTCTTGACCGCACTTCTCCACGGCGGGTCGGACGTGCAGCAGGTGGGCTACGGCGCCCTCACTGCCCTGCATGTCGCCACGTTGGCTGGACACCACGAGGTGAGACATGGGCCAATTTTACTTTGCCTTCAAGTACCATGAGGTAAATTTCCTACAGCTCCAGACTCTTCATACGCATGATATCGTGCTAATTTCTCTCCACCAGGCAGCAGATATACTCCTGCAGCACGGAGCGAATGTGAATGTTCAGGACGCTGTGTTTTTCACCCCACTGCACATTGCTTCTTATAACAGCCATGAGCAGGTAAAAGTGCTCATATCGACCACAGCCGCATTCCTAACTGTGATGAATAAAACCCTCTGGATGTATATGCGGCCTCTCACCTCTCCGTCCGCCCTTCAGGTGGCGAAGCTGCTGCTCAAGTTTGGGGCAGATGTGAATGCTAGCGGTGAGGTAGGTGACCAGCCTCTGCACCTGGCTGCAGCCAAGGGTGTCCTCAGCATCATCAAGCTCCTGATGGGGGAAGGGACCAAAGCTAATGGTGAGCCTCCGGTAGTGCATACTCCATACATTTAGTTAAGTGTCAGTGTGGAAATGATTAGCTCTCCTTAACTTGTCTCCAGTAAATGCTCAGGACAACGAAGATCACGTCCCTCTCCACTTCTGCGCCCGCTTCGGTCACCATGAGATTGTGCGTTTCCTCCTGCAGGGCAACTTTGACGCGCAGCCTCACTCTGTCAACATCTACGGAGACACGCCATTACACTTGTAAAACGGTTTACAGTGTCGGTATCCTTCGTCAAGTTTTTCGGAAGATGACAAGTGGAGATGAAGTCTTGTTTTTAATGTGTCTCACCAGGGCCTGCTATAATGGAAAGTTTGAGGCAGCGAAGGAGATTATACAGCTTTCTGGCACAGACAGTCTGTCGAAGGAGAACATATTCAGCGAGACTGCACTTCACAGGTGTCGTCTCCCATGCTGTATTTATTCATAGTCTGAAAAACAGAATTATTGATGCAAACACATACTGTGCTTAGACACAGAATGCATGCTTTTTTTTTAAACACAGTTTAATTTATGAGCATCACCTTTAACGTGTGATTCATGTTGCTCCGGGGTGATAACGAGTACTTGTCTTGCGTCACAGTGCGTGCACCTACGGCAAAGACCTGGACATGGTCAAGTTCTTGTTGAGTCAGAACGCTATGAGCATCAACAATCAGGGCAGAGACGGACACACAGGTGACTCTCCTTTAAAACTCCTCTAAACACGGGCAGTGTAGTGCAGGACCAGTTGTGTTTTTCCACTATAAATTGTACAATAAATACTCTATCTAGCTCTACACAGTGCCTGTTTTCACGGCCACATCCGCCTGGTGCAGTTCTTGCTGGACAGCGGGGCGGACATGAACCTGGTGGCCTGCGACCCCAGCAGGTCCAGTGGGGAGAAGGACGAGCAGACCTGCCTGATGTGGGCCTATGAAAAAGGTCCGTCAGTATGGTGACGAGCTGTGGAGAAAAAAAAAACTCCTGCTTCTCCGAACTTCATGCAACCCCACCTTAAAAGACCAGAACTATCGCTGTAACATACTTCTTCCTCAGGTCATGATGCCATTGTCACATTACTGAAACACTACAAACGTCCAGATGACTCCCCCTGCAACGAGTACTCACAGCCGGGAGGGGGTGAGTTACCCCCTTTTAGAGATTATTATCTGGCCTAAAAATCACGCCAAGTCCTCCCATTACTCTGCCTGAGAATGTCGTCTCTCTTCTAGATGGGTCCTACGTTTCTGTCCCGTCTCCGCTGGGAAAGATCAAAAGCATGACTAAAGGTAGCGAGGTGGAGTGAAGCACAGCAGGTTCTCCCACATTTCACATCATTCGTCAGCTGACATGACAGCAGGCACTGTCTGTTGCCAAGGGAGGGGACTTAGCTGCTGGTGACGACACCTGATGTCCTTAACACTGGAACTACAAATCTACAGTGTGATATTCATACTTAATATCTTAGAATCTATTGGTCTGGATTTGATGAACCCCATGTTTGAAGCCTAAAGAGGTTTCAGTTACTGAAACTAACAAGGATATGCTTTATTAAAGGAGAATCATGAGGGGCAACTGACAGTATTTTCACAAGGGCTGTAGTCAACAACAAAAAAATCTTGGACGACATAAATTCTACCTATTCAACCAATCAATTGGTCGATGGGGGGGAAAGGTTCTGCATGCCACAGTGCACTGTGCACTCTACCTGGTAGCCTAAGTTAATTACAAATAAACATAAAAAACAATTTGCAGCATATTCAATTATTTCTAGCCTAACTATTTTATCCTAAAATAATAACCGACTCAAAGCAGACCAGTGTGCACCTGCCCATATTCCTATGATTTAAAGAAATAGAAAAGGCTGCCGTAGCGGCCGCAGATACATTTTAAACAAAACAATAAGCTATTTTTAAACATATAGAACTCTGACCTGTTATTCTCTGCTCCACCCGACACCTGCATTAATCAACCGATCCCGACCCGCAAACCTCCAACTCTATGCATTTTAGTAGTTAGTGAGGTCTGAAAGACAAGGACAGATAGAGGGAAGTTTTAGTCTAAACAATTGTTAAAATCAAGTTGTTCTTCATTGTTGAATAGCAGCAAAATCGATAACCCTTTATTAAAGAAATAAACTCTGTCTCTCTCATTTTCACACACACACACACACACACACACACACACACACACACACACACACACACACACACACACACACACACACACACACACACACACTCCTGCCCCCAAAAATAATGGATAAAGTGACACCAGCTATTATGAGACCAATGAGAATTTGTTTGGACTGGAGAATATCGACCAACCAATCGACCAGAAGGTGTCATCCCTAATTTTCACTGTAGCTGTAGTTATTTAAATGTGGCGCACACGTCCTACTTGTAATTGTTTACATACCCATGAGAAAATGTGCATTATGATGTAACTGCTAACAGCTTTAAATATATTGTTTAAATATATGAATTATGGGCATATTTCTACCCCGTTTTATAAACCCTGATCTTAGTATTAACCAAGTAAAAAACTCAACTTTCTCAACTCGTCCGAGTCCATTGATGAGATAAACGTTTTCTAAAAATGTTGCGTTGTGTTTTCAGAGAAGGCAGAAGTTCTGCTGCTCAGGGCCAGCCTCCCATCTCATTTCCATCTTCAGCTGTCAGAGCTGGAGTTCAAGGAAATCATTGGATCAGGTAACTTCATACGTTTTCTGTTCTCTTTGCTACATGCTTCAGATAATCATGACATTACTGACGATTAAATCTGCTTCACACTCAGGCTCCTTTGGAAAAGTCTACAGAGGCAAATGCAGAAACAAAATTGTTGCCATAAAACGGTACTTTTCCACTTCTGAAGATGACATTTAACGTCCCATCGGGGGGGGGGGGGACTAATGAGTTCTTCACTATCCACTGTTGATTGCAGCTATCGAGCCAACACATACTGCTCCAAGTCAGACGTGGACATGTTCTGCAGAGAGGTCTCCATCCTCTGTCGCCTCAACCACCCCTGTATCATCCAGTTTATGGGGGCGTGTCTGGACGACCCCAGCCAGTTCGCCATCGTAACCCAGTACGTCTCTGGAGGCTCTCTGTTCTCTCTGCTGCACGAGCAGAAGAGGTGAGCACACTGGAGCTGACAGTACATCATACTGACTGTAATAGGCCTCACATGTTGTCCCTTTGACACACATAAGATACTAAACTTCTACTTCTAACCATTTTAAACACAAACACAGAAAGAGCAGCAATATCGAGCACTTTGAACGATTAAGGTCACAGCAGGATTTAAACCAGAACATTTAAAAACAACTGCACACGGTCATACAATCGAACACAGCAGTCTTTTCATGTGTTGGTGCTGAAAGAGCAGATTAATCGAGTCGTCAACGGACAGAGAATGTAATCAAGTAAATCAACAATAATTTTTTGATAATCATTTAAGTGATTTATCAAGCATAAATGTAAAAGAATATTGGTTTACGTCTTCTCAAATATGCTACTTTTGCTCTTTTATAAGATTAAAACTTGGATTTTAGATTGTTGATCAGAAAAAAAACAAGCAATTTAAAAACATCAGGGCCCTTGTATCGCAATGCATTCCATCTTAAAAGGTGTTTCTGTTAAATTCAACAAATTAAGCTTCAAAAAAAAAAAAGTTCTGGTAAGTCCCATGCAGTCAGGTGTGTCAACATATTGATTACTTACACACTTTGACAGTGACTACATCCTGATGTTGACACCTAAAAAGAGCTCAAACTACCTTAAGAAATGACTCCGTGTTTTACAAGGACATGTTTGCACAGCACAGCCAACTATTTCAGGTCTCATTATCCTCCCTGGAAGCAGCGAGGATCACCATTGATCCAGATGAAGTGTTCCGCTAACTGTGTGGCCAGGTGCCGTCTTTATAGACCGTCCTATCGATCTGTGTAAAGTGCTGCGTGTGATTGGCAGGGCCCATTGATCCGGCACTAAGTGGCTGCTGCTTTAATGATGTGTCAATGGACAGGCTTATCGACCTGCAGTCAAAGCTCGTCATTGCCATCGACGTGGCCAAGGGCATGGAGTACCTGCACAACCTCACCCAGCCCATCATCCACAGGGACCTCAACAGGTGGGTGCCACAGTAGCAGTAGCAGAACGGAAAACTGTTGTCTTTACTCATGATACCTGTGATCCTTCCAGCCACAACATTCTGCTGTACGAGGACGGACATGCTGTGGTGGCTGATTTTGGGGGTAAGAGACATTTTGCAGGGTACAAGAAAATGAAAGCTGCATTAACCATTATTTTCAAAAAAGGCAAGAGAGAGACTATGTTGATATCATCAGCAATAAAACTCACCCTCACACACTTTACTACAGTCCCACTTGGTCTGGTCTGACCAGTAGTTTGTGGTGGTTAATGTTCTTTCGACCAATATTAGTAACTAATTGACATTATGAGTCAGTTTACTTGCTTTAAGAGTCTTTGGCCAGTTGTGCCTCTGTTCTGTTTTGGGGATTTACCATTGTCCCCTGCTTACTTGTCAACTGTGACCACAGTGGCCGCTGTTCAACTATAGTTTATATAGCCTCACTTGAATGCAGCTTTAAAGTCATGGCCCAATATTGTTTATAGCACAACCAAACAAAGAAAAAATAGGAAACAGAAACGTTGTTCTTTATAGTAGACAAAAACAAATCAAAGTAAACAGCATCAGCTAGTTCAGCATCTCACTTTCTGTTGTCAATATTGTGATATAGTTTTTAAAAACTGATTGTGGTTATATGTAATATCTTTGCTATCACCCAGCCCTACTTTAACCCACTCCTTGGCAAGTAAACCTCACTCTAGGTTTGGAACGAGTTAAGTTTGAGTGCAATAACCATGAACACGACAACACAAGTGAATTCAATTAACTGCAACCTTAGTTTGCCTATGAATAGCAAAACAAATGCAACATTTACATAGATATGAAAAATAAAAGAAACTGGATTAAATGAAAGGAAATTGTCCTACAAATAAGATCGGTTTGGTAATTATCTTAAGTCATTATGTGTGGGATTTCTCCACAATTTGAAGTAACTTCTAAGTCAGTGTCTGATGGCCATAAAGAATATTGGTCAAAAGTCTTTTATTTTTTAAGTTCAGCTCAGATGTGTCGGAGTCTGATGAGTCAAAGTGTACTTTAAGTATATTGTTCAAGCTGGTGACTGGTGATCTTACCACAAAGCAGATAGTTCATCCGGTTGAAACCTACTGGGAGGCTCGCCATCTACTGGAGTTGATCTTCTTTACACTCAGTGAAATATTTTACCTGCATGTACAAACAGAGATTAACAGTCAGTTCATATTTCTAATGTTGTACAACATCATACTAGGTCACAATGACATCAAAGTAAAAGCTGACTGATTGCAAAAACTTAACATATTGAGAAGTATTTACTCTCTAGCTCAAATTCCAAATTGACATATTAGAATTATTTTGTTCAACAAAATACGCAAAGCATAAACACAATACAAATATTAAAAAATAGAAGCCAATATTTGAGTAAGCAATACAACATATAACTCTACACATTAAACCTACAAACCTCACTCTCTCAAAGGAGCAACATTTTCTTTTCTGTAGAAACACAGTGCCTGTTTCACCAATTGAGTAAACACAATCATTTTGACAAATACTCTTAGCAGTGACAGTAAAACTACATTTTGTTGTTCACCTTTTCTTATCAAAAACGCTGCTTGGTAAGAATCACTTAATGACCTCG
Organism: Cebidichthys violaceus; assembly: GCF_023349555.1. Taxonomy (NCBI): domain Eukaryota; kingdom Metazoa; phylum Chordata; class Actinopteri; order Perciformes; family Stichaeidae; genus Cebidichthys; species Cebidichthys violaceus. The sequence goes on from NW_027176561.1 coordinate 2,061,080, forward strand.
AGCAATATGAGGAAGAAGTGATTAAGAAATCCCAACTTACACTTTAATCATCAAATACTCTGCTCTGATAGCTGCTCCAGTTCAACAACAGTTTTTACTTTTGTGAAGCTCAACGCTGTTAAGCGGAGAATCTACTTCTAGCTCAACATTGAATCTTCACCTCGCGCTCACAAACAGCACTGCCGCAATTCCGGTTAATTTGAGTAACTACACTGCCGCACTTTCGGTTAATTTCAGTAACTACACTGCCGCACTTTCGGTTAATTTGAGTAACTACACTGCCGCACTTTCGGTTAATTTGAGTAACTACACTGCCGCACTTTCGGTTAATTTGAGTAACTACACTGCCGCACTTTCGGTTAATTTGAGTAACTACACTGCCGCACTTCCGGTTAATTTTAGTCACTACACTGCCACACTTCTGGATAATTTGAGTAACTACACTGCCGCACTTCCGGTTAATTTTAGTCACTACACTGCCACACTTCTGGATAATTTGAGTAACTACACTGCCGCACTTCCGGTTAATTTTAGTCACTACACTGCAGCACTTTCGGTTAATTTAAGCGTCTGCACTGAAAGACTTCCGGTTCATTTTAGTATGTGATGGGAACTTGTGAAACAAAAGATTTGACTTAGTTATGACAACTGTACTGTCTAATAACAGATATGAAATAATAAAGTTAAAACTTAAGTCAAAAGTTCAATTGTTTAAAACGTATTTATTCCTATTTCAACCCGTTTTGTTCAGCTAGTTAACTACACACTCAAGGAATTACATTTTTATTCTGGCAGCAATGTTTCTGTTGGATTCAGTTCTCTTAGCTTCTTAAATTTTTTGAAAGAGTCTCGATGAAAAGTACAGCTAAATCCTCCATCCATCATTGCAATGTATTCTCTTCCGTTTCAGAATCTAGATTCCTACAATCTGTGGATGAGGACAACATGACCAAGCAGCCGGGGGTCAGTGCCGATTCCCTCTCCTTGATTTATTTTATGACACACACAAAACCTTTTGGAATAAGTTTTTCCTCTCTCTTTGGCCAAATACACTCACACCATCTGCAGCATCCATGGAAGAATAAGGCAGGAGATCAAGCCAGAGCTTCTGCTGGCACCTGCCATCAATTACCCACCAGCAAAAAAAAAAAAAAAAAAAAAAAAACTGCCATCATGCAGATTTTGTGTTGATGTGCTGACTCATCACTACCTAGAGTGCTTGGCCTGCAGTTTGGTGTTAAGTGTGTTACATCTCTTGAGGACTGCCTGTTGTGTGGAACTACTCGCCCTTGCTGGGACGCAGTATTTATGTCAGTAATTGGGCCTCATTCTGTGTATGTGTGTGTGTGTGTGTGTGTGTGTGTGTGTGTGTGTGTGTGTGTGTGTGTGTGTGTGTGTGTGTGTGTGTGTGATGGCCTAAAACATGAAAAATCTCTCTGAGGGAATAAAGATTCACTTATATTGAGAGCCTAACTGCCTTTACCGTGCGTGTTTGTGCATATATGTGTGTGTGTGTGTGTGTGTGTGTTTGTACAGAACCTGCGTTGGATGGCTCCCGAGGTGTTCACCCAGTGCACTCGCTACTCTGTGAAGGCAGACATGTTCAGCTACGCCCTCTGTCTGTGGGAGCTGCTTACTGGAGAAATTCCCTTCGCTCACTTGAAACCAGGTATTTTGGCCTAAATGGTGATAGTTTATGTGCACAATAAAAGTAAAACCGAGAGAAGACCCCACAAGGGACATCTTACATTACACACCTTATTCACAGCAGATGTTTTTTGTATCCAACCCTCTATTGATGCTTATATAATGCAAAAAGGGCACCATGGGATTTTTAGAATGACAAATAAAGAGAAATAGCCCAAAAACAACATTTGCAATAAAGAACAAAGATTTCAAAAAAGGAATAGATAAAATTATATGAGACATTTTAACATGTCATAACAGGTGTAGGTAATAAAACAATGCTACCTGATGCTTACATTTAATTAGACTCAATTTTAGTTTCAGTGAATCCACCCAACATCATTTAAAACCACAAATGTCAACCTCATCTGTCTGTCCACCATGGATGTCTCTGCAAAATCTCTGGCGATCAAAGTCAAACTTTTTGAGATATTTCAGTCTGGACCAAAGTGGTGGAACGACAGTCTGGCATTTCTGTCCAGAGAGCCTATCATGGCTACAAATGTTTTGATTTTACAATGGCAAAATATTGGAAAACACAGACAAACTAATACAAGAAAAATAAAATAGAACACAAGCACAGAACAGAAAGGCTGTCTTACTAAACTCAACTAGATTTAAGACGTTCTTCTGTCCACAGCTGCTGCAGCAGCAGACATGGCCTACCATCACATCCGGCCTCCTGTTGGCTACTCCATCCCCAAACCCATCTCTGCTCTTCTGATGAGAGGCTGGAACGCCTGCCCAGAGGTAAATGACGCGATTTCACCTCGGTCTTCAATTTCACCTGAGCTCTGATCAAATAATTGTTCTCAATTAATTTACAGAACATTTTGTACACAAAAGAAAATCCACTGTGAGCTGTACTGTCCGGCTTATACTCAACCAGGTGTTGTGTGGTAGTTTCAATCTGCAAGATAATCTCACCATTAGCATCGTTTCATGTCATTAGCTATTCAGACACACTGAGGCTCAGAGAGACAACTGATGCTGAGTAAGCTGCTTCTGCAAACATGTCCCCAGACGATGCATTATTGCACGGCTGTTCACATTTATGAGCACACATGGCCTGTATGATCCTCCCCTCAGTGCTGCGATGTTCATAATTAGCCAGGCGTGTTTTTGTTCTCGGCCTCATTAAGACACATCATAACACGGCCGAGCATGCTGGTACATTGCTCCCTCTGTGGTACGTCTCCTTCCTGTTTGCCAGTTATAAGGTTGCCAACCGGTTGCTTGCTCCCTGCTGTGATCGCCTTGTCCCAGTGCAACTTCTGTAAGAGTGTGATCCTAATAGGACGTCACAAAGTTTCAAGTGCGCGCCTCTTTCATGGCGCCTCACCTGTACGGTGCGCCAGCTGCCATGGGGTTTAAAAGTGGGGACATGCTGTTCTGTGTTTACAGTAACATGTATTTGTCAAAGCCTGAGAAAAACTCTCAGATGTGTGACACAAATATAATCTGGAATTGCAAAACGTTCATAATAGGCTTATGTAAATCACCACATGCATGATCATAATAACTTTTTAAGACCATTAAATTGCAGTGGAAGTGCTGCAGGAATCTTAGAGTCTTTGAGCTGAACACTAGTCCGCCTTTAGTTTAGTGGTGGTGACATGGAGTGATGCATGGTGTGGTTCGCTTATAGCCTAACGTTGTGTTCATTTGTGACGATTAGCTCACTGAACAAAAAGTGCAAGTATCATATTTGCCACAGAGCTTATTTTACTGCAATAATCCAAAATCAAATGGAATACATCATCACTGCAGCACTCTATAGAGCAGTAAGTACTTGATTACTGACAGGTAATATGTGAACAAAACAGTATAGGAGAAACGTATTTATTAAAATCATAAGTAAAGAACTTTAAAAGTCATGTGTTTTCATCTTTACTTTGTTGTTTTTTGTGTGGTGTATTAAAGCAGCATGCACCGACAGACCTTGGCCTCTATCTGAGGATGTATAATTGAACAGCTCCGGTGTGGCAGTGTTTGTTCTTTTACAGTGAGGCAGGAGATCTGAGGACTGCTTTTGAAGCAGAGTTCACCTTTGCTTCATGTGTGGGTGGACTGAAAATGAGTACAACATACTGGACAGTGTCTGTGAGAACACAAGTGTGTCTGTCTGTTGTGGGGAAACAAATGATGCGTTTGATTGTTCAGAATTGAAGCGGAAATAAATTATAGTCAGCTTTTTCCCAATTTCAGGACAGGCCCGAGTTCTCTGAAGTGGTTTCCAACCTGGAGGAATGCTTGTGCAATGTTGAGGTATATCTTATCCCACACATTCTTAAATGTCTAACCCCGCAGTGCATGGTTTATAATGTTGTTTGTGCGTCAGCTGATGTCTCCAGCCTCCAGTAACAGCAGCGGCTCCCTGTCGCCCTCCTCCTCCTCTGACTGTCTGCTCGGGCGAGGAGGACCCGGTCGCAGCCACGTGGCCGCCCTGCGCTCCCGCTTCGAGCTGGAGTACGCTCTCAACTCCCGCGCCTACGCCTTCTGGACTCAGAGGTTAGAGAGCTCAAGGCTCACACTGAAGGTGGAGAGGGCGAGAAGCCACTTTCCCTTTAACCCACCCAGTCTCAGCCGAACCAAGGTCAGGTTTTAATCAGCTGAAGTTGTTTGCGTGACGCTTTGGTTACCCTGCTGTTGTGTCTTTCTAGTTTAGTGACTTTTGTGGGGCAAAAGAACAAAATTACTTTATGTTTTTTTTTATTGTCACACAATTGAATAACAGCTGAGGCCTCTCACTTAGGCTAGTAGCAAGACTTAATTTCTTTAAATAGTCAAAATTCATATAAAACACAACCGACATATTGCATGTGTCACACACTGTTCAAACATTCAATCAAATCAGGAGATATAGAGTCTTAATATGAATATTTGTTATTTGTCTGCGCCGACCAGTGCTGTAAAGAGTCACCAAACCGACTTCATTCAAACTCCAAAACAAACTCCAATATAACGTTGTACAAGCAATGGGCTTAAAGTCGTTGTATAATACACTTTATACAATTCTGCCTAAACTAAGAGAGTGAGTCACCGCAACCTCGAGAGGTCCTTGAGCATGCAGCCATAACTGTCCACCCAAAACCTCTGCAGCCCCAAAAACTCAGATTAAACTAAATGTATAGTTATTATTGTCATCATTTTAGAGGGAACACAGATGTTGAAATGTCTTCAATTGATGATCTTTACAATAAATGGCCTCAAAGATTTGTTGAAAAAGCTATAGCCAAGAAATCTGAAGTTGTTTTCCACCAGGGGGAGTTCAATTAATTGTTTTGGCTTAAAACTCCGCTAACAGGAATTCCACAAAACATTGTGTCTGGGCTAGCTCTAACTCGGACAGGCTTTGTAGAAACGGCTCCGTCTGAACAATTGTTTTACCAGTAACATGCAGACCAGTCAAGAGCCTTACTGCAACAGTGAGGATTTGGAGTTGCTGGGATACTGAGCAGGAAACAAAAGGAAAGCAAATGCAATAAAACATGCATGGCATCCTGACCGAGGATAAGACGCCTGGCTTTCAGGCTCTGTACTGTGTGTGTGTGTGTCGGAGCCTGGTAACAGTCGCTATGAACCCAGAAACAAGAGGTGGGGTTATTGTGGTGGGGCAACGTCTCTTCTCTAATTCCCTGGTGCTCCATCAAAAGTTAGACACAACCATTCTGGGTGTTTACCTCCCCAATGAAGTGTAAATTCATCCACATGGAGTTTAAATGTTACAGATTGTGAACACATTGTACAAAATGTTCAAATATCAAATGCTAAGCAACACGAACGGTGTGCAGATTGTGTGCGCGGTCGCCCCGTCAAACCTGTCATCAATTTTGTATACTGACCTCCTGAAGAGAAAGTGAGAGCAGCCTGCTATTAGGTCGGACATTACATATTGAATTTCTCCTGCTTCTATCTGGCTCCATCTCATCTGTCTCTCTCCATGTAAACGAAGCTGTATATATTTCTGGGCTGGTGTAGTTTCGCGGTAGATTAATGAGTAAGAGTTGATTTTATGTGTTGTGTTTTTCAGTGAGCGGCGTCGTGCATCCGGAGGCCTTTCACTGGAGGAACTCAGAAGGAACATGCAGTTTTCTCCCATTGATCGAAATGGTTTGTTTGCAGAATACATGTATTCTAATGTTGCCTTCAAATGTGCTTTTAAAGACATCTTATGCAATGTTGATATTTATAATTACTGTTTATTTTATTCTCTATTCAATTTCTGTTTCATTTCAATATCATATATTGTACTTTTTAAACCTTTTTGCAAAGTGTTAAAGTGTAGAATAGTACTAATGTTATGTCAATATTATCATTCATAAATGTATGGGGCTATAAATGGTGAGTCACAGTTGTTGGTTTGTCTCTTTTTCAGGGTACGTGTCTGATCCCATGAGCACCATGAGAGTCTGCTCTTCTTACAGCAGCAGTGGCAGCTTTGAGGACAGCAACTAATATTACTATATGACCATATTAATGCAGACATTCATACCTGTTATTGACAGTTCAACTGTATGAATAGATTGTAGAAGTAGTAGATATTGCTAACTAACTAGTTTGTTGTAGCATACTGTATTTGTATGACTTGTTTATGAATTTATAATACATTCTTAGTTCCCAATATCTCTAGGCGTGTGTTATATGAGGTTTGTTTATACATTATGTAAACATTTAAAAAAATATTTTGTTGATGCTTTTGTTTTGTAAATACTGTATGTGTGACAAGCAAAATCAGTTTGTGTGCACATGGTTTGCATACATTTTACATCCAAGTTCCCAGTCAATGTGTGCATTTGTTCAAAGTACACACATCTTCATTCTAGTGAAAAAAGAAGAAGAAGAAAGTCTATTCATCTCACTTGTTTTATTATTTTGAGTGGCCAAATCACACAAATGTTCAGTCACTGACAGATGAAATGATGAAGCCTCACAAACCCACACTAGCCATTAAAATCAATTACAAATAAATACTAAGTCTTTTTTTTTTTTTTTTAAATAAGAGGTAGTGTTAGCAGCAATAATGACACAACTCAGTGCCTAGATTTGACATTTCACAAAGTCTCATTTGACTCATTAGCAACACAATAACGGATGAATTATCCCCTCGATGTCATATAAACAGATGTAAAAGCGCTAAAACTGTCATTAACACAGACACAGTGCAATTAAAGATCTCTGATCAAAGCTGAGGTACCGTAACATCAGTGGAAACGTAAAGTGTACTTGGGACAAACTAAGCTGTGGGAGTCCAACAAATATGAATTATTCAACAGTGTGTCTGTGTGAGTGGAAGAGTATCCGTTTACAGGTAATAGGTGATAGCAGCTGCACTTGATACCTCTCACACACTACGTCTCTTTGTTACCAACAATAGGAAGAGATGGTCTATTGTAAACATTTTATACCGCGGTCAAAACTCATCATGCAGCTTCTTCTTTTTGGTGATTGAAGGGTGAAGTCTATTTAAGAAGCCATTGTAATGTAAACACAGAAACCACAAGACACTTGAGGGCCTCTGTCCAAACTAGAATCATCTTGTATTCACTTTGTATTTTTCTGATCACTACGAATGTTTCATTTTCTAAATGTAGCCATCTGATTGTCTAACTGCTCATTTTCTAAATGTTCACTTATATAATTGAACTTCTTATGTATATTTTTCCTTGAACACTAAAGTAAAGTAAAGCATCACTGTACCTTAGTGCCACTCTGAAGCGCGCAGCCCTAATGTCCACTCTCCGTCCTCGCAGCGGTCAGCAAAGGATACGAACTTCGACCGAACAGCGTTTCATCCACTGAGAAAGTGCTGAGCCGGTCTTTACTGAGAGTGTGTTTGATGTCCTGGATCAGCTGCACATCTCGTTTGTCTCCGTTGACGCTGCCGTCTGACGATTTAGGTTGCGTGTCTCTATGCTGGGACTCCTCCTGGCTTCCATCGTCGGACTTGGACGTCATTAAATCAGTTATTTCCGTAACTTCTCGACTTTGTTCATCATTTTTTCCCCACGTTTCTTCGCTATCGTTCGGTTCATTCGCTTTCGAATATTCGCGATGCTCTTCTGTTGTGGATGATGAAAGAAGATCTTTCGCCTCTTCAATTGTGGTTTGTGTTTCTGGACCATTATCAGTAGTGTTCTCCTCAGTTTGGTTCTCAGAGACACTCTCGGCTCTCCCGCTGGTTACTGAACGATGAGTACCTCCAATGCTTTCCACGTCAGTCTTAGAAATGTCAGTTTGCTCAGAGCTCTCATGCATTAAACCTTCTTGCGCTTTGTCTTCTTCCAGAGATCCCCTGGTTCCTCTGTGCTCCTCTGACCTCATGTCTTGCCTGCTCACAGACTCCTGATCATTTTGTTCACTCTCTGTTTTTGAGATCAAGTCTGTCACCTCAGTCTCGTCCTCCACTTTCAGGGCGTCTCTCTCACGTGGTTCACCGTCTTCGGAGTGATTGCTCTCAAGGTTTGACACCACAGTTTCCTCTTTGCTTTTGTCCCTTGACTCATTTACATCTTTTGCCGTGTGCTCTTGTTCTGCATTTTCAGACACCTTCGCCATCTTAAGTGGACTCGCTGATCTCGGCAGCTCTGCAGATTGTGCCGCTTCCTCTTTAGAGTTGGACACTTGAGCGTCTGAAGTCGATTCCTTCAAGTCTTCTAGAGGCTCAACAAACGTCTCAAAATACTTTGAGGTTTGATGCATGGTTACCCAGTTTGTGACCAGATCTGTGTTGTCTTCCCTCGCCAGGGCCTCTGGAGGGTTATTACCTACTGCTCCGCTCTCTTCTGCGTTGTCGTTGTTTTGCGTGAGCTGTGACGACTGCGCTTGAGGTTTGAGCAGCACACTTGCTCCTTCCTCCGAGGCCTTGCTCGCCTCCTCTGTGTCTGCTCCGTTGTTTCCGTCGGCAGCGGAGAGGTCAGCGGCAGCCGCATTTTTGTCAGCGAGTGGGTGTTTGTCGGTCATGGAGTCAGACGGTGCAGTGGACTCGTCTAACTGGTGAGGCGTGTCGCCTGCATCCACAGCGGTGGGTGTTGAAGATTGTGCCTGATCAACTGCAGAAGCAGCTATGACCTCGCAGACATCACTCTGGACGTTATCACTCTTTTTCATCAAATCTGAATCTGTGTTATCGTTTTTAGGGTCAGAAAAGTTGCCATCCTCATCTTGTTTTGTTTCACCGTCCTCTCTGTCATCTGATTTAGATTCCTCTTTTAATTTTGTGCCGGATGTCCCCGGCTCCAAGTCATTTTTAGTGGATTCATCTTGCTTCTCCACACCATCATTCCCGTCCTCTGCCTCACTTTGTACGACATCGGCGTCAGGAGCCTCATTAACTTTGTCGTCTTCATGTTTCTCAGCATCATCTTCAGACTCCACAGTTACTTCTTTAGCCTCTGTGGTCTCACCTTCTGTGGGTTCCTCTGTTTTTCTCCCTTCTTCGGTATTCACTGCTGTTTTCACGTCATCCTTGCCCTCGGTTTGAGCCTCTCCCTCATCCTCATGAGAGATTTCACCATTTTCAACATCAACGTCTCCCTTTTCCCTGATGTCACTCTCTCCTTCAGTTTCCTTCATAACATCTTCAGCCTCCATTGCATTATTTGGCGTCTCTTCAGCCGTTTTAGTCCCCTGTGCTACATTTGCTGCTTCCCTGTCACTGACATCCTCTGACTCAACAATATTTTCCTCAGATATGTTCACATTATCCTTATCCGAGTTTGCCTCTCCGCTTTTCTCAGATTCCTCTGGAATCTCAGATACGTCTTCTCCTTCTGCAGTCTTATCAGTTACAACTTTTTTCTCTTCACATTCTTCATCATCTCTATTCTCCGCTTTGTCCTCGTTCTGATCTTTCTCTTCCTTTTCTGCTTCATCATCCTTTTCTTCATCAGCAGCCGAGTTCATCTCTCCACACTCATTAGTTTTTTCAGTGGCGGCTCCCTTTTCTTCAGAGTCCTCCTCGTCATTCTTATTCTCGACACATTCGCCATCTTCGTCTCCCTCTGTCTTTTCTGATTTATCTGCCTTCTCTTCATTTGCAACCTTCACTTCTTCTTCACTGCGGTGCTCCTCAGCTTGTTCTTCATTTGCATTTCCTTCAGTGTGTGAGTCACTTTTAGTCCACTCTGAAATGTGTTCCTTGTTTTCTATCCTTCCTTCTGTCTTACTCTCATTATTCTTTTCTTCATCCGTCTCATCTTTATCCTCCTTTTCACTCTCCTCTCTATTTTCACCTTCTGTTTTCTCATCTGGATTTGTTTGCTTTTCTTCCTCTTCACATTTCTCCTCTACCTCATCATCTATTACCCCAGATGATTTTTCTGTCTGCTCTTCTCCCAGATCACTGTGTTGTTGATTGTCATCTTTACAATCCTCTACTGCTGACACTTCCTCCTCTTTAATATCATCTTTGCTGACCACATCTTTTGCACTTGAATCTGCTGTTTTATGAACTGCGGTGTCTCCGCTCTCCTCCGCTGTGACTTCCGTCTCTGATGCTGCGTCTCTGTCCTCGCTGTCTCCCGGCGGCCTCTTCTCTGTGTCGGTTACAGGTGCCTCTTCATAGTTGAGGGCCTCTCGCTCCTCTGAGGGCTCTGCTTTCATCTCCATTGTCTCGCTCGCTGTCATCGCCTCCGCATTATCAGGCGCTGCTGTCTCATCAGTCTTTTTATTCGGCTCTGACACCGATGACTCATCCTCCTCGCCTCTTTTTGTTCCTTGCCCCGTGTCGTCAGCCTCCGCTGCAGTTTTCTCCTCCTTTTCTTCGTCTCTCTCTGCAGCCTCGCCATCGGTGGATTTAGCTGCAGCTTCTTCCTGAGGTTCTGAAGTCTTGTCATCCTCAATAATTTCCTCTTCAGAGACAGGATGCAGAGCTATATCTTCTGTGTGCTCTGGTTTATCATTCTCTGCTGTGTTTTTGTCTTCTCCTGATGAAGCCGTTTCATCTGCCTCCTCTATTTTGACCGTCTCATCTTTAGTGCCATTACTGCTCTCCTGGGGCTCTTGTTCGGTTCCGTTCTCCCGATCTTTTGGTTCAGAAGGTTCGTCGTAATCGTTCACCTCTTCGGTTTCACCAACAACACCTTCCTCACATTTTGTCTCCTCTTCAAGGGTCGGTTGCTGTTCTGTAAATGTCACAGATTTCACTGCAACTGCATCTGCAAAAACAATGGAGAGAATGTTTAGGAAAGTCAGTTTTTTACTGCAATAGTTGTCTTCATTCATTTGAACGATGATGAAAGTCTAGTACCCTTGCTGTCTATTTCAGGGCCTTTTTCTATGGACTCCTCCTCCTCCTCGGTGCTAGTGTCGCTCAGTTCGGGCTCCGAGCTGCAGTGAGACTCCTTCAGTATGGCTTCTGCCAGCTTCTCCTGCACAGATTTGGCTTGGGAGAGAAAGAGACAGCGATATAAATTAAACCAAAGCCCAGGGTGAACTTTTGTGAGTCACTTACGGTGACAAACGATGTCAGATTGTTTTAAGGCAATGAATGAGGCAGTATTTGAACAACGCAAGTGCAATGGGAGAACTGAGCCAATGAAGAAACATACAGCCATGAACAAAAGAATGTCTTTAATCTTTCCAGGTGCAAACAGAACATGCAAAATGATAATTAACATGCACAGAAAGAAAAGAAACAACACATAAACAAGCATGATTCAGTATACAACCAAAATGGAAACACAATGCAAAACATCTTAAAAAAACTATTTTATGTAATTTTAGGATGTGAATTTGAAACTCCCGATGATAAAAGATTAAAATAAAGAAAGAAAATCACTAAACTTTGGCACTTAAATGTTTTGTGCAAACCGATCCCTGGAAGACCTACAATCCTGGTTTCATCTGGTTAGATAATACAGACATTAATAAAAAGAAGAACGCTCATAATGCAAATTTCACATCATTATTCCATTAACCAAAACTACAAAGTGCAACTTTAAGACAAATAAATTGAGTAAAAAGCAAAGTGATACAAATACAATTAAAATATTGTTACAGGTGAGAATTTCTTATTAACATCCAAACATCTCAAAATGAATTTGAATAAAAAATAACTTTGACATTAAAAAGGGATCAGATAGAAAATCATCACACACAAACAAATGAAAAATAAGCGAAAAAAACAGAACACACAAGTCATTTTTCCACTATCAAATTTGACAAAGTCACAATCTTACTTTATCACAAACTGACAACACAGTACTGTGATAGTTATTTAGTTGTTGTCAGATCTGAATTGCTGTCTTTACATATACACACAACATGGACGACAGCCCTTGATGTGATAATAGTGGAAAAACCTCCATAAAAGATGGACTGATCCATTTCTCACTCAGGTGAAAGCTCCACAGTTGTATTTGTTGATCTGTACTCACCTCTCTCCTGTTCCTCCTCCTGTTGGTTCTCGTCTACCTCTTTGTCTCCTGAGGTGTCGCCACTCTGTTTATTCTCGTTCCCTGAGGGGACGCCGGTGTCGTAGACCTCTAGCTCTGTGCTGTCCCACGCGCTGTCCTGTATGTCTGAGTCTTTAGGCACAGCAGGCTCGGCCTCAGTGGCAGCGGCTTCTTCTGGATTTGGTTCGTCTTTTATTTCATCTGGAGGAACAACAGTCTCCTCCTGATCGACCTCTTTTGGTTTCTCGTCCTCTCTGGAGTCTTTGGTGGATTCAGCATCACTCTCCTCCCGGTCGCTGCCTGAGGAGCTGGAGCCTGAATGAGACTTAATGTCCTCTGTGCAAGAAAAAAAAAAAAATCTGTTTCTGTTTTGCTGTAAAAGCGGTTGTCAAATGAATAAATAGTGTGTGATTGAATGGCACTTTACTCTCAGTAATTTATACTCGTGTGTTCAAACAAGTGATTTAACCCACCATCCTTCTCGTCGTCTTCGGTCTCAGACGCGTCTCTCTCTTTAACCCGCCTTTCAGTTTCACCAGATGGAGACGAGGATTTCTTTTCTTTTGCCTCGACGTCTTCTGGAGGGCCCTCATCGTCTACTTCAAAGTCTTCCTCGTAATCTGAGGAGGGAGACATGCGGAAAATTCATTGCGGTACACTGTAGAGTAAAGATCTGCAAAGTCACAAGTATTTATTTCTTATTGGCGCATTCGTGCTTTTTCGTATACCATCTCTGACTTTGTCCTCAGCTGCTGTTTCTTCTGTGACTTGAGTCTTGGTGTCCTGTGGTTGGCTGGTTTCACACTCTGAATGGGATGCAGCGTCGTCTCCGGTCCTCTCTTTCTCCATCTCAGCAGCATCCTTATGGCTGGTGACTGACTCCTCTCTGCCTTCATCTTCTTTCACCCTCTTTGGTGGAGGACTGGGCTTCTTGTCCAATCCCATGGCTATAATGCACCTGAAGAAAATAGCACAATATACTGTCAGAACTTAGTTTAGAAGAATAGTTCAACATTTGGATAGATTCTCGTCAAGTTAACATTGCGAGGTTGTTATCAAACCAATAAAAAAAATGGTAGACAAGGAGCAACATTAGTAATCATTTGGAGGCGTGTTTCTTGCCCGCTGACTTTCTTGTACTCACTCTTCTGTTAACAACATCTAACTCTTGGCAAGAACGTGAATAAGAGTATTTCATAACATTGTTGGACTCAATGGACAGTTTTTTGAAAAAGGCCGTCTTTTTTATTCCACACATTCTCCTTCTATGACAAAACCCTAGCGCCTACACTACCCACAGTGCAACTTGACCGCTGGCTTCAAGCAGAGATGAGCAGCAGACTACAGACGTCACTTCTTTCATTTTCTTTTTTTCATTTTCAAACTTTTCAAGCCACAAAAGGCTTTTAAGCAACTTCTTTTACATAAGCAGTAGTACTGCCCTATACATATAAACAGACTTTGATGTGTAAAATCAGTGGATTTACCCTTTAGAGACACAGCAGGAGACCTTACTTGTAACAGGGAGAGGCTCCCTCTACGCTGCAGAAACCAAAGTGTCCGTGCCTGCCACCGAGTCGGGGGCCCTTCCTGTGTTTGAACTCGCAGCAGGAGCTCAGCCGCTCCACCTGCAGCCCGTTCAGGAAGAAAGTCAAGCTGAAGGGGAAACCTCGGTGTCGCCTTGAAGTGAACTGGAAAGTCTCTGAAGGAAAGATTGAGGATGTAGACGAGAGGTAGGAACACTTTCAAGATCAAGATCATCAAATCTGTGACCATGGTGTCGCAGAACAACCCTAAACCATCCATAACCTGTGAGGCATCTTTACATATCCCTACAAACTATATTAAAAATGCAGAAATAACTCAATTTAAAGTTAATTTATAGACTGGTTGACGTCTTAACTGTCCTGAGCCACTTTTCTGAAGAAAATCTCTGAAACTATGTTTACTTTCAAAAAATCCATGTTTGGCCCCTTCCCAGTCTGAAACTTCTTTTAATAGAGTTAGTTTGTTTGCTCAAAGGCTGTTGTGCACACTTACATTATCTAAATGACTTTCCTCCCGAGATTTGCCCTTATTCATTTTAAACAAACACAAGTCTAACAGACACAATCACAGACCCTCACACTGACCTCCCTCGCGGAGCTTTCCCTTGAACACACACAGATTCTCTCCTCCACAGTGTTGCTGAAACACTTTGACCTCATCCCTCATGTCGGTCAGGTCGTGAGAGAGATGCACCGTTTTACCGAAGTACATCATGTTCACACACACTCTGCTCTGGTGCACAGAGCTCCTCAGCATGGGGGGGTCCTGGATGGGGAAAAAGACGACAGGTTGGGGTCAGTATGATATCGATTTAATCCAGTTTTAGGGAATCATTTTAATTTCCTAATCCCGAATTTGATGTGACTGATCTTCACAAGTGGGTGTTATCTAGGTCAGGATGGAATTTACATAATGCAATTTATTCTAATATCACTGACTTGTGTTTTCTTTTTAATGTTATCTCACCTCTGATATCTTTCTCCTGATTAATTACAATATGACCAGTTAAAATTGACTACAATGGATACATTTAGGTCAGTTATAGATTTGATTTTTAGTTTATTTATTTTCCTAATTGTCCCGCCATAGGGTTACCACTGAGTTAAATACATGTTTAACAATAATCTGTGACTACAGATTACAATTGCTGTTTTGTATTTGCATTTTGGCAAAGACACACACACAAAGACTTGCAGAAATCAATGAATCTCCTAGAATTTTTAATTGTTTTGTATTTCATTTTTAACTTAACCAATCTAAAGGGGCTGCAGCTTGTAAGTTTGGTGTGGAATTGTTGCCAGGGAAAACATAAAGAGAGATCAAGACCTCATTGAGGTCCGCTCCACTGGAGGCCGTGGTAGGACGCAGTCTGCGGCCTCTGAGCGTGCCGCTCGGGGTGACCTTAACCCCCCTCTCTTTCCTCTTCGTGGATGGAGGCACTGGGGTGACGAAGTTGTTGATGACTGGGAGGCAGTAAGGTGAGATGCCACGGGAGACCTCCGTTGTGGTCAAACGTCTCCGGGACGCCTTGTCCATCTTTGAGAGAGGTTAACAAGCAAACTGTGAAAAGACTACGGTGTGTTTGTTGTTGTTGTTGTTGTTGCAGGATAATGACAATGTCTGTGAATGTGCTTGTTAAAACTTGAGTGTTTCTCTACAAGTCATGAGGAAACACTGATGTAATGTAATTTTGTTTTCTAGTATTAACACAAAATATTTTGATGAGCTTGTATGCATCTGTAAAATATAATGTATGATAGAGTTTAATATTTTTACACTCCCTTTACAACTGCAAAGTTTCTGCATAGTTTTCAAACAACAAAGGAAGATAATATTGACTCACTCAAGATCAAAACCAAAAATGAATATGCTTCTGTCTGTATAGGCACTGTGTCCTATGCGTAGGCACATGAATGGGTGAATGAATGAATGATTCTCATGTGTCACGGTCTCACAGTGCAGTTGAACGGCAGGTCGTTCTCATTGGAGGACTCAAGGAGTCTGTGAGGCGAGCTGCGTCTGAGCGAAGCTGTGGTGCTGTTGCTGTGGATCGGCTTCAGGCGCACCGGCCTCTGCATCTTCCCCGGAGCTGTGTTGGGTCGAGACGAGCCCGGCTGCAGCACCAGTAACACACACACAGTCAGCGCTCTGCTCATTACAAACACTGTGTATGTATCGCTAAGGAAACCAATAGAGTACAGTGTAACATTAGTTTTAATGCTGCGAATACAAGACATTTTCTGAGACTGATAAATCAATAATGTGCCTTGACATTTCTCCCCCTCAACAAATCATTGTTGATGTATTTCAAACAAGTCTGTACCTGCTGAAGTGTGAGATGTTTGCAGACATAAAACGAGAGATTTCACCGGGTAAACACAGAAATCAAGGGCAGGATTATCGGCTCTATTTTCTCTCTGTGACTTTTTAAAAAGACATTCTGAAAGAAAGTCTTGTACGTATTAAACTAACAAGATGAAAAGTGTTAATTAATTATGTTTAAAGGTGCTGGAGGACTGATTTTGTTACCTTTGGCAAGCGCTAGGTTAACTGTGCTAACAGCTGTCAGGATTTAACCAAATTTGGAGTGATGGGAAAAATCTTATTAATGAGGACATTACAATTAAAGTGAAGCCTCATATTTTTTATCTTGAAAGACATAGATCTGATTGATCTATATTAAACTGATTGGGCTAATAAAGGTCTTTAACTAAAGGTCAACGTTTTAAGCTCACAGGCCATGCTGTGGCATTTAAAAACCTTCTTTGCATGACAGAGATACTGTAATTAAAGGTCACATTTCAACAGCACTTGATTAAGAACTTGGATCAGATTATTAAATGTGATGTTACAGCGATATGACGACTCTCTCTATTCACAGGCTCAGAGACGTCAACAGGTTGTTTAAAAGTCAGAACCCCCGCAAAGCAGCCGGCCCAGACTGTGTCGCTCCCTCCACCCTGAAGCACTGTGGTGATCCACTGTCTCCGGTGTTCACACACACTTTCAACAACTCACTGGAGACATGCCGTGTACCAGCATGCTTCAAGGCCTCCACCATCATCCCCGCCCCCCCAAAAAAAAACAAGGATCACAGGATTTAATGACTACAGGCCCGTCGCCCTGACGTCTGTGGTAATGAAGCTCTAGCGTAAGTTCAGACAGAAAGACTATACTAGACTATATGCATGCCTAAGCCCGTAGCTTATTTACCATACATCTGCCATCACTCCTCAAGCATGCACACATTATTTCCTTGTTATTATTGTTTGGGGCTGTCAATCATGATATCAGCTGTCTAGATCAGCTGGTCTCTAGCCAATAGCACAACGACACAAGGACATCATTAGCCTATCATCTTGCTGCTGTCTGTCTTTAAATATGACCGTCTCTCTACCTTCAGTAGTTCATGCTGCTGTTACGCAACCCTCCACCTCCCCATCTCCGCCCAATCTTCGCAGATTCATCAGCCTCATCAACTCATCATCCTATCAACCTCATCAGCCACCATCGCCACCAGTGTCTGGACTCCACGGGGGGATTTATATTGTTGCCGCTCAGGGTAATCACAACTCGATCACAAATCTCCTCGTCGAGTTCAAGTGCCAAAGAATTTCTGTGTAACTCATTTACGCATCATCTGTCATAAGAAATGTTAACTACTAATCATTCACTTGTCTCTCCTGATTGAAATGAAGTCTTTTGAGCGCCTTGTCCTGTCCCACCTCAAAACCCTCACCGACCCACTCCTGGACCCCCTGCAGTTCGCCTACAGAGCCAACAGGTCTGTAGACGACATAGTCAACATGGCCCTTCACTTCAACCTCCAGCATCTGGACTCCTCAGGAACCTACACTCGGATCCTGTTTGTGGACTTCAGCTCTGCCTTAAACACCATCATCTCGTGCTGCATGACAAGCTCTCCCAACGGCATGTGCCCGTCTCCACCTGCAAGTGGATCACAGACTTCCTGTCTGACAAGAAGCAGCATGTCAACATGTCTCAGTCTCTCGGACCATCAGCACCGGTTCCCCTCAAGGCTGCGTTCTTTCCCCTCTGCTCTTCTCCTTGTACACCAACAGCTGCTCCTCCAGTCACCAGTCCGTCAAGCTCCTGAAGTTCGAGGTTGACACCACCAACCTCATTGGACTCTTTGGTGGGGATGAGTCTGCCTACAGATGGGAGATTGACCATCTGGTGACCTGGTGCGGACTGAACAACTTGGAGCTCAATGCCCTAAAGACAGTGGAGATGGTTCTGGATTTCCTGTCTCTATCACCCTGTGTGACTCCACCGTCGACGCTGTGGAGTCCTTCCGCTTCCTACCCTTTACCTCAAGTGGGAGTTTAACACCAGCTCCATCACCAATAAGGCTCAGCAGAGGATGCCCTTCCTGAGGCAGCTGAAGAAGTTCAACCTGCCAAAGACAATGGTGGTGCACTTCTACACTGCCGTCATTGAGTCCATCCTCTGCTTCAGCGTCTGGTACGATGCAGCCACTGCCAAGGGCAGACTGCAACGTATCATACACTCTGCTGAGAGGGTGATTGGCTGCAACCTGCTGTCCCTGGACACAAACTGGACACAAACTGTTCAAGTTCCTTCCATCCGGCAGGAGGCTGCGGTCCATCAGGACTAAGACCTCACGCCACAAAAACTGTTTCTTCTCGTCTGCTGTTGGGTTCATCAATAAAGCCCGGGACTGCCACTGCCACTTACATCCCCAGGACAATTTCTTACAGTTACACACCCTTGCAAAACTTTTCTGTATTAATATGCACTTGACACTTTAATAACATACTTTTTTTAACATATTCTTATTTGTTTGTTTACCATATTTTCTTGTACATTTTCATATTTTCTAATTTTAAATTGTGTCTCATACTATTGCACGGTGTTTATTGCCATGCATCATTCACCTAGCCAAATTCCTTCTATGTGTAACGCACTTGGCAATAAACCGTTTCTGATTTTAATATCCACTCAATCTACTGGTGCACCAGGACGGATGTTTTGACTCACGGACTCGGAGGATTCGGAGTGTTCCCCTTCTGGCCCAGAGTGTTGTTTTCGGATGCACCTGGCACCCGTTGGTGGCCGTGGAGACAGGATGCGGATGATGTCTTCTTCATACCTTTTAGAGCGCTCCACCTTCCAAACAAGACCATTCATTTATGTTGTTGCCATTCTTTGTGTAGCTATATATCAAAATGATTTATTAAAAATGGCACTGTACATAATGGTAAATGCTAATAATGTCTTTTTTTGTTTCATATTATGCAAGAGTCATTAGTTTACAAAATAGGGCAACAAAGCAGTGTTTAAATGCAAATGATGTACTTTGATCTTGTGCACTCTTTCCCTCCTTGCAAACTCCTCCAGTTTCCTTTTGATCTCTATTTGATGGACACGCTGTATGAGAGGGGCACAGAAGTACATTTGCATAATTTATTATTCAAGGAGAAGCACAGATAAGCTGACAGTGTTTTGACTTTTTTGTCTCTGGTACAGCATGTTCCTCCCACCTCCATCTCCAGCACCTTGTGGAAAATGGCCTGGGCCAGGCATTCTCGAACGTGTCTCTGGTGGGCTCTCTGGACCAGCTTGTGTCTGTACTCCTTGTCTGGAACAATACGTCCACTCCTGGTGATCTGAGCACAACAAGAGTCTCAGCAGGGTTCAAGCTACGATATGGGTCTTTGAAGACAATGACCTTTCAAACTGAAGTCATCAACAGCTGATTGATCAGGAAGACAAACGTTTTCAGGGCTTATCTAGAAAATAGATGATATATGCTATATATGCACTTAAGGCAGAGGTGGGACCAAGTTTTGCCATTGTTTTGCTTGTCTCAAGTCTTTATACTAAAGTCCCAAATTCTAAAAGTCATAAAAAAAAATCTGAATTCGTTGTTCACCAAATGTAATGCAATTTGCGTCCTCATCTCTCTTTTTCAACTCGCATGTTTTGCATACTGGAATTCATTTTTTGTTGACCTCCGTATAGCTTTTGTATGTAGATCAAATTATTTTTAGTATAATTTTTCCCAGCTGGCGCTCGGTAACGTAACGTTAGTTCTTCTTGGTTCTGCGCTTCAACTTAATTGGATGATTGTCGGATCGGTTCAAACAAAGTGGTTCTGGGGAAATAAGTATCGACTTTCAGGAAGTGAATTGATTTGTGGCACACCGTTTAAGTAACATGCATTTCATCTTTGGGCTTGGGGGAAGTTATCAAGTAATTTTAAGACAAAATGCTCAAGTCTAAGTGATGTCATGAGTCATTAGTCTTTTTGGATTTAGTCAAGTCTAAAGTTTCCTTCTGACTCGAGTCCAAGTCATGTGACTGGAGTCCGAACCTCTACCTTCAGGATTTAGCGACATTTGAATCATAAACTGACGACAGTTGGTTATCTCAGAAGGTAGAAAAGGCCACTTTTGTGGCCTGTTTTCACTGTATCGCCATCATCATCAAAGATTTTATGAATACAAAAATAAGCTCATACAACCATATTCGCCAAGCACCAACCATGTTTTCCCCATCCATTTAACTGCTGTTGTATTTCTGTACATTTTGTCCCCCTTGATATCGTGAACCTGTAAACGTACCAGTCCTGCTCTCTGCAGGTGTCTCCTGATCCGAGTGTTGCTGAAGTATCCAGCCAGATGTCTGTCTGTGAGACTGTTGTAGGCAGAAAGAAGTCTACAGAAACAAGGCCAATAAAAACAAAAAAAGAGACGCTCAATTAATCCCAGCCAAAGAAACGTAATTAAAAGAAGCTTAACTTAATGGCACCCAGACTTTAAATGTTGTCTTCCTCTAGTGTAACTCGAGAGTTCTTGATTACAGTTAAGAGAAAAACAGAATCCCAATAAAATGGCTCCGTGAGGCACAACACCATGTTTGTGTGTTGGTTGTTGTTTCTTGTCCTCATTAATGAGACATCAGGTCGTCAGCAGCCCGGCTAGCCTGAAAGTGTTTTTCCAACACAGATTTGATTTCCTCCAGCATTTGTGTACGAGACAACAGGATCCTACAACTATAGGGTTTGTTACCGGTGTCTGATTACAGGAGTTCGAGGGGATGGCACACTTGACCCTGTCCACCTCCTCTTTGTGCACCTGGCTCTCGTTTGTCTCTGGCGCTCTTCAGCTTTGGCTGCACATTTCTCTTTGAACCACAACATGGTGGTTGAAGTCTCACGTAGGCCATTTTCTTTTACAAGACTTTCTCTGACCCATTGATGCCTTGAGGAGACACATGGCATAACACTATATATTGTGCTAATGTGCCACAGCATTGACCTATTAGTTGATCTATTGGTACACTAGCCTAAGAGTGGCATTGGCTTATGTTGAGTCTCTGTTATTATGCCTCTGTTGTGACTATAATGCTGTTTATTGCATCACATATCTGGAGCAAACTCCAGAAAACTGCATTTCTAATCCAACCCAGTTCTTTTAAACCAAGGCTGAAGACTTTCCTTATAATAGTTAAAAAAACTATTCATTTGTTGCACTGCACTGTAACTTTTAGTCTTGTATTGTATACGTCTTATTCTATTCTAGCTTGTTTAATGACCTCTTCTTGACTTGACTCTTTAATGGCTGTTTTTAAGTTGTATTTGAATGTCCTTTTAGAATATGTTTCTTTTGCACTTTGTCTCGAGGATTTTGATGTTTTATGTAAAGCACTTTGAATTACCTTGATGATGAAATGTGCTTTATGAAAAACCTTGCCTTGCCTAATTTGTTCATTCTAGGGTTTCAAAAGTAATCAAAAAAAAAACACAACTGAGCCTGGATAAAAATCTTAAAACAGTAAAACAAGTCTGACTTGGTTACAGGTCAAAGGAAAAAATAGTCAAAGTAGTTAAAAATTTTACACAAGTAGTGTTGTATTATTAGTATAAAACAAATATAGAAGTAAAAGTACTAATAATGAATGAGAATGACCCCCATCAATGTGTTGTATTACTTTAATGTTGCAGTTTGAGGAGAGGGGGAGCTAATTTTAACTACCTCATAAAGTTTAATCCATAACAATGCATCATATTTCATAGAGTGTTTCGAATGTAAAATCTTAATCTGTAATGCTGTCAGAAATATGTGTTGGAGTACAAAGTATAGTATCTGTTTGTAGTAGCACTTCATTGAAATACTAAACATTAAGTAGTTCAAATGTTTACTCAAGTACTTGAGTACATGTAGTTGTCTGTATCCCACTAGTGGTAACAGAGTACATTTTCCTTTTAAAGGATCCAAATACCTCTTTGGCAAAAAGAGTGTTTCCATCACTCTCCATCTTTGTTTCTGCTGTTTCTTCTCGTCTTTGGTTGTGTTAAATGTCACGTGTTGTTCACCTTGAAGCACTTTTTTTTGTCACAAAACTATTGTTTAAAACGTTACAAATCATTTCTTAGTTTCTGGTTGACGTATTATTACAGTAGGGCCTAGCCTAAAAGTAGCCTTGAAGTAGTCAATGACTCCTCAGTGGTGACTATATATATAGACTTTGTTCTCTCATACTGCTTCTTCTCGTTTTGTGACACGTTGTTTAACAGTATCATTAGCATAATTGAAGAGTCAATTAAAAGTAGTTCATTTTGCCTCTGTAGTGACTATAATGCTTGACATTTTACTCCAAAGATATACTTGTATCAATGAGTTTATTTAACTGTTTTCCAGTAATTACAGAAATGAGAACGTCATGATTAAGTAAAAAAAAGAAAGTGGACAATATCACCTCACAATCTCCTAAATATTAAAGATTAAATTGAACCTACCCTGGGTTGAGGTGACTCATGGTTTTCAGCTCGAACTCTCTGTGAACAAACAAAGAAGATCTCAGGTGAGAATGACCGTGGGATTCTCCGGAAGACACCTGTGTGGACGTAAAGTCAAAAGGACCCCGGCAGAGTTGGTATAAAGTGTGTGGGTTAGTTGTCAGCTGAGAGGGACTGAAGCTGCACTTCTCTCAGAGCGGAACTGATGACACTCTCCGGTTGCCATGGAAGAGCACGTGACGATGCTGCCAATGGGGCTGGTTTCCACTTACAGAGAGTCCCACTAACATCCAAACCAGGATAACACCAGATTACACCACAGTACACTCACTCACACACTCTGAAGCACGTGTTTTTAGACAGATTAATACTACGGTTACTTCAATTTATTTGTGATTTATTTACTTCTTCTAAATTCCCTGGAGTAGTAAAAATGCTGTAACGCTTTAATCAGTGGTGGAAGAAATACTCAGAGCCTTTACTTTGGTGAAAGTGACCTTAGGGTAAAAATAATTACAAGTAAAAGTCCTACATTCAAAATCCTACTTAAGCAAAGTACATAAGTATTGTTATCCAAATGTACTCAAAGCATCAAAGTACAAGTTCTTGATCTGCAGAAAAGTGGTCCCTGTCTCTGATATATTACTATAAATGTCATTATTGTTAATACTGATGCAGCATCGTACTGTGATAGTTGAGGTGGAGCTAGCTACTGTAGATTAAGTTTAGTAACCTGCTGTGGTAACTAGTTACTGCAGCTGTCAGACAGATTTAGTGGAGTAAAAATGTAAATATTTCACTCTGAAATAAGGTGGAGTAGAAGTGTAAAGTATCGCAGAAAATGGAAATACTATATATATATATATATATATATATATATAAAAAAAAATATATATATATATATATATAAATATATATATATATATATATTTATATATATTTATATATATATATATAAATATATATATTCAGTTTACCAGGATGAGCTTGAACCGCTGGTCCTCTGTGGCCCTCTTGTGGAAATGTGGAGAACTGTTTTTAACAGGACACACCACCGTATTCACATTTTCTTTTAGTGTATGGACAATACACAAGCCACGTCTGTCATGAAACTCATTAGAACTACATTAACTCTATACAATAGATCATCATGAATGATGTTTAATCTGATCGCATTTTTTGTTTTAATATGTTTCTGAAACATAAGTGTGGCGGCTTTGCTTCCTGCTGTCCATCGTGTCTCAACTGTCTTGATATTATGTTGGAAGTATCACACAATACGTCAAATATAGTCTTTGAATTGTTTTTGGCATAATGTGCTCATTCTCATAATCAATTGAAGTGTTGCGTTCTAGAGTCTCAGCATGCGTCAAAGCTTGGGAGTCTTTTTACTCGAGGATCACTGATGAGTACACTGGGAAGGAAGAGGACAGGATTGCTCTGTGCTTCTGTCTTTTGGTGGACATCCTGTTCAAAATATGCAACAGCAGTGATATATATATATATATATATATATATATATATATTACAGTCTTTTTCAAGTCATGACCATCTGCATCTGAGACACAGGTTTGAGGTTTTTCTTACAAAAGACGATGAACAAGAAACACAGCAGAGTCAGACGCATTGACCTGTATGTGTCACTGTGAAGGGACACACACAGCACATGAATGGTTGACATGTTTAGTGCCTTAAAGACAAAAGCTTTGTGATTCAGTTAAACTTTTACTGAACTTTTGGGAACTTTTATTGATTCTAATTGGGATACATCAAGTAGTACAGCATGTGAACAGCAATATGAATGACTGCTGTGCTAATAATCATCCTCATCCTCAATCATCACAATAAAGAACATTTATTAATGTTACCCTGCTTCAAGGTTACATCCATCTTCTATACTTTTATTTCCTCAGAATATCTTGACAATATAAACAAATAAGGAACGGATACAGTAAAGTAAGAGCTAATTGAATTAAATCAGCTTCATTTGATTTATCATAATTACCATTAATACTTTCCCCCAATTTCTCTATTCTCTGTTGACTGGCTGAGCTTTGCATGGTGGACTCAGACTGAGGTTGGTGCTCATTTCCACTCACCAGCATCGTCGCATCGCTCTCTTTTTCCTCTAGTTTCACACCAGGACGCCGACACACACACCTGTGGATGTTTGAGACGACCAGGCTGCCCGAACCCAGAAGAAGAGAGAAGCAGAGAGTGGGATGAGAGGGCAGAGGAACAAAAGAAATGTTATTTTACTGTTAAATTAGTGGTAAAATAAGTATCTGTTTTGATAAAGAGTCTCGTTTGTGTAGCCACAAAGGTTTCAGTTATAAGACATTTCACTAAAGAACTATCAGAGCAGTTATTATTCTGATAAAATAGAATAAGAGTACAAATTACACACAATTAGAATACGTTAATGTAGTTTCCTTATAAGAAAAATGGAGGAATATCCATACGACTACTACTGACTACTACTGTTGTTATTGGTATTCTGAAGTGTAACAAAGAGTAGTTGACAGCAGGTTGATGTGTCCACTGCCAACTCAAGATACACATGAGGTAGCGTGTGAATGATAAATGTGTGCTGTGAAATGTAATAAGACTCTTAGACCACAGTAATCTAAGATCTTATCAAAGTAGAGCTAAAAACACCTATTGCATGTCAGAGCATTTCATCAATCATCAGAGCTGCGTAGAACGTGCTTTGCGGAGATGAATCCCTTCTAACCTTCCTTCTGTACAGATGTGCACTACAGCAGGTCTCTCTCCCACCAAGCAGTGGACATGAACGAGGACAAACAGCCAGGTAGATAAACATTCACTACCTGTCAAGCAGGTGGAATTGAGATGGATATGCCGCAATAAACACAGCAATCAAGGCAGACATATTCACCGGCACTGAATGCCTAATACACAACCTAAGTCTTAAAATAACAATTAACGTAGAAATGGAAGTGGGGTGATTATAAATTCCATTCAGGAAAGGGGTCTTAGCTGTAAGCTGGGAGGTGGCAGGGAGATGTCGGGGAGTCATGCGGCTCTGAGATGGGGGGGCAGCAGTTTTTGCAATCAGCGTTAAATAGAGCAGTTTTGTGCCTGTGTGATTGTCAAGTGGGCCATTACTCGTTGATAAGAGCACTTTTTCCTTATGTGGCTCTGATTGGGCTGAGCATGCTGCTCCCTCTCGCATGCTGTCCCAATGCAATCAGGCCCCTCTTTCACCGCACTGCCATTTTCACTGCTGTGATTTCCACCCAATCCCCCATCGGCCCCCAGCCAATGCAACTCCCCCCCCCCCCCCCCCCCCCCGCCGCCGCCCAACACCCCCCTGCACCGCCGCCCCCGTCCCTCCCTCCAGCACCCCAGCCTCCCCCTACAGATTCGATGAGTACCCATTTACAGCAAGGAGAAAAGGTCATGCCAAACTCGTTGTGTCAATTGTAAACCACCCCAATTCGGACTGATTTCAATGAAATAAATGAGTAGGTGCAGCCCCGGAGAAAGCAAAGGTCCATGTGGAAGTAGCAAATTAGGAGATTCTGTCAGAGGCTCACCGGGGCCAAACGCTCAACGCTTCTCTCCCACATTCCTTGTTCTGTCTGTATTTTAGCAACCTGTGTGTCTTTTTTAAATGTGACTTTTACAAACAATTCCTCACTTTAGATATAGAAACATGCTCAACGGTGACAATTTTGGATCCGGTAAGAATGAAAAATGTGCTGATGCAATGAACCTTAAAAGTGATCTTAAATAGATATATTTCACCATTATGTATTTGTGAGAGTGTTTCTGATTATCATAGAAACAGTACTGTGCTCTACTTCTTAATTTGATAATCGCCGTCTTTCATGTTCTTTGTTTCAGCACTTATGGTACTTTGTTAAGTGTTTTGTTGATATTAGCTTTACTTCCTCTTTGTTTGGGGCCTCAGAGGCTCCACTGATAAGAACAATTATTTTATTTTTATTTTTTTACATTTTTAAATCGCTAAATGTTGAAAGTTATCTAAGTGATTACTTTTCCATTTGCCACAAACAGGACTTGCACGTTTGATGAAGATGACGAAATACAGAAATGTCCAAATAAGGAACTATTACACGTTTTATAATAAATATACAGGTTTGCCAAAGAGTACTTCAGAGACAAATAAATGTTTGGGGTCAATTAGACGTCTAACCAGTCTTTTTCTGTATAGCATGATTCTGATGTCAGTTCAAAATAATGTTTATATGCAATTCTCATAAAATCAGGGAAAGCCATGAACTGATTAACAATTATGAAGTATGTTTTGGATGTGTTAAAGGATTTCCAGGACCCCAAAATTAACATTAGGATTAAGACCAGTGCTTTAAAAAGTTATGTTCATCACAATATCATTCTTTAGTTCCCTATCTCTCTCACAAGACTTCAAATAATGAGAAAACTACAATTAAAATATGCTGTTCAAGCAGCTTTTGGTACATGTGCCACAATGTAACACTGTAAGTTTATAAAAGCATAATTCTCCAAAGCTGCGTCTGCATATTCTCAGAGCTTTACCATCGCAATCACTGACCTACTTTTTACATCTCATATTGATGGAGTATTTATAGATCATACTGTAAATACAGCAGAGCAACAGAACGACTTAGTAAGAATTGTTGACAGATGAGACATTGTTTTTGTCTGGTCCACATCACGCAAAACATTTCAGAAGTGAGCCGTGCAACAGTTACACACTCAGAGGTACATCTTTCCCAACATCTGTGGTCATATCAGGCATTCTACAGATGGTGCATTGGAGCGATAAAGACTTTAATGTCTGAGAAAGGATTCGTCTTTTCATGATAAGGTATTACAGGTAGGTTTTATTTCTTTTGATATCATTATACTTTGCAGTAAGGCCTTGGTGGCATTACATCTCTCCTCTAACCTTTGACCTCTCCAAAAAAAAAGGGTTTTACAGGATTTTTTTAATACTTTGAATTGTTCAAAGAGCTCTGCAGCAACAGGGACTGAGGGAGGAGTGGCTGCTTCGGTGAACTGTCTGCTCTGCCATGTTTGAGATCTGTTATCTGATAAAGAGCATTCATCTCCACCAGGTGGAACAGGACACATCTCGATGGAGGCACGCTAACTCCTTTATATCCCGCTGAGATGGTGCGATACGGACGCAGACTCATGCCGGTGCAGGTCGGCCTGTTATCCCCTCAGAGGACAGAAAATAGCCTTTCGCTGTTTGTGTGTGTATGGCGGTTGGGATGGAAGGGTGTGTGTGTGTGTGTGTGTGTGTGTGTGTGTGTGTGTGTGTGTTTGGTGATGATGGGTGGGATTGCGTGAGCGACTGGGTTGAATGAGTCTGTGAAAAGATAAAAAGAGTATAAGCAAACTGTGTGTTTTCTTTCAAGTAACCCAGAGAGTTTGTTTATGAGACTCCTGTACTCGTCATCCCTGTAAAGTATCTGCATGACCCCTTATAGAGAATAAGGGCCGACAGCGTCCCCCTCCACTGCTTGGATGGATATTAACAGTTAACGAGATTTGCATACAGACTTTAAGCAGGTGGGCGGCCTGATTTTCTGTTTTGGGATGATGCAACATCACTCAGAGGGCCAAAGAGCAGCGGTGGAAAGTACTTGAGTACATTTACTCAAGTACACTTAAACCTTGTATTTAGCTGACATTGACTTTACTTCCTCGTCGTTTGGGTTCCTGCAGACCACTGCTGTAGATTCAAAATAATTACAAAATCAAACAATATCTTTCCTTTACTGACTTTTTTTCTTTTCTTCAGATTTTTATACACAAAATGTAGAAATATATTCAAGTGGTAACCCTTCCTTTCACCATACTGGGCTTGGGCATTTAATAAGAAAGCAGAAATAAAACATAATTCTGCAACATAAATTATGCAGATTTATTTTCAGATTTTATTACAATGTTTAATTCTTCTTCTTGGGAACTAAGGAATCAATTTCTCTCTTTAGGCATCCTTAAGTTACTCATATAGAGGTTGCCAGTATTGCTTCGCTCTAAGGGGTCTAGGACCAATTAGATTGGAACTACACTGCCCTAACAAGTTAATTAATTTATGCATGGTCTCAAACTGTAAATGAAATACATAAAGTTTTAGTAGCCTAGAAGTACTTTAAGTTCTACGAAGTGAAGTCAGTGAGACTCAGAGAGAGCAAACAGTTGATGTAGCCTTCAATAAACAGATGTTGCTCAAAGATATTATAACGTTCGTGGGCTAATTATATACAGTCTATGCTAATCACCAGTGGAAGAAGTATTCCGATACATAGGCCTACTTCCTGACAAGTAATAGCGATACAGTAAAATGTTTACTTAAGTAAAGTATTATCAGCAAAATCCATTAAAAAATAAGTAGTATCCTGGATCGTGGATGATTCGTGTTAAGTTGTAACCTGTGGTGGAGCTAATTTTAAGTATTTTATATCATATTGTGTAGGTAAATGTATAATAATTCATCATATTCTATTAGATAACCATGTTTTGAATATAAAAATAGGAAAAATTAGTGACTAAAGCTGTCAGATAAATACTATAGTGCAGTAAAAAGTACAACTTTGCCCTAAGAAATGTATAAAGTAGTAGTAAATAAGTATAATTAAAACACTCATGTTAAGTAGCTACAATATCTCAAAAATTATAATTATGTATGGTACTTGAGTAAATGTACTTTCACCACTGGTTAATGTTATTAACTTCATTAGGCTGCCTTCAGGAGGTTTACCTGAAGGCAAACTGAAATTCCAATGAGAAATGGATCAGTAAATATCAATAACAATAGAAAACAATGACAAGACTTTGCATTATTTCCCCAAACCCTCAAATCTCACAATAAGTTTATTTCCCAAAAGGGAGGCGCGGCCACAGAGGACAGGGAAATAGGAATTATGGTCCGCCCTCTGGAAGCAGCTCACACAGACACACAGAGGAATCCTGGAGGAGAGAGAAAGAATAACAGCACTTTTACTTTGAAACTGGGGAAGCCTCACACTCCTGGACTCAGACATGCGCTGGAAAAGTGAAGTCAAAGTAGAGTGTTGCGTCGTTAACGAGACAGAAAACGGATTTCTGTTGTCCAACGATGAGGTGAGTCATGCAAATGAAAGACGGACGTTGTCATCAGCAGGTCGAGGTGTGAGTCAGTCGGTGCGTAAAACCGAGTCGCAGATTAAATAAATACTAATCGAAATTGCTTTGCCAATTAAATTAAAGTGGGCTTCCAGTAAAGTCGGTGTAGCCGGCCCTCCACAGGCTGACAGCTCAGTATTTTCACAATTTTAAGAAATGTCGAAGAAAATTACCCCTCCCCTGAATTCTGCAATTAAAAACTCAAGTAGTTAATGAGACCTCTTCACCTTTTGGTTGCCCCGGGTAGACGTTTGTGGCGAACTTAGCCTTTTTAATTGCTGTTATTAAAAAAATCAAACCCCTTTTCCCACCCCGAGACCTCGCGCTGTTTTGTTTCTGATTGACACGTGAAATTGGTGCGTCGGAGGGGTGTTTAACCACAGCGCGCGCGCGCATGCAAGCGAGCAGTTGCTGGCTCACAAATGCAGATCTCAAGAACATAATGCACATAAGGATAAGTATTAGCTCAAGTGTTGTCTGTTTATGTACGTAATGGCGATCCTTCTCTTTTAAATGTCATTGTGGTAATCGTCC
Source organism: Cebidichthys violaceus (assembly GCF_023349555.1). Taxonomy (NCBI): domain Eukaryota; kingdom Metazoa; phylum Chordata; class Actinopteri; order Perciformes; family Stichaeidae; genus Cebidichthys; species Cebidichthys violaceus. The sequence continues at coordinate 2,091,176 of NW_027176561.1, forward strand.
GCGTTGTCATGGTGAAAAGTGAAAGGCATGATATTTATGGGATGGCGCGGGGGGCATTTAAGGCAGCTGCGACCGTCTGACAGACCTGCATCCTCTTCCCAACGTGTAGCTTCTCGTCATGTGCGAAGATTGCAAAGGAGACGAAGAGCTGCTAGACAAATGCACTGAGGACAGGAGAGACATTATGGTAGGAACTAAAAACCTATTCTCCAAAACAGGTCGAGGGCGAACGAGAGGCCATTGTGTTTTTTTTATTGACGGATACAGTTTGACATATTCTTGACTGTGGACAACAAAATGAAAACACTTTCGGCAAATATGAAGAATATTTCTGATAGACCTAAAATCAGCATCTAAGATCAGCTAACTTTATTTTAGCTAATTAGGCAACGAGTGAGACAAATTCAGTTTGATTTAGGGTTAGGGTTGTCATTCAGTTAGTGATAACAGCTTCTAATATTATTCTGTAAACTAACTTTATTTATCACGTTTTAAGATAACATATTGACACATATTTAATCAAATTGTGTTGAGCCAGAAAAACTAGAATCTGAGTTTTTTCTTTTTTTTTTTTTACAGTTTTTCATGAAGTTGGTGAGCTGAGTTCAAACACGTTATGTATGCTGTTTAGGCTACACTGTACCGTATGTACGGGGTGGACGCGCATAATTTTCTAACCGCACGTCTGATCCCCTCAGGGCGCGCCGGTGGAAGTTTTGGATGAGGACGCGTCGTCGCTGCAGGCGATGGCATCGGCACCTCTGTTAGGCAGAGCTGTGTGTGCGAGCTGCAACGGGGAAATTGTGGATAAATATTTATTAAAGGTAAACACTTTTTTTTTTTCCAAGGACTGCTTTTTTTAAATTTTGGATCATGAGTTTTTTTTCTCGGTTGCTTTTGGATGTCTTTGAGTTTTAAGGCACGCGCAGGTATCCATACAGACCTTACACCGTGATTGACTTCTGCTGATTTAAATTGATCCCGTCTCTGCTTTAGGTTAACGACTTGTGCTGGCATGTGCGCTGTCTCTCCTGCAGCGTGTGCCAAACCTCACTTGGCAGCCACACGAGCTGCTACATCAAAGAGAAAGAGGTGTTCTGTAAACTGGATTACTTTAGGTATGTGCATCGACTGTTATCAGCGCAGCTCAAACGACAACCACAGCTATCGGAACGAAATAATTTAAAGAAGCGCTTAATAATTAATATATTATAATGCATATTGAGGAATATTAATTGCAATAATAACAGTCGCAAGACTTGACATTTCACTTTGCTTTGAGCTGGATATTTTTTAAAACTTTTTTTGTTTTATCTTTATTTTAATTCCAAACAAAATGTTGCTGAGCAAAGGATGTATGACTTCTATACGAGGAGACGAGACTATTGCTCTTTGACTAATTCCATTTAACACGGACTACTTTATCTCAAAATTTAACAAAGGCAGCTGCATGTCAGAGTGTTTATCCAGTGGTCCAGGTTCAATTCTAGACTTATTCTGCTGGATAAAAAAGTTCAAAATAAAGATGCCTTTAAACGCCCTCGGGTCAGCTTCAGCATGCGGGTGTCTAATTTGCGTGACCTTCACCTGCAGAAGATTCGGCACCTGGTGCGCGTGCTGCGGCCGGAACATCCACTCCACAGACTGGGTCCGCCGGGCTAAGGGCAACGTGTACCACCTGGCCTGCTTCGCCTGCTTCTCCTGTAAGAGGCAGCTGTCCACCGGGGAGGAGTTCGCTCTGGTGGAGGAGAAGGTGCTCTGCAGGGTCCACTACGACTGCATGCTGGACAACCTCAAGCGGGCCGTGGAGAAGGGTGAGCCGGCCGGCCCGGTGTCCGCTGAAACACTCTTGTTTTTACTTGAAGTCATTTCCAATTGGAGGCCGGAAGAGTAACTTAAATTACTTATGAGTATGTTCCTCCAGATCTGTTATATTTTGACATAAAAAGACACAATATTTCCTTTTATCTTTAAAAGAAAAAAATATATATGCATCACAAAACTCAGATTTTTAAACTAATGCAATTTGAGATGAAATGTATTAAAAAGGCCTAATCTGAACACACAGTGGTTTTCCAACATGTAGGCCCTATATCATGTCGTGAGAATCTATTTAAAATTAAAGTGAACTTGTCCCAGACATTTTTAATGGCTTGGTTTATTTTTTATTTAACAGGTTTAAAATATACTGTATTTCAAATAAACAGATTTCTTAATTCTGTGCTGAACATTTCAATTTGTTTTAATCTGAATATCTGCTCTTGTTGCAGGAAACAATGTTAACATGGAGGGGGCTGTGCCCACTGAGCAGGAGATTAACCAGCCCAAACCCTCCAAGAGAGCACGGACCAGCTTCACTGCCGACCAGCTGCAGGTCAACCTCCATCCTCACATAAAACCGACAGATAGATACATAATAAAATATACATAATAGAATTATTCTGTCATTTATGGCCTAAATAACTGAGCCTAAAAACACACTAGCCCCATCCTGTTGTGTTATTTCATTATAATTACAAATTTGTGTAATTAAGATTTAAGTTACAGGGTAAAACTAAAATAAGGTGTACATTTTAATAAACTTTTATAAATGTAGTACAGCATTTATTTTAATAAAACAGACGTGATGCAGGCAGAATGCCACAAACAAGGATGCTGGCTTTAAAAGAATAGCCTTCTTTTACAGTTTTTCCTCACTTAATAATTATAATTATGTTGTATTGTTCAGAACGCTATAAATTAATGTCCAAAATTACCCATTTTTTTATTTCCTGTTCAGTGTTTTTTTTATTCACATGTATAAATCTGTATAAATACATGTATTATTTATTAACAGCAGTGCTTGTGATACAGATAACCTTGGTCAAATCTCCACACAGCAGTTAAACAGGCATTTCCTCACGTGACAACAAAGTAACCCTGTGTGATGTTTCAATCGCGTTCTTTTACCTCTGAACATGCAGGTGATGCAGGGACAGTTTGCTCAGGACAACAACCCCGATGCCCAAACGCTGCAGAAGCTGGCGGAGCAGACGGGCCTCAGTCGAAGAGTCATACAGGTCAGTGGAGGAAATGGATGATGTAATCTACAGTATGATCCTCCTACTTAGAGAGAGGAGAGAGTTAAACATAACCACTATATGCTGGTTAAACATGTACAAAACCAGAAGAAAACATAAATTATAGCATTAAACATACTTGTTTATGCTTTAAAATAATACTTGTTTGTGTAAAACCTTATTTAAATGTTTTGTATGTGAATAGCCAGCTTTGCACATCATCCATACTATGATGCATTATTGGTTTATGATTATTGATGTATTATTGTGCATTTTAAAATAGCTGCTTGAGGTGAAGCTATAGTTTTAAATACTTTAAATTATGCTGGACAGTTTGATCCACAGCAGTGCATTGTATTTCAAATATAAAAATATGAATTGACAAAGTAACTGTTATGTACAAAGTACCTCAATTTCCTCTGAAGCCACACAATGGGAGTGTTTTAACATAAGTAGTGGCAAACTCTCTGTAAGGTTATTTAGTTTACGGAGCTGTGGTTCCAGTCGCACAGCTTTAAATGAACGGTTGTGAGACAGTTTCCAATGGTCTGATAGTGACGATGGTTTTCCTCACCGGGGGCAGAAGTGACTCCTCCACTGTCACAGCATGAGATTTCTTGGCTGAGAGATAAAAGCTCGTACGGATTACAGGCGATCGTAAACCCCACACTAATCATCTCTGTGCTTTGTGACGATGGATGCTTCTGTCACGGCTTGTTACGACCAAACGTATCCCTCCTCGTCCCGTACAGGTCTGGTTCCAAAACTGCAGAGCGCGCCACAAGAAGCACGTGAGCCCCAACCACACCTCCAGCACCCCCATGAGCTCACTGCAGTCCAGCCGGCTCTCCCAGCCCACCCTGACCCCCGAGGAGCTGCAGTACACAGCGTACGGTGGCCCGGAGGGATCAATGCTCTCTGCGCTACACTCCTTCATAGACAGTGAGCCCCAGCCTTTTCATGATTTTTACTATATGACAAATTCCTATTTTAACATTTGAAATATTATATTGTTATGGCTTATTTCAATTTAACTATATCTTAAGTATTGCGACTAACAAAAGGCACTAATGAAGGTCGCCTCATGATCTCCTTCTTTATGTGATTGAACCTTTGGCTCTGAAGAGAGTGAGTCAGAGAAACAGATAAGCGTTAAGTTATTTGCTGATGTTTTTAGGTTATTTAAGTAACATTTTAAAAGTCTATTCTAAGGTTGAGAGCATTGGTGATTTTTCTAAAGTATCAGGTTACAGCAGGGGTCGGCAACATTTTTGACATGTGGTGCCAGTTTAACATTTTAATGTTACAGTTTAAAAACAAAAACAGTTTAATTATGACACTACATCAAAATTTAAATCTCCAATGGTTCTGTCATTTCATACCATCCATATAGGCAACGTGCAGAGCAACATTATTTACAAACATTTTTCCTCCCATAATCAGGTCATTGTAATTCGTCCACCACCTCATCATCAACCCTACGAATTTTCCACCAATCTTCAGGAATAAACCTAACAAATTCTAGGCAATGAGTAGCAGCCAATCAGAGGCAGAGCAGGGCGGGTCTTGGCCTAAGGTTGCCTATGGGTTATAGGATGAACATCGAAAAAGATGTCCGTCCGGAAGGCCACAGTGCACATCACTGCTCATGATGCAAACCAGTGTTGCTGCTTCTACAAATATATAATAATAATAATGATAATTATAATTTGTCACTTTCTGTATTTTTAAGGAAAATACTACAAGTCACCAGGAGTTTTAATAGAAAAAATAAAAGCTTTCACAATTACAACTGCTAGAAAAATGGACATTTATTTTTTGAAAATGAATGATGTCTAAATTAAAATTATATATATATATATATATATATATATATATATATATTTGTAAATATTAATATAATTTTTGGAAACTGTAATGACTCCAGTGCTCTCTGTGCTTGCCCACAGTACACTCCCCTCCATCCATGTTTCAACCGCTGCTGCCGGCCCACGCCATGACCTCCCTGCCTGTGTCTCACGCCTGAGCTGCTCTCTCTCTTTCTCACACACACACACACACACGCACACACACACACACGCACACACACGCAGCAGCCTCAGTCATCCACCAGCGGTCGGCCGTCATTAGCGGCCGCAGTATTCAGATCTTCATGGTAAATATGAATTAATTTCAAGTGAACCATAAAACGTTTCCTTTTCTTGAACGGCCAGTAATTCATTACATGTTGACCTTCTTTGAAAACACTTAACTCGCCGTATCATGGATGACTATAATTTGTACTGTATAATGTGAAAATGGAAAAGTTTCAGTGTACATCATTGGATTGTGACATATGACATCATAGATTTATATTTGTTTGTGTAGTTGGTGACACAGTTTGACCGTGCTACTCTGAGTCAAAGACACCAAAATGACCCAAAATGTCAAATCATTATGAAGGTGAACTTGAAATTGTTTATATAACAGTGTTTGGATATTGCAATTTAATTTATTTATTGTATGTGAAGTCTGTTTTGTAAAATAAATGTCTAATTTCACAAACCTGCGCTGAATGAATGAAAACAGATATCTAGTGATCCGGTGACAGCGGACATGCTGCAGTGGTTAGAGCTGATTGTGCATTTTCAAAATTTGGCAACAAAGTACATGCATTGTAAAAAAAACAAAAAACTATTTATTGATTAAAACAGAAATAACAAAACATCTACTATTTAAATACAATATACTCTGCTGGAAACACATGCAACCTTTACTATATAAATAAATATATGACAGAGGCATTTATCCTGTCAGCTTTCTGCACAAATGAGCCAAAATAAATAAAAGCGGTTGGAGTATTGACAGGTTTGAGCGCTGCGTCTCCAGAGTTTCACTTTTAAGAGTCTGCGGTAAGAAAACTGATGCAGGTTCTAGCGAGGAGAGCAGATTTACTTGTGTCTACTTGTTGACTGTGGTTGACCAAAAGAATCTAATTTACAGACATGCGAGGGAGGGGGAAGGAATATAAAACCACTTTTTACTTCACTTATCAGATCTCAGGTATTCACCCTCATGGGAATGAAACTAAAAACCTGAACCATGACCATAAAGATCCACAATTCTACCGGTGTAGTTATTCAGTATAAACAAAAGGAACAACAACATGCGTATACTCACTGGTAATGTGCCACACTGAGCGCTACATGCATCATTTCTCTCCTTTCAAATACACAGGCACAGTTGTTTTGCTTTTACTGAATGGTTACATGGTGCGTGTCCCAGCGTGTTCAGCTCAGATGGAGGCAGGAGTGAGAGCGGCGCTGTCACTCTGAGGCCCCCGTGAGGGCCGATTCTCAGGTTTGACAAACACGCCACGAAGATACAAGCATGAGTCACATCTCAAGGATCTGAAAGCGAACATCATTTCAAGTGACGCATGGATCCATTCAGGGAAAAAAGGAAAACACCAGCGGAAGTTTGAAGTCTGTGAAACACAAGGACACAGCAGCTGTACCACTCATTTATTTCATCAGTCATTTTACCAACAAGGTGGTGACGTCCAAACCTGCAAATCAAACCTCTTTGCAGAGAACTTTCTCCAGAGTTTCCAGATTCTGATTCAAGGACAAAAAACTAAAAACGGCTGCATCCCCAACAGGATTGCATCAACTAATCAAAAATGTGGTCAAAGAGACTGCATCGTCCACACTAGTGGCTCACCAGTAATACCAACATTCAAACTGACATCAGTTGTGTTGCATGTCTGAAGCCAGAAATGTGCTTTGACGTAAAAAAGCAACAATGTGAAAACGGTAAATAAAAAAATACAAAAACACAACCTGATAAACAGAAAAGGTTCTGGTCGAATAACACTTTAGTAACGCAACAATACTTCCCATGGACCAGCTCCACTTTGGATCAACACCATGAGCAACAGTGATGAAACAATTTAACGTTGTTTAAACTGAAGTTCACGACTTCGACAAGAAATGTTGCCGTTATGTTTTGTTCAATCCTCAGAATTAAGGTGATACTCTACCCAGATCTATCTTGGCAGAAGCAAAGACTGAAGTGTCGTACTTCATAGGGAGCACAGTGGTTGTTTATGCTGGGTATTAAACACAAAAAGGATCATAGAAACATCTCAAACCTGGGAGAGTATCACTTTAAGAGCACTCAACGTAATGGTAAGCACGAGTAACACGTCAAGGTTCTGTGTTCTTTGCTGCAGCTGAGAATAAACCTGTGACTTTATGGTCGTGTGACGTGCTTCCAAAGCACCAAACACAACATTCCTCATGCTTCACCTTCCATTCATAGCCCTAACAGTGAAAAGCCATCGCTGGCTGCTGAGTATCCCTTCAACAAGTTCTATAAAAATGTCAACAATTAAAAGCATCTTCAAATGTAAATTATGTAGCTGCAGGATGCAATTAGACCCTCAATGTGGAGTTTCTGAGACAAAAAGGCACTTAAAGAGTGAAGCACTGTGAACTGCTCCTTGGCAGTTAAATATATAAACAGTGGACGCAAATACGTTTCTCAATGTGAGACAATATGAGGTCAAAAACTGTGATAACACAATACACAGGTGAGCTGGCGTTTGACCATTTCATGGAAGAACTAGTTCAGTCAGCTGTAGCATTCACATCTCAACAACTGTACACATAAAACGTCTGGTGATGAATGGCGCCACTAAGTGGTGAAAACCAGCAACTACAAGATATTAAATGACATTTACCACAATCTCAATAAAGAAAGAAATCACTCATTCCAATAGGAACTTAGTGTGAAGTATGACTGTGGCTGTATAAAACTATACATATCAATATATGTCTGTTATAACTATAACATAAAAAACTATATATTTACAAGAACTTGGTGTGACATTGTACACCATCCAATAAAAATACTTTTGTATACAAACTAGTGAGCTATAAATACAAACTAAATATCAAGTCCATAAATCATTAGTATAGAGTTAGTTAGTCCATTATAGTGTACAGTTGCAACTTGTGTACACTTCAAATACATTTGGCAAAATGCTTACTGCCACATGTACCATGCTTTGCTCTCGAGCGTTTCTTTGGTCTTTCCTCTATCTCCTGCCGGGCGTCTGAACGTTTTTCTTGTTGACGATATTCATCAAGGTTTTGTCCATGTAGAAGGGCCGGTGGGGAGAGCCGTCGTTCGCCTCCAGATCCCACACTAGGAGGCAGCAGTGGCGACAAAGATTAAATCTCAGATGCACTGGACAATACTTAAAACATTTATGTTTATTCCAAAACAATTTATTCACATTTTTCATTGGATTTCATTGATAAAAAAATGCTCCTATACAAAAAGAACACTGAATAACCTCCAGATAGATGCGTGTAGTATACTTAGTATTAAAACAGCAATACATCCGAACCATCCAATAAAAAAATTACCAAAAATGGCTTTGACATCCTTATATAAACTGTATCGCAAAAGGTTCCTGGTGTTGGGGCTAAAACCACAGATTCAGAGGAACATCTTTTTTTTTTTCTTCACAACTAGGCACATAAACTAGTGGCTGCATTCAGAAGTGTCCTGAAAACTGTCAGGTTCTGTTCAGATTCTAAGCAAAAACCATGAAATGTCTTTTGAAGTCTTGACCTCCCACAAAGTCTCTGGTTTACAGTACGTTTATGAGCATGATGGGAATGATTGCGACCTTTTTTTCCTTAATGATGAAAAATCAGAGAAACCTGTTTTCGCTAAGTGCAGAATTACACACTATTTTTGGATGTGTGCGTTAGTGTTAGTATAAATACGGTGGATCAAAGCAACCTATAAAACCGATGGTAAACATCAACAGCCAGCAACATAATCATGCTCGACAGAGGAAATAAATCACATGGTTCTCTTCCCATATGTGAAAGTGCATACAAAACATGATTTCACACGAGAAGACCAAAGTGCGACAAGAGGGTGTTCCGTAACGCCGCCTCTTTTTCATGGTGAGGCCATACGCCGTAGTCCATCAGTGGCATCTGTACATCTTAAGGTCCTTTAAGTTTGTTTAATGCAAAAATGCTCTTATCATATTCATCTCGGTCTGTGCGTCCGTCCTGCGAGTTGACACGTACCCTCTCAGTAAGGCAGAGGTCAGCAGAGAATACAGAGAAGGAAAGGAAAATAAGCGTGGCAGAAAAAAAGGCAAGTATCTGAGTTTGGCTCAAGAGAGGAAGTAAACTGGTCTTTTCTAGTCCCCCGAGCCTTTTTCTGGGAGGAACTGAAGTAAAAGCGTGTCCTTTTATGTCAAGACCATCCCCGACCAGGCCGGGATGCGTCCAGTTTTGATGCTTAGCCCTACAGTACTCGCTCTCGAACGTCCGGACCCCTCACACTTACAGTAGATATGGAGAAGTGAGTGAGAGAGTTCAATTAAAAAAAAAAAAAAAAAAAGTCTGCACGTCGCTCAGGAGGCAGCGCATAATTTGGCACCCTCCTCTCCTTTGCGCAGGATCTTGTGCAGGCCAGGAGACATGTAGTAAGGCCTGGAGGGAGAACCGTCGTTCCTCTCCAGGTCTTCACCTGAGACCAGGTAGCCGGCACAGCGGAGGACAGGGGGAGCAGGAAGAGCAGGAAGAGCACACAGAGTGATAGCCAGAAAGAGAAAGCAAAGCAGAGACTTAGTAGAGATAAATACTCAAAAAGGCCGTGCAGGAATTAAGAGAGCCGAGTGAGCGGGAGCCAGCTTCAGTTGTCATTTAGGGTCAGTTTTAAAGAAGGAAGGAGTTAAATTTAGCAGCTGACGAGCTACTAGACATTTGATCTTTAACCATCGTAGCAGCGCTCATTACAAGTAGTCATACTTTCACATTGTGTCATGTAAATTACTGAACGAAAACCCCAGCATACTTACAAAAGCACAGGAACAACGTGTCCACACACATCGCATAGACGTTAAAAAAGCCATGTGCAATCATGTAGGATCCAAATATCACCGTCTGGAAGAATCAACAGGTCGAAGTCAGTCTACACCGTCAACGTGTTTTATTATGCCATCTGACGTGGCGTCACTTCCCACAATTAAGAAAAAAAAGATGAAACCCAGTGACCATTGTAATCTACGCCACAGAGACAAACGTCATCCCTCACACGTAACACCAGGAAGTGTGTGTTGTCTCTGTTGTGGGGACAGGTGAGGCGTTAGACATGTTGTCATGGAGGAGGAGGCCTACCTGCAGGTCTTCATGGAAATGAGCAGAGTCACCAAGAAACAAAACTACTTACACATTTAGAAGGCTTCATTTTAAATCAGTTCTAAATTATTAAATTGAATCAGTCATGCTTTGCAAAAAATGTGACAAATGTAAAGGCGGAAGATAAGCTATATGAATAATAAATACTATAATACATATATTTTAACACCAGTGGAAAAAAAGCAGAATAACTTTTCATACTGTTGCTCCAGCAGCCTTGTAATGTATCTCTACAGTTATTTAAACAAAACACAATTACACAAGCACTCTATTTAAAAGATGAAGGCTGAGCCAGAGACACAACATAGAGGAAGGAAGGTTCTGAGTAAAACTGAGCACCCCCGAGCGTCTGGACGAAATCTGTTGTGTGCAGAGTGAGTAGTCCAAGTCTGAATACAAACATACCTCCACCTCACAAAGAACCTAGGGTTCAGTCTCAGTTGTTATTGCTGGTACAATTACGCGTTAAAAAGCCCACATTTTGAATTCCTTACCAGAAGTGGGACCCAGGAGTAATTCAGGGATGGCACCTCCTCTTGAATGACAGGTATTTTACGTGTGAAGAAGAAAAATGCCAGAACACCTGAAAAAACATAAAAAAAAGCCTTGAAATGGTTCCTTTATAAACCTTTAAAGACCAAACATAAATACATAAAGGATTCTTGGATGAATCAACAGGGGGGTTTCCGACAGCAAGCAGCACAAATCATCCTAAAAAGCTCTTTAAAAACTGGTTGAAAGGGGAAACATTAAAGCCTTAAGAGCACACATACTTGTTCTGCTACATTTAGATCAATAAATCTTACATTAGTGAAACCTGAGGACAAATAGCTCAATATTTACTGTACAGGGATTTGCAAGGGCAACTACTAGGATTAATTGAATGTAAGAGATTTAAATCATTTTCACAGAGCAGCAGACGACCTTTGCAACAGTAAATTTAAACTCGAGCGGAAATAAGAGTATGTGAGGATGTGCACAGGAGAAATAACTGGGAGTGAGACGATTCATCATCCAGCTAACATTCAGGAGGATATCTCATCCCGTCTGTCACTTCACAGACTGCAGGGGACATGAAACTCACCAACACTTCCTGAAATAAGCAGTTTCCCCAAGAAGAGCAGAAAGTCTGTCACCTTGTCCAGGACAGCCACCCTACAGAGGAGGAGAGAACAGCCAGAGTGGAGGAGAGAGAGGCAGGCAATGTCACACACTGAGACGCCATTAAATACACGTCGAGAATGCTAACAAGCAAAAAGGTTCAATGCTCAAAACACACATCCTGATTGCTTCACAGAGTTATAAGCAAACCTACAAATCTTTTTGTCTTAGCCTGGCTTAGTTAATAATCTATACTCTGACCTTATTTTAGCAAACGGATCTACAAGAGAGGGCTTACCGAATAACGTTCCTCATCAAGAGGAAGAAAGCGTCCTTGGAAGAGGTGCAGAAGCTCTTTCCGTATATTGCTATCTGTTGGCGAGAGAAAAGTAGAGAGTAATGAAACGTTGAGAAACAAGCCAAGCCAACTAAAAACAGATATTTGCAATAAATCAGAGGTTTCTTAAACTCACCATAATGTATGCGTTTCTGTTTATGAACTTGATGAAACGTTCCAGGCACCAGAAGCAGCATTTGAGGCAGCAAAACACAAATCGAGCACATTTGTTTTGGGAACCTGCGGAAAAATCGTCAATTATCAACATCGCGTTTGAAATAACCATCAAATTGTGTACGATTTTGTGTTTTAAGAGTCACAGTTTACCTTTCAGTTTGTGATCCAGGTACTCTAGTACCACTCGGATAATCTGCACCACAGCGAGGATCAGAGAACCGAAGGCCAGAGAACCTGTGTGGTAACTGTGACAAGAGAAACCAAATAGAACTGATACTGGAACATTTGCGGAAGATTCTTAGCAGATTCAATAGATTGCTTGTATTGAGAAATGCTGTATTTATGAGACAAGCAGAATTTGACTTATATTCACACCAAACATGTTTAGGGGTAAAGAGGTACAATAGAACATGTCCTTACCGTATGGCTTGGCTAAAAGAGGAGTAGAGGGGGCATGCAGGGATGTCGTTGGGCTTCTTCAGGGCCCAGTAGTAGGAGGCGAAGGCCCCTGCCAGGGTGCACTGACCCAGCGCGATGGTGAAGTTGACCAGCCAGAGGAACACAAACAGGTTACACAGATGGAGGACCAGGATGTAGCGGTGGTACACACTCTCCCCACCGTAGAAGGCAAACATGCATTGTGACCCGGGGCACACTTTGGTCATGTTGCTCTGACTGAAGGTCTGAAAGAAAGCAACAGATTTGAGTCAGATGAGAGTATTGTGATCTCGTATTGAAGTAAATATTTCACGCTTAATTCATAGTGAGACAAACTACTCAATCACAGAAAAAAATTGTGGTGTCGCTTTTCTGTTCTTGGCTTTATCCTCCACTGTACCTCACTTTTGAACGTTAATGAATAATTTTTGCTAATGTATGAGGTAGTCCTGCATATATTAAAAGGTTGTGTGACCACATAACATATAAAAGCTTTTAGATTTCACAATTTCACATTACCTTAAACAAACCGGGGGGGGGGGGGGGGGGCAGGCAGAATGATGAATAACATTTGTCAAATAATCGTTCTTAGCAGTCAGCAACTAATGCAAACTCTATTAACATTAGAGCATTAGAGATTGATTCTAAGAACTCACTGCTAGCTATCACATTTGACTTGTAGGCAATAAGAAAAGCTATTACATTCACTTTGATTGATTGCAGACTGAGCAGGAAGTATTTAACAGAGCAAGAAGTGGAGGAGAAATGACAAGGTTACAAAAATGAAGAATGAGTGACACCAGTATTTCTCCAGACTTCATTGTGTAAGAGAGGGGAGGACTAACCTTTGGACTGCAGGTGAGGTTGGCATACATGCATTTATCATCAGCAGCTGTGACCTTGTAGACCGCGTTACCCGACGATGCTAAGAAGCTGAGGACAGACTAGTTAAGGGCAACACAAAGGGACATTTTATGCACACAGCACATCCCTAACTGCTGATAAAAGAGTCTGTTTTGCTGCTAGGTCTATTCTAAATGATTCACTGAGACACAAGAGCACAAGCTTTCTCCCAAAAACAAGTGAAAGAAGCACTATCCATGTTCTATTACTATACAATTAAAATAAATTCAGTTTTATTTGTCTAGTCCAATAGGGTTGATGATGTTGATGCATGGTCTGTTTACTCACAGGTTATTATATAAGACCTCGTGGATAACGTTAATGAACTTGATGTAGTGTGTTCCTACAGCAGAACTCTCTGAGTGAAACAGTTCATCAACGTAGCAGCAGTAAGGATACACTGCTGTGACGGCCCAGTAGGCGATGCAGATGGCCAGAAGGAAAAAGGTGATGATGGGGTAGAAGAGAGTGGACATGATGTAGCTGATGGCCCTAGAAACAAGAAGGATCAAAGTCAAACACTATTTCTTCTTTAAGGAGTCAACAGAGCTTCTATTGGTACTTACCTGCTTCCCTCCTGCAGCAACGCAATGGCGATGCGCAGCCTCGACCTCAGAAATATCAGTATGACCACAACGATGACCTCAATCACAGAGAGCGAGATCACTACAAAACAGAAGACATGCTTTATTATTAGTCAATGCAACAAATATGTTTTAACATGTCAATTTAGCATTTCAAAATAATGACGGATTCATTTTCAAAAACTCCCGTCTACAAGGATTGGAAAAATGTTATTCATATGATTGTGGTTGAGCAAATCTCAGTGGGACATAATGCATTAGAGTGGATAACAACATACTGAAGATGAGCCACGTTTGGCGGAGCTGAAGATAAATGCTGAAGTCGGTGTGGAAGCCGATATCGGAGATGACGACGTCAGCGCCGGGCTTCCCGCTCAGAGTGCTGTACTCCCAGTAGCAGTGCCAGATGCCTGAGAGACGCAGAGAGAAAGAATGAACGTCAGGAAAAGATGCAACAGGTAAGGCAAGACTCATCTAAATCTGCCACAGTTTGCCATGACAACAGCACAGCACATGGCTAAGACAGGTGAAAACATGTGGGCAACATCTCTAACAAAGTGTACAAAGCATACAGTAGCCACCGGCAATGTGAGGCAACCGTCTGTGGTGAATTCTCACCAAAGCCGATCGCAGCGATGACTCCGAACATAATGAGCCACAGGAGCACACCGGCAGTGTAGCGCAGCAGGAGGATGAAGGCCAGACTGACCACCATGGTGATCACCAGACCACTGCAACAACACAGACACATACTGGGTACTGAAGTTACAGGGTAAACATTTGATTAAGTTTCATCTTTTATATCACTCTATAAAGAAGCACATCATCCATTAGGAGAGTGAAAACCTTCTTACAAGAGGATCCAGTCCCAGGAATTTGCATAATCCTCAAAGATCTTCATGCCAACTTCTTTGGCATTCAGCAGACTGGAGAGACCTCTGTGATGGAGTCACAAGGTGAGAAGGGAACGAGTGGGAAGAGGAGAGATGACAATAAAAAAGGGATTTAATAAGGACACAGAGACGGACTGGGGCAGGTTTGTGATTCTGCTCCTAAAAATGTACTTACTAGGGTTTCTCAAAAACATGTTGACACTTTACTCATCTTTGATGCTCTTACGATGAAACAAAGATGGATACAGTTTAAAATTGCTTTTTGATATTCTCAGCTTTAAGAGCTACGTATTGGGTTATGAAGGTAAGGAGAGAAGTAATCTAACTATAATATCAAAGAGCCACAAGACAGCGTTAGTGTTGCTGAAGAGCTATGCAGCAATAGTTGCTTCGGTATGGCGGTGAATGGTACAGCAGCATGTTACTGAATGTGATACAGAGGAGCAGCTAGTGGAAGAGCACATATTAATGGATGTGTCAGGTCAAGAACACAGTTATTTATAGTCACAGTACAGGTCAAGTGTCCGATAACTAATAAAACTAACTAAGTGCTTCAAATACTCAGCATAGCAGACTCAAGATAATTTGTATTGTTTTTTTAATCTGTTTTATTTGTCATCTAAATTCATCTTTATTTAAGAAAACTCAAATGACTCAATCTGTTCTGTTTTGATATTTGAACTTAACCTTTCCCTGTGAAAAAAACAAAAAAATGTTAAGCAAAGACAAATGTCTCGTCTATTGTGTCAGTGTATTTAAAGAACTCTGGTAATGAAAACCAGATGTTGAGATGTCCACGGGGAGAATATAACTACCAGACTGGTAACACAGTCAGAACACAGAACATTGCTCCTGCAAAATGTGACCGCAGAGACGCTGCCCTATGACTCAGATAAATGTCTAAAGTACAGGCCGAGGAGGGACAGAGGACGAGCTAACATCGCTACGGGACAAACACCAAGCAAGAAGATGAAGAGCTGTTATTCAGCTCCCTAAAGGTCACTGAGTCTATAGACGAGAGTTTGGATCATATCCAGCACTGTTATGCAAACCTGCATTCATATCTAGATCCAGGGAGCAAACCTAACGACCACCAGGGGGCACCACATCACCCTCCATGTTATTTGACACCCAAAGTAGTAGATGACTGGATGTTTTGAGGTAGATGTATTATATATGCCACAAACAATTGTATTAATCTGTCCTGATTCCCGTCCACTGCTGCAGGTGGAGGGAAGCAGGAACAGATTGTTTATGATGAAGAGGCGGGGTTAGTCTACTGGCTACAGCGGAGGCAAAAGTTAAAAAGCTATAATAAATCATGTTTGAGACCTTTCCACTCCTTGCTGCATGGCCGTTACTTGGCTACGAAAAGAAAAGCATTAAAGCACATTATCTTTCACAAGTTGGGTCCCGGCAGACACAGAATCATGTATGTTAGAATATCAGCTCACTGGTTTAAATACATGATTTCTCTGCTTATCCAACATTTGAAGCTATCTCAGTCCATTAACATGTCTGTCGATGGCGTAGATTTACAAAGCAGCTGTTGTGAGCTCGTAGGCACACCTGAAGTTCGAGTCTTGAACTTGCGGGTTAGCTGCATTTTCATGCAATAAACGTGCAAACGACTTTGAATGTGGTTGGACACATTGCTGGGCGTCAGTGACTTGCCCACTTGTCCTACCCTGTCATATTTGTCCAGAGCTCTGTGGATGCAGAGTGGGCAGCCCTATTGACAGTATAACAGTTTTAAATCACTTGAAAATAAAATATGGATACATGTTCTTTTACTACAGCAAAAATGCCAATTCTCGATCTCATGTACATTACTTTTAAATTGTTTGCATAACTTAACTGGTTGAACAACAAGGATAAAGATTCACATTGCAGGGAAGCAGATCTTACTTGGCAGCGTCTTTGAGGTCGAGGACACTTCTCTGGTTATTGTCACCGTCTTTGAAGAGGGTCTCATTGGCTACAGTTAAAATTCCATTTCTTGTAATGAAATCCGGGAAGCACCGCTGAAGGACTGAAACACATTTCTTTACTGGCCTGGCAAACAGATTGGGAGCCATCGTGTGTTGGTGTGATTACAGTTATTCAGATGTACTTACAGGGTCGGCTTGGCACAATCATAGACGGGCAGTCTTCATCTCGTATGACTTCTACAACCGACTGAAAGGGAAACAAAAGAGATGGCACAACAACTGAAAACAAGATATTTATCATAGTGTTTATTGTCGTTAGAGACGGAGTGGAGCGCCTTTACCATTCAATTAACTGATTCGTTGTTTTATCTGAATCGGTCCTGCAGGTTTCTGTATTTCTCTAAAGTCTTGTGGGCCTGGCTGCCAATGATTTTAATTCATATGGAATAATAACATATAAAACATAGTTTCACAGTTTAGTCTTGTGAACTAAATAATTATCAGTATGTTTTACAAACATTTAAATAATTCCCATTTTGAAAATGATCTCAGTTATAGATCTCACTTCAGCATTTAATTTGCAGAGAGCGTTGGTATCAATGATAATATTGTTCCTGAAGACCACAGAAGTCGGATGTGACGTGGTTGGATTGAATCCTTTCTGACGCAACACTGTCATGCTTGGAGGATGTGGGAATGGAAATGAGGGATTCAGTTCTAACAGTGTGACTGAGCCGTTAGGTGCACCCACACACCACCTCACTTTGTGGTTCTTACACACCACCGCGCCAACGTCACCGTCACTGAACTGCCGCCAGCCGACTGGACGGGGCTGTGATGTGCATCAGCAGCTGCTAGCTCACTTCCGGCCATCTCTCAAGTCACATTGAAATGAGCTCTTCATTATAACCACCGGACAGATAAAGTGATGAAACCTGAGGATGGATTACTTTTTTTTGTGTTTAGAGGCTTTCTTGTACAATTATATTTTCGAGAAGTGTGTCTACAACAGAAGAAGGTTTAAACTCTTGTAATTTAGAAGCCCTTTTTGCAAAAAGAGAAAATGGACCACAAACCACCGTCTCTCACCTTACTGCTAATCTCAAAGCCCGGCTGGCAGAATTGCTTGTAGTATTCCCAGTTTTTGGTATTCCACGCATCCAGTAGAGTTGCAAATCTGTCAGGGCACTTGGAGACACAGAGCTGGAGGAGGCAACACATCCACTTAATGAGACATCCCATCAATCTTGCATAATCAAGCGTGGAGGACAGGTTGGGTGAGGATCACAAAGCAGGGCAAAAAAAGGTGGTGGTAGAAGGGGCTTCATTCAGTCTCTTACCTGGGTTGTAGGGCACTGGAGGGTAATCAAAACTGCAGGATTGGCACATTTCAGCATGTTGAAGTAGAATAATCTGGATTTGTTTCTGTGGAGACAAACGGTGACGATAAGGAGAGAAGTCTGATTAGAAGGATTCAAAAGACAGAGAAGCAAAGTCTTATCAGCAAATATTTAAACACAAACGCACACATGCAGAGAGGGAGGGAGAGGGAGCCATGCAGTGAAGCCTGCCATAATTAATCACAAAGCATCACCGTGTATTGTGGTCAAATCCTTTTTGAAAGTGTAAAGATAACGCCGGGAAGCTGGCGGACAAATTGGGGAACATAATTATTCTAGCGAACAATCGTTCAAGAAAGACATTTCTCCACTCACGCATTAGGGGTGTTCTTGTGGCCACAGAACTGGCCGCGGCTATCGGTCGGATAGACGACCTTCCTGGGGTCACCATGGATCCAGGCTGAAAACACAGCGCAGCACAATTTAAACATGTGTCACCACACCAGACACAGACTCAGTGTCATCGTTCTACCTACCGAGGTACACACGGCTCTTTGTGGTCCTAAAGGAAACATGCTATCAGTCTGGGAATGTGGAGAGTAAGTCTGAGAGCTTGTATCAGCTACCTTAAGACATGTACTGCATTATTATTATTATTATTAGATATAGCTGGGTCAGAGAGGGTCCTATATGAATCTATAGAAGTGCATCAGGCCAAGGCCATGCGTGTCTCTCTGTGGACCAACCAAGAAAAAAAAGAAACACAATTAAAAAGATAACGGAAATGTATTTGGAATGTATGTATGCATGCGAATTCAGAAGAAACATCGACACAGATTAAAAAACAATAAACACATCAATCCAGTTTAATTTGTTTCTCTAGACAGGAGTAGCAGGGACCTTGAAATTAATGGTGCAATTAATTTTTACTAAGCAATTCTAAGTTTATGAAGTATTGTTTTATGAATGTGAAGCGGTAAAACAATGACAGTCTCCAAGTGTTTGACACAACAAGGATGACGAAACTTTACACATTTTACAGAAAGAACACAGAGTTATTCAGCTGATTGCAGACAATGTCAGTGTGTATTTGAAGTCACATCCATTGTCATGGCTGCTGCTCTTTTTAAATGATTGTGAAACAGTAAAAGTCCTTCTCATGCCCAGATTGAGACGTGACTCCGCAGATAACAAGCTGGCAACGGACGGCACTTTGGGGACAGAATTTGGAATTCATTTCATCCCTAAATCGTGATGTTTATCATACGTGTGAAAGACACGAGGACAGAAATGTGCGGTCAGGTGTGCTGGATAAAACAGGATATGTTTTCTGCATGAGATAGCGGGAAAGAAAAGTGGCAGATTGGGGAAAAATGAGACGGTGAAATAAAAAAGTAGAGAGAAAGAGAGAGTCAAGAAAATTAAATGAGAAAAAGGAAAACTTGAGGCAAGATGGAAATAAAGAAAAGCCAATGAGGAGATTCACCACACTGCATGGCCTCAGTCATTTGCAGACAAAGTGGACTTTGTCACACTCAAGTGAACGAGACAATTTGAAAGAAATGAGAGCCAGAGGGAAAAACAAACTACAGAAAACATACAGGCTGCATGTTGTGGTGAATCTCCCTCTTATTAAAAGACTGGCCCATTCTCTGGGGGAGCTGCATTTCTCAACTCCCACGCAATTTCAATGATCAAACATTTTGTCTAATAGCCCACCAAGAAATTATGAATAAATCAAACTAATAAAAAAAAAAAACAGCTTATGTTGTTCTTAAGTGTCAGTGCATCCTCTGGAGTTGAGCAAACTCATTTTGTTTGTGTTAAATTAGCATTTTGACAAATTATTGTCACAGGCAGACACCTTCACTTCATAACCAGACCAGAACATATCATATCGTGTGTGTGTGTGTGTGTGTGTGTGTGTGTGTGTGTGTGTGTGTGTGTGTGTGTCATTAGAACTTTGCAATCAATGTGTCAAACTCACCCACGGTACCCAGCGCGATGTACCCGAGGATGACAACGATGAAGATGACGCAGCACACCACATCAGTGCAGCTCCTGGGAGGAAAAAAAAACCAAAAATGTGTGAAAACAAATAACAGACGTGTGACACTGGAAAGATTAAAAGCTTAAAATAAGGTTATTTATGAATGGTTGTCCTGAGAAAAATACATTTTCTGTTGATTGTGTGTTTAACCATTTCCTTGTTGGTACTCATGACGGAGCTGCTGTTTATAAGTGAATCTGAGCTTTACATCTGGGTGCAGCATTTGCTACCAGGTATAACAAGGTGTCATGTGTACTCTGCTTTCAGAGAGACTGCAGTGGAGGTCTACTGACTTTCTAATGAGACTCTGAACCTCCCCCCAGAGTTAACTGTCCCACAGGCACAGACAGCTATTTGAAGTTTGCCTCTCTCCCCACAGCATCCTCAGCTTGCTAGTTTAAAGCAGCGTCTCAGAGTCTCTCTCTCTCTCTCCCTCTCCTTCTTCACTGTCTCTCTCCCAACAACAAGCTTTCATCCCCTCCTTTCCACTCAGAGAGAAGCTGTCAGTCCAGCCCCTTTTTAAAAAAACTATTCAGACTCAAGAGTACTGAGCCCAGCCTTGAATACAGCCAAGCTCAATCCACTGTGCCCAGTAGTACCATACAGATGACATACATAGGCTCCCTCTCACACCACAAATTGACTGGAGACCCTCATCTCCTCCAGCTTTCAACCCTTCTCCTCTTTCATCCAGAGGAGCGAGGCCGATGTCAAAAGGAGGCCTGAGATCAGAGATGTGACAGTGTTTCCTCTGTGTAGTTCTTTGAAGAGAGGATTGTCCTCGTTCTGTATGCAGCATGGTTACATGCTTCTACACAGGCTATACTCTTCAGCCTCCAAGTACAATTTCATGATTAAGTAGCAGACAGTGAAGAGAGGCTAGAGCACACACACATCAACCCATACAAACAGGGGCAAATACAGCTTAAATACTTATTCTTTTACATTAGTCAGTGTAGTGTTACTCAGTGTAGCCTCTTAGAATCAATTAATCAATTATCCGTTGGGGTCAGCTGTGTAATTTAAGCTTGCCTTGCAAATTATCCCAGACTGTTTATAAGTTTAAGAGCTATTTTTATAGTCCTGCATTAATAACTGCAGTAAAGCTTGAACTCCATGGTAGACTGGTTTGCTCTGAACTTAATATATATATATATATATATATATATATATATATATATATATATATATATATATATATATATATATATATATATAGAGAGAGAGAGAGAGAGAGAGAGAGAGAGAGAGAGAGAGAGAGAGAGAGAGAGAGAGAGAGAGAGAGCATGTGGAATGTTTTCTGTTCCAGCAGGGCTGCTGATTCTCCTCATTTCTCATTTTAGAATAAGATGACTCCATTATCACCACTCTCATCTGAATTACATCACGACTGTGAATACCTGCAAATTAAAAATATTATATCTCCACTCACAGACCATCTACTTTCTATCTTCAGGCAAACATCCCAACATCAGCCAAAACCTCCAAAAACTGACACTGGAAGACAAAAGACTAAACAAGCAGTTGGTTGCCATATGAAGTGAGGCTTAGGGACTTGGTGTAAACCTTTTTGTTTTTGTTTTTAAGAAAAGCGCAGCAATTATTTTTGGGAGATAATAGAGAAACAAAGGCTCTGCCTGAGGAAGACAGCTACAGTATAAAAAACACCTGACACACTACAAGCAAAGCTGTTGCTGATACCGTGCATATGATTAACAAAGAGAGACAAGGGAGTACCAATTCATCACGTTCAAGGAAAGAACAAGGGGAAAGGCTGTCAGGGTTGCCATGGCAATGGTTGAATCCCTTTAGTTGGAAGATGAGTTAGCTATCACTCAGCAGCACATCATGGATGATTAAAGGGGGAGATCTGAGGGGTTTAAAGACGACCTCGCCTCTCCTACGCCGTACTATGTTACAGTAGATCCATCTGCATTATTAAGGCAGAGTGCACACAGCACCACGGTCACCTGTGAAGCACGCATAGGTGAGCGTCGAAGAGAAGCTGACCAAGTGAGGGGAGTGAAAACATTTCAGCTTTGTTCTCTTATCTCAGAAAAGCAGGCAAAAAAAACCAAAAAAAAACTGCAAATCTATTCGGACCCTGACCCGGCCTCTTCAGATGTGAAGTGGGACCAGAGGGACCAAAGCATTGCTGGTGTACTGAACGGGGAAAAAAACAAAACATCAGTACTGGAAGTTCTGCAACAGTGAAACTCTTGTGTCAGTGTTGTATTTGTTGGGCTGATATTCTGAGAGAGCCAAGGTGACACAGATGGCAGCAGTGCCCAGAGTAGCATGAGTTCCATTGTAGTGTGAATCTGCCAGCCTGTCCCTGCTTTGTAACAGACATCAACAGGAAAGGACATTTGGAGGATCAGATTTTCACACTATGGGGATATTCCTCACGGTCATGAAGCCAAGAGTGACTTTTCTGACAAACACGGGGCTCCTTTAGGTAGCGGTCACACATGCTATGGCGGCAGGATACATTTGTTTGTGAGTGCACATCAAAAAGGCATTACTACATTGCAATACGGTTGTGCAGTTGTGGCTCCTCTGTGTATATTTTGGACACAGATTTTATCTGTGTATTATATTGTCCCAGTACACCGTGTCCACTTCTGTACGTCCTTTAGAGGACCGCTCAATAACCACGGATTACTTCAGGTTACTTCATTTCGGCACAGAGCTCGCGTGAAAACAAGACGACCGCCGAGTCGGTTCTCTCCCCGTTCTCATTAAGGAAAGCCTCTGAGCCACAGAAACATCAAAGCATCCGTGGTGCCTTCACCCAGCTGTAGCAGTGGAATGAGCTGGAGAGGGTGGGCTAAAGAGACACAGGAGGACTGAAACATGCCTTCACAGCAGCCTGCCAAACTCACATGGAACATAAAAGAGATAAGAGCCTACTTTACCTCAGAAAATAACTGAGTCATCAAAAAAGCCTGTGGCGACCCCCTCAAAGGGTTTTTGCTTTATTGCAAAATTCCGCTCTTCATTGTGCTCGGAAATCAGGTAGTCATAAAATGTAGACTTCATTTTAAATATCCTCATTTTTGAGAGGCACAATTGCCAATCCACAGTTGATAGGTCTACGATTCTAAATGAAGATCACATCTGTAAAGCACCATCACTGTCAATCTTTTTTTGACATATGTGAGCTCACTTTTAAGTGCCTAAAGTATCACACAAGTTGCCAATTTCATGTGCAGCAATTTATAAGACATCTTTTTATTCCATCTTTGGAATATACAGCGAGCTGTGTGACGTGACGCCATATTTTCTATACCCTACATTAATAGAATTGTAGCCCTTACTAGGTAGACAGTAGGCTGTAGTTCATCAGGAGACGTGCCCTCGTGCTTCTGGTTGAAAAACAGGAGACACCTCGATGCAATGGCCCCCGGTGATGTGTGGACTACATCTGTTTGGGTGTATCTGGCTGGTTAATAGTGTGTGTCATTGGGCTAACTCCAGCCACCAGCTTGACTTATGGCCATTGATCTGTGTGGTGGAGTGGAGAGAGCTGCCAGCACTCGGCCTCAATCTTTATTAACGTGGCATGACGAATGATCAATCTATCAACGCTCCGACTTGGGCGTGTACCAAAAAAGATTATACAATGAACAAAATCAATATACACGAAAGACAGCGACAAACAAGTTACAAGGGTCACGCCACCAGAAAAACAAAAACAAACACATTTTCTTACAAAGTCCTAGTAGTACATACATACACATATAATATTTAAGTTTTGAGATAACTGACTGTGATTTCTGCCTACATGTCTCAAAACATATTTGTAATGCAGTAATGTAATTGTGCATCGAAAGTATGATTATTTAGTATTACTCTGTTAGATGCATCAACTATAAAGCAAAAGGTGGAGATGTTGAGTATGTGTAGTACCTGTTATGAACAGGCCCTCTGAAGTTTGGGTCATACTTGCGCGGCTCACCTATAAGAAAAGCAGAGTAGGGTGAGGTTAGAATCAAATGGAACAACAATATAACTGACAGAGTGAACAACACATCCAAATGGTTATGAGCAACATTTCACAACACTGACACCATATACTATACTAGCAAAATTAACCTGCTGTTCTATTTAATTGGCCAGTAAAACCTAACGAGGCCACTTCACAGTTCAGGTCTCGTAGCAGGACTGCGATGATGAGGGATGATCATGCAAAGATAAAGCAATAAAGCCAAAACAATGTAGCTAAACACAGAAATATGATAAATCATTTTAACAACTCTAAGGCCGAAGCCAAACAGCGTATATGGGTCACAGTGAGGATTCCCCATTTGACCCAGCAAAGCGAATACTGAACCAATGCTACGAGCACCATCAGTCACGCGAGAGGATAACTCCCACTGGGTGCTCTTGCAGGTATGAAGACACATTTACATTTATCACTGGCTTCTTCTTTGGTGCCCAAGTCGTCTCTATCCCAGTTGAAACTAGTATGACGTGACGACTGAGGACCTATTAATCACCGCACATGGGGCGTAATATCTCCAAGCAGCTGGGGCAGACTTAGGGGCAGCATGAGTGGGCCAATCTCCCATCTGCCCATTCATCCTGTCGAGAGACGTACAGCTCAGCCCTGCTTCTTAAAGTGTGAGGAATGAGTACACTGCACCACGTACACACCATGTTCTCAATGTACTGTCAAAGGTAATGAGTCCTAAAATGAACAAGCACATAACACTTTTATTTCTATCAGCAAATACAATTAAAAGACCAAAGCCAACAGTAAATTTATCCTAATAAGTATTGGCTGTAATTGATTGAGCTCACGCCTCCATCCCATAGATCTCCGCAATGATGCAAAAACTATAAAAAAAACACATTAAAAAGCCATACTGTTGCTTTGGGTGATATAATCTCCACTACAATCAACTTGGCCAGTGTAGTTTATTCTGGAACAAGTCCACAACTGTAGTTTTGATTATGACTGTGAGTTGTGTGTGCCGTGGTTGTAAAACAGTGAATACGTTTTCATCCAACAGATCACAGTGTGAAAGTGAACCACCCCATCACCTGGCAATCTAGACAGAAGACAATGAAATTAAGGAACAACACTGTTAAAGACAAGTAGGTCTATTCACTGTTACAATCATTAAAAAGCGAAAGCAGCATGCATGCATTCAGTAACTAGCGTAGCATAGAAGTGCTAGCGCTCGTTAATGATGTGTTAACATACTCCGTTAGCTCGCTGTATATCTTTATTTTTAACCTCTCCGGGTGTTCTCACTATTGCACACGCTCCAGGCTCAACGTTTAACTATGGCGAGCTCGAAATCCACAAAGGCAGCCTGAAAATGAAGCTCCTTCTGCCCAGTGAGCAACTTTCATAGGGTTGACCAGGCCGCTGTCTTTGAACGCAGCATCCAGCTCTCCATGGTGTACACGGAGTAATAACCTAGACAAGTTCATTAAATACACTGTAGCTAATGTCTTACATATTATTATTCAATATTTTTTTCATGCATGGGTGAACAAACCAAAACTGGTTTGTTAACTTAACTGGAGAAAATGAATACCTCTTTTTAAGAAATAAACTACAAAACAAAACATGAAGTTGTCGCTTGTAATGTATTGCTATGCTTCGGCAAAAAGGTTATTTTACCAGAAAAAAAGCATTATTTCACCAGATGAACTAAACCAGGAGATGCACTGAGCACTTGTTTCTGCCAAATGGTGACATTATTGTGATGTCGATACTATTCACAGCTCCACTAAATGTCTTGTTAGTCTGCAGTACGAGACTGTATTGGCTTTCCTTCGTCTGCCCATAAAAGGTCAGTAAATGGCCAAATACAGTAAAAGTAAAAACCACAGCAACATCTCTTTCATGTCTCTAACAAATTCAACACAGAGACATCGGTGTTAGATCAATTATGACATTGTGAAGAGCGCGTAATATCCATCTGTTTGTAATGAAAGAACTGCGGCTACATTGAATATGAGATTAAAAGAATTGCGGTCAACAAAAGTTAACTAAAACATAAAAAAACGTCTCTTCTGTTTAAGATTTTTTTTTAAATGGTATAATGCCTGAACTGGACACAATTGCAAAATGAGAAACCCTATAATTCAATACATGTTAGCAAAAAAAAAGTGGCTGCTCCAGCTACACATCCCATAGTGACGGAGGAAAGTCACCACAATCATCTGGCCGTGGTGGAATTCCTTCACGTTGTGGCAAACAAGGTTTCCAAAGCTAATATTTCTGCAGGACGTTAAGGCGGATGTTGCACACATTTGCATGTGTGAAAGTATATCTTCTTGCCTGCCTTTCTGAAGGATAGAGATGCCAAATTGCTGGGCCAACAGTAATAATGTCAGGAAAAGTGACAACACTTTCAATCACCAACAACCCTGGTGCCCTTAAGCTGCAGAGTCAGCAGCAACAACAAATGCACTGGAATCTAGGTGAGTAATTGTCACATTTCTGTATACTGGAGAGGCGTAAGAATTATGGCAGATGGAGAACTGTGCATGTGTCAGAGGTTACAGTTGGCTGGTCTCATGACCGCATGGGGCTGTGTGCAGATATTAGATCATGAGGAAATTCCTTAAATGCACTGTAGGTGTGATAATGACCATTTTAGCCCCTTGTCATGGCAGCAGCGTGAGCGGCTAGCCTCGATACCAGAGGCTCATATGCTTTTTTTCTTTTGTCCTTGCTGTTAAAAACCCCATGAGGGTGCCTAGCCATCTGTTTGGCCATCACTGAAAGCCTCTCACTTTAGTGGTGTTTCAGGTCTAAAAGTGTGAGATGTTCTGGGTTAAGTGTGTTAAATCCTCGGCCAAGGACACGATGTCACCGGACCAGGTGCTCACTGCAGCATTCAGAGAGCGCTAGCACTGGATTTAAGAGGATGCTACACTCCATTTCAAATAACCTACAAATTTAAGAGCTCAAAGATGTTTTCACAGATGATGCATCATACACATAATTCTGTATAATGACACATATTGAGCAATTGAAACATACATTTCAATGGTCAAGCATCCCAATTCAATTTAACCTTGTGAACTAAAAACAGCTCCATACCACTTAGATTTTAAACTTGTTTTAATTAATAAAAAAAAAAGAAAAAAGAGTGAAATACTGTTATACTATCGTACCGTGAAAATCTCATACTCTTACAATCCTATCAGCATCCGTGCATGATGTACTGACAGAGTAAGCTATTCCTCTGTGTTGTGCCGGAAGTTGCCTCCAATTGTTTTATATATCCCAGTGGTTGTTGCTACACCCACACGGCCAGCAGGTTGCATCACATTAACTCACATCAGAGCTAATTAGAGATGCAGCTGCTGGGGGTGAACGAGATTCGTAGCTGGGTACTAGACGGGGCCCAACGTAAGCTGAATTTAAATGGATGTTCAAAAAATCATTTCATTGATCCTCCTCGGTTGTGTGAATAATCAAAACATAAGGTCTCCACAGTGCGGGAGAAACTGTGACACAAACAAGTAAGTCCATATGGTGAGTGCAAGTTGAATCACACTGAGATCAAGGAGAGCCAGTGGTGAGAGGACAGATTGTGGTGCAGTGACTGTCAGGGACCAGAGCTTTTTTTTTACAGAGTCCTGTGTGCTTTCTTGATCAGCCTTCTGTTTTGGAGTTGGGGAGCCTGCCGGTGTGTCCAGCAAGAGGACCAGCAGGCAAGCAGCACGGTCCCCCGCCAATGTCCAATATATGTAATCCTGTCAACACAGTACGATGGAGGGAACTCAAAAACTAACATGTGATTGTTGCATACCCCCCGTCAGTAAAAAGATATTGTAGTGTAGCGTACAGCATACTAAAACATTCTGGCGGACTACATACCCCTTCACTCTAACACAATAACATTCAGGTGATAGAGATTGTGCTTATTCAGCACAGATAAAATTAGCTACATCAGCTTGACGCCTTACACCAGGCTGTTGTCCCACAACACAGATTTGAATGAAGGGTTGAGAGAGAGTGGTGAAAACCACCAGTGATGCCCGGATACAAGCAGGCTCTGCATTAGGTGACGGCTGTTTAGACCGCACTGCAGTGTGCCGGTGCAGGAGACGAGGGCGGTGCACTGGATGTGTGCCGCTGGCTGTAGTCAGGCTGAGAGAGGCTCTGTGGTCAACAACATTCGGAAAAAGCCTGGCAGGCATGCTGCACCGGGACGGCTGAAGTCACTGTTAGCTCCACTAACTGCTAGTTCTCCTCTATTGACAGAGTGTTGAATAATGACACGTGTCCTGCTGTGACCCAAAGATTTACGCATAACACAACAGTCATGGTAGTAATCAGAGGCTCCGAGGCAATGAGGCTGGACTGGGTGAGGAATTACACATCAGGATCAGACAAAGGCTTTGGCACTAATCTTTGCTCCGAAAACCCCATTTGCATTTGCAGCAAGTCTGCCATAGCAACAAGACCTATGGATCACTTTACAGTGGTGAGGACCCTGGCACCGTAAAATAAGTCCGTGACACACATATTTTGTGATAAAATGCCTTCTTCCAACAGAGGTTTAATAAAAGCTCAGTGTGAGAATGCCTCAATTTGAAGTCCGTGCCTCCTGTCAGACGGATTCTAAAGTATGTGCTGGATTGACTGCTGAGAATCAACTGCAGAGTGCCTGTGCAGGAAAAAAAAGCCAGGTATAACAACCCAGCCCGGACAGATAAAGCTTCACCGGAAAGTCACAGAAGCAATTCATCGCCTTGTACCTTACAATTTGGGAGGAGACTAAACTGCACACTTATCTCCTGCAGCTCACTTCATCATAAGGTTAGACTGCTCGGGGATTATCTACCGAGTCACATAATTTATACTTTACGTGGCAAACATCACTGCAGATACTGTGAGATCTGATAATGTGAGAGCAAAGCCTATGCAGCAAATATAGAAATCTTAAAATCCAAGTTAAAAAAATCGAAAGCACATAATTGTCAAATATGATATGGTAGGAATGTTAAACACACAGTACAGTGCTGTAATCACACCCTCCACAGTAAAACTTTCTTTACTTTCTCCAGCCCGTTTCCACGACGCCCCCCCCACCCCTCCCAGCGTTTCCCAGCTCGTCCAGTCCACAGACACATGAACACGGGCAGACACAGGCACCAGTGTGCCCCGGCCCCACTGTCCAACACAGGCCTCTTTCATACCGTGGTCAGGCAAACAGCTCGAACACTGCAGGTGCTCTACATGGGCTGGGTCAGAGGGGGCATTAGGGAAGGACCTTTTTTTGTTGTTGTCGTCACTCTGCTGTTTAACAAACATTTCTAAGACCTGGAGAGAGCGGAGTGCTGTGAGTTTGCACTCCTGTTAAAGCTACACTGGGCTTAGATCCAGCTACAAATAAACAAAACAAAAAAAAAGTAATGGAAATGTTAAAAATTCTGCATAATGATGTTGCTCAGCAGGGCGGGCACATCCTGTAGGCCTGAACGCTGTATACAGTATGTTCATTCATAATTGATGGAAGCACTGGCTTCTGCCAATCCAGAGAGGAAAGCAACAGCAGTGACGTGGCTTTGGGCTTTTACTGTAATTTGTATTTCTAATTTAGCAGTGTTCCGGTTTCTCTCACATCCAAGTAACCCTAGCTACACTACACTAAAAGAAACTACACACATTGACTATTGGGAACCGCGTTATGAACAAGGAAGTCACCCACACTCATCAGAAAAGAAAGAGAAAAAAATAAACTAAGCCGGAATAATCAAAGCAGTTAAAAAGCTCCAGATGGCTCCCCCATTTTCATAATGTTAAAAGTGTAGAGAGATAATACACACAAACACTCTCCGTGTAGCACCATCACTCTCTTTTTCTCTGGCTTCCTTCCAGCGCCCTTCTGTATCCAAAAACATCTTCCCTGCCACGCTCTTATTCCCCCCCACTGGACAACAGTGCAACCTTTCAAGCGCCTGTCTCCTTATTGAAACAAGACAACAACATCCAGATCTCCGGTTTAGGTTTTACTTAGCAGAGTCCCCTGGGATCCTCTCAACTATTAGCAGATGCTCAAGGAGTACTTGGCATATCTGGTTTTGGTAGCCCACTGGGTTAACTCCTATCTGTGCATGAACAGTGTTTCCGGTGCACATTTTCAGAGGCGAGCTAAGACACAGAAGCAGAGGATAGTGGGATCCGGGCTGGGATTCGACCCCCAAGAGAGGAGTTAGCATCCGAGTGTGTCAGCCGCTGACAGCTAGCCTGCCGCTCTGAGCGCAGAAGTGGCAGTATATTGTGGCTGGGGCTTTGTGACCTTGGTTACTTCTGTGGAAGCCTCCAGGCATTTCAGTGGCAGCCCAGTGTTCCTGTGAAACCAGGCTCACTCCTGCTACTGTAGATCAGTGACGGGCTCAACCGGCTTTGGCCTGGATTCATAAAGACTTAAACATAAGAGGATGTGCCTCATCTTGATAACCAAATATGCCCTCTACACACCACTACAAATGCCCACATCCTCTCTCATACTCAGTATTCAAGACTTGTCTCGCGTATACAACTTCCTCAGGTATTAGTGTTGATATCCTGAAAAACCACGACAGGATAAGGCAGCTCGCTTCTCACAAAAGTATGTTCAAATTAATCTGCACTAAAAAACAGATTACTGTAAAAAATCTCACCCTGTAGCCAGATCTATTTGTATGTTTTAGGAAAACAAGATTTCCAGAACTCCGTACTGATCTAAACGACTAATTACCATGAGGATTTTTTGCTGCGTATGTTAACACAGAAAAAATCCTCATCTCCCTTTGCACATTAAAGTTTTATGTTAGGCAAGATGCATCTGGGCCAAGATTCGTAATGGTAGGAGTAATGAGACTTTGCAATTGCACATTTCATGGAGAATGAGTATATTTCCATAACACTGTTTTCAATTGCATATTTTATTCAACTGTGTCCACTTTGAGCCCAACAAAAACTAGCAGAAAGCTGAAGGTCATCATGTGTAAGCAACACTTTACACAAATTAAATTTAAAACCACAAAGAGAATCTCTCACTGACTGTCAATGATGTGGCTTTATTTAAGTGCATATATATATATATATATATATATATATATATATATATATATATATATATATATATATATATATATATATATATATATATGTATGTATGTGTGTCACAGCACATCACAGAGTCTGAATCTGGATTCTTTGCAGGAAATGTTAATGCACTTATGTAATTTAATGACTTTATGCAACTAGTTATACAATATAGATTTCAAAAAGCAAGTGATGCTCTACTTGAGGTAGAAGTAGGGCCAATGTCTTCATTTCTTGAGAAACTAGCAAGCCTGCGCTAGATTTTTAAAATCATCCAACTGAAAAACCCATCCCATGATGCCAACTCTTTTCTGATGAAAGCACCGATCAACGATTGCTCCAAAAGTTGCTAAATCTAGCAAGAAAGTGACAGCCCTGTCTCTTTAGGCCTCCGTCTAAAGCCACTCCCCCAAAATCATCATAATGACCAAAAACAACAAACATGGCTATCGTTAGTATTTGACAAGCAGGGAGCACCCTTGCAGAATACGTGCAGGCAGGCAGGCAGGCAGTCCTGCCACATATACCTGGTTTCTTTCTTCTTTTTTTAAGCACTTGAATAATTGATTAATCTGTCAGGATGTAATGAGAATTTCAATAAAAATATGAATACTGTTTTTTGATGATGATTACCAACACTGCCTTTAACATCACTTCACTGTCCGTGTGTCCTCTGAACCGCTGCCTTTCAGCAGTCTGCACACATTAAACTCAGATTAGCGTCAACGACACTAAATCCCTGATTTATCTAAGCAAACCTGTAGGGTGCAATGCAAGACCCTCACCTGTGCAAAAAACAAAACGCATGTTTGCAACGTCAGAACACCATGTCTCTTTTGTTCTTAGGATAATGATGCATTTGTTTCGATCACGCTAGCTGCATCATTTAGCAGATTAAAGCTATCAAAAGTAATTTAGAGTCTCCCTGTGCACCCGAGACTCAAAACCTACGTGTCTAGCATGAAGGTAGCTTTATCTCTCACTCCTTTTCCAGTGTATCTTTGGCTTGTGTTTCATAAATCACTGCCAATGTCACTTAGCCTCCTAGTCATAAACAAACACTGACTGTATTTGCACTACAAATTGGAAATTTAAAAGTCTCCTTGCTGTCGCCTAGAAAGTCGCTTCGCAGCTAAATGTCCCATTTTCACGGACTTGAACAAATCCCCATCCAGTGCTGTGCAGAAGTGAGTCTGACAATTATTTACTGACTCACCCTATCATTAGTGTGAACAACATACTTTCAGGCACTGACTTTGCAGTCTATAGAGAAAAGACACATGAAATTAGTAGCAGAAGAACATAACCTTGTTAAAAATAACGAGCAGATATGCCATGAAGACTAATAAAACGTGTAGGAGCACTATGGAGTCAGAGTGTTTGCAGAGGACAGTGACACTTAAAAGCCCATGATGGTACTTAGTCCTGGGCGCAAAATGGGCCATTTGAGCCGCAACCTTCTCTGACTGCAATTTCACAGGAAGAGGCTGTGAATGTTTGATTCTAAACCAGGACGCTCAGCTTTCTGTCATTGACTCTGTATGAAAATGCAGCGTTTAGGGAAGCTGCCCATGCGAGAAATTTGTTAATTAACAGTGTGCCCGACTCAACACTTTCTGTGGTGAATGGAACTCGTATCTAAATTGTTACTTACAAACCTGTCACAGAATGATTATGAGCTATTTCCTTCTTTTATGACTGACTGAACAGTTCAGCAGGACAGAATAAGCCCACTGAACACTTGCTACATAGTTAGAAACGTTATATAATATACTAGCACTTCAATCTGGCTCAAACGGCTGGACGTGAATGATGGGATGGCAGGTAGTTGTTTTTAAGCAGCTGCTTAAATACATGGCACAACTCATGGCTCACTTGTTTTTCGCTGCTTTCTATGAGGGCATGTAATTATGTTCATTAAAAGAAAAACCCAAGAATATAATAAGTTAGGGCTAGGTGATAACTCTCTGTTGATGTGGAATGGCATCATAACAGTCCATCATCCTGCCTTAGCTACGTGATTCCCTCATTTCTTAGAAATATACTCATCGCTTTCAAGCGAGTAGGAGGTTTTCCTGTTAAGAAAAACCCAATTCTTATACAAAACATGCCTTGTGGCTACTGTTCATAAAGAAGCGGGTGTCTGAGTGTCACTACAATGTGGCAAGTCTAGAAAGAAAACTCCTTTTCTTTGGTTCTGCGAAATCAACTGTGTCAGAATCAACTGACACACAGTTTGGCAAGTTGGACAGGATCTATCCGACTGGCTGAACTGGAAATAATTAACTGGATAGAATCGTCCACTTCCTTTTGGAATAAAAGAAGTAAATCACCACAGAACGCCAGAAACCGTGGGTACATTACCAGCTATCGCAAAAAAAGATTTTCGTTACTATGCACACTAGTTTCCAGTCTAATTTGTCAACACTACGGGGTAGAGTATGCCGATGTAAAATGTGTCTTTTCATTCTATGCTCAGCTGTGAGACCAACATTTTCTGAATTGCTCTTTTGCCGAGTTATAGCTGATGGAACGAAAGCACCAGGGAGCCAATAACATAAAGCCGCTGACCTAAACACAGTGAGGCCCCATAACTCCAGCCGATGCTCCGCTAGCTAGGTCAGTGGATGCTGTTAGGCAAAATTATGTTCCTTAATTAAACTGTCTCAATGTATTCGATGTAATTCTCTGGAGAGTAGCACTCGAGTTGACACAAGAGAAGATAATGCAGGTATATGTATTATATCATCCTCTGTAATGATGCACACCCTGCATCTAAGTAATGTATATAATAATAACGATGATACACAGTCTCACTCCAAACCTGCGCCAAGATGTTTACTTTACACTACACATAATCTCTAGTGTCAGGTTTATGGTGATAGGGTTTGAAGGCCCCGATGGTGAGCTGCATGTCTGCCGAGAGCAGTGAGAATCTACCACAGATGACAGGTTGCAGAAGTGATTGGCAGAGTGCTGTGGTCATGAGGTCTGAGGGACATTCGGGGTCAGCATTTGGGAGACACAGTTAGGAGCAGACCTACTCTATATTGCTACTCTATCTAAAGATCAAGCCTCCCTGACGGTCATTTTGGTTGTAAGTATTACATAAAGCTTGGAGTAGGATGATATCTGTATCTAACCGACAATGATGTGGAAGGCTCTGCAGACAATGATTATAGCACGACATGAAAAAGTGAATAGTCAATAATGCGTTATAACTGGGGTTGGACAAATTAGCTGATCATGTTTTTGGTCTACCTTTGCTTTTGGGTGAATCTGAGAAAATAGATGAGTGTAGACATGAATTAAAGTCACTCTTTCAAAACAGCCATATATGCAAAGACATTTCTCATTGAAAGGAGACATTAATTGTCCTGTCAGTGTGGTGGATCACTTAGTCTAGGTTTCAATAGCTAGTTAGTTTCCCATGATAGCCCTGTAGTAGCCTGAGAGCAGCGGTACACTCACAACATGAATACAATTGTGAAAGAAGCACAAAATATTTATTTTTCAATGATTAGATGGAAGATTACTAAATATAGAGAACAATATTTTTCATCTGTGGAAGAATCAATACTAGTATCAAACCTCAGAAAGCCACCAGTGTGGTAAACATCACCAGTGTAAGTGATTCTTTGTCTCAGAGGAAAGCCACTGTGTGGCATCTGGTGGTGATAAAGGATTATTTTTGCTTTGATAAACAACATGATTACTAAGGCCGGCTAATGGACAGAAGATCTGCTCATGTGTTACATATATCCTGGAGACTATACATCCTTTGTTGTCATTACCATTCACAGAGGACAATGCTTTGAATCTTCATCACTAACAGAACTACCAGGACTGCTTTGTTACAACGTTGTATAATGTGGGCGAGAAGAGGCGGAGATAAAGACTTATTGTTGTTAACAGTATACTGCACAATTTTTTATATGTAATAAAAACAAGGCAACAATCATCTTGAGCATGTGTAGGGTGAAACATAATAAACACTCTGAAAAAGCCATTAGACTGACCTACTCAGGAAACTTAGGCGACACAACCGTTTACAAAAAACAAACAGTTTTAGTTATTATATATATATTATTATAGTTATAGTTACGTATTTGACGTTAACCGTTAAATAGCCAACTGACTAACTGTGGGCTGTGTTAGTTAACGTTTCTTTAAACTACAGCAAGAGGTTAACGGTTAACTAATCTATTAATCGATCGTCAAAAAAAAAATAAATCTTGAATTCTTTCCGGTAACAAGAGGAAACCGATAATCCTCGCGACGGATTTAAAAAGACGTTGGGCTTTATTTTACAAATAACCGTTTAAAACGTTATTCTACCGTTAATACCTATTTGATGTCATATCAATTAATCGTTGGAAGTCTTTCAAAGCTAAAATGACCAAATTCCAGTTTCTCAATGTGAGGATAAACGCTAGCTTAGCTGCTTTTCTTTGTCCTATTCAAAAAAACAATGACATCTGATGGCATCGTCTTTGGGAAATAGTGATGGGCATTTTCCACTAACGTTACATTCCGACAGTTAAAACAATAACCAGACAAAACGATACATCTGATGACATATCGGCAGACCAATCGTTTATGGAGATAACGTTATATCTTCATGTTGTTATAACCGTCACCCAATAACGGTATAAAATATATCTGCGTTTACAACAAAGATGAAGTGATGACAAGTGGAGGAGGAAAGTGATAAGTAATAACGACTTATTATTGAGGAGACTTTATTCACAAGGTAAACAACACAAAGGCATAAACCTTAACGTTATATCACCGGAGTTAACCAGGTAACATTAAACTATCGCCAAAGAAGCAGATTCAAGACACACACAAAAAAAGACGTTAGGCTACTTATTCGAACGTTAATAGTCGTTTAAAACCGTTAACGTTGACTGCGTATTGGATGTCAACGGTTAACCGTTAAATAGCCCCCTAAATAGTTAACAACTGACAATGTAAGCTAGCTAACGTCCCCGTAAATCACAGCAATGGGTTAAAAACATCACTCAGGCTAAATAACATACCAATGTATCATGTTGTCATACCGTTATACACAGTACAGAGGGGAAAAATATGTTGGCGTTTACAACAAAGACGAACCGACTCACCATAGTAAGAGGAGGGGACGTCCGTCTTTCTAGCCATGGCACTTAGTAGGACAAATGCGACGTCGTCTTGGTTTTGGAGACCGCATATGAGAGTCGAGGTGAACCGCAGTTATTTTAGTGGCTTTCGCACGGTCCCGTCGAGAAATAAACACAGGAGGAAACCTGGAGAGGTCTCGAGCTTCTTGGAGGATGCTTCGGCCACGCAGCTGAGCGTCAGTCGTGTTTACAGCGCGACGTCATTAATTATTCCAAAACGGTCTTAAAGGGAACGTGCACCGTGGCTGCTGCTGCTGCTAGTGAATTTTCGTTTACCTTTTGTTTTGGGTGTTGATTTAAAGCACACCGTTTTAGTGCAGTTTGTCCGCTGACATGAATATGTGTAGGACTTATGACGATGCTAGACAATGCAGGGCTTAGTAAACGGCCTGTGTCTGCAATAAAAGCTGTGAATTCCAGGAGGCCTCTTTTGGTTGATTAATAATACAGCCAATATTGCAGGCAGTATTTTTAGGAGGCAGTGACATATATATCTTCACAGTGAGGCGTTCGGTGGTGAAACACTGCCCTCAGCTGGGCTTTCTGTGGCATTGCAAATATTGCTCTCTCTCTCTGCCTCCTCCTATATTTATTAACAGTGACATGAATGCATGTTTTATCTCTCTTATGTGTTGCACAATAGAGTTTCCACTTGTTTTTATATTAACTTATAACAATGATAAAGGTGTAACTTCTCCCACCTAAACAGATGCAACAAAACTCAACTCAACCTGTCAATCAAGCACATTACACGCTCACCTGTGTGTGTGGTTCAGGTCCTTTATGTAGGAAAAAAAATGTATAGAAAATATTACACACATACATATGTGCCCTCTGAATCCATTATTATTGTATGTGTCACCAGTAAGCAGTGTTTCATTATTTTTGCGCGATCCAAGTGGCTCTCACTTACTCATTCAAACACAGTTTGTCCATTGTTGGGTCATTTAAACAGTAGACTACATCACAGTTTATGAGTTATGTAAAAATGTGTTCTGCAAAATAAATGTACATAAATGTAAATAAATTTCCCATTTGAAATGGAGTTAAAGTATTGAGTCACAGTTTTTCTGTGACTCAATAATACTGAATTAAGTGAAGTAGGCTACAACACTTCAATATGTACTTTCTATATTAGTATTCACACACAGACACATCTTGGTAATGGGTTTTGAGAGTAGTGACTAAGACCAGGACGGGGCAGCAGAGACTGAAAATGATTCACAATAACCGGGGGATCCAAGAGCTGCAGGGTTCAATTTTCATATAGTATCAGCAAAGTAAGACCAAGTTAGAAGAATGTTTTTATCTGTGACAGCTGCAGCCAAAGGGACTCAACCTGGTTGCTCCCTGAATAATAATTGCACATCGCCAAGCGTTATGTCTTTTTAATGACATCATATCTAAAACGTTAAATATTTCATGCATTTTAATGTAAGATTAGATTAGAAATGGGACAGGTAATTTGTATTACACACTGACATCTAAAAAGTGATGTCTCTCTCAGTGCTCTGGATAAAAGTAATGGGAGCTCAGGTAGCCAAAGGCCAGGCATTAAGAAGGGATTGACTTCCCCGGGACCGATCATATGTTGATGTGGAGGAATCAGTGCCAGAATCAGGATCACATTATTGCCAAATGCAATACGATAAACGAAGAGCCATTTGTCTTGATGACACAGGCATAGGACAGTGGTTTTAAACCTTTTATGGCCTAACCTTTTTATCTTTATTTAATTATTAAATGTATTTATTTATTTGATTATATATTTATTTTATTATATATATATATATCTATATTTTTTTTTTTAATTATATGTTTTTGTTTTTCTCTTTCTGTATGTATGTATTTTGTCTATTATGAAAAGGAAAAAAAAAGAAAAGAAAAGGACACTAAAACAAAAAAACATGGTATAGCCAGCAGATGTAGAAATGTAAAGGATTGTTTATCAGTCCTACTGTCTGTTTCTGTGAGAATTTGTGATGTCATTTTTGAACTTCTGCTCATCGACATCTGATGCAGTTGGCTTTGATGCTATAAATAGAATGATTCCACAGCCAGATGGACCCTATTTGGAAACATACTGCCTGCTGTTGTGTGCATTTGTACTTTTATAGAAGTGAACAATAATAATAATACATTTTATTCATGTGCACCTTTCATGGTTACCTTACGTATCATAACACAAGTAATAGTAACAAAGAGCAACAAATAACCTGCATAAAACACATACAAAAACAACAAACATACAAAAATGATAAGAGCATAAGTCAGCGAATGGTGTTGGTGTGTGTTGGGGACCGTGTTATCCACCTTTGACTGAGCCGAATTGGGCTGAACTGTAACGCTATTACATGTCACAAGGTCAAGCAAAGCCTTTGTTCATTGCCAGCAGTGGGAAGATTCACTAATCCTGCAAGGACTGATCAAGGACTGTGACACATTCCATAGGTGAACTGTGATCTAACTGTATTTAGCTCCACTTTCCGAAACACAAGAGAATATATTTCTGTGCCGCAGTTGTCCTTTTGCAGTTTGCAGAGTGAGTGAGTTTTTATGATTAGAGGCAAAAGGTGCTCTCAACACAATCACCCTTTGTCTTTTTACTTCAGCACTTACAATAGCTGCAACAGCAATCAACCCTGCTGACTCCTAAAAATTGAAATCCCCCCAAGTCCCACCATTAAAAGGAAGTGATTCGGTAACACTGTACAGCAGTATAGCATCCCTGCATAAACGGTCAGCAGAGATACACTCAATGATCGGAGGTCTTTTTTTTTTATCCCCCAATCAATTGGATAAACAGCAACAATTCTGAGAAACATTGGGTAACAGGAAATTGCATCTGTGATTGGTTGGGATGCCAGTCGATGAGTCAGTGATCCGTCTTTAAGCGGACGCAATTTGCAAAGCGATATCTCCTGGGCCTGAAAATGCAGGAAATAAAGCTTGTTTCTACCCCTCTGTTGTAAAAGATGTGTCACAGCTGAAGAGCACAGCATTTGTCTGGACTGGAGGATACAATACCATCCACCACACCATCGCCTCCACCTTTGTTTTCTGCAAGTGCATTAGAGTTTTGTATTGGTATTAATATTGGTATTAATTAAGAGGTTAATATTGCCTGTTTAATAGAAATAGATCCAGCGCTGCCTTGCTTATATTGACAGTCCCTTTTCCCTCCAACCACTGTATATCACTCTGCCATAAGAAACTAATCAGCCACTAAAAGTACATTTACAGACTTGCTCATTTTGAGGTATTTCTACCCTGCCAACAAAACAATTCTGATGAAAACAATTTATAATTTTGCATATTTTGCCATTAAACTGACTGAGAGAAAAGCCACTATTAGCATATAGCTTTATTTTGTGTTGATAAAACTCACTGAACCAAACTTCCATTGTAGTCGAGCCTCCGACACGTACAGTGCAGACATGGTTTAGTATAACATATGTTGTACCCACTGGTACCTGCGCTTAGTTTCGTACTGACATCTGGAGGCAACCATTCTTGAAATTGAAGACATTATAATGTGTAAAAAACAACAGCTTTTGGCACAGCAAACAGGTGCAAACAATACAGATAATTTCATACTTCAAGTTAATTCCCATAAGATTTTTTTTCCACAGACATTGTTCATGCGTGTGTGTTTTGAGATGCGTTCAAGACCTCAGGGACACCCTTTAATCAAAATACACAGACCACAAGCCACCCAATCCTTTGAATTCACGATGATGATTTGCATTTTGAGCCGCTGCTCCTCAGTGATGCAGATAATTTGGTGATTAGAATTAGTCTTCCAATGATATGCCCATATGGAAAACAGAGAAATGGGGAATGTTACATAGTGCATATGTTTTGGAAACATTGTAGTTTCATATGAAGCTGTACCTTAATAACAGATTTAAACAGACCGCAGTGAGTCATTCGATATTTTTTATCATTTTCTCAGCTACAAACTCAGCGACTGTAACAAGAGCACAAAAAAATGACAGTGTGGTCTTCATTTTAGCAACCCCACACAAGTGAATATGTAAGGTATTGATCGCTGTCAAACCAACAAATGAGCTGGCTCTATAATAGGTTCTATTTCAGCTGTTGTCCTCAGAAGCTTGGATCGGTTCAGAGGCTAAATGAAAGACGAAAGGTGGTCAAAGCGTTTGATCTAGCTCTAGGTCTCTTTTATTAGAAGCCACATGAACATTACATTTTTTATCCCACTTTCAAATTGACCTTGTAGTAGTTGAGTGTCCCTTGTTTCTGTTTGTATTTCTGTTTCTGATGCATTCTCTTGTTTTGAAGCACTTTTTTACATTGCATGAGGCATATATTCATTGTTTCCTGTCAAAGAATTTCCTTTTATGGTTTAATTACATGCTGATGTGTTGTGCTACTGAACACTGGATGCTACCCTCACGTTTCAAATGAGTTTGCCTTGCTTAATATTGTATGGCATCATAATGCATCATTCCAATTGCTTTGTGTTATCTTGTATCTCATTATATTCTACATGAATCCCTGAACAAATAGGAAGCTAATTAGTCCAAAAAGACATTTGTTTAAACTTGTGTAAATCTGGGCCAAAAACATAAAAGGAAAAGACGTGCTGTTCCCACAGTAGCTACCCTGATTTTTCCTGCAGTGTTTGGTCTGGCTGCGATATTCCGTGTTGGTTTTGGGATAGATTACTTATTAATTCCCACAAAGCCAACAGATACATTTCAGTTTGTAAAGTGAGTCTTGAATGACTAGAACATGAAAGACACATTAGAAAATGAACACAATGAGCTCAGAGGGCGTCTATAAAAAGACTCATTCCCCAATATCCCAGCTCCTCCTCACCAGATTACAGCCTCCAGCAAAGTCTGTCTCCCACGAGGAGCTTTAGCTGCTCAGGTTGCCGTGACAAACGAGTAAAATACTTCCCTGTCCTTAAATGGGATGTCCCCAAATCATCTTGAATGACAAAGAAAATGGTGATGCATTATCATTAACACCCTTTGAAGAACTATATAATCTTTAGCGGGATGCAATAAAATGACAAAACAACAAGACGAGGCAGCGACATTAAATGTTTCCTCAATATCTCAAGAACATATTTTATGAAACACTGTCACCTCTCTCAGAACTCCAAGAAAAAAAACACTTAACTCGTGTTGACATTTAAAATAAATATCATCAGCCACTGAATCACTGCCAGCAAAGTGAAATGTCCTTTCATCCAAGTGTAACTCAAGAGATCTAAGAAATAGTGTCGATGTGAGAGAGTCCACTGAAGTTGTGTTTCTGTATTTAATTTTTTATAACAATTAGCATTAAATATATCTTTCAAACTGAAAATGTACAGCTGTGGTTTCATTGTACAGTAAAGGAAATATAGGACAAAGAGGCTAAAAATGCTAAACATTGTATCTGTAGGCCATTGTGGCACCTCATATCTGGCGAACCATAGGGAGCATTCATTGTTCCCAACACACAGACCTACTGTGTGATCACGAGGATGATGATTATACACCTGTCATCTCCGTGTAGAATAGAAATGTTCAACTGGATTGAGAAATGGGGAGTAGAGTGGGAGAAACTCCACTGAATGATGGCAAAGCACTCATACAACAGCATGTGGTACAGTATGATGTTTGAATACACTCTGATTGAGGATGTGAGGACTTACACGATAAGCATATTGATTAACACATTGGAAAATAATACATAGAAAAAAGACCCACAAAAAAACATTTTGAGATTGAATGCATTACTGGACCATTTGAAAATAACTGCGATGCTATATGAAAGCAATGCAAAATGCATTTACTGTGAGCTAAAAAGTGAAAATGACCTATTTCACAAAGTGTGTTGACAATAATGATTGTTTTAATTGTGCCAAGAAAAGCTGTAACGGAATAATTAAGTATAGAAACAGAGATACAAATACGTAACAATACCACTAAGAAAACACATTCGAGAATCACGCAGAGCTCCCTTGACATTGACCAGGAGCATTACTGCGTGTTGCACAGTAACAGTTAACTGTTAAGTGTATAAATACCATCTCGTGAACCCCTAGTGAACCCTGAGACTGAGGGTTGGGCGGGGAAACCGAGTTGTTTAGGACCATGAGGAGTGTCGAGTGAGGCCGTCCCTGTAGAGGAGAGCATGGGAGAAGAGTAGTGGAGCGTCGTTTTTTGTTTTTTTTGTCACTGCTGCGCGCCGATCTGCTGCCGCTCAAGTGTTGCATGCTGAAGAGTCCCGACGCTCTGTGAAGGAGCTTTTAAGAGGATGATATAGGATGAAGGTTGGAATTCCGAGGGGCAATGAAGATGAAGATAAGAGTGGTAATTATGAATGAGACATCACTGTAATGTTCATTTGTGGGGCGCTTTAGTGTTTTCTCATAAGTGAGTTAGAGGCTGAGCTGTCATTATATTGTCTATGACCTCATTTTCATTTTGATCATTTAAAGAATCTTTAATTGATTTGATTCCTATAAGACAATCATGTAGGAGCGCACATGTCTAAAGATCTTTTTTTTCTGCAAGAGGGGAAAGTAATCAGTAGCGCCGAGATCGAAAAGTGGCCGATGGTATGCTACTGTTGTTCTGCGGTTTGTACCCCTAGAGTGGTATGCCTCTGTGTTCAGTGGTACCTATACCTGGAGTGGTATGCCTCTTTGTTCAGTGGTACCTATACCTGGAGTGGTATGCCACTGTGTTCAGTGGTATGCACCTATACCTGGAGTGGTATGCCTCTTTGTTCAGTGGTATGCACCTATACCTGGAGTGGTATGCCTCTTTGTTCAGTGGTATGCACCTATACCTGGAGTGGTATGCCTCTGTGTTCAGTGGTATGCACCTATACCTGGAGTGGTATGCCTCTGTGTTCAGTGGTATGCACCTATACCTGGAGTGGTATGCCTCTGTGTTCAGTGGTATGCACCTATACCTGGAGTGGTATGCCTCTGTGTTCAGTGGTATGCACCTATACCTGGAGTGGTATGCCTCTGTGTTCAGTGGTATGCACCTATACCTGGAGTGGTATGCCTCTGTGTTCAGTGGTATGCACCTATACCTGGAGTGGTATGCCACTCCCTTTGATGTATTCATCTGACTGTATTGACAAAGTCGGCAGCACAGCCTCTGTGTATATATACACATTGACAATAATATCAGTTTCAGGGCACATCAGCAAATACTAAATCACTTTGTTGTCATTTCAAAAGCCTTTCGTATATCCGAACAAGAAAATGGACGAGATAGAATAGATACATTCCTATATTTAAGACGCTGTGTTGTGCTACTTTGTCAATAAAGTCAGAAAAAATACATTTTGCGGCATCACTGTTTGGGAATCAAACCAATTTGCATTAAATGTGCATATGCATCATCATATGCAATCAGCAAAGGTATGTACCTACCTATAGAGTGGTATACCACCATACCATTATATATATATATATATATATATATATATATATATATATATATATATATATATATATATATATATCTATATATATATATATATATATATATCATACGACTGAAATGAATGACATACCACTCTGATTCAACAGCATATACCACTAATATAAACTTTCAAGCAGTATATGCTGTTAGAAAAGGAGTGGCATACCACCATCGGTATAACAGTGGCATACCATCGGCCACTTTTCGATCTCGGCAATCACTCAAAGTAATAATGAAACATATGTTTTGATTTCAGCTGCTATTTTTTTGCACCTCTCTTTAAAACATTGCTGACGGAGAGTGGCACAGCTGAGGTTCCATCTGCAGCCTTGCATGAGGAAAAGAGCAGCTGCAATTACTGTGTGGCCCCTGCTTTCAAAGCTGATATTTAATTAGCAGTGATCTTCTTGATCAAAAGAAATGTAGCTCTCGTCCTGAAGCCGATTTCCTAAATCAAATGCTCTGACTTGATGTTGTTTTTATGCTCTTATTTTATATCTTAACGTCTGTCGTGTGTGTCTCTCTGCAGTGCCATGGGGTTAGTGGCATCATCCTCGTCACCATGGTTACCGGTTTTATGTTGGTGTACAACAACAGCGGCTCTGGTGACAGATCATATTCCTCATCATCCCTATCGTCACACCGTTTAGATGGTCCTGTTCCATCCACGAAAAAGCCAGAGAGACCGCAGCCACTCCCAACACCGACACTTTCGGGGTACACAGGTGTCATGGATCATAAGGTAAATATGCACCATCTGTGCACTGTGATCTGTCTCCTTATGCCATTTCATGGTGCACTGCACAGTGATGATGTCTAATATAGCTATACATAAGAGCTATAGGGAGGCCAGCTGGAAGAGGGA
Source organism: Cebidichthys violaceus (assembly GCF_023349555.1). Lineage (NCBI taxonomy): Eukaryota > Metazoa > Chordata > Actinopteri > Perciformes > Stichaeidae > Cebidichthys > Cebidichthys violaceus. The sequence continues at coordinate 2,135,767 of NW_027176561.1, forward strand.
AATCTGTTTGATAATTCATGTCAGTAAACAGGGCCTGAAGGCCATTTTATGCTCTTTGTCTTGTTTGAAAAGAACCAAAACTCAACTTCAATAAATGATGCAGGAAAGTGGCGCAGGTTGGTTCACCCACCACTACCACAGAGATATATAGGGTAAACCTCAGCTTGGTTGTGTTCCATCAAACACAGTGACAGTGTTTTGGGGTGACGGATCAGGTTGTTGTCGGTGCATTAGGAGACTGCATGGAGACGGGAGTGGGATTTGGGGTAATAGCATACTGGCAGGTGAAAAGTGTGTATACAGAGTTTTGGAAGGAGCATGTGGAGGCCGGCAGTGGAGATACAAGTGACAAGGACAGCAGCGCGTGGGACTTTGTCACTTACAAACCGAGTAGGAAAAGCTACAGAAAAAGAAGCAGCAAAGTCACTTTGAATATCTTTATTGTCTGGGATGTGCCAGACAGACCTTGCTTGATGCACTGAATCAGTTAATGCACTACATATCCTTTAAGATGGCGGTAGTAACCTTAGTCTCCTGCCACTCTACATCAAGGGATTTGGCATTGGGATGTATTGTGCGTGACATATTTGTGTCGAGCAGCCACCCCTTGAAAAGAAAACTGATTTTTTTGCCACTTTTGCCACATATATAACACAAAGTGCACGCAATCTGTATTCAACTGTCATCCACCAGAGAGACGAGCATGTAAATGTAGGTTTCAGGAATGCACTGAAAATGTCTTTTTGAAGCTTCTGGTGCTGCCCTGGTTACAGAGAGAACTGAAGAATCCTCTTCTGATGTGTTTGACTTGTGTACATGTCCACCCCACAGCTGAATGCGACATCCAGTTCTTTTCATCTTGGGTAATACAATGATTATTTGCATTTGCTTTTACATTTGATAGATTATGTTTTTAGCGATAAATTAAACTCTAAATGTGATAAATTACATTTTGTAGCAATTTTAATAAGGAAAAGCTACAGAATGAAATATAAGTTTATTACAGCTTTGCTGTCCCCTGTAAGGCTATAATAATACCAATCAATCTCTTAAACAATGAAGTCAAAAGCTGAAGTTGCTGTGGTAGAACACTCTCTAAATGATCTCTGTACTTTACTCTGTTTGTTGGTTCATAATTGATGTGAAGCACTTTGAATTGCCTTGTTGTTGAAATGTGCTATACAAATAAACTTGCCTTGCCTTGCCTAACCCGTTATGAAATATTTAGTGACAAAAGCACTTAAAAACGGATGGATTTCTACCTGAACGGCTACTCAAGACATCACCGCAGTAATCTTTTGTGTAAGCGCCACAGTCAGTGTTGTTGTAATGCAGAGGCCTATCATTGAGAAACCAGCACAGTGTTACAGACAGATCATCCAGACGCCGCCGTGTCTCCCCCACAGTGAGAAAGATAGCTTTCCGCTCGAAGCACATTGCTCAGGCAGGTCTGGACAGGAGAAGATTTGGAAGGAAAAAAGTGTTGTTACATTTCACCTTTCAGTGATTAATGATCAATGATAGGAGAGTGTGAGAGCGATGTAGGTTCGGAGAGAGGTTAAATCCGGCTGAGGCATCCTGGACTTCTTGATTTAGCCAGATTCTACGTTCAGGGCTCCTCTGCGACGTTGGGATCCCTTTAAAGTCAATGACATTTTTTTTTACCGTGGCTCCTAAGAGAAATGAGCGTTTGGAGGGTTTTTTTTGTAGGCACTACATTATTCACAAATCCTTCATGTTTGTCCACTTCCTCCTGGCTGACAGCTGATTCATGATGGATCCACACTGCGACAATTTCATACTGCTTAGTGTCACTATGCTCCCACCTCCCGTGGGGCTTCCAGCTCTTTCTGCTGCTGCTGCTTCACCCTCCGACAGAGCCGGGGAATGACTAACCAGAGCAGACCTGCTGTAGGATCAGTGGAGTGGGTGGATCGGTCTGTATTATTTCCTTCAGGGTCATCTGAGGTCCGCTGCTGCTGCTTGAGGGAATCTTGGCTTTGACTCACACAGGGTTACACACACATTCACACAGCTCTGGCGCACGCATGCAGACAACCTGCATGCAAATGCCCAGACGTGTTGTTAAAATTTTATGCTCTCGTCAGAGCCAGCGAAGCTTTAAAAATGCGACGGGAGCTCTATCTAATGTGCCTGCTGGACCTTGTTTATGGTCCATATCGACTAATGTGCACATCTTGTCTGCATGGGCTGGGATTTCACCGAGGTTGGTGATGGTCTGTGGTTGCTTCGCCCATTTACATCTCACCCAGGAGTTTGCAAAACACCAAGCACACATCAATCGCTAAGACCGGTGCTACTTCATGCGGCAGTGCGTTAAAGGCTAAACATTTGGCTTTTCCTTCTGCCCCTTCAGTGCTTAATAGTGATATGAAAACAGCAGAGCAGCACTGTTGACAGACATGTATACACTGTGAGATCAGACTATAAAGTTATGGTGCACATTTACTGTATGTGGGATGTTTTGAGCGACTTGCTAGGAGTCTCTGTGTTCATTATGTTCCTCTTTGTCTGCCTTCTGCAATCTCTGCAGGTTTTTGTGAGATGTCCTTCTCTAGCATATATTTCTTTTCTTTGACAAGCTACAGTAATTAGAGCCACACACACACACACACACACACACACACACACACACACACACACACACACACACACACACACACACACATATTTGAACATCTATACAGCCTCTCTTTTCTTCTGCTTAGCTCCTCATCTTCTCTTGCTCTCTGACGTTTTGCCGATTCCAGTTAAAGAGATGTTGACCTTTGAAGAACTGTCAGCAGAATCAATCTACATTGGCCTTTATACACTCTAATCACAAAGTCTGTGTGAGAGCATGAATGTGGATTGTGGGCCTATGCCAGTTTATGATGTACCTACTTATTATGGGCAATACCACTCCGTGTCTCTCACAGCCTACAACGCTGTCAGCCCCGGAGAAAAAGGTGTCATTAGAAAGTCAATTATGCAAACAAAATGACCCCGTTCTATGTAAGATGTGCTATACAATCAGTATGTTAATGGTCAGCTTACTTAATGGATGAGGTTTCAGGATATGCAAATTTTAAATACACTCAAAGTGAGGGAGCACTCCTGGAAAAACAGAATCAGGTGTCGTCTTCAGACTTACATTACATAGCCCAGCTTGTAGTCCTGCTTATATACGTATAAACTACACCTGGTATTAACATGTAATGTGTATCCGGGGGATGACATCCAATCCATGGGTCTTAGCATTTACGCCTTGTATTAAAATGCTTTCCTTGTTATCTCGCCTACATTGTGATCACATCTCTGACCATTTCCAAAAGGGGTCTGGCCGATCCGGTCGTGTAGCGATACCACTGCATTTTTCTTATGGTGAAGGGCAAGAGCTGACAGGAAGTCATGAATATCATCTTCTTTCTGGTCATGGTGGAAACCAGCCAGAAATTATTCCACTTCTCCCCATCAGTGTGTGCTGCTAACGAGGCTCTGTACTCATACTCTGGTGCAGCCATCCACTTATCTCTGACTGAGGTTGACTGGAGGAGGAAGAAGAAGAAGAAGAAGAAGAAGAAGAAGACAGGCGCCTTGATTGTCTCGCCTTTATTCCCTTCAATTGAGAACAGAGCAAGTTTAGCGTCGTGGCTTGAATGTGTGTTGCCAGAAGGAGCTTAATGAGATGTCGACCGTCAGGAGGGGTTTCGATGTAATTAATTGGTCTCTGAGAAGAGAAAGCAGCTCTGATCATTAAACTTCACACCACACAACCGGCACCACTTAATCCACCTCTGCTCTCCGTTGAGCCGTTAGCCTAATTCTGCAAGCTTCAGAAAATGTACAGTTACTGTTATGATAACGATCAACTCTAATTGAAATAATTAAGAAAATACAGCTGAGTCATGATCGCTCACCACTGCTCACATCAGAGGATGTTTGACATCAAGGGATAAGGTTGGAGATATTCTACAGTTTTCTTATTGTCAACAAATCCCACAACAGTCTTGTAGGTGTAATTGATAATTAAAAAAAGTCTGCCAGGTAACTGGTAACTGATAATATGTGAGCTCACATATTAGCTCACATATTATCTTAACCATGAAATGCACCAGCTTACAAATTGAGATTTTTAGTCAGTTCAGTTAGCTTCTTTACTGATTTACCAGGCTAACACCTCGCTGTATTATGTTCCAACTATTAGACGACTGCTTTCGGAAACCATTTCTGACGTCAGTTGTCTTCTTTAGGTAGTCTACAGAATTAAATATTTAGGTCTCGTTTTTTGTGGTCACACCCACTGTTAGCATATAGAAGGTATGTCCAAGTTTGCAGCTGAAAATAGTCCCCAACAAATGCACTATTTGCTCCTGTTTGAGTGACATTTTGTGAAAGAATAGTATGAAAAAAATAGTTTGATTTATGACAGAATAAAACCAAACCAATCATCATTTTTACATCATCACTGCAGCTGATGATCCCACGGTATATTTTATCTATCCGTATATCTTTACATCTATAAAATCTGAAGCAATGCATTACATTGTCGGATCCTTAGCAGCGCACATGCCATGGACATTACTTTTTCCATTTTTTTGAGGGCACCGTATTGTGCAGACATTTCCCAGAACTGTGACACTCAATAAATACTGTGTACTACTGTATATAGTAGCTTAAACGGGAAGTGACTTTGGCTAAAGCATGGGATTCATGGGATTTGTTAACAATAAGAAAAATATCAAATTGACTCCAGTCTTACCATGGTTAACAATGACAATGGGGCCCTTTTTGTTCTTGTGCTAATGACTCCTCTCTGAGCTTATAGCTCAATATTTTTACCTGTAGGTCTGTACTCTCCACCCCTCTCAAACTGAAAGGGGTGCAGACAGAGACTGGTGGATTGGAGGCTCTGGTGTAATATCAGAGGATGACTGATGGGGTTTGCTCTGAAACCAATTATGATTCTGGGAACCCCAGGGAAGTGAATGAACAGAATCATACTGATGAGTCTGTGTGGGCGGTAATTGACTGGGACTGGAACCGGAGCCACACGCTTAACCGCTTCTTCTTCTTCTGCTGCTGCTCTGAATGCCACGTCTCTCTCCTTAAACACTTTATTTAATTTATATACAGACGAAGGATCTCAACGTACACAAACATGCATGGAAAAATCTCACACAATAAGTCTTTCTTCTGAAATGCAACAATAGGAAATACAATATAGAAAATTATATTACAAAAATAAATTACATAGACAGATATAAATCAATTTGTTGATACTACTAATTCACAGGATCGTAAATACATATACATCAGGGGCACTATTAGCCTCTGAAAATGGAAAAATAGGATATGAAAGGTTTCCATATTTAAAAAAAATTAACAACACCATTTTTGATATGTGAGAAGATCTAGTTGATAAGCAACCAGTTGAAGTCTCCCTTATTATAAGAGAGTGAGTATCTGAAATGAGAATTTGGTATTGAGGAGAAAAAGGCTTGTATCAAATTTTCATCATCCCAGTTGGGAGAATAAATACTTGCTTGTGTCGCTTGTTTGTTGAAGAGTTCTCAAAGGCAAATCAACAATTCCACCTGCTTCAAAGAGGATGTCTTTATGAATAACTGACTGTGCCTCTGGCCTCAGAATCAACTCTAGAACGGTAAACTTTCCCCTCCCAATAATTATATATCCTTCTAACATCTCTATTACCTCCGGGAATGATAAGACTAATTGAAGGTGGGTGGAAATTTGGTTAATTTGGGAATATTATTTTCCCCTTTAATATGCATTGACATAACTTTCCTATTGCTTGGGGTTAATACTTTAGAAAAGTGGAGATATATTGCGCCAGAGCCAGAATAAACAGTACTGGATACTTAAAGTGTAAAGTAAATATAGAATATTTACTTAAGCTTCATTAAACATAGATTATAAAAAGACTGATTGCATAATAAAGCCCTCTCTTTTATTAACAGTTGATTTTGGGAGTCCGTCTCCGCCTAAAGTGGCACCTGTTAGATTTTGAATTTAACTTCTGAGTTAAGCTTTGGGTTGACTTTATCCAGCATGTCCCCAAAATAGTGGAGCAAACCAAAAGTCCTCATTATCCTGCTGCATTGATTTCTTTCTTTCTTGGTCCTGGTTCATCTTTCACTGTCTTTTTTTGTCTACTTTGTCTTTTGATCACGACATGTAAAGTTCTCTTTCAAAGTTGTTTTGTTGTGTGGCGAGTGACGACCATGAAAAGAGAACACTTGACGTAAAGACTCATGACCTACGATAGAGAGAGAGAGGAAGCAAAGGAAAGTAGGCTTCATTAAAGGCAACAACAGTAAACACAGACGATCGGTAACGTTGTTGTATTGGCTAGCATCCTCATTTAGTCTGGTCGTGCCTCTAGATACTTTTTAGTACCACAGTAGTTTAGAAACTATTTGAATGCATTTTCGATAAACGACCTCCCAGGTGAACTATAAATGAATGAGGAGTGCATGTGGAGACATCTTCACACTGCCATGACACCGGAGGTCTCTTCTTTTGTCGACGATCACATCAGAGTTCACTGCATGGCCTCGTGAAGTTGAATTATCCAGGAAAGTGTTATCTTATGAGGGTATGCATTATTGATCAAGGCGGACAGCGCTCTGCCTGCATAATAAAGTGCAGACTGCGTGTCTCTGTGGGAGTCAGCAAGTGTTCGAGTGCTAATTGGTTCACAAATTAAAGGACCTCTGTGTTAATTCAAGGCTGATTATGAGTAAAAAAATCCACCTGTAATATGCAATGCAGTGCCCTCATTCATTTGTTCATTCATTCAAGAGTGTGTGGGTCACATCTTCAGCTGCCTGCCCTGCTGATATATATTCTCCATCTGATTCTGAAAGCTCCTCTCAATGTGATGCACCACGGTCCATAAGTGGCTATTTCCCAGCATCATCAAGCTGTCAGAAGCTCGGGGAGCTGACGCTGGAGCTTCAGCGTCACCGTCAAGGACACTTTTAGTATTTCACAAGCACTTTAAACCACAACACTGTCCATGCAACCTTCAATTGCCTTTTCCTAGTTTAACACATCCCCCGACTTTCAAAATGATTAAAAGCTGCTTGGGAGTAGTTGTTTGGACCGTGCCGAAGGGAAAATGCCCTTTATCTGTTGTATGTAAAAGAAGAAACAGCTAATGGGACTGGGATATTTTTTAAGGCAGGGAGGGTGTTTGTGCAGTGAAGCACGTCATTTGCACCAGCCAACTTGTTATTAAGGGAGGAGGTGTGTGTGTGTGTGTGTGTGTGTGTGTGTGTGTGTGTGTGTGTGTGTACACCCAGACTGTGACTGTGCATGTGTGTGTAGAAGGGATTACAACTGGTTTTGGATCTTGACACTTTTTAGACAGATCTTGCCAGAGGAACGTGATTGTATGACACATCTGGGTCGACATCGAACTCTGCACAAAGATTTAAGGACATCCACAGACTCCACCACCTGTACACACATATACAGACGCAGGACCACACACACACACACACACACATACACGCACACAAGGCAATCAGTCAGTGTGGGGTTGCAGAGATAGTGGGAGAGTATAATAAATATAGCAGAGGGAGCAGCACAGCCTGTGGCGCTGGTAATATCACCTGTATTGTACACACACACACACACACACACACACACACACACACACACACACACACACATTCCCACTTCTGAACTTGATGGTGTGGGTATGCTCAGAGCACAGTTCAGAATGCCAATGTAGCTCTCTATTAAGGTTCAGAATAATTCATGTGAAGAGTTTCTGGGTTTTTGCTGTCAGATCACTCAATCCCAGCTCGCCTTTTTCAACTTGGAAAACCTGTGTGGACACTAAACACAAATACCTGGTCAATATAATGCCAACCAACACAACTACCCTGCAATGCACCTCGACAAAGCTTATTGCTGAGTCAGAAATCGCATGCTATGCACTACTTACACAACGTGTGTACTATCGTTCAACCTGCGTGAGTAAATAGTAGTGTGTATCTTTTCGGGCGCAAAATAAATATACCGGCTTATGTGTATTCGTGATGTTCCTACAAAAATGAAAGTAGCACACAGAATAGCCTCTGCTCTACTGGCAACCTGCAGTGCATTTGAATAATAGGATACCTGACAAAAGAGGCCATTACCGGCCTAGCTGGTCGACTCTGCCAGTTACACTTTATTCAGGTGTGGCTGCAGAAGACAGCATAATCATGGTACTAAAGGGCAGCATATCAACTTTAAGTGTGGACTGTTTACAGTTGAAGTTGTCCACATGTGCTGTCATACAGACTGTGCTGAACTCTTTCAGGATCATTGGATTTTTAAGACTACGACTCACCCTTAACGGCTACAGGACGCATCCCTTTTGCCTGTTGCCACTACTACGCTAGCGGGGTGGCTCTATTTAACTACTACTACTACTACTACTAGTTTGGTGATCTTCTGACTTTTCCTCTTGCACAGAGGTTTTCAAAGTGGAAGGTAAATATTGCATTAGTTGGCAAATAACGATCACAGAGACCCACAGTGCTCTAGCACAGTCAGGAGGTTGACATTTGTGGTTTTGAAGGAAAAGTCTAAAATGGATTTCCATGAATTTTTGGACAGACAATCATGTTCCCCTTTAGTGATCCCTCTACTTTTCTTTTAGTGAAATTAACTTGTCAATATTATCAAATATTTCCAAAATCAACAACATTCCCATGAGCCTTAGCTTTATTTCATGCCTGGTGCTAATTAGCAAACGTTAGCATGCTAATACGCTTAATTAAGACGGTGAACATTGGTATGGTATAGCATTGTCGTGGTGAGCACTGTAGCATCTAGTCTTGTCTTTTTATTGCCTCTGAGAATACGTCATGCTGTCATTTTTAAAAGGTTTTTACTGACAGAAAAACAGAAGCGATTCCAAATGGGAAATGGCTTGATAAGACTATACTCTGGATTGAAAACCAATCTGACCTTTAATCTTTCATCTATACAGCCTCTGAAGATGCACTGCAGGACTTGTGCCCTGGTGACCAGCTCCGGCCAGCTAACTGGGAGCAGGAGAGGCGAGGAAATCGACAGCTCTGAGTGCGTAATCCGTATGAACGATGCTCCCAGTATAAGGCATCAGCAGGACGTTGGGCGACGCACAAGCCTGCGTGTCGTATCTCACGCCAGCCTGCAGATGGTCCTGCGCAGCCGGCAGGAGCTGCTCAACGCGAGCCAAGACACAGTGTTCATCTTCTGGGGACCCAACAGCTGCATGAGACGGGATGGGAAAGGCAACGTTTACAACAACCTCAGGCTGTTGAACCAGCTACTGCCCAAACTTAAAGTCTACATCACTTCTCGGATCAAAATGCTGAAGTTCGATGAATTGTTTGAAAAGGAAACGGGGCTTGACAGGTAAATGTCCACAGAAATGTCCTGTGTTTGAGGGGTTTTCTTCTTCAGAAAAAGCCTCACATATTTTAGTATACGAGTTCACAAAAGAATAAGTCAGAGCTCCAAACACTCACAGCATTATTAATAGGATTTAGATTTAAAACGTGTCTATTATCTTTAAAAGGAGTTTAAGGGATTTGATTCATGCCAAGTTCACAGTTGGCCCACTAATGCCAGGCTTAGGGAGACTATTGCAAAGCACTTTCTTATGTGCTACCATGTAGCAGGACCTCTACAGACGTGGCTCAACATCAGAAAGGAAAGCACACACATTTAGTTTCAATGTCATTTGGATTCTGTAAGATGTGTTATGTTTCCCCAGTGATTACAACCCGAAAAACAATGGGATGAGTAAACATTAATTAGTATCTTGAAGTAAGAACTGACACATTATTTACTGAAAGGGACAAATTACAAACTAGGTAGCTGCAACATAAATAAATAACACTTTTTTTAACAATTACAAATGTTGTGTGGTATGTGAACTGAACAGTGATACTGGGGATTGGTTAATGTCGAGACTTAATGGACTCGTCCTGCCGCTCTGCATCTTTAAGTGCCACAGTCAGCGAGAAATTAGTAATACTTGTTATTTTTTTTCAGACTGAATTCAGCTTTGGTACTCTTTTATTAAAGTAAGGACCTTTTTTCCAAATATTATAATTGTAACAGGATTTGTGTGGACTTGATGCAGAGACATAAAAACATGTACATGTTTAATAACACCATGCAGAGAATGTTCTCCTACATCTTAACTGAGAGAAGTCATTTTCAGAGGCAGACGTCTTGCTCTTCCAACTCGTGACTCTCTTTTCCTTTGTTGTCATCAAAAAGACAAAACCTAATATCGGTTATACCAATCCATGTATTAATTCAAACTGTAAACACCATCACCCTGACTCACAGTCAATAACCACCTCACTGTGTGCCACACCTGTGTCAATTTAGTCTACACTTTTATAGGCTCATGGATTCCTGCAGTGTCACTCATTGGTCAACATTAGAAAACACTGTAGAAAAATGGCTGACAATGATCTTGCAAAATAAGAGCTCGATATAAAGACATTTTGCCAACATCACTCCATAAACTCATTTGCATGTGAAGAGTAAGCTAACAGGAAGATAAGAGGATGTTGCATTTGAATTAAGAATCCAATCACATCAACCTCCAAACAAGCACAGTCAGCGCCAGAATAAATGTCGTTCTCATTGATGTTTCTTTTACTGTGTACAAGGCATAGAATCAAAGAAAGTCTTTCTTCAATCTTCTTATTTATTATTTCTGAAAAGATGATTGATCAGACAAATTCTAGAATTATGAATTCACAGCTTTAATCTGGTATCATTTGATCAGTTAGTCTCTTGGAAGGAGTCAGTACCACCAAAATATTTACTCTATATGAGTGTGGAATTTGTAAATATGTTGACTTCCTCTCTTCTTCCAGGAAGAGTTCCAAGTCCTGGCTGACTACCGGCTGGTTCACCATGGCCATAGCCGTGGAGCTGTGTGACAGGATCGACGTGTACGGCATGGTGCCGCCTGATTTCTGCAGGTAAGACTCAGATTATTTTATAATCCCAGAATTTAGGTGCTTAGCAATTTTAACTCAATTTTGCAGACTAGTGGGAAGCTAAAAAATAGCAAAATAGCAATACTATGACTGTGAACTTAGCAGCTTGCTTAGCAGGCCAGTCTGTCATTTTATACCAAAGGGATGAGATCAAATTATGTTCATTTACTTAAATGTATGTCCACAACTTTCTACTTTAGCTATATGTCAACTTTATCAGTTACAGTAGATGCAGAGCAAAATTAGTATTCATTTGGAGTCTGGCCTCCTGGTGTATAACTCAAATATTCACTCACTTTTATCTGTTTTTGGTCTCCACCAACTGCTGAGGGAAATGTCTCTTTAGCTGTGAAATATGTATGTAATATGTAAAATCACAATCACATGATTTAAGGTTGCATTTAATACAATGTACTTGAAGTTACAGCATAACATTATCATCCAGTTCTGACCTCAAGTATTTAGCGTTGTGTTCCTAAGAAGCATCCATTTAAATGTCCCACAATGAACGTTCACGAGTCATGATGTAACGTTCCTAAAAGTGTTGGAGCCCACGAAAGCTTCTTTTTGATTATTTATTCATCAATTATGTTTGACACTGAAACTCAGAGAACTCAAAAAATCATGAACCACCTTTGAAAAAGAAACTAGGCAATGTCCCTTTTCATTGTCAGTTTCCTAGCAACAGTGTTCACATGGCCTCCACGCCAATAATATTGTGTCCTTGACTTGTCAGGTCAAAATACAACCTCACTTCATTTGAAGGCATCATGACAAAATATGTAACTTAAAACCAAACAGTTTTCACACATTTCACAATATATTTACTAATATACTGTAGGGAAACAAAGCCAGGAAAACTCCACCAAACAACCAAGCAATAGCATATACTGTATTATACTATAAGATATTTTTGTGTAATTCATTTGACAGTAACAGAAACATTATGCACAAACACTTCTGTTCAGTAGCTCATTTGTTAAATTATACATCCAAGACACCAACGAAGTCCTCGTCCTCGGGACTTTGTAGTTTGTCACTTCCTGTTTGAGCAAGTGGGGCAACTAGTGCGTGAAGGCGGGTTGGGTTCGCTCTCTTCTGTTGCAGCGCCTTTAACTCCACACTGTGTGCTGACAACGAGGGTGTGTTTCCACATACAAATCTTGTCTAGTACATCTTTCATGGTGCCTTCAACTTGTGACGACAATCGTTGATTGACAGCCTGCAGTGTCTCTTAGTCAGGCTGGTGAATTAGTGTGATTTCAGCACCAGTGGAAATGTTCATCTTGACATTTTTCCAAGACAAACAACACATTTCACTTAATAGGTTAGAAATGTAAAGTGCAGTCGTTTCATATTGCGAATAATTTGGCTGATGATGTTCTACAACGGCATGAAGGACAGTTTGACACGTTTGGATATTCAGAGAGACATGCAGGCCAGAAGTGACGCTCAGTCTTCCACTGAGCTTGGCGTGACCGTGAATATCAGAGGAATAAGATGGTGAATAATGAACACATCTGTGAGCCCAGATTCTTCTGATCTTTCTTTTTTTCTTTGTTCCTCTCTCCATTTCTCCCCCGCTGTGACTCGCTCCCTCTCCCCCACCTCGTCTCATAATCATCCCCATTCCTCCCTCCCTCCCTCTCTGACTTGCATGCCTTGTTCACGCTTTACTCCTCTCCTCGGCTCTCCCGTGTAGATCCTCTCATCCCTCTCTGCCGTATCATTACTATGAGCCCTCGGGGCCCGACGAGTGCTCCATGTATCTCTCCCACGAGAGGAACAAACAAGGAAGCCACCACCGCTTCAACACGGAGAAGGTCGTGTTTGCGAACTGGGCTCGAACCCTCGACATCCACTTTCACCAGCCGGACTGGAAGCCGGCCGCCGTCACCGCCGGCGTGAACAGCTCCCACGCTCCGGTTCCAGCTGGATCCTGAGATTCGCTCCAGGGACAATCCCCAGAAGTGTGGATGAATATGTGTGTGGACGGTTTCCAGATTCCCTCTCTGGACGACATGAATGCATGAGACAGCAGTGTGGGACAGAGCAAGCGACTGTTGTGGCTGTGAGCCTGCTGCCTAAGCAGCTTGGCAGAATGGGATCATTGCGTAATGGCAGCACAAAGCCCCGACAGTGTTTTGGAAGTGTAACTATAATAGGATGAATTTCACACTGGAATCAAAGCCATGGAGGTGGGCTCGAGTGTTTTTTGGTTGTCTTTTTTAACTCTGAGTAGAGCTGCTTTAACAACACTGTAGCTGTCAGAGAGGAGACAGACAATGAGGCAAGTACACCGCTGCAATAACTTGCAGTAGGACCGATCCATTTTCATAAAGTTATTACAGATTCACTGAGGACACTGAGGTCATGCCCTCATTATTTCTGGGAATGTGACTAAACTTCTCAATTACACACAAATGAATGTCATTGTCATATTTTTTGAGTTTTCAGTTTCTTTAACACTTTTATCCTCTTTCAACAATACAGTATTCACAATACAGACGACAATGACAACACTGAGTACAAAAGGTGTTACAGTTACAGTTGCAAACACTGCATATTCGGTTGTAACATACAATCTACTCATACTCGATGTGTCAATGACAGAACAAACCCATCACATTGCAGTAGGCCACTTATATCATGTATGTATAGTGCAATAAATTCATGGATCATTAAGGTAAGTAGAAATAACTTGAACAACACAAAGAGGCAACAAAAGGAGAGGTAGAAGTGTTTATGTATATGTTGTTGGTTAGGAGAGAGTCTCCACAAAATCAGTGAAGCAACATCAGACCACCATCTTGATCTGTCGTATAACAGGCAGCCTTCAAAGCCAACAGTGAAGCAAATACAGTCGGATGATATGAAGTAATGCGGGTGCTCTGAAGGTACAACAAATATTTCAGTTAATTGATTGGGTCTATTTTAATGGTATTGTCATTGCCAAGTAATATATTGGTGTTTTTTTTTTGATGTCTGGATTAATTGTTTTGTCTATTAAATGTCAGAAAATCATGAAAAATTGCTTTTATGCATTCTTAAAACCTATACAGTAAGGTCCTCACGTGTCTTGTTCTGATTTGACAAAAGAAATTATCACATTGGAGAAGATGAAACCAGTGAATGTTTGTCATTTTTTGCTTAATACATGACTCAAACTATAATATTGTTTATCAAAAGTGTTGCCAATTAATTTTCTGTCGATTAACTTCTCACTTAAATATATGAAAACATTTCAAATATGTGAAGCAATGATATAAAGAGATGCATGACCAGAACATATGGTCCATGGTTGCTGATGACTGGTGAGGTGTAGGACAGCATGGCATCAGAAATGGAATTGTTCTGAACAAATTCTCACCAGTAAAACAGAGACACTATCTAATTTTTAGACCAAAAAAATTAAAATTACAGTAAAGACTTGTAGAATTCTGCAGCAATTGTACTGTATATTCCAAAATAAAGTTTGAACCATCATCATCATCGAGGGAAATTAAATACAATTAGACAATAATCAGACATGTCACATGTTGTCACATTATTTAGACTCTTGACATCAGTATTTCTACAACCCTGGTGTCAGGATCCTGGTGGTAAAATGTTGCATAAAAAACATTAAATCTATGAAATATTGAGTCACTCAAATCAAGTTCAGGTCAGACACACATTTGACAACTTTAAAAGTACAAACAAAAGTGTTAAAAACGTGAATGTAAAGCACTTTCAAACCACAACTAAACATTTTGTTCACATAATCAAGATTTTGTCACACTAAATTGAGATGGATTTAGAAACCAAGTGTAAATATAATCCTTAAATCATATCTAGGCCTGACCTAGATCAAAGGGACATGTTAATAAGTCAATATTTTGTTCTGGCCCCTCATAAAAACCCATGTGTCTGATACTGGGGGCCACGATTTGTCCTGTTACTAAAGCCAAATGTGTGAACAAGCCCTCCAAGGCACTTCCTCCGTAATACTAATACAAATGATTACATCAGAGTGTCACAAGCAGCCTCTTCAGTCCTGACCCGCAGGCCTCCGCCTCTTCAGCATACTTGTTAGCAAGGGATTACACTGTGCTATCCAACCGTATCGCCAGAGAGAGCGGAGCAGCAAGACTATTGCAGAATTCACAAAGTGCCATCCTGCAGAGGGGCCTAAAAAGAATTTTTTTAAAAAGACATTCACTGCTGCCTGTTCCCGTACACAGGTGGAATCTTAATGTTGTAATTCTCACAGGTGCTCTGAGAAAAGCTCATGCAGTGCTTGAGTATCAAGCTAACTGGCTGCTCCTGAGATCTGCGCTGTGTGCTCAGCACACCAATTACTAACTCCTCAGGTAGAAAGGTTGGCTCTCAAACGCTTCAAAGGACAAGCTGGCTGCAAATGAGCGCGCCGTCGCTGTCTTAAACTCAAGCTCGAGGCGGCATCGTGATTTTCATTCACCTTGGAAACCAGGGGAGACGAAGGTGCTTGGAGCCAGAGGGGTGTCACCGGCATTTTAACGAAGTCTGCCTACTAGCAGCTCTCTATGCTAAGCTAAGCAAGCCAGCTGCTGGCTTCAGTCCCATGTTTACCATGCAAAGCTCGTCAATACAAAACTGTGATTTTTGAGAAAAAAAACTGAGAAAGAATGTAACGGTTCATAAATATCAAATGGTGGTTTTAAGGATTTAATATGTTTTGCAGCATAAAGAAGTACAATGTGTCTTACATTTCCTTTTTTAGCTCGTTATAACATTCAACATATTCAGGAAAATACATTTGGGATTTCTGAATAAAAAAACTTGATTTTTTCTGGATCCCTCTGAGGGATTTTCCAGCAACATTTAATCTAAGACAAAACTAATTTAGCACAAAAAACCCGATCAGATGTGTGGTCCACAGCACTGCTTTTGTTGTGTCTGCTTATTTCTTTGAGCACACTATTGTACTGAATTGTGAGCCTTATACTGAACGGCACAATATGATATATGATATAAGAAATTGTTTACTAGTATTAAAGCAAGTCTCACTAATGCAGTGAATTTTTAAGGCCGTTAGAAAAATGTTCCGGTGTTTAACACTTGTACTCATCTCTGTGTGTTTGGCTGTAAATAGAGCAGCAGGATGAACTCACACTTCCATCTCCTCAGCAATTCTGACATTCTTCACACATACAGGAAGCACATACCTGCTGTTGATCAACACAGTGTGTGAAACTGTCTGAGTTACACAACTGCTCTTCTTTATAAAACAATAGTGGCATTTTATCAGCGAGCCTGCAAAATACCATGCTGTTTGAGAGACAAGAATTTACGAATGAGCTCTCTCTTATTCACATTTCACCAAGTAATCTTTTTTTTATAGCCAGAATCCAATAAAACAAATGATTAAACTGAACCTTTTTAAAATGTAAATACAGAACTGTGATGTGAGGCTGCACTGACACCTGGTGGCCTCTCAGTGTCTCAGCATTTTCTGTTCAGACTAACAACCTGGAACCACTGATTTGGAAAATGTGTCAAGTATACGATAGATATGTAACATAAGAGGTGCAGCAGTTTAGTAATGTATAATAGTATAACAACATCAAATGAAATCACATTAGGAAAGGTTTTGTGGCTTTGAAAGGTCTGTTGAGCGCACTTCTTTCTCCAAACCACGAGATTTTATTTCAAACTTTTCAACCCAAATGTATGCTGTAAAATTGGTGTTCCCTGTAAAGGCCCTAGTGTATGTGAAGGATTTAGGAATGTCTGACTTTAGCGACTCCTAGTGGTAGTTTAAAAAAATAGTTATAACACATTATACAGTATAACTACTGTATAACACATTCCTTCAAAATAAAACCAAAGATGTGGTTTAACCATTTGCCAATTGTTTTGTTTTCAGTGGAAGTAAGCTTTGAAGTTTTGAGTGCTTTACTGGTGGTATTAATAACACATCATATTTAGTTGCCCTATTTCCACTGAATAAATGTTCTTAAACTAAATTTGTTTCAGTGTGTGGCTTCTGCATTGGTGAGATTTTGCATATATTTTCTATATAAATCTTTACCATTATTGTCATTTGAAATCATACAGTATCATTTGACATACCACGAAGCATTTTGGCTGGTGGTAAATGATGCTTTATAGGGAGGAATACAAAAAAAAAAGATTAAAAATGAATTATTGTTTTTGAATGTATTCACCAAGTTTTCATAACCCGACACATGTGGCGTATTGATTTTGTGTACACCTTAAAGATATCTGCTGCTGCATTTGTCAATGTGAACTATGTTGCATGAATACCACACCACTTGAGGTAATGTTACAATATTTCTGATATTTTTTAAATTCATGGGCATTAAGTGGCAGCTGTGTAAAGTGAGTTAAAGAACTCACAAACGACTGCAGATGGAGACACAAAAACAAAGATTTTTCTTTCTTTGTTTTGAGCCACTTTGTTTGCAACACGCCCTTCAGGTTTCCACTTTCTTCAAAATCAAAGGTTTTTATTATTGACCCATAAATTGAGGAAAGTAATCAAATGTGCCCCCACTCTCTTTAGTCCAGGGCAACAGTGTGAGGTGTTCCCATGATCCTCCTCACTAATAAAAGCTGTACGTCTCTCAAGGGACCAGCATGTTTGTTTTTCTCCAAGGGTCATTATGTTCTTTGAGAGCGCAGAACCTGACGGTCCTTGTCGGCTTAATGTTTAAACTACTCGCAGAAATCTGAGTCATTCTGCACACCTTGTGATGCAAAACACATTTCAGAGGAATCTGAAAATAATAATAACCACACCACTCCATCGCCAAATCGGGTCAGGGGTGTAAAGTCTGTGTGCAGACAAAAAAAAAAGCCAAAAATTATGTCGTAGCTGCTGTGAAGCTGAGCGCACAGTGACCTCATTGTGTTTCCTTCAGTTCCTCTGAAGAGTGTGGAGGTGGAGCTGGAGGTGAGGGACCATGTAGCGACAGTGGTCTCCACTGATCTACGAGAACGAGGAAGACAAACCACTAGAGGCTGTTTTTGTCTTCCCCTCTGCCTGGAGATGCTGCCGTCTGTCATTTTCAGTGCTGAGACTGGACAGACAGAGATTGTAGCTGAGGTGAAGGAGATACAGGAGGTGAGCTGGTCAGCAAAGACTCAACTCACAGTGCAGCTTTAAAACACAGTGAATGTTACACACATGCGCCGTCCGTACTCCAGGCTCGTGACGAGTACGATGACGCTCTGCTCTCCGGTCAGCAGGACTACCTGCTGGAGGAGAGTAAGCAGAGTCCAGATGTGTTCTCTCTATGTGTGGGCAGTCTGCCTCCAGGAGAGAGCACCTCCATCAGGCTGGAGTACGTCACTGAGCTGTGCAGGCTGATGACAGGGCTGAGGTTTTGTCTGCCTGCCGTGCTCAACCCTCGCACACCACTCTTGACCAATGTCCAATACAGTGGCGGCAGAACACATCATCTCACAACTCCTCTCACAGGCAGACACCAAACCAGCTTGGCATCTGAGGTTGAAATCAATATTGATATAATGCTTAACTTTATACTGGCTGATATTTCTTTTATTTATCCAAATACTTTCAAATGCCCTGCAGAGTTTTCTTGGGTTTACATTCAGTGTTTCTTACCAAAACAAATTGAGTGTGTTATTGCGATCTTCTCTGGTCATCCAGAACTTCTGCTGAACTAAAGATTCTTGTCTCTTACAATATTCCTAATGTGTCCGATCTTGTTTACAGGACATGAAGGGGGCAGTGTGCAGGTGACCTCTGTTCCAGCCTCTCTGGTGCCCTACAATCTGTCTTTCTCTGCCCGACTGTCCTCTTCTCGTCCAGTCTCTAAAGTGGAGTCCAACTGTCCCCTGGACTGTCTCCAGTACCTCAACACAGAACAAACCCGGGCCACGGTAGGTAGAGTGCTAATGATGATTGTTCCTCACCACTGAGAGCAACATACGTCATTGTATTCTTATTTCCGTGTGTGTTTTGTGAACTGCAGATCAAGCTGGCTGCAGGACACAAGTTTGACAGAGATGTTGAGCTGCTGATTTATTACAAAGACGCCCACCGGCCCACTGCTGTGGTGGAGGCAGGACAGGCCTCTGCCAAGCATGGTGAGTGCAAATTAGTGAAGGAGTTACTTTGTGAATTATCTTCATTCTCCAACTGATACGTTACGGGTATAAACTCTAAAAGCCAGATGTGTGCTCTCTCTTCTGTGTTTCCAGGCACTCTGATGGGTGATTCAGTAGTGATGCTGAGCTTGTACCCCGAGTGCCCTCAGGCTGAGATGTCCTCAGTCTCCTCATGTGGAGAGTTTGTGTTCTTCCTGGATCGATCCAGCAGTATGAGGGATCACATCGGCAGTGCTAAGGTTTTCGTTGTGCGTTATTTTTGATCATAACATCATTCATATTGTCCCTCTCAGACCGTGTCATTTATTATCTTTTCTCTCCTCCCTTAAGGATACTCTGCTGCTCCTGCTGAAGAGCTTACCAATGGGCTGCTACTTCAACATCTACAGTTTTGAGTCCAGCTATGAACACATCTTCCCGTGAGTCTCTCCGGTCTCTCAGACGTCACCGTTTGTACATGTGTAATTCATGTCAGCTCTATTGGCAGATAGATAATTAATATTGAGGGATCCTGCAAAACCATGGATTATGATCCATGTCATTGTTTTTAAATGTTCCATTACAACGTTTTTAAAAAAATGATTATTTCTACAGTGAACACATGCGTAAGTCTATGGGAAAGATTGTGGTTTTACTTCCAAAAAGTTGGTCTGAGACTGGATGTGAATTCTAAATTGCGGTGTAGAAGTTGGTAGTTTCTCACAACCAATCCACCATCTGACATCCTCCATTTGTGTGTTTCTGATGGCAGTAAGAGTGTGGAGTACAGCGAGAAGACCATGAATGAGGCTCTGAAGACAGTTAAAGAGATGAGCGCTGATCTGCGAGGAACAGACATCATTAAACCCCTCCAACACATTTACAGCCAGTCCTGCATTCCCAGTCAACCTAGACAAGTAAGAAACAGAAACACACACACGCACACACACACACGCACACACACACACACTCACAAATGGCATACTCCGTCCTCAACACTAGGGGTTCTGTTTATGTGTCAGAACTACGACGCTCTGATAGTTTGGTATTGTCTTGATCTTAAACTTTGCTTTGCTGCATGTCATCACTTTGGACTGAGCTCCTCTACCAGGCCTAATTCCAAGAATGAAAGAATCAGCATCAAATTGAAAGTTTAACATGATTAAAGCTGGAACCAAACAAGGGATTGGAAATAGATCAGACTTAGAACATACCGTACGATCCATTGAAAATCCCTGAACTGATCCACTCAATAGGTCCTACTCTTCTACTCTGACCAGTTTATTCGACTCACACCTTTGTTGTTCTTCAAACTTTACTGTCAAAACCACGCTGTGAGAATTTTGGGGATTACTTTCAACACTGCATGTTTCTGTTTGTGACTTCATATAACTTAAGAGTGATATGTAAACTCTGCTCCTTAGCTTTTTGTCTTTACTGATGGAGAGGTTTGGAACGCCAAATAAGTTTTACGTCTGGTGAAGAAGAATTCAGGTTCCCACAGGTGAAACCACAGAAACACAAAAAAAAAAACACCCCCACAATTCCCAGAATATGACCCATGTTCAAATGCTGTGTGTTAAAAACACAACTGCTGTATTGTAGGTGTTTCTCTTTTGGGATCGGGCAAGGGGCAAGCTCTGCTCTTATCAACAGGTTGGCCAAGAAAGGACGAGGTCACGCTCAGTTCATCCCAGGGAACGACATGATGCAACCCAAAGTAAGACATCACAGTCATATCAATGTTAATAAAGCATGCAGGCATGATAAAAGCGTAGTGCCTTTTCCAACTTTCTGTTAACTGTTTCTCACCAGGCGATGCAGTCGCTGTGTTTTGCTCTGCAACCAGCTGTGGTGGACATCTCAGTGAATTGGGATTTGCCAAAGGAAGTTTCTGTCACTGTACTCTCTCCACCGACCACAGTGATTTTGCAGGGTGAAAGGTCACTGGTTTATGCACAGCTCACTGGACAGGTAGGAGCAGCGCCATCTCATAGTAAAATACCTCTCCAGTCTAATTTTTTTCTCTGATCCATCCATCCATCCATCTGGCAAGTAATTACAGTAATAAACATGTTGCTTTCTCAGAGTTCAGAGGCAGCAGCAGGCTGTGTGACGGTGAAGTACAGCCTGGCAGGTCATCCCTTTCAGAACCAGCTCCACTTCAGTCTCAGACCTGCAGAGGACACTGGGTAAAAAATAAGTTATAGTTTAGACTGATTATTTAGCTAAAATAAGACTGTAACAAGAAATAAAAAAAAATGTCACTATTTAATACAAGATTATTGCGCTGATGCATGCTGATGAATTATGTTTGGTTTTTTTAAATCAATATAGCCTGTAGGTTTACATGCAATACTTAACGAAACCCTGAGAATCTCTTCAGCAGAGCAATATCGTAAAAGTACTTCATGTTTCAACTCAGAAAGGTAACAATCGATACATGTTTCCCTGGAGAAGTTTTTCCATTTTGTTTTCGTCATGCATCACTGTGATTGGCTGAAATTGTATTTAATGATCACTGCACCCTCTGATCTATATTCTACTTCTCCAGCCCCTTTGCAGTGCTGCACATACCCGAACCAAAATAACAAGTGCCACTACCACTTTGCACTTAATGTTTGTGAGTGTGTGTGATTAAAATAGGGCCCACGGGAACAGTTTTTTTTTCCTTTTCTCTAGTAATCAAAGTTGCTATGGTATCTTTAAATCTCTAAATACTTGGATAGCAGAGCTCTTGACAGAATAGAAATCTGGAGCTAGTTTCCACCACTCACTTGGCCGACAGACTTCGGTGTAGCTAGGGCCTTGAGAGTTTTCATATGTCTGTGTTAGTTTCCTCTGGGTGCTCTTGTTTTCTCTCACTGACATGCAGATTAGGTTATATACCTCCAGATTAGGCTCCAGCTCTTTATGACCCTAAACAGGATACACCGGTAAATAAAATAATAATTAGAAGGGTTATTGTTAAATGTTAAATATGTGTGCAGTTAAGTTGCGTTAACGTCTCTCTCCTGTCTGCAGATTAACAGTCCACAGGTTGGCTGCTCGGACTCTCATTCGCTCCTTGGAGATAGAGGAGAGAGTGTTCAGAGGAAAGGAAGATGGAGGAGTGGTAGGGCTCAGTGTCCAATCAGGAGTGAGCAGTGCCTTCACTGTCTTCATTGCCGTCATCAAAGGCAACGGCGAGGCAATTCGAGGACCTCTGGTGCTCATAAATGGTCCAACACCAAGTGAGGGTAAGTTCAAATACAAAAATGACCCTCTTTTTAAGAGATACTAATGCTGACCATGAATGATAGGGAAGAGAAACAGGATGGTGTCTTGCTTTAACATCGAGGAAATCATTGATCATTTGTAAATTTGCCTGTCTGTATCTAAAAAGTTTAAAAGACCCGAATATCTTAAGTACCATTATTAACTGCTTGTTGTTAGTTTGCAATAAGTTCAAAAACCAATAGTTTTGATATTTTTTGCTTACTAATTTTCATGTCTCATGTCTTGACCTCAAAGGTGTGATGGACCGTAGTGTAATGCCACTTTGCTATGACGACATCACAGAAGGTAAGCACAAACTGAATGGAAGTGGACAACAAAGAATTACCCAGAACCCTCAGCAGAGTCCTCGTCGCTGCTCACATTTATTGTGAGCTCGCTCAAACAGCCGGGCCTTGTTTGAAAAAACTTCCAGAATTGTCATTGTCCAGCATTAAAAGAGACACACCATTGCATTGAGTGACATCATGTCACTCAATGCAATAGTGTGTCTCTTTTAATGCTTTCATAATGAAGGAATATTTCACCAAAATGCCCAATGTGGCTCGTGTGTATTTTCTTATAATAATAATAATCGTTTTTGGTTGAAAGAGTTCTGTATTATCAAGCTGTGTTAGATCTGCTTTCTCAGAATGCACTGATAGCCAACCTACGGGTGGCAGATGCAAAAGCTGCTTCTCTACTAAGATAAAGAAGCTACGTGCCTTTTGGAAACCACAGAAGAAGTCTATGGACCAGCCTCCACAGTCAGATACTACGTACAGGTCTGATGATGGCTGTAAGTAGACGTGTGCAGACAGCGGTCCAGTTTCATTATTTACAGCATGTCAGGGCAGATATTACAGTGTTCATACTAGTTTACGCTAACACATCATACTGATCACACTTTAACAGGCTTTACTTTTGTTGTAAAATATTTCTTTAGGTATTTCAATTTTTATTTGCAGATGCCCGGCTTCTTTTGACCATTGATCATGTTTCTAAAGCACCACATCAGAATTGTGCTAGTGTTTTTTGTGACTGAGTTTGAATATTGTAAAAACAGTCATCAGGCGCATGAGCAGGATGTTGAACACGAGAAATGACCTCAAAAAGTAAATAGAATTCTGTTATATAATTGTTTATATTTACTCAGAAGGTTTTAATTTTCTGAGTTAATATTCTCTAGCTGGGGACAGATGTCCTACAAAGACTGGTGGAATGAGTATTCATATGTGAAACAATATGTGAGATCACACAGTGGCTGTACCTGCAGTTGGACCTTTTGATTATGGGCTGTGATTAGTTTTGAATTGAAGTCTGGAAATGCAGCTAGCTTGAGTCATTTCAACTTTAAATATGGGGGCTAATTTTTAGTAGTTTTTAGGAGATTTAGTACACACACTTATGTCATTCTCAGGATTCATTGTCAACAATTTATTGATTTTATGACTTTTTATGCAGCGCTTTCATAAGGTCAAACTTTTTATTCGTCCAATACTTTGATTATTGACCAAATACCTGCAAGCTAATGACAGCTTCAGCTATGCTTTGCGTATGTCGCTAATTAGCAAATGTCAGCATGCTTAGATGCTAGACTAAGATGGTGATTATGCTAAAAATCTAGCTAAAAAGCATGTTAACATAGTCACTGTAAGCATGTAAGCATGCTGCAGTTAGCTCATAGCACCGCTGTGCCTACGTTTCTGCCTCACAGAGCTGCTAGCATCACTGTAGACTTTCATTTTGCTCCCATCTGGTTCTCTATTCATTTTCTACATAATGATCAAAATCAAAACAGACTTTTTCTAAACCCAATTCAAGAAAACTAAAATGCTTAATGTTTATTATTCAATAAGAAGCATCAATATGATTTGAAGATATACAGTGGCATGCTAACTTTGGAAACACTGACTTGCATTTGTAAGTGTAGTAATTCAGTCGAATGTGTTTAACTGCAATATGTCTACACATCAGTATTAAATAGGCAAAAATGGAAAAAAAAAAAAAAAACAACAGAAAAGCATGTTCATAATGTGTACCGGTACACTGATCCACCACGATGATCTTATCTCTGCACTTTGATTTTCTCCTCAGACTGCTCGTTGCACAAAAAGCCACCCAAAGACCCTTTTCAGCAGTTGGTCTCCCTCCAGAAGGCGTCTGGCTGCTGGCTGCTGGATTCAGCTCTGGCTGCTGGATTCAGCTCTGGCTGCTGCACTGGGAAAGACCAGCAGGGAGGTGAAAAAGGCCAAGCCTGCATCGGTGGGTTATTGTCAAACATAATAATGTCAATTAATAATGGGACTTATTTGTCTTGTGATTACGTTGTTAGGAAATAAGATTTTCCCTTTGTGCCATCTCTTCTTTGTTCTCTTTGATTTTGTTTTCCTTCTCGGCCCTGTTCCATTTTCTGTTCTTTGATTTGGTGAATTAGGTCAACGAGGAAGTGTGGGCCACCATTCTGGCTGTAATCTGGCTTCATGGTTTTGAGACGGACGCTCGGGAAGAATGGGAGCTTCTCGCTATGAAGGCTGTGTCACGGCTCCGTGCTCAGAATGGTAATAAACATTATACTACGTTTGAATCTTTTTAGTAAACTAGGTGTGCTGGTTACAACCAGCAGTTTGACTACATTCAGTCTGCTGATGACTTGTTTTGTGTTTTGTTTTTTCCTGCAGCATGCGTGACAAAGTGTGTGGAAGCAGGAAATGTTCTGCTTAATTCCAACGTGCAGAGAGATGCCCTGGGACTCTGGGGTTTTCTGAGGCCTTTCGTGTCAATTTGTGGCTAAAACAAGTGCAAATTAAACTTTGAGACTTCATGCCTGCTCTATTCATTGTGCAGTAAAAACGTGTGACACCAGGCTTACATGCACTTTAGCCTAACACTGACCATGAGCTGTCAGCATATTTCTGGCCCCATTGTACTGATTTAAAGAACTGCCTGCTTTACAGTAACTATTATGTTTTTTTAGGGACAGTTAATCCTAAATTACTGCTGAGACCAGGGGAAATTTTAGCCTCAAGATGATCCTAACACTTTCAGGGTGTGATGTGTGCATTAGTTTAACTGTTTTGCTCCGCCTCAACCGGCCATGCAGGGCCGGTCTTGCCAAGAAATGCAGAGGAGGTTCATGATTACGCCAAAAACGCTGTGCCTTACTGTATTAAGGTTCTTCCGTTAACGCAGATGTCTAGTCATTTTGAAATACAAATTAGTAGAAACAACAGGGTAATAAACAAAAGGATGATTGACGGGATAATTCTGACTTGATGTTGAAGGTTTAGCAGTTGAGACACCAGACTGTGCAGTTATGCTTCTAATAGACCAGAGTCAACAAGCAAGTTACTTACTGTAAGTTGAACAGCAGTTATGAGATGTACACTGATCCCTTTATTAAACCTCCAACCACAAATCCCTACCTGCCTCAAACACAACATAATTGATGTCTTGATCTGGGTTTTGCTGCTCAGGTGCAGTCTCTACCAGAGCTGCACGCCTTCATAAAGGTCCAATTCTAGGTCCAGTCTCTCCGGGACAACACAGTAATTACACACACAAATAAGAAACCCTGTTGGCTTTGTGGTTTAATTAAAGTCTGTTTTGATGATATGTGAGATTGTCATCTGGGAGGCCAGTAGATGTAGCTGTTACTGTGGAATAATTCAGTAGCTACAAAGTTTCCTTACCTTTTCGGATCAAATTTGTGTCTAAAAACGAGGGATATGTAAGATATTAGCAATGGGTGAGAGGGTAGCACAAAGAAGCAAACCCAACCTGTGTTCAAACTGCTGAGGGTGTTACTTTTCTCTGGACTGACCGTTTGTCCCTTCTTGATAACCAGCTTTGACACATTTTGCAACTGCACTCCATTAACAATTTCCAAAATGGAGGAAATCGTTTGGTCAGGGTGACAGACAGACAAAAGAAATGATGGGAGGTACAAGAAGAGCGAGAGCAGAGGAAGAGTACGTTTGTTACCTGTGAATCTTGGCACAGGGGTGTTTTTGTGATTAAGTAGAGACGCGAAGGAGGAAGCGACGGTGTCGCTGGCAAAAAGCTTGCATTATGGGTTATTTTACCATCTCGCTCAATCTACTCCCGGCTCCATCTGAACCCCACTGAGGCAGGCAGTCAATTACAATAGCCCCATTTGATGCAACCAACAAATGAATGTGATTGCGCTCCCATGCCTGTGCTTTCCCTGCCTTGTGACCAAGCACTCTGCTGCCTGTCATTACAGCAGACACTGTATGACACCACACTTAGGTGTAATGTCACCTGGGAGAAGATTTCATCAAGAGTCACCTTGTTGGATAATTAGTGACAATTTGGGCACATGAGAAAGCTTAGAAGTAGGTTTTAATAACTCAATTACAGACTTAAAAATCAATCAATTAATTTTGAATGAAAATGAAAAGCATTTTTTTTTTTTTTTTGTCCCTACCTGAACTCTTTCAGTAGCATTGAAATTGTATTAAAAAAAAGTGCTTTACATGGAAGATGTGAAGCTGCTGGACCATCTCCTGCAGAAGTCACATAGTTTATACTGTATGTATAAATACAGAATTTAATACAAATGACACAAAATTGTGGAGGCAATTAGGTTCACCAACATACAAGATTAAAAATGTATTTAAATCACCAAACCCTTCTTCCAAGATGTATTCATGGCACAAGTGTTGAGGTCCTCCAGACCTACAAATACTTGTGTTCAATAAGACAGATGTGGTGGAATTACAGAGGTGATTGTGCAGCATCTTAATTGTATACGTAAACTTAGATATTTTTGAGTAACAACAGCAAGAATTGACGAATTTCTGTCCAAACAAGACCAAACCAAGCAAGGTTTGGTTGGCTGTTAAGCTCATGAGCAAAGATTTCCAACATAAGACATCCTGGTAGAGTGGCCCTCATCCCGACTTCCCACCCTCATCTTTCCACTTCGCTGTAATTGTTGAAAGAAAGAGCAACAGAGAGTGAAGGGGACATTCACTGAATGAGTGAAGGGAACAAAAAGACGAAATTAAGTTTTGGAGGATGGAAAGAAGTCACAGCTTTTTTCAAGACGTCAGGAATGACGAAGCATTGAGGTCCTTCAGGGTGCTGCAATAATTGGGCAGTAAGGAAAATGACTCCAATTTCAAAGTTTGAAATGAATACCCTGAAGCAATGACGGTTGAAAATGCCATAAAGTCGCACTAATACACATACTAGAAAATGACTGTGACATCAACAGAGTAAAATGCTTTGTGTTTAAAATGACTACAGGTAGCTCATCTCCTGGATTAAGCTCAAATCAGTATCATAATGATAATGACTTTTGCTACAATGTGTTTTGGTTAGAAGCACAAAGTTCTAGATCAGCGGTCGGGAACCTATGGCTCGCGAGCCATATATGGCTCTTCCGGTGACAGCATATGGCTCCCAGACAATTTTGAGTTGAAAAAAAAAAATCAATTTGGAACTGATTTTAAAATACTTGTGATATTTCTTAATAATACTGTGTCATTTTAAAGTAAACAGAAATTAGTTTTGAAGATAAATTTCACGGGTCACGGGTCACCCGTGGGTCGGGTAGGGAACCAATGGCTCGCGAGCATGTCTGGGTCATTGTAAAGGTGAAGAAATCTATTTTATCAGATAGCCAACTAGTTTATCCGCTTCAACCCTTGTAACGGAAAAGATGGCGAAAAGAAAAAAAGACGATGATTACCGTGCATTCCAGGCTGCGTGGACAGAGGAATTTGCATTTGTGGACAGAGCAGGATCTGCGGTATGTCTAATATGCAATGATAAAATTGCATCGATGAAACGGTCAAATATAAAGCGGCACTTCGATACGCACCATGCTTCATTTGCATCGAAATATCCAGCGGGGGACAGCAGGAAAAGGGCATGCGAAGAGCTACAGCGGAGAGTGCAGACGAGTCAGCAGCAACTACGTGTGTGGACCAGGCAAGGTGACGGGAATACATATTTAATTTATTATACGTTAAAAATATTATATGGCTCTCAATGAAATATATTTCGAAATATTTGGCCTTTATGGCTCTCCCAGTCAAAAAGGTTCCCGACCCCTGTTCTAGATGATGTGATGTTTGCTTTCGGCTGATGTGTGACCCACAGGTTGTCTGACTCAGTTGCCTGGCACCAAGGCTTATACTCAGGAACTGTTATGTTAAGATGTTCCAGGCACTGGGCTGACGTCATGGAGACGATATCGATCAAAATGCTGACCCCGGAGTCTATGGCTATGATAAGCTTAGTGGGGCTGTGACTGCACTCACTTGGAGAACTTAAGGAAATTAACTGTGGCTCTGAAATGGATGTGCGAACGAAGGCAACTTGGCTTC
This sequence comes from Cebidichthys violaceus, assembly GCF_023349555.1. Classification (NCBI taxonomy): domain Eukaryota; kingdom Metazoa; phylum Chordata; class Actinopteri; order Perciformes; family Stichaeidae; genus Cebidichthys; species Cebidichthys violaceus. Next base: position 2,164,511 of record NW_027176561.1, read on the forward strand.
CTTTTCAAAGTAATTACACAATCATCATCTGAAAGTTCAAACTTCCTCTCTAATCAGACAAAATATCACTCAGACATATCCTGTTAGTTCTCTCCAAGTGCTATAACCAAGTGCTTTGGTGTGTGTAACAGTGTTCTGCTCTACAGGTCTTAAGAACAGCACTTTATATTTGTTTACTTACACTCAATATTCATTATTATAATCTGTATACCTCTGATGTGTACTGAGTGGGTGTTTGTCATCAACACTACTGTGTGTGTGTGTGTGTGTGTGTGTGTGTGTGTGTGTGGACTCACTTATTATGTACCTTTAAATCCCCTTTAAATAATTCACTTTAGTCAGAAGGAACCACATTAAATGTTTTAAAAACTCAAAATCAGCAGATGTTTATACCAGAATTAGGCCCAAATGATGGTGAAATAAATTATTGTGAGTACGCTTGAAACCAGCAAACAAGTAAAGAAGTTGAGCATTTAACTCTTTTCCTTGCAAGGTAGTCTGTAAACTACATTTATTACAATAAGCTTACAGTAATTGTGTGTTAGAAACACATTAAACACTTGCACCTTTGAGTAACCTACTCAAAGGGAATCAGTCATAGCATATAGAATACACAGAAAAATACTGCTGGGCCCAAACTTGATGCGAAACAAACAAAAATGCTGGCAAATTACTCAAATAACACAGGCCTGATAGTGAGTCTGGTTTACCACAGTTGAGATGGAGTTAGATGGCAGAATATAACATATTTATAGTACTTTTTAAAGATGAAGAATATCATTGTTGAGCTTTCAAGGCAAGTTTATTTGTATAGCACATTTCAACAACAAGGCAATTCAAAGTGCTTCACATAAAACCATTAAAAGCATCAAAACATGATGCAAAAGAAAAGGAGATTTAAAAACAATTAAGAACATTCATTGAAACATTAAAAACAGTCATTAAAACACTAAAAAGCTAAAAACAGAATAATAGTTGCAGTGCAGTTTAAGAAATAAAATACAGTAGTAGTAAAATGCAGAAATTGATTGAATGTGGTTCAATTAAAGGCAGCAGCAAACAGAAAAGTCTTCAGTCTGGATTTAAAGGAGCTGAGGGTCTCAGCAGACCTGCAGCTTTCTGGGACTTTGTTCCAGATATGTGGAGCAGAAGAACTGAACGCTGCTTCTCCATGTTTAGTTCTGACTCTGGGAACAGACAGTAGACCGGTCCCAGACGACCTAAGGGGTCGGGATGGTTCATAGGGTAACAGCAGATCAGAGATGTATTTTGGCCCTAAACCATTCAGTGCTTTATAAACAGCAGGATTTTAAAGTCAAAGTCTTTCAGAAGGTGTCACAGGTCCAGTGGTGTGGCGTGAAGGAGGAAGAGGCTTTGAGACGCAGTGTTTGTCTTGTGTCTGTTTTGTTAGCATAACGCACCAAAATGTCAGCGTCAGTAGTCAGTAGTCGAGTTGCACTGTGGGTAATGTAGGCACCAGGTTTTGACGAGGACAAAAAATGTGTAGAATAACAAATATGTTATCTCTGATTCCACCGCATAGATTTCGATCATTTCTTTTATAAACTGTTCTTCAAGAGTCCAAAAATGTTACAGGAGTGCAATACTAAATCTGCGTACTCTTTTAAGAATAATAAAAATATTTTTTGGTGCTTATCAATTTCAGATACGTGCACTGCTTTCTAATACGTCTTAAATTGCCAGCTCTCAGGAAAGTCAACACTTTTCTCTCTGCTGGGTCAGACGCATGCGAAGAACTGCAATAAGCTTAGAGGGTCTTTTGTTTTGCCCCCTGACCCTTTCTTCTTTTTGGAGCACTTTTCTTTCCATTTATGTGTCTTCGATCTTATTTTGTTAAGCTGCTTCAAGTCAGTTTGTGTCCATGTCTGCTTTCTTACCCATCCCCCCGAGATAGTTTAAAATGACATAAAGTAGCAGTGAATTTAATACAGTCAAAGGAAATAATGTAGTGTTATGAAATTATTCTAATTCTATATTCTGTAGACAGACATGGCTGTAAATGTGATACTCAGTATATATAGTTTCTGTAACAAATGATCCCCAAAGAGCAACCTCCTCATCACAGTTTCCATTGAGAGCTCTTTCTTCAATCAGAAATCAGGAAACAAATTTTGGAAAAAATAAATAAAAACCATTCACGAATGGACTAGAAAAACCAGCGTCTGTTACTAAACCAAAGCATGTCTGTCCCCATCCTTCTAGTTAAGCCTAGTTGGATCTAAGACATGGCTGTGTATTATGTCATCAGAAAAGCAAAAGGTGTGACTGCTAGGGTGAATACATGCAGCCACAGCCCAGCACTCTGTTCAGTCCAAGCCAAGACGTTTTGTTCTCCCACTGGCAAAGTCTGGCTCAGATGTTTTTCTCATATCAAATTGTAGCATTGCATTGTTAAATCCTCATAATTGAAAAAAAAACCGATTTATTTGGTCTGGTATTACTATTATTTTTTTATATCAAAATAATTGGATAGTGAATGTTGGTATTGGATAACAAACTGTTTTCTATTTTAAAAGATTGTTGCAAAATTAATTATCCAGGAGGTGATATACAATATGACTGGAAATAAATAAATAAAACGTAAGATTGAAATATAAGCCAAGTGATAATTCACGATTTTTTTTACGTATACAGGATTTAACATTTTGGGGGAAAAAAACACTTCTCAATCTTTTTTTTAATCAACAAATCACATTAGACGTCATTAACCAGCAGGTGACTCATGCAGTCACAGTGTTATTGACAACCTATTGCTGCCATGCAAAAGCAAGCAGCAGGGTGACCCGACAACCCGCAGACCAGAGAAAGGATTATGATGTGAACTCATGGAAAGCCTCCAAAAAAATAGATGATATTATTTTGCTCAATTTAAAAATACAGAAAATTGCAGCACTCGTGAAAATAGAGACTTTTAGATGTCATTGAAGCACAATGTCGAGCAATCATGCGTAATTATAAGAATTAATGTCGTGCGTATTTTGCCAACAGTTTATTTTCGTTTTCATGCCTATCCAGTGTCGAGATGAAATAAAAGAGTACTACACTTAATTAAGCTGGGGGGGGGGGGGTGTGCTGGATGCGACACACGGTGGGCTTGAGTTTGAAGTGACACCTCGCAGACTGAAGCTCGTCCGCCCCCACTGACTTCCAGCGGAGTGCAGACAGAACAAGTTGCACTGATCGCAGCCTCGACAGGAATATTGAGGAGAGCCGTTCCCCGTTCAATGGCGTTTACAGCTGGGCTGATTACACGCCGCTTTGCTTTACTGATCATAAAAGACCCAGAGTGAAGGCGACTTATGGCGAGTTGAGTAAGAGAAGAGCAAACCTGAGGTAAGGAACTGAGCAAGATTTTAACATGTCAGGACCATTAACAAACGTTATTGGCTTATAAGAATGTGGGCCATTTTTCATGATAAGATTTTTATTCCAGTCACACCCAAAAGTGCTTGTGAGATGTATATAAAGCTGCATCTGTTACAAATCAGAGAAACTATGTGTTATGGTTGAATTGATTTCTCACCAAACTAAATGTATAAAAATATATTTTTTAGCACCTGAAGTTTAATTCCAAAAATGCTGATACAAATGAATCACATGTCCCATCCACTATGTATCCTCTCCCTCAGATTTCATGTCCACCATGTCAGCCAATGGGAGCTCAGAAACAGGTTGCAGGTTAGAGGTCAGACCAAGCAACAACACCTGCAGCCAGGAGGAACTGTCTATCACCGCCTCCGCCATCTCCATGACTGTGGGCATCTTCTCCAACACCCTCGCCCTCTTCATCCTCGTCAAATCCTACAACCGCATCCGGATCAAGTCCAAGGCGTCCTTCCTGCTGTTTGCCAGCAGCCTGGTGGTCACCGACCTGCTGGGTCACCTCATCAACGGCTCCCTGGTGATCTTCGTCTACAGCTTCCACAAGAAATGGGAGACGTTTGACCCCCACCACATCATGTGCAGCGTCTTTGGGGCGTGCATGGTGTTCTTTGGCCTGAGCCCCTTGTTCCTGGGGAGCGCCATGGCGGTGGAGCGCTGCATTGGAGTCACCAGGCCCATCTTCCACTCCACAGCGTTAGCATCCCACCACATGAAACGGCTGCTGGGACTCACCTGGCTGCTCGCTGCCCTGGTGGCTGTGCTGCCCGTGCTGCTGTGGAGGCCCTACAAGGTTCAGAGCTCCAGGAGCTGGTGCTTCTACCATATGGAGGAACCTAAAGATTGGCTGGATGTGCTCCTCCCCCTGCTTTTCTCTATGCTGGGGCTGATGGCCCTGCTGCTCTCCATTGTGTGCAATGCAATGACAAGCTGTGCTCTTCTGCGGGCCAGACTGCGCCGTAAGCATCACTGCCGAGGCACGTCCTACCACATAGAGATGATCTGTCAGTTGCTGGGTATCATGTTGGTGTCCTGCGTGTGCTGGGGCCCATTACTGGTAAGAGTGGGCAGGTCGCACATTCCCTACTGCCTGAAGTCATGAAAATGAGTCGGAACTCTTTGTTATTCCGGACAATTATTTGGATTGATCACAATTCATCTATTATTGGATTTACATCATCACATACCATCACGTTTCTGATCTTAAAACCCGCATCTTAGCCAGTGTGTCTGTCATGGATTTTGAACATTGGTAAGTACAAAGAGACTGTCAGAGGCAGTGAAATGGCTTTTTTAAATGAGGCGGAAACCTTTATTATCTGTGACGTGTAATGAGAAGATGACTGAAGACAAGCTTGTTTTTAAGGTTTTCGCACGACTGGTTTTCCTTTTCAATCTGTTCCCCCATTTCATTCTTTGATGCTGATGCTGAAGCTCTCAGCGATTCAATTATGACATCAAAACACCATAATTATTCTTCAAAATATTCACTTGCTCTGGTTGAGAAGGACATGCATTTCAAGCCACCTCTCCTGCTCTACAATCATGTTCCCTTCATACTTCTTGTTACTGCAGCAAAAGTGCGCTGCGGTCTACACCATTAGATCAGAACATGCCACACTCCAGTTACTATTTATGAATTAGTTTACAATCAGAATGCAAATGATAGTGTATTGAATCAAGTGGAAGATGCTTTGTGATAGCTACTATCAGTTTTGAAAAGATGAGTTGGAAAACATTTACTGCATTACAGACTCTTTTGTGTAACTCTGAATATCAATTATAAAATATTTGATAAGATGCTTTCATGCAGTTTGTGGAATAAAATATATATTTCTTAAATTAAGAAATAGAGAGTTATATTAAAAGATACAGTTAATTGTATATTTGTCTAGTTATTATGCAGCTATTCACTCTCCATTATTCTATGGCCAATCCACCAGATCCGTATCATCATGCTGAGCACCAGAGCCAAAGACGAGCCTGCGTCCTTCAGCCTCCTGATGGTGGTGCGTATGGCCACGTGGAACCAGATCCTGGACCCCTGGGTCTACATCCTGCTGAGGAAGGCTGTTCTGAGGAAGATGTTAACGTTGCTCCACGACTTCTGGGGCCCAAAGTCTCACTACCTACAACGCTGGCAGCGCAGCCTGCTCCGCAGCTCCATGGAGACCAGCAACTCCGGCTTTGGTCCGACTGACTGCCGCCTCCTCGGTAGATTACCAGACACTGCTATCAAATCCATCACCTGAGCCCGGGGTCACATGTTCTAATACGACAACACCATGTGAGAAAAACAGGAAGAAGCTGTGAAGATGTCCAGCACTTTATTGGAATACACCCAATCAAAGTTACCGCACATAAACGACCATTATAAAGTTAGTTATCATGCTCTTTTTGCAAAATGGTCACCATGTAGCTACGCGCTCTATTGTATAATGTGGGATGAACTTTTTGCTCTTAAAGTGGCAATCCTTGAGATTTCAGTCCTGATTGATTTGCAATTTATATTTGAGTGAAAACAATGGAATTGTGCTCAGAGTTTAGCAGTTTTGTCTTCTTTTTTGCTTTATACATGGACTTTCAATTTGAAGGATTGTGTGCATAGTTCCCTTTTGAGAGTGTATACAATGGAGAAAAACTGAAGTACAAAAAAAAATTCCGGGAACGTTGCCACAGACACACAGTTCATAATACATATATTATATATATACATATTGCAGTACTTTCATCAGTGGGCCATATTATAGGCTCATTCACCATTGTGTTACCTCCTTCGGTGATAGATAGTGACTTAACAGACATTTACTTAAATGAAAAGATTGCCACTTTAACTTTCAGCTCTGTTTTACATATCGACGACTCTGAACAAAATCTGTTTAAAACGTTCACAATCCTCAGAAATAATATTGCAGTCAGGTTTGTTCAGTCATTCCTTTATTTAACTATTTCATTTTGAAAAGTGACCATATTTGTTCTTAATGCTGTTGAGATTTCCATTTGGCAGCTCCAGCCTGTGCCCTTAAGCCCGACGGACCCGAATTCGGGTCCGCTGTAGCATTTACCGTCGAAAAAAGTCCATTTATGCATGTGTACAATTTATGAATATGAATATGTTATATATCAACAAAAAAAAATCTGGGTAAAACAAACAATCTAAGACATTTTTACAAACGGCAAACACCATTCTACACAACTATTATACGCAACTAAAAGATTTATCACAATATCACGTATTTCTAGCCATAACTCGCTCTTCTACGAGTTAGCATCACAAAGCTAACGGTTAGCATAGACAACCGAGATAGCAAACCATCACAAAGCTGTGAGCAAACAAACACCAGACGCACAAACCGCAATATCTTTCAAAATCATACAAAGCTCCTTACCTTTTCGTTGTTCTGCTGTAAATCTCCGCTTAATTCCATCAACCATATTTCTACGTGTTTCCGATGCGTCTCTGAAATGTCCCCGTGTAGAAACAAGGGTCTGTCTAACTACACGCCGTGGGGGAAGGGATTTGATTTTCGGAGAATCTTTACGCACGTTTCAGGCGACACGCCACGGTTTTACTCTTTACTGGCTAACACTTCTGTCAATCAAAACCACGATGGGTCTCTTAAATAGCCAGGACCCAGACGCTTCTAAGGAGGGTCCATTGACTGAAATCGACCAACCATAGGCTGAGCTAGGAGACATGGACTGGAAGCCAGATGAGAAAATCCCATGAATGACAGACATAAACAGGCTCAGAGAGGATCCAGGCTCTCTACATGATGCCAAACTGCTGCATCTGGATAGATTGAACACTATTAGTCATAAAAGAAGTGAAATATATAATTATATACTATATAAAATTACAATGGAGCAGCTGGAGCAAAATTACATTTTGGTTGACCTTGGCTGAAATCTCTGTACTTTAACCTCTCTAGCTCTTGAATGCTTCATTTTATCAAAGAACAAATTGTGCAGAGAGACTCTCAACCTATTGGGCTATGATCTGGGAGAGGTTTGAGCTTTCAACTACAACATTAAAAAAAACATATATATATATATCTTATCAAAATTTGATTATTTTATAATCGGAGATAAAAGATTTCAATTTGTGCTGTGTTCCATCTTAATGTACTCTTAACCAGTAACATATATACTGATATTTACAAATCAGAACAAATTTCACAAGTGTTAGCTTTATTAAAATACCAAAACTATTAAAATACACCTTATATTTAGACGAAATACACTCTCTTTACTATGGGTATGCAATTTTCAAGGAGAGGCTTAGGGCTTAAAGGTTAACCTCTAAGGATTTTTACTGAAAGTGTTTGATTCTCTTTGTCTTATTTTGTTATTGCTGTTACTGGCAATAGCCAGATATGGATTCATGATTACGATCTAGTTAATCAGCTTGAATCAGCGTGAACATGTGTATAATGCAGAACACAAATGTCAGCAGCAGAATGTACAAAATACTGTGACTGAACTCGTGACGTATTTTGATCCAGTCTACAAAAAGACTGAATAACATACAATGTTTGAATAATTGTAGCGTCTATCTATCCGTCTATCAGACAGAGCAGGGCCCGTCAGTCGGTCAGTGGTCCACTTGTGGTAACTTGTATGCTTGTAGTAAATCATCACTCTCGCTCTCTCTCTCGTGAAATCTTTGTGACATTTTTCTTGGGCTAAACATGTGTAATAAAGGTGAAAATGGAAAACGAAGCAAAATGAAAAATCTTGAAAATATTTTGTTGTGATTGGTGATGGATGTGGCACCAAGATAATTAAAGACATTTTCAATTCTAACCATTTATAATCATTAAATGTCAGTCAATTATATACATTATAATGTATCAGTCATGAGAAGGACATATGAACTGAGTAATTACTTTGCCAGCTGGTATGTGTTGACAGAGTTATTGCTAATTACAGTTCCTACTGTTTCTCTGGGGGTTTAGTGTAATTTGATTTGTCGGTGGCACACTGCTCACACGTCTTTGACAGCCATTCATTACAGTAATTACAGTAAAACGATCACACAGTGGAAACTGTGAATATTACAGTCGAGCTGAGAACAAACATATTGTGAGGTGGATTATAATAGGCAGACACACAAATGAAAAAACAAATGGTAAAAAATATGAATACAAATAATAACATTAGGATTCCACATTAAAACCCACTTTATATTTCAGAATTTAAAAACAGAAAAATATGACTTGACAAATGTAATTATTTCTTTTTACTATTTTACTTATTTAGTTTACTCCGAGTTTTGAAAAGCATAAAGTAAATGCAAATTGAATTAATCAATTATTTAATTCAAAACAAAACCAGTTTGTTGATTATAACTAAACAAAACTGAAAAATCAATTATTAATTCAGATCCTCACTTGTGGCTCCATATAAGACCATTGTTTTCTTTGTTTCTTTGCACTTTTCCATATTTCCATATCTTAATGAAACATTTTAATTATTATTTGTCTTAATGGTTTGTGAAAAGGCTGTGTCTCACGCTCGATGGATGGGCAGAAGCGTTTGTTGATGTAATACATAAACTGTCCTGTAGGTGGCAGCACGGCGCTCAAATCCTTCCAACTGGTCGGAAATACAACACGAAGAAGAAAAATCCGTATGGCATGTGACGTAATCTCTTCCTCATAACCTCCATCTTTCGCCACCGCATGCCTGTGTGGATATTTGACCAGGTTTGGGATGATACGTGTTGATTTGTGTGTACCGTGCGGCGCTCGTGGAGCGCGTGGCTGTTGGTGTGTGGTCGGACCGGAGCTGTCGGATCGAGCCGAGCCGTGACACGCTGTGTTCAGCCTGTAGGCCCTGTGTTGTGTTGTCATGTCTGCAGCTGCTAACCAAACGCACACACACACACACACACACACACACACACACACACACACACACACACACACACACACACACACACACACACACGCACGCATACACGCACACACACCCAGAGCAGACTGACAACTTGGAGCTAGTCTTTGTTATTATTGCACCAGCGTGGTATCATTTTCACGTCTCTTTAACGTCTGTTTTTTATTGGTTTACCTTGTTGACTTAACATTTTTTTTACTGTATTCTTTAAGAACTGGACTTCCGTCTGATTTAGCTCGTGGTGTTGTTGTTGCAGCAGCTCACAGTCGACAGGGAAAGCAGCAGCAGCATGCTAGTTGTTTAGCTGCTTACACATCACATGTATTTGTTTTCAACAGCATCTTCAACTTGTTTTACTCTGCAGGTGAGAACATGAATCAAGAAAAACTGGCAAAACTTCAAGCCCAGGTCCGGATAGGGGGGAAGGTGAGTTGACAACCAGGAAGTGGTTTATTGTTTTAATTGGAACGGAGTAATGTTAGGTCACTTATAACAAGTTAAATAAATTACGCTTAACCCAAACCTGCAAGACATCTTTCAATAAAAAGTGTTGTGTGTATATATAATGCTTTAGTTGTTGTTATTTACAAGTTTAACTGTGTGTTTTTTTGGCATTTATTAAAATTGTTGGACTAGGTATTTTTGGGTGGGATCTTAAATCCACCTCCTTTACAAAAAGTCTGCGCTGTGCTTTTAGATTGATTTGATGATTAGCGCTGAAATGCTAATTTATTTTAAAATAATGATAATATTTGAACATTAGATATTTGAGTTGCTATCAAAGTATGTAGAGGTGAAACTATTATTTATTATTATGTTATATTGTAAATCCATCCCCTTTTTTTGGACTGATGGTCAAACAAAAGAAGCAATTTTGAAGATGTCATATTGGGCTCTGGGAAATTGTTATGAGTGTGTTTTTACTTTTCTCTGATAGTATAAACAACTAGCCCTAATTGCTATGTTATGGTTGTATTGTGATGCATTTGTTTCGTGTCTCAGTATGTGCCTTACATCTGTCCTTTCAGATGATTATAGCTAACTCATATCAATTAAAATATGATATTTGACCAGAAAAAAGAAAACAGCTAGTGGAGTTAACAAAAGATGAAGGTTTGCAAAACAGGAGACGTCAACGTGACCAATAAATCTGCCAGACCGATATTTCAGTCGTTATTAACTTATTGCCAATTTATTGCTATCGTAACACATGATGAAGAGTTTGTGAGACAAAAATAAATTAAGAAACAGTGAATCACAAAGTTTGTCCAGAGACAATTTAAAAACATCAAAGGGATGTTAATTAATACTGTTTATATTAGGTTTATGCATTTATGTAATATATGTTTGTAGGTATATATATTTATGTACAATTTTTAAACTCTCACATATCTATATCCACATGAGCAGTGGATTCCAACAGATCTTGATCAGAATCACATTGCAACTTGTTTGATTCGTATCACGATTCATCTATTTAATGGAGAGTTTTGTATAAAATACTACAATTGAACAACCGAGGCTATGTTTCCCTTCTAGCCTTTTCCCTCTAATGCTGTCACTCTTCTAAGAGCTAGCTTCAGGTGGCTGTGATTTAGGACCCTCATGTCTGCTTTGGTTTTAGGGATCTGCACGCAGGAAGAAGAAGGTGGTACACAGAACTGCAACAGCTGATGACAAGAAGCTTCAGAGTTCACTTAAGAAGTTGGCTGTCAACAATATTGCTGGAATTGAAGAGGTACATTTATGTGGATCCTGAACATGATCTTACTTTAATGTGATGCATTCTTACCGTGTAGACCAGGCTGCATACTTACACTCGGCATAGAGCAACTCCTGAGGTCATTGCACCGGAGCATTTGGCCGCAATTAAAAACTGAATGGTCTTTGTCTTCTCAGGTGAACATGATCAAGGACGACGGGACTGTGATCCACTTCAACAACCCCAAAGTTCAGGCGTCTCTGTCCGCCAACACCTTCGCCATCACGGGCCACGCTGAGACCAAGCAGCTGACAGAGATGCTTCCCGGCATCCTCAGTCAGCTGGGAGCAGACAGCCTCAGCAGCCTGCGCAAACTGGCGGAACAGTTCCCTCGGCAAGGTGGGTGTGCCTCGACCTCTGACCTCCTTAAAATCACTGTAAAAGAGGAGGACGACTTTGGGTGGTTTAATTAAGACGAGTCACTTCCTGTTGGAGGTGAAGCATCCGAAGCTGACGGCACAGTTCGATTACAATTTCACTCCTGAAAAAAGTTCTTGCAACACCTCCTTTTGTGGTTTAGGATGATTGGTGTGTGTTTACATGTGTGTCATCCCCATTGCAGCTTCAATATAAAGTGCAACTTGCTTGATACCATGTGATGGAAAATGATGGTCTGAAGCCATTTAAATAAGCAAATATGTAATGTCAAGATTAACTTTTTCTCATGGAGAGGATAGGAGCAGGTGTGGGGGAGGACTGGTTTAAACATGTAAGCAGTCAGTGACCAACTATTGGTTATTGTGGCACCTGTTGGCTCAGATATCATGGAATCCCTCCTCCGTTGCTCATTTGCTCCTCCTTAAGCTTTTCCATTTAAGTAGTTTTTTTCAGCTACAAGCCCATTCGTTCCTACTGAAGACAAAAGTAAATGTTTAAAAACAGGTCACATTCATATAGTTTCATTTCTAAAAGGGCAGAATAATGTCCTAAAACAGCAGTGCACTGTAATTCCTAAGCAAATTTGACTCAAACTGGAGTAAGCGGTGTATTTGTTGGGGACTATTTTCTGCGGTGGATTAATATACGTTTGATGCTGTAGTGAGTATTTGCAGCAGCAGGATGGTTTATGTGGCATCAAATGAAAATAAACTACAAGTCCATTGTTCATGGGAATGAAGCAACATTACTCTACATCCAGAGTAAAAGTGACTCACTGACTTTTACATGTTTTTAAAACAATGGAGGTCAACGTCACAGAGGAATAGGTTAAACCAGTCTGTGTCACACGGAACATGTTTAGTAGAATAAATACATTTTGGTTTCGCTCTTCTTTTTTTTTTTCCCTGGCATTTGTTAACAATAAGAAAGCTATAACATATCAACAGACATATTCTAATATTAAGAAAATATTACAATCTGGTTACAATAGTTTAATAGCCAAAGCTATAATGTGTTTTCTTTTTTTTGTATTTCTCTCAGCTCTCGACAGCAAGGCTCCAAAGGCAGAAGACATTGAGGAAGAGGACGATGATGTTCCAGGTATGGACCATTAGTCTGAAGTCTACACACACATTTCAACTAATTCTCATAATGCTGACTCTGTTATTTATTCAAATATGGAAGATCCACTTTGTTTAAGTAATATATTGCCTACTGCAGTCCTTGAATATATAAATTCAGCTGAGTGCATTTTATATAGTTTTGTAGAGTTGTAACATTGTTCTTCAAATGTAATAATGCTCAATGTGTTCTTGTTCCGCAGATCTGGTGGAGAACTTTGATGAAGCGTCAAAGGACGAGGCAAACTGACGCTCAGGAAGTTCACCTGCACACAGGCTGGACTCCAACGCAGCAAGAAACCTCCTCCAGTGTTTTTAAAGTGTCGTCCTCCAGACATATCAGACACTACCCCCCCACAAACCAGAGACTTTTCTATTTCACAATGGCCCAAGGATGTCCGAGTCAGACTGGCTTGTGCACTTATAACAAATAAAAAAAATACTCCCTTCTGGCAAACAGTCAAATCCCTTCACCACAGTGTCAGTCATGGTCAGGATTACAGTGGTCATTAAAGCTAGTCTTAAGACTTTGTTTATGAAACAAAATAAAGATGATTAACATTTTTTAAATGGTGCTGTGGTCATTGACAAGATTGTGTAAAGATCAACACTTCTCATCCAAACTGAAGATTTTATGTATGCAGTTTTGCATGGAAATGATCCAGTAATTATATATAGATAGAGAGAGAGAGAGAGAGAGATGTCTACAGTGTGACAGGTTGTGCATGCAGCCATGGCTTTTCACATCTGGCATAGCTCGTGTTGTCTTGGCCATGCGCGCGGTCCTGCGGGCTGTGCAGACGGGCAAAACTGGGGAGGGACGTTTCTGCACACCTCTTGAGTTTCTTCAAAGAGCCGCAGAGAGAGACACGGGGGAGGAGGAGGGGGATCACAGAAGAGAGGGGCGAAATCATCCCATCCTCCGCTTGTGAGCAAGGCACTGCTGCTGCTTGAAGCCCGTGGCTCCTCGGCTCTCACATGTAACGGGATAAAATGCTGAAGTTCTTCTCTGCGCGGGATGACGAGAATGAAAGCCTCCTGGGAGCAATAACTGAGGGTAAGAATTGTGTCGATCGCACCGCGGGTGGAGACGCTTTACCCCCCCCCCCCACCGCCCCATTCATTGCCTGCGAGGTACAGGATGATGATACAGCGCGTCTTGTGTTTTGTCACAGAAATTCGCTGATGCAGCATTTCGCCGCGCGCATAGTCCGCATCATCTAAAACGCGTGCGTGTATGTGTGTGTGTTGCGCACATTCCCGTGTGAAGACATGCTGCTGACATACACGCGCCGGCCTCCGTAAACATCAGCCCAGTGATGAGTCCTGCTCGGTGGTCTGATGTAACGGGGTGCGGGGTGTGTGTCGCATTGCCGCCGGCCTCGGTGCCTGCGAGCGGATTAAACATTTGCGCGTGTGTGTGTTGAATGCGTCACTGTCCCGGGAAAGCGTTCGCTCCAGTCAGCTGGATCGGTGCAGCCCCGCCGCCGTGTCGGCGAATCTTCACTCTGCAGCTCGCAGCAGTGAACGACAAGGCGCGCCTTCCTTTTTATGGTTTTTATTGAGGGAGCTGCAATGCAGTTTAACCCTTGGAAATTAGAGCATTCACGTCAAGTATGAATTGGAACAGCCGGTAATACGCGGGTAGATGGAGATATACTATAGGCTCTGATTTCTGGTGTTTGTTTTAATTCCTCTTACCGGGTCCTGAGTCATAACTCTTCATGAGTCACTGGCAGCTACAGCTCAATGAAACACCTGCTATGGACACGTTAACTCCCATGCGTGCTGGTAATTACCAGTAATGGTTATTACCTACCTTACCATTCGAGAGAAAGGTGCAGAAACAGTAATTGGCTGTCATCAGAGAAAGGTGTTTGCCTTTATGTAGAATCTAATGTTGAGATTAGGAATGGAGTCATTCAGAATCAAATGGCTCATTTGGCTGTATTTACATGTGAGACACGGTTCTTTGGTGATCAGTTGTATCATTTGTTTTTGGTCTACCTCCAAAGACTCACAACAAATGGGTCAATTCGCAGGACCAGTCAAGATTTCAGCGTAAACACCTGCAAGCCATAAAAAAAAAACCCACCCATCTGTTAATCCTCATGATAATATTTGGACACTCAGAGAGTCCTTGCAGAGCCTATTGAACATTTGGTTCTCTGGGGAACCAGCAGTTATATGGTATCATCCACTGCGTATACTATGCTTTGGTTTTACATTCAATATTTAGTCCACAACAAACCTCTTATTTCCAACCATGTGATCCGTTCTGGGATCAGCTCAAGCACACCTCTCAAGGGCGGCGGGGTGCTAATGCTGCCTTTCATGGTGATTGAAAGCTAAGAGGTGTGTTCAGGGTGATGGAATAGATTAACACATGCTGTTAAATGGCCACTTAGCACATGTGAACATTTTCTGCCTAATAAGTCGTCATTAATGAGCATGAAAACATGGTGTGTGTGTGTGTGTGTGTGTGTGTGTGTGTGTGTGTGTGTGTGTGTGTGTGTGTGTGTGTGTGTGTGACAGAATGAGCGATAGACACATTGAGTGTTAGTGATAATCATGCTCTCCTTCGAAACAGATGAAGGAGACAATCCGTCTCTTCAGGACACCAAGCACCACTGGCTGAACAGACCCTGTCTGCTGGTGCTCAAAGATGGGGATGTGTCCAAACCGGGATTGGGTTGCGGCCAAATAAGACCAGAATCTCCATCCAAGACTTCTTCTGATGCGTCGGTAAGAAGCAGCTTTGGACCATGTGAGAAGAAACCATCCGAACATCCTGCCGAAACGACTTCACCCTCCCAGCTGGAGGAAGGCAGCTGCACTGTGACCGCCATCTCCAGGTGGGGGGAGAGAGGTTTCGGGGAGTCTTCCAGCCCCCTGGTGCTGAGCCCTGCAGAGGCTGCATGGCCGGAGGAGGAGGAGGAGGAGGAGGAAGAGGAAAAGGAGGCGGCAGAGGAGGAGGAGAAGAAGAAGAAGAAGCCCCAGGCTGTCCCATCAAAGGAGGACTCTGTGGTTGAGGAGAAGGAGCTGGAGGAGAGCAGGCTGGAGCAGCAAGAGCAGTCCTGCAGCTCGGAGGCGACAGCAGCACCCTCTACTCCCTCACATGATGGCAGGGGGTCCAAGGAGGTCAGATCTAAAGGAGGAGATGAGACGAGCAGCAGCAAGGCCCAGGCAGCCGGTGGGGAGGGAGCGATGGGCGACTGTGCAGCTTCCCCTCTGGATCCCGACAACGAGTCCCAGCTGAGCCCCGTCGGCATTCTGACCAGGGATCGAGGCACTGTCCTCGGGGAGGTGGCCCCAGTGTGGGTCCCTGATGCTCAGGCGCAGGTCTGCATGAAGTGTGGGGTCAAGTTTACGTTTACCAAGAGGAGGCATCACTGCCGTGCTTGTGGGAAGGTGAGGAAGGACGTTTATATGTTGTGCAGCATTTGAAATAAAACGGAGAAGTTCTCAAGAAATTGACTTGCAGTTGGTGTGTTAAACGTGTGTGTCTGTCCTTGTGTGGTGTGTGCATGTGCACTTGTGTATCGCCAGGTTTTTTGTGCGCTTTGCTCCAACCTGAAGTTCAGACTCACACATCTGGATGGCAAGGAGGGACGAGTTTGTGTTTCCTGTCATTCAACCCTCGTCAAAAGTGAGCACAGATTATTTTTTTTTGTTTAAGTTCACAGTTTTTTTAAATGAAACTTTGCTTAAGTAACTCTTACATCCTCTCTTCAGGGACACCTCCGAGGGGGAAAAGGAGGGTGTGGTTTGCGGATGACATCCTCCCCAAAAAGCAGTCGGAATCTGCTCCGACCACACCAGTCAGAGGGTTCTCACCGCTGATGAGACGAGCACTGGGCGGGCTGGTTAGAAGTCCTGTGGGCTCACCACAGATCAGGAGAGCCTTGCGTCCACACGGGACAAATATCAACGTAAGATCACTGAACGTATCTGCGGATCTGTAATTAGTCAGATAGTTTGTACAAAAACACGAGCTCAGTCCTCTGCCTCCCACCTCCTCTAGGAGGCCTGTGGTCCTTACGGCTGGGGCACCACAGCTTTAGTGAGCAGCTCTGCCAACCTCATCCCCCTGGTTGGCCTGCCACCCATCCTCACCTCCACAGGAGTCAAAGGAGGTAAGACAGGTTCCATCCCATTTGAGGGTGAGAGTCAAAGATTTAGCTAAATTACTTTTTTGGTGTTTGTAGTGGCGCATATCCTGGTATTTAAATTTTTTGGTATCGTCAACTCTTGCACAGTGCAAAGAGAAGAGAAGAGGCATGGACAGGAGTACCGTGCAAATCAGGCAGCACAAGGCGAGATGAAAGTTTATCAGAAGGAGCAAACTGAAACTCAAAATGAAGGAACAGCAGCATCCACAGAGACAGTGGTTATTAATCCTTACACAGCAATGAGTTCAGTCATGAAGTCATGAAGTTAGCTCTCCTACTTGCTTACAATGGATGAAAGTACAGTGTCAGAAAAATTAAAATATGTTTGCCAGCTCAAAGCAAGAGCAGTAGAAGATACATCAGTGTTATTATGTCTTTGTTCTTCAGATTACACTGTGGAGGAGCAGCCCTCTGAGACGCTGCTTATTCAGGAGCTGGAGAGTGGAAGGCCCAAGCCACTGGTGTTCGTCCTCAATGCCAACCTGCTTGCTATGGTCAAGCTGGTCAACTGTACGTTTCTTTTTTTTTCTCTGCATAGAAAACGGCACATTGGCAACATATTGTACACAATTAGCGCTGCTGTGATCCTACAAACACATTATTATTATTATTGACTACAAAAAGGGGTGATTGAATGTGATTTTAATTGGAAAAAAACAAAACAGCAACTGTCCTTTTAGACCTCTGAGGTTGTGCCTTGATTGTGTGACAGATGTTAACAGGAAGTGCTGGTGCGTGACGACAAAGGGAATGCACGCTGTGGGCCAGGTGGAGGTGGTGTTGTTGCTGCAGTGTTTGCCTGAAGAGAAAAGCTTCCCCAAAGACATTTTCAGCCACATTATCCAGCTGTACAGGGACACCCTCACAGGTGAGAGCCACGCACACAATAATATGCTTACATACTGTAATTTCCAACTTGCTATGTATAGTAGTTATGTTTTATATTAAATTTGGTAAAAGGGTACTTTAGTCTATGATTACGTGTGTCTTTTTCCTTTGTATTTCTGCAGGAAAGGTTGTGAAACACCTGTCGCTGTCCTTGTTCGGCAGTAGTTTCCTGGGCAGCGAGGAGCACGCGGGCTTCCTGTACATCCGCTCCACTCTGCAGTCCCTTCAAGGTCTACCTCTGCCAAACCAGCCCTACCTCTTTGGCCTGCTGGTCCACAGAGCAGAGGTGGCCTGGGCCAAAGCCTTTCCCTTGCGTCTCATGCTGCGATTGGGGGCCGAATACAGATGTAAGCCATGCAATGAATGAAATGCTGCGCCTGTAACGCTGCAGGATTCCTCTTCAGTTACCAGCTTTCTTTCTTGTTCCAGTTTACCCGTGTCCTCTGTACAGCGTGCGCTTTAGGAAGCCCTTGTTTGGGGAAATCGGCCACACCATAATGAGACTGTTAGTGGTGAGTGTGACATTTTGTAACAACTTCCTGTTCGGCGTTGTTACAAAAACCACATTTCCCACCATTAGTAGTTACGTTTGGTGTTGAAACTTTGACCAAACTTTCCCCGTTCCTCCCATCATGCTTCAGGACTTTAGGAATTACCGTTACAGCCTACCGATGGTGCCGGGGCTCACTGTGGATCTAGAGGCTCAGAGGACCTGCATAAAGATACCGACCACTGGGTACAATGAGGTAGGACTAAGCCTTTAAATGCCTCACAGAGTTAATAATAATGCTGCTCTGGAACCTATTGCTGCTTGTAACGAAATAATTTCCCCTCGTGGGATCAATAAAGTTACTATCTATCTATCTATCTATCTAATAATAATAATCTGTATGTAGTTTATTTTTCTTTAATCAATCGCCATCCTTCCCTCTCATTAGCTAATGAAGGCTTTGAATAAGTCCAATGAGCACGTTCTGGCCATTGGGGCGTGCTTCAATGAGACTGCAGACTCCCACCTCATCTGTGTGCAAGGAGACGATGGCCAGTACCAGACCCAGGCCATCAGCATCCACAATCAGCCACGCAAAGGTGGGACATTCCAGGATACCGAGAGGCACATCAAGATATCAGAGTCTGGACTTAATGTAACATAATCAAGCAGTAGTGGGGGACATTCATTGTAAACAGGCATGTGGACACCTCGATTGAATGATAATATAATTCATCTATTTCGGTGAACGTTGGTTCAGTTGAATTTGTGCGCTGGAAGGAAAGAGATCAACACATTCAGTGCAGGTTTTCACTAGAAACACTCGTTGAATTCCACCAACCATGTGGTTCTATCTACTAATATTACACCTTTTTAAAATAGTATTTGCTGCTCAATATCTACCATTAGAAATGATAAATGTGCAGCAAACCCATGATCTTTTATTCTACATCCCACGTTCCCAAAGACATTCAATAATTTGATTCAGTGGCACAAGGAAGTATGTAAACGCTAGGGAGAAGTTTCCGTGTGATTATGCAGCCCGTACAAAATTAAATCTTGGATTTAAAAATGTTACATGAATGTAATTGTATCGGAAGCAGATATAGAATACAGACTGTTTAACACTATTCATTTTTTAAATGGGTCCAAAGGGAAATTAAAGAGAAACAAAGGGCTCAAGAAGTTCTCTTATGCAACACTAGATGGCACAACATGATCGTTTTTTTTCTCGTTACGATAAAGACTAATGTATCAGGAGCCACAGAGTTTGTCTCTAAACATGTTTTTTTTTCCTTCTCTTTTTTTGTTATTGCAGTTACTGGATCATGCTTTTTTATATTCAGCAGTGCACTGAAAGCGTCTGCAGGATACCTTGCCAAGTCCAGCATCGTAGAAGGTAGGATGTCTGCTCAGAGGGGAGTCAGATTCACCTTGACATTTTCCTGCCCTGCAGGAAATTCATTGCTTACATATTTTTACTATTTAAAAAGAAAAAAAAAAGTAGTGCATGTTAACACCCCTGCTCTAAGACTGGTTTATTCAGAATGTGTGTGTATATGTGTGTGTCTGTGTACATTTTAACAGACTGTTTGTCCAAGCGTGTGTACATGTTGATGCATGTGAGTGTACGTGTGTCTGTTCGTGTGTTCCTCCTGTATCGCTGCCCCCTCTCCCCAGATGGACTGATGGTGCAGATCACCGTGGAAACCATGGCCGAGCTGCGCCGGTCGCTACGGGACATGAAAGACTACTCCGTCACCTGTGGACGGCTCGACCAATCGGACAGCCAGGAGCTCGTGTGTGTACAGTGGGTGGAGGAGAAATGCTCGGTGAATAAGGGGTGAGTGTGTCCGCCTGTTTGATGTTCATGTGGCAGAATGAGGCTTTTGTGCTCAAAGAGAACAACATAACAGAGTGTGCAGGCTTTAAGACAATAACGTCTGCGTTTTCATTTCTGTCCCATGTTGTAAATGTGTGTCCTCCAGAGTTATAAGCCCCATCGATGGCAAATCCATGGAGTCCATCTGCAATACGAAGATGTTTCAGAAGTCAGAATACAAAGAAAACGGAAAGATCATCCGCTGGACAGAAGTACATATGATGATCTGCTTAAAATATCAACATAAGTAGAGCAGCAACGATTAATCAATTAGTTGTCAACTATTAAATGAATCACCAACAACTTTGAATAATTGGTTTAACTCCTTTTTTTAAGAAAGAAAAGTCAAATTTCTCCGATTCCAGCTCCTGAAATGTGAATATTTTCTGATTTATTTGCTCCACGGTGACAGTAAACTGACATTGTGGAGCAAATAAAGCTGCAGCAGGTGTTCAGCTAGATCTGATTCATCACACTGTATTCTCCATCTAATGAAGTACCTGTAATGAGATGCACAAGATAAGTAGAGCTAATGTCAAACTTGAACTTGAGTTGTGGACTAAACAAGACTATCAAAGAGCTTAGGCTTTGGGAAACACTGTTCGACATTCTGACATTTTATGGACAAAAACAACTCATTGATTAATCGGTAAAATAATCAACAGAATAATGGACAATGAAAATAACCGTTAGTTGCAGCCTTTAACATAACTGCCTCCTCCCTATACATCTCTGTCTACGTGTTGTGCAGGTGTTTTTCCTGCAGAGGGGGAATCACCCCAAAGGAGGAGCGAGTCACTCTGCCGAACACGACCGGTTAACGGAGCGGATCGCCCGGGCGTTTTGCTTGGCACTGTGTCCTCACCTCAAGCTGCTGAAAGAGGACGGGATGGCCAAGCTGGGGCTGCGTGTCGCGTTTGACGCTCAAGAGGTCAGAAAGGATGTTTGGTATTTGGTGTCAGTGAGCTGAGTCACAATGACATGTTGTTACTAACTTCCCATTATAAGGTCGCATCATGAATACTGTCCTACAAAGCCAAAATACAATAAGTACATACTCGTTCAGAATTTAGTTTGAGACGTCTGCTCTGCCATAGAAAAATGATGATGCTATAGAAAGCCACAGTAACTGCACTCTTAGGTTGAGTTACCTTTATGTCACATATTTAAACATATTAAATGGTTAATATTAACTTCAATATAAAAATAATTTGTATGTCAAACAGATGCATAGCAAACCAGAAAGACTGATTATCAGAATCGGGTTTATATTCCCCCACCAAAAAAGAAAAGATAGCGAAAGTAACACATTGTTTATAGATACTAGTCACCAGGCAGAATGTAGTCTCTGTATTTATTTTAGGTGTTATGTAGGTCTATGGAATATATATATATTTGGTAATATTATCAGCCTGTAGAGCCATAAAATGAAGCCATACAACCATGACATCGACACTAAATCCATTTTCTATAAACGTTTATTTTTTTTCTCACAGTGATCATTTATAAATTCTTTAATTAGCAGTTTCTTTTCTATGCTACAGAATAAGTGGTATTCTGCTAACAATGTGAGACTTACATCAGCTTGGGATTCCCTCAGGGTTCAGATGCTCCTTCCCTCGGACAAAAAGTTTATGAAAAATAGTCATGGATGTTTTGTAAAAAATCATACTGGTCTAACTGTGAGTGGTGTAACATATGACTCACAGTTGTAAAGTTATTAACTCAAGCTCCTGGGTGTGACTATATTCAAACAAATTACTGGTTTCTTTTGTAATTTCAGGTGGGATTTGTGGCTGGGAGCAATGGGCTTCCCCTCCCAGCTCAGTACCTGAACGCCCTGGACAGCGTGCTGATCCCTGTCATACACAGCAGGGGGCGCAAGAGGGGCGACGAGCCCATCGTGATGGAGCTCATCTTTTACATCCTGGAGAACATTACTTAAGAGCGCACACACCCCGCTATTTCATCTTTTCAAACCCTGACCACAACTCTGTCTCATCAGTGCTGCCAATGGTTTCAGGGCAATAAAAGCATTCAAAAGGGCGAACCGGACCACATCCAAGGTCTGCATACATCTCATCCACTCACGAGTAGAGAGAAGTGGTTAGTGGTTTTTCTGATCTCACCCTGCCCTGCAGCAGACAATCTGGGTACGCATGAAACTTAGGATGGGCCATCAGATCACTGTACACTGTACAGTAGTAGCAACTTCATAGCTTGATATCGTCCACGTCACAATGTTCAATACCAATTCCAATATGGAGAGTACCTTTAAAAGTGGGAGCTGGATTCAGACCCACGATCTAAAAGCAAAGAGAAAAAGAGAATGACTTGAAGAACAGTATGTAGTAGATCTGTAGCAATTTGATGCACACTGAATGAATGCCTAAAGGATGTTTTCATACTGGTTGTATTTTAATTGATTGCTCATGAAATGTAATGTCGGCCTGGAATTAAACTTGCAACAACGACCGAGTTACCGCCTGTTCATCAAGGACACATTTACTTAAGTACTTAACTAGCTTCATACTTATACGTCACATTTCAGAGGGAAATATCGGGTTTTTTTTCTCCACTACATTTGCTCCAACTGCTATAATGACAAACTACATTGCAGATTAAGATTTCACGTGCAAAAAATGCCTTCATTGACTTTATTAGGGAAAACCTGTAAAACCAAATCCAATAACTCATTTACAAAGATAACAAACTCCAGTTTTGATTGACACTATCATAGAGGTATACATTTAACTTGAATGTTAGAGACACCTATCAATGTAAAATATAATGCAGTCATATACAAAAAAGAATCAGTTTTATGAAGCAACTTGAAAGGAGGGTTAGTTTACAGCTATGACATGGCGTGTGGAATTTAAAGAAAAGCTGCCTGTTCCAGTCTGTAAAACAAAGCAACTACTTCATGTACTGGATCTGTGGTTTATTTAGCTTGCGTTCATTTTCAGGCTGAATGGACGTAAAGAACTCATTTTCGCTAACAAGATCGCATTTCTGGACCTGATGAACCCGCGCGTGGTAGATAACGGTGGGTGGAGATCCGGTCTGCAGGATGCTTTCTTTCTCTCTGCCTGTTGACGATGGAATTTTTTTTTTTTCAGACAAAGCAGAATGGGGCTCTTGTTAAGCTCCTACTGGCTCCACATACTTGAGATGGTTAAGACAAGAGGCTTCAGCACGCAATGCAAATGCTTTTCTCTGTTGCAACACAGCAGTCTCTCCCCAGAGCCTTGGCAACTTGAACTTGGAACTTATTAAGCATGCGACACATACAGTAAGCACCTATTCAGTGAAAATACTGACGCACAAAACGTGTAAGATAATTAAAAATTGAATTTATTGGCATTTAATTTTAAATACACAAAATTTAGAAAGTCTAAACCAATACAAATTAGTTATTTTTGTTTGCTGTAAAACTATTTACAAAAAGTATTTTCAAGTTTGAGAGAAACTGTACAGTTATCTGTCAACAGGGGGAGGTCAGTGCGATGTGGGGGTCAGAGAAGTAGTGAAGGCATGTGGGGTGAAAGGCCACCAGTGTGATACTGAACTAGGAGCTTGTTGCAACATCAGTGAAGATAATATTTTGGTCAAAACATCTTCTCTTCATACATTTATGTTCCATAAACGGTTTCCCCAACTCAGAAAGAAGTTTCGAGTTGAACGAACAAACAAAGCAACCAAAAGTTTGGAGCCCAACTGTGGAAATCATTGACCACGTCATTTCCCCATGTGTTGCAATTCAAACTAATAACAGGAAAAGAAACACAGCCAAAACTATCTTTGGAATCCGTAGTAGTTCAAACAGGTTCACTGGGTCATACTTCTTAGGTGTTTCCTTCCAGGGATCTTAGGCCTTCTTCATCTTGCTCACGTGACTGCTGCCGTTCTCGTGGCGAGCGGAGCCGTTGCTCGCTCCGTGGTTGACGCCGTTCTCGTGCTGCTTGCTGTTGGCGTAGACGGCCGCGCCGTTCTGACACTGCTTAACATCCTGTTTCGGCAACCGCTTGCCCTTCACGTAAGCCTGGATCCAGAAGTTGGAGAAGAGCACGAAGAAGAAGGTTCCATACATCCAGATAAGGTGGAGGATCATGGGGAACTGGTAGTCGCAGCTGTCCATGAAGTAGTACTGGGTAGCGTGGAGAGATACCAGGACAAACTGGGTCTGTTGGGAAGAAACCAGGAGTCAGCCAAGCACTTACTATAAATATATGCAGATGAATTTGTCTTGAAGCCTGAACCAGAGTACCAGACATTAAAATTAAAAGACTTGAGTAGTTTAAGACGCTTAGCAAGGCTCTCATGCTGTCCTTGAGCTGATCCCCGAAGCCTACGAGTTGCTAAATTAAAATTAAAAATTGATGATGAAACGAACAACACAGAAAACTGCAGAGTATAGGGTTTCCCTACCAGCTGAATGGCGGTCATGTATTTCTTCCACCACAAAAACTTCTGGAAGCGTGGTCCAGCAGCAGACAGGCCGTAGTAGAAATACATGATGATGTGGACGGTGGAATTCACCATGGCATGAAAAGATCCCATTCCACCTGGGGGTGATAATCACAAACAGCATTAGGCCAACTTAAAGTAGCGGAAGAACCCAAGAATTATCTACGGCCTCGACATTCTTGGAAGGTCAGAGACTCTTGGTTAATCATTTTCTCATGACTAAACTATAACACAACTATACAATAACCTGCAGAAGGTTCCTTTAAAAAAACAAGAGCAGAAGCCAACTGGAGGACAGGGCTGCTGATTGTACAGGTCAACATCCACAAGATTGGCTTACAAGGTAATGACACTAAAACCATTAATACTTTTTAATCAAGATTGTGTTGCTGTGTACTCACCAGGAGCATAGACAATTCCCCACCACCAGGTCCAGGGCATGAAGGAGTGGTGGAAGATGTGTAGGAAAGTCACCTGGCCGTGCTTTTTCCTCAGCACAAAGAAGACCTGAGCGAAAGACGATATTGATCAGTTAAAGTCAAGCTACGGTGACCAAAACTGAAACACAAAGGCGAGTCAAGCAAAAGACTGAACTTACTGTGTCGATGAGCTCAATAATCTTGGAGAACCAGAACAGCCAGGCCACTCGGACCATCTGTTGAGGAGGGAAAAGACTAATTTAATTTTATATTAAATCAAGAATTGCATAACAATTGAGCAGAAAGAGGGGACTTACTCGAAGTGCTTGAGGACTGTTAGACGTATCCACTGGGTCACATCGCCAGGTATATGTTGTGGCCCAACCAGACATCAGGAACTAAATTACAAGAACATTTGATTTACAAGGTTTGTGGTCATTGCTAGATTAAGATCTTTACAGATATAAATTCAAACAAAACTAGACAAATTAAGCGACTTTTTACTCATGTATGACCAAGAAATGTACAAACTGTGTCAAAAAAGTCAATGAATTACAAGTCGTTAAATGTCGGAGACTTTAGGTAACAGTGTCTTACTTCGTAGACGATGATTATCGACAGTGCCACTAGCGAGAAGTTGTAGACTATCATGGCTTCCTTAAGCTGGAAGGGCTTACGATTGGCCATCAAGCGCGGCCCAAGGTACAGTACAAACAAGAGGTAACTCAGCAATATTGCAGACATAGCAACAGGAGTCTGCATCATTGGATATTCCTTCAGCCGTGGATCTAGAGAAAGAAGAGCAATACGTTAGAAAACAATAATATAGAGTGATCTTTTGTATTTAGCTTAGCTTAGTTTAGTTTAAGTCACCTACCAATTCCTGCCAAGAGGTAGTTGTAGATGTCAATGGCATGTGAGCCAATCTCCTGAATCTCTCGAAGCATGTTTGCCGTCTTGAATTGTTGTGACCAAATTATCTGCAAAGAACCAACAAGCTCATTGTTAATTTAATGTTGTCAAGGCCAAAGACAGCAGCAATCCCTCTACCACTCCCATGACAGAAATTCAAAGAGTGATGCATCACTCAATTCAAGAAAACTATATTTTGTCCGTTTTTCAATTGTCACATCTCGGACACGTCTTCTCAATCCAGATGTCTTCTTTTTTGGATGTGTAAAAGAAGCTAACATGTACCATTATCTTTCCTCATCTGTTTTGATCTGTTTCCTAGATAGTGAAATTTCCTAAAATAGTGTTCTCCGTCATGAATGGTTTCAACAAAAATAAAAATCACACAGCTTTTTTTTGGGCTTGGATCAATGAGGAGCATTTTGGAGCATTTCCTGATTCAGCGGGATTGAAATGCAATTATCGACTCATCTCTCCTCAAACAAACACACCCAACAGAAATACCATCAGACATGGGCTGATATCAGAGAGGAGGTGCTACAAGGAACTGGGAGGGAAACCCTCGTCTCACAGCAGGGCGGCACTCTACCGGCTGGCTTTTGTGTCTTGACTTCATGACTTCTGCATACAGACACAGACACACTGCTCTCAAACCACAGAATTCTGACATTGTCATCCAAGTTCCTTAAACTAACAAGTGGTTGTTTTTTTCTTGTTACGTAGTAACCGCACTGAGACATTGCCACTGCAAACTGAATCTATCAGCTCAACTACAACTATGTGCACACACCAATGTTGCTCTGGTTTTCTGACCTGCAAATGTTTCTGTTGACAAAAGGCCATATCAAGTGTACAGTGTATTCACAAAGTAGAGGACACTCAGGGTGCGGCCCTCTCTCCCCACGCTATTGTTGTACAATCTGCAAAGCTCTGAGTTTTCACTGCTCAAGGCCTAAAGAACAGCCCGCCTTAAACCAATATAATTACCAGCCGATAATCCCATGTTGTGGAATGAAGGGCAGGTGAGGAGTGGAGCTCACAGAGGTGCTGCTCAGGTAAAAATATATTTTAAGTGCAAACTGCAGATGTGGATTTTGCCAACACTGAGCTGGATCCAAGTTTAAGAAAGCTAGCTAGCTTTCAGTATCAATTTTTTAAAATCTGTTTTTTTCCCAGGGTGTAAAACCGGCTCTGTAATCTGCACTTGTGCATACTTGTTTTCAAGGCTGCTTCAGTCTAAAACTCACTCACTGAATGCCTCAAGGTAATGAACGTACAACACATTATCTTACATCTTGAAGGACTAACGGCAAAAATAATAAATCCACACAGATACTGAGCTGTCGACACAAAATATGTACAACAGCCCTTGATCTGCTTAAGTTCATATTTAGTGAGTTTATTGTGTCAAAGTTGAAACGGATTCTGAGCAGCACACATCTACAGTTTAAACAGATTGTATCATCTCCGTTTTTTAAATTCCCTCGTACAGTTTGTTCGCCTCAGGGCTTTTCATGCGTTAAGCAGCGTCAACAGGGCGGTATCTTTGAGCTTGATCTTCTTGTGGAGCTTCCAGGTTATTGAGTCCAGCATTCCAGAACAATTTGTAACAGCTGCACTGCTGACTTAGCTTCCATTCGTCAATATGGTGACAACTTGAACTGGACTTTTGTGCTCTTGCAGCCCCTCGCCGTTATCACCAAAATTGAAAATGACGGTGTTGTACAGCAGATCAGATACATGACATTTCAGAAAAGTCTTACGCAAAACACGCTGGTTGTTTTTGAACCGACGGTGAGACATTCGGTCAGGCGCCTCACATTTCAACAAGAGTACCATCACGTCTGTTGTGGACAGTCTGTCTTGTTCTGAGGAAAAATGCTTACATTGAGTTACATTGAGCAGAGGACCGTCGGGTCAGGTTAGTGATAATGTCGAGTTTATTGTGACACCGTGAATTGAGTCGTGGCAGTTTGACGTCACATGGCTTAGAATTTGAGTTCATAAATTGTTTCTTAAAGCCAAAATGTTGGTAACTCACTAAATAGTTGAATTTATACATGAAAAAATAGATTTAGTTTTTGGACACCAAAAGCCACTTTTCTGAGTTCAATCAAATGATGTTGTCGACACTGCAGCAGTGCACAGTGGGATTATACAGAAACCCTACAATTACATATGTAGGATTTGCTTTTTGAATACAAGTCATATAAATCTCCCAGTTTTCAGGTTCAAACTGCTGATTGAACAACTTGTGACTCACTTGAGAGAGATGTTTTAGAGAATACACATAAATAAACTGATTGTGCGAGGTCAGGAGGATAGTCTTGTGATCATGAACACTAAGAAGAAACAGGAAACACAATTTCTGTTATCTTTGAGTCCCAGATGAAATCCCTTCCATCCCAGCTTAGTGAAACCACAGATCTTTTACAAGAGCAGCCGACAGCAGTTAATGAACATCACTGCTCTGACACTTCTACCCATCAGTGACCTCAAACATGATGAGACCACTCAACTGATTTCAATCTCCACCAATTAAAGGCTTGTGTGTCTCATACGAATTGGAACTCCACTGTTAATATGTACATTCAGTGCAGTTCAGCCAAATAAACAAACACTAGTAGTAATTCCACAACATTAGAGGAACATCCGCATACCTGTGAGAGGGGTCCACACAGCGCTGGAGTATTACCATGACGGAGCGAAGACATTTAGCAGACACATGACCGCTTAAGCACCACGCTGCCTTTAGGCGATGACTCTCAAGAGGAATGTCAAAAATGTACAGCCCTGAGCTACACAAGTCCATTCTCAAACCAGAGTAAAATGTTGTTTTAATGCTTCTACAAAAACACACCGTTACGTCTCTATAGAAGAGTGGAAAGGGAGGTGGAACATTTCCTGTGGAGGCCATGTCAATGAATCATAAGGATGGAAAAAGGGAGCTCACATTCACGAGGTAGAAGTTAATGATGAACTGAATTAGGAAAAAAAAAAAGGAGGAAAAAAAGGGAGCAGACAGGAAACCTGTTACACACAGCAAAGTATCCGTTATAAAAAGGACATTTCAACCACCACAGCCTGATAGCCTCGAACACCAAAAGAACAGAACCACTGAGCTGCTCAACATGTGGGCGGAGTTAGTTAGTTAGTTCACCTTCTACGTAACCATATACAACTTACCTCGTTGAGACTAGAATTAACCTCTTAAATCATCAAAAGCCAATGTGGATTCTTCTTTCACAGGACGGCAAAGCCTCTCTGCAAAACTATAAGGACGGGCCGACAGGCAGCAGCAAAAAGAGAGAACAGCAGAGCAGGGAGAGAAAGAGAGAGAGAGAGAGAAAGAGAGAGATGGGGTAGGGGAATGAGAGTGTAAACTGACAAACTGTGACTGGTACAGCAGTCTTCCAAATCCCCACCCTCCCTGACTCACACAGTGGATGAATAACTAGCTCATAGAAGCAGAGGGAGGGGGAAGAGGATGAGCCAGAGAGAGCGAGCACAAGCCAGCGCCAAGACGGAGTACAACTGGGGTGAGATTGAGAGATGGGCCCTATTTAAACCCTAACCCCCATTTAAGATGCTGCTTTGTGACCACCGCCCTGAATTCAAAGAGTCTGAGATACCAACCCCCACCTTTTTCTCTCCTGTTCACCCACACACACACACACACACACGACACACAACTCTGGAGTCGCCCTGTAAGTTTTTCGCTCGGGGATGGGCTGATAATATTATTCACAGGCAGCAGGCGAGAAATCAGAGGACACTGTGTTATCATGAAAGGGGCCATTGTTACCCTGTATTGGCTCTGGACCCAGCCAACACCCATACAGCAAAAGTAGCTTCCATGTTTCGCTCTCTGTTTGGAGATGATCGATGTCATCGCGGAAAATGCCTCTTTTGTTGTTTGTCTGCTTAATATTTGGCAACATGCTTGCTTCATATACTCCTACCTAACTACAAGGAGTACAGCTCATGATAGAGATAAAGAACATTGGAGCTAGGGAGCATCATGAACAGTCATAAAGTCTTGATGTATGCTCAGGGTTGGAGAGTGAGGCTAATGGCAGACCAAAATGAATGCAGCGAGGGGAGAAGGTGACTCATATGATAATGTTTAAAGTTCCTCTGAGCGTGTTGTGTAAGGAGGTTTTTGTCATAGGAAATCACTTACTCTGATCTTACTGCCACACCCATTCATTTCAAAGAGAGGAACAAAACATCATAGCAATTGTAGTCCTTTCATTTTATGCTGAGAAATCATTTTAGTCCTTTGGCTGCAGGGAGGAACGCATAACTTCTGTACATTTGAGAACATAAGTAGTTATTAATGTGGTGTGATGAAACCGCACACAATGACTTAAACATTAAGGGTTTCAGAGATCAAGTCACATGTATGAATCAATGAACAAGGCAGCGTTCACTATTGTGGACTAATACAGAAATAGTCACTGCAAAGTCAGATCATGCTCAAAATGTAGCTTATAAGTAAAATGCAAATAGTTATAAGAACCCTGGAATTCCTATTAAAAGTATGATGTCATCTTTTTGTAAATACTAGTTGAACTTGGTTTAACTACATCTGGCCACAAACATCTGGAATCTGGTGATCTTATCACTGCATCTGATTGGTCACTCGATCCCTGCGGGAGATGGGGGGGGGGGGGGGGGGGGGGTCAGCTCTCCAGTGCATTTCAGCCCCTCCCCCAAACACCAAAACACACCTGACAACGAAATAGATCAGCTTCCTCTACTATAGTGGACTGACAGAGTTATTTCATCTTTTCCTGTGAAACCAACACCTCAGGTGACAATTATTGTGGTTTACAAAGCCTGGAAGAGTTTTGCTCCATCAGAGCAAAACAAGTCATGTTAGAAAAAGTAAAAAGTTAGCCATGGTAACCCTGGTCAAGCAAAAGTCTTGGCTAGTTGGTATTAAGTGTATTTACCAAAGTAAAAACCAAAACCTGAAAAGTTTATTGTAGTAAGTCAATTGAATTTAATCAAACATATTACTGTATTACAGATATAATATGGTACATTTTACGATTATCATATATCTGTAATACAATAATACAGTAATTTACAGATAATCGTCTTCATTTCTTTTATAGTAGCACAAAGTAAATGATACATGCACATGTTCTACATCTGTTTAACCCAACATCTGTCGTCATAACAGCTGAAAGAGATAAAAGGTGGGAGTGACTTTAGAATCAATGAGTTCAACTTATTATCTGAAATGGGAATTATCAAAACTAGGCCAGACATGTGTTGTAGATGAGCAGTGCCAAACAAAATGAATGTGTCCATTTAAGACGGGAAATCAATCCATTACACAAAGTGTGACAGTGTGACAACACATCTATGACTTTATCTTGAAATGCATAAGAGCTACATCAAATGGACTCTACTGACAAAAAAAAGTTGAATTCTGAACTATGGTTAATGTTAGAGAAATTCACTCGAAGCCGATGTAAAAGTAATAATCACAGGACATTTATTCTTGCAAGAAGGAGACAGGGTTGTACACATACAAGGTAATGTGTCAAGACTGCTCAGAGTTTCAACTCCAAGCCACTGGGTTATATAGTTGTAAACGTGCGTACACACAAGTCAGAAGACAGCCCATGACAGGCTGTCTTCACATGAGATAAGAGAAGTGCATGGTATCTTGGTTTTTCACTTGACACTCTGTTCTCGCACGAAGGTCACTCTTGGCGACAGAGGAAACCATGGTTGTAATTTAGCTCTAGGGCAGAAGCTAAACTTACATTTCCCCCATGGCATGTTAATTCCCTGAACATGCGATCACCTGCCTTCCCTAAGTGTCAAAGGAAGTTCAACCAGTCAGCCCACATGTGGTAGGCCCTCGTGTGCAGACCGTATCTTCGATGTCAAATAGGACAAAGATAATTAGACTTAAATTTCCTACAACAGTTAATAAAAACAATAAATAACCCCAATGGATGATCTGGAGACCTGGAGAGTGTAAAAGCAGGAACAAGTGTGCGGCTGAGCACTGAGTCAGATATTTCCACCAGCATGTCACACACTCGTGTGAGGAATCTGACTTTGCTGTCAAGGTACAAGTCTCAGATCAAGCTATGCAATGTCATGAAAATATCTTCTGTCAAGAAATGATGCTTCTCTGAAAAGCAAGAAAAGACTGATGGTGTATTTTGAGTTATTAGGGGTTTGGCTCAGAACTGGGAAGGTTATATTAATGTTTATTATGATCAAACACCGTCACTGCTCAGCAGTCATTTGTTGTATATGACAGTTAGTTCCGACCGAGTAATTTGATTGGACAAGAGGCATTCTATTTATACTATCACTCCACTTTACTGGATTCTAATGACCATAAATTACATTCACAATCGTAATCTATCTGGCCTGCGGTAACATGTAGACGCATGTTGCTTGTCCCAGTCAGTTGCAGAACTATTTATGTTGGTGGAGCAAAATAAATCATCCATTTAAACAAATCATAATTTGTTGCTGCTTATTACTGTTAACTAATAAATGCCGCTTGTAGAAGCAAAGACTTAGAGATGCGTATTGTTGGGTGGTCCTGAAGTGGAAACGTCAGTAGCAAATATAAGATCAAGCTAACAGTTTAGTTAATGTAAACTTAGGCCTATGTCTAGACGCTGTGGGTTTTTATTAGATGATGTTTTCTGCTATGATCTGATTAGCTAAACTAAACTTGTTTGTAATGTGGCAACAGCCCCTTCAGCGATTAACACTCAGGGACATCGATCTTATATTTAAAATCTATCACAGCTCTTCAGTATTTAAATGTAATCTTGTGTAATAAAGAAAAAAAAGGGGTAATGTATAACAGCCTCACAAATCCAGTATTGGGCTGAAGGCTTGTTGAGGTAAAGTACACTTTACACATTCAGCATAAACAAAGGCTCATTACATGTACAAATTTAACTTTGGTTAAAGTTTACCCAACACTGAATTTAAAAGAAAAACAACCCCTCCATTAACTCCCTCCCCACTTTTAATGGACCCTTCAATTACCTCAAACTACCGCAGACATTCCTGGTTGGCATGCCTCTCTTTAAGAAGAAATGTCACGTGATAAACTCTGAATCTGTTGCTGCAACCTTGTCTTTTGGTCTGAATATATTAATGCACATTGCATTGCCTTATCAAAATCAAAAGAATATGATTGCACAACCATCTAGATTTGAATGTCGCCCTTAGTTTCCAGCCACGCATGGCAGATTTTTGGTATGATAAAAAATGATACTGGGGATATAAAAATTGAGTGCAATGTAGCCATAAAAAAACAACACACATTTAAGAAAAGCAAACTTTGGTAAGTAATTAAAGTCGTAGTAACCGTGACCCCTCCAGCACAGGAATGTTGCTAAACTTGTCTGGACACTGACATGATTATACCCTCATTGTGTTTGTCTGAGGGTTTGATGTGTGTGTGTGTGTGTGTGTGTGTGTGTGTGTGTGTGTGTGTGTGTGTGTAGGTGGGGGAGCAGTATCACACCTGCAGACCTGGCCGGCCGTTAAACACTGGTCTAATTGTCTTCCCTCCCTCCCTCCTTCTCCCCCTCTCTGACCTCTCTGACCTCTCTGCAGGTCTCAACGACTCAGATGTCTGTAATTTTCCACCGACAACAACAGAGCATCCCGTCCTCACGAATGAGCTCTAACTGGTGCCGATTGTGGACGAACTACGATTACCACCTCCGCCAACCGGTCATGTTGTAGTTTACATCCAAGTTTGTCCAAAATGCCATCACTCCATCATTTTATCTTATCAGAAATTTGTGTAAAAAATATTGTCATAATTAGCATATCATTTCTTGAGTTGTGGCCAAAAATGTGTTTTGTGAGATCACAGTCCAGGTTGACCTTTGTGCCAAATTTGAAGAAATTCCCTCCAGACGTTCCTGAGAACGTTGCATTCACCAGAACGCAACGGATGGGCAACCTGAAAACATAACGCATCCGGATAGAGCTGTCGCTGAAGCTTAACTACTGCAGCTCAGCAGGCGCAGGAAGGATAAGGGAGAGTGAATTAACATGGCGGCATCCTTCAGTTTGTCTCCACACAGAGATATTAACAGGGAGAACTGCAGAATTATGGATCCCACCTAAGTTAACTGCAAAATTGTAGCAACTAGTCAGGGCCCGAGCACCGACGTAGTCGGAGCGGAGGACCTATTGTTATTCTAATGTTTTTTATTATTATTATTATTATTATTATTATTATTATTATTATTATTATTATCGTACCAGTTTCATCGCAAAAAGGAGGTGCTTGGGATACTGGGAATCTTTTGAAATTTGGCACAAAATTCAATCGTGGTGAAAATTCCAGTATTATTGGGGTGTCCAATATTTGCATGACATTTTGGCTCGATAGCGCCCCCTACAGAGTAGCCCCAACTTTGGGTTTGACCTAGCTGTATGAAATTTGGTAGGTATGTGGAACGTGATGGGACGTACAAAAAAGTCAAAAGGAGGTATATCCTAAACCAAACAGGAAGTCGGCCATTTTGAATTTTATGACGTTTTTGGACCGTTTCAAGGCGCCGTACTTTAACGAACTCCTCCTAGAGATTAAACCCGATTGCCTTCAGATTTGGTCAGTATGCTCTTGAGACCTTGGCAGTGAAACCATACTCAAAGATCAAAAAGTTATCGAACTATGTGTCCGTGGCGTGGCGGCAAAAAAACACCATTCGCCATGAAACAGGAAGTTGTTGTAACTCGGCTGTACATTGCCTAATCTGCTCCAAATTTCTCATATGTCATAACATCCTGACCCTGAACACATGTATATGACAATTTTGAATCATAGTAATAGCGCCACCTAGTGGCAACAGGAAGTCATAGGTTGTGTACTTTGACACCCTACTGCTCACAGATTAATCGGATCCTTCTCAAATTTTGTCACAAAAGCCTTAAGACCTTGATAATGCTTCATTGTGAAAATTGTAGGAAGTTGTCGAAGCGTGGCGACGTGGCGGCTCTGCGAATTTCGATCCTTCGCCATGAACGAATAAACTGATGTAACTCGACTCCGCATCATCAGATCTTTACCAGATTTCACATGTTTGATTAAACTCCAGGCCTGAAGACATCTGCAAGCCAATTTTGAATCATAGTCATAGCGCCACCTACTGGCAACAGTAAGTTAAAGTCTTTATACTTTGGCTTGTTTCTCTTAGTTGGAAAATCAAATCAACATCAAATTTGTTCCACACAAATGTAAGAAGTTCATAATGCCAGTTCTCTAAGCTTTTGATGTTTCGTCGAACGCCGTTGCCGTGGTAACGCAGTCTTCGCCGTGAAAAACGATGGTCATTTGGAGAGGTTAAAAAAGCTCGAAACACAAGCAAACTTGACACACAGATCACAAGGACAAAATGTAGTTCTATAATATGATTTTATTCAATCAGAGTGTTAAATCGGTTCAATAGCGCCCCCTACAAAATTTCGACGAAGCAGCCCTCGCAGTACGTTTCACATAGATTAACAAAATTTGGTAGGCACATGTATCACATGTGGACTTAAATAAAAGTCTCTTGGGGCCATGCCCTAAACCCAACCGGAAGTCAGCCATTTTGAATTTAGTCTGAATTTCTAGTGTCGTTTTTGCAATTTCCAGGCGCTCTACTTTAACGAACTCCTCCCAGGGAATTAATCAGATCAACTTAGAATTTGGTCAGAACAATCTAAAGACCTTTGTGATTAAAAGTTACTCAAAGCTTGTTGTTTCGTGAAATGCTGTTGCCGTGGCGACGCATTCCTCGCCATGAAAAACAAAGGTGTTTTTGAGGGGCTAAAAATACTCAAAACAAAATCAAACTTGTCACACACATTTAAAATCCTGAATGTAGTTGTCTGATGTGATTTTAATGCTTCAGAGTGGCAACTCGGCTCGATAGCACCCCCTACAATATTTCGACGATGCAGCCCTCGCAGTACGTTTCACCTAGATGTATGAAATTAAGTAAGCAGGTGTATCACATGTAGACTTAAAAAAAAGTCTTAGGGGTCCATGCTCTAAACCCAACCAGAAGTCAGCCAATTTGAATTTTGTATGAATTTCTTGTGGTTTTATTTCCTTTTCCAGGTGCTGCACTACGAACTCCTCCTAGGGAAATAATCCGATCAGTTTAGAATTTGGTCAGAACAACCTAAAGACCTTAACGATTAAAAGTTACTAAAAGCTTGATGTTTCATCGGATAACATGGACTTGGTGTCGCGGCAATTTTACATGATTCGCCATCATCCATCAAGCTTTTGTAACTCAACCTTACTTTGTCAAAACTGCCCCAAACTTGACATGCTTGATTGCTGTCGTGATTTTAGGACTTCTGCATGCCAATATTAACTCATAGTCATAGCGCCACCTACTGGCAACCACGGACGTAAACAGAATTCTTTAATAACAGCGGCCCAAACAGGGTTTGTGGGCACACCATGAGAAAAAGACTTCTCTGATCTAAATATGTGCAAACTAAGATGCTTGGAGAACAAAAGTTAATCAACAGTGTTTTTCAAACCATGTCAGTGGGCATTAGTATAAATGATCTGTCTAGAGCTTCTACATGAGAATCAGGTTAAATGTTACAATGAATGCTTCACACTACAATCTAAAGTTACAGAAGAGCTTAAAATGAAAACAGTGTCAAATTAAAGTGTTCAAGTAAAAACAAATGACACTGCTGTTCTGTTAACTTTCATGTAAGTCCAAATACAATCAGTAGGACACTGCAGGGAGTTGAACTCCATCCCAGTAACCTGACAGTCTGTTATGTTACAAATACTGAAGCACATTCACACGTTCATTTTCTTAATGATCTTAACAGGCTTACATTTATGATTGTATCGGAGGTACACTCAAAACATTTGAGGCTTAAGACCTGGCAACATGGTCTTGCTATGCTGCTGGTCGACGCAGGAAATATCATCTAACTTGTGCACGCAGTGTATGATGGTCACAGAAATGCATTGCCGCATCAACCAGAGTCCTGCCAGTACCCTCGACGTGTGTGACGTTGCGAGGGCCCGATCAATGCTGCTTGCAGCTTTAATTAGGTATGATGTTGCAAATAATTTTTTTTTTTTTGTAAACCTGTATGACAACTGCTTACTTTCTTCTCTTTTGAGAGATGTAGCTGTTTTATGGAGATCTCGAGAGGGAACTTGGATAGTACGATGTTTAAACGACGGCCAAACCTACAAAAGTTGTAAGAAACCGATGGCATACTGGGAGGCAAGACTGTGCAAAAATGTACAAGTTCTCACTGGAGCCCTGTGTGCAGTATCCTGCCAGTTTAGTAATCTGAGAGGAACAATTAACCAGGATTTGCATATGAGGGTCATAACACCTCCGTCTCTCCTGAAACAACCTACGGATATCTGAATGTTGAGTCTAAGTGTAAACACGTCACATATACAACTTTGCTGCAATTATACTTTACAGATGTCAAACTAAATACAGTTAGTAGGTTTGTATTTAGTACAAGCAAGAACAATACCCAGTTCAATTGCAACACTGTTTCATTAACCATAAGCGATTCCCTCATGTGTGTAAAAAGTTACATTTGTGCACTCATTGAAAGGGTTTTCCTCTCCCACACGAGGGTGTGTCCTTGTAGGTGTCTCATGGGAGAGCATGCAAAACCTTAGTCAGCAAAACAGCTCCAGACTTGATATTTGGGGCAAGTGTAAAACAGGCCCTGCAGACAGGTTGGGATTATGCAAGACATAATCACGACTGGAATGACTCTCCTCATGCCCGTCATGAATACCTAAGATTCTACTATGACAAGAACTTCTACTCCATGTGTCAAACGTGCAGACGTGTGAGCACTAGAGCGAGAGAGACGGAGAGAGAGAGAAAGAAAGAAAGAAAGAAAGAAAGAAAGAAAGAGAGAGAGAGAGAGAGAGAGAGAGAGAGAGAGAGACACAATCTG
This sequence comes from Cebidichthys violaceus, assembly GCF_023349555.1. Classification (NCBI taxonomy): domain Eukaryota; kingdom Metazoa; phylum Chordata; class Actinopteri; order Perciformes; family Stichaeidae; genus Cebidichthys; species Cebidichthys violaceus. The sequence goes on from NW_027176561.1 coordinate 2,202,275, forward strand.
ACCTTTGGTCCAATTTTCCAAAAAATGATGAGGCAGCATTTTTTAGCAACATTTTTATTTTCTGTTAAATCTCTTCATGGCTGTGCAGACAAGCAAGCGAGCAGCAGATATTAAAAAAAAATATTATTAAAAATATTACCCAGGAGGCAAAGTAATAACTACAGGACACGTTTTTTTAAAAAGGAGTCAATGATGAAACTAAAAACACACCTGAACTTGTAGCCACATTTCAGACATGCTGGTCAAAACACACAACCACAATCATCCCACAGTCATCAGGACATATTTATAAAGGGCATAACAAGGTCAGTGCTGACACTGTGTATCCACTGTCTTCACTTGTTATCCTCCTGTTGTATAATGTTTGATCAAAAACATTTTACTACACGTAGGCTAACGGTTCAGCCACCAAAAAACAGCTTCAAATGATAAACTCACACATTTGAGTGGAAAAAATCACTTAGATCCAATGAAACGGAAATACTGCGAGTATTGGGTAGACACGTTTCATATCTATGAAAACAACCCCGCCTCAAAGTAATCTACACAAGCTGTAGCTTAGGATCCTTAACTGAACCTTTACTGGCAGTCTAACATTTGCCCAAATGAAATGCTGAATGTCAGGAACACGGTAGTTTCTGTTCCCACAGGAAGTGGAAACTTCATTCAACTTTTAGACATCCGAACTTCACTAGTTCTTCACTTAGTCTCACAAACTGACTGGTTTTAAAAGTGCACTGCACAAGGCAGACATGGGCCAAAAGTAAAGAGAGACGGTTCTACAGTGTACCAGAGGCGGCCATTATGAAGAAACGGCCCCCACTTTGAGCTTCAAACGTCTTTAAATACCCGGAGGAAGGACTGAAGAAGACTTTGTAGATGGTCTGAGTCACAAGCTGACACTTACCAATGAGTGGTTTGGAGTAAGCGGTGACTAACATTTATCCACTACCTAGCAAAGCACTTTACTACAGCTGCTCAGTGACCAACAAGAGAAGACTGGTCCACTGTTTGAAGTACAACTGCTGCATAAACACACCTCAGCTCAGCCTGCAACGTTTTCTAGTGAAATAAAAATGTGGTTTGAAGAATGTCTGCGTCATTTTCTCTGGCTGAAACATGCCTTAAATGCGTGTCCTTTTATCAGAGTGTTGATTCTGGAAGATTATGACGTGATAACAGTCTGCAACGGCGGAGCGTTAACAGCCACCACGCTGCTTTAGTGTTTACATTAATAGCAGTAGTACACCTGGGCTGGTAGACCTTGAGGCCCTTTGTCTCCATCCACAGCCGTTAGTTACGACTAATGTTTACATGTCTACACAGAGCTAGTGATCCATACACTACTTTAGGAGGCCATCAATAAGGGGGCCAGCTAACACGAGGCATTCAAGAAACATCACCCTAAGCTCCGGCGCAACATCTTTTGCCTTTTTTGTAAAAAAAAAACCCATAAAGACGCCATCTTATAAACATTGTTCACAATATGCAAACAGGTGCTGACACATTGCCATCTGCCCAATGTCAACTTGACGTGTAAGAAGCAGTGTTATTTAATCAGGATCATATTCAGATGACGCTTAATTGTGTGGTAAAAACGTACAATCGTAGCCTCCCAGTGCTCTTTCCCCATCATGCATTGCATAGACGAGGTGTGGTAGTTAGTGGTTCTTGTCTTTCTCCCACAGTGGCGAAATTAAACGAGAGTTGAACATGACTAATGCTGTTGAAGCAATAAAGTCGCCTGGCAAAATAATCTGAGTACTTATCGAAAAAACATTATCTTTATATATGATACACTGTCAATATTTACTCATGTATTCAGAATCACACGGTACAAAGTTCAACTCCTCCTCCTGCTGCTCAAAATGAGTCAAATGTTTCTCGAGCTTTACTGAAACTACATCTTACAATCTAAAAAAAAAAAAAAAAAAATATGTATGTAAATATGTATCATTTACATACAGCTTGTATGCTGTGTGTGGTAGATAGTTTCATCACCTCTGACCCATTAATGGCTTAAATTTGTGCCACAAACTGGAGCTACCAAGAGCTCTGTGTCTCTAAATAAGACACATGAATGTACCTGAGTCTCAAAGTAAAACCGTTATAATACAGTTATAACATTTGGCCAGTAGGTGGGTTTTTGTTTGCACTTCTAGATCGACTACAGTTAAACTACATCTTCTATAATTCATAACCGACCTGTTAAACAGCCATAACACACACACACACACCAATGTGTTCTCATTACCACTGACATGTACATGTTTGACGGCTACAATGAAACTAAAAGACACAACCATCTGCCTTCACAGTGAGGAGAGAGTCCCGGCTGTCAATGAGCTCTTTGTCCGCAGCACAGGTGCAAATGATGAGAAGAAGAAACCATCAATAGCCCAACACAACTAAGCATATTGTTGAGCAAATTTAATTTCCAAGCACACGTTTTGGGCACAAAACTCGCGCCTAACTTTAATTCGCTTTAAAATAAACAACTATTGATTTACAGTAAAACAAATGAGTTTAGCCATAGCTATTCAAATTATACAAGAAAAATAAGCCACCTGAATGAATAACACTTTGATATGACGTTACGTAAATTGGCAGCGCGCGCAACCCCCCAAACACCAACCCAACAATCTATTTACGCATCTGAAATGAACTAAAACCTAAAACCTCGTCGATTCGACGCATTCCCATCGGTCAAACTGTTAAAATAGCGTTAGAAAAGTACTCACTTGAAATAAAGGCTGTCGACAGCAGCCTGATGACCCAGCGCGTGAGAGAAGTTAGACCTGCTTCCTCTTCCTCTCCGCGGAAACCTTCCTCGCGACGCAAAAACGCTTGATGGAGCTGGAAAATAAAAAAAGGTGGAGTCTTCTCTCTCCACACACTGCTGTGAATTGGGCGCCAAATATGGAGTTAACCAACTGACTGTATCAAATGTCAAGTCACCGCCTATATGAGATCAATCAGCTGCAGCTTCATTCTGCCAGACTCAGCGGTTAATTGGACAAACTAAAGTGTGAGTTAGGCTGCTTCTGATGGGAGTGGACCTGTCTAATCTCTGGAATAGGGTATAATTATACACTGCATTTTGGTATTTGATGTAAAGAGAGCAAATAGTATTTGGCATCATACTACCATCAAAACCAAATATATATATATATATACATATATATATATATATATAAATACCTACCTATATATATATAATATATATAAATACTGTCACAGCCAACTTAAAGGCAGGGTTGGTAATCTTCTATTCATCTATTTATGTTGAAATTCTCATTAAATCCCAACAGCAATCATTGAATCCAATTCTGTCAAAATAATAATAATAATTTCATTTAGCCCATATGTAATGATTGAACGGCCTACTTGACATTATGATGTTACTTTCATAATGATCATTTTGAGGGAGTTGCTTTGTAGGGACCTCAGGCGACTTTCTTGCTGGATTTAGCAACTTTGGGAGCTAATGCTGCTCACTACTTTCATTGGAAAAGAGTTGGCAACACTGAACTTGGTTTTTCGGTTTGATGATTTAAAAAATCTTTAACCTTTAGCCTTTAGCCTTTAACACAATCTCCATATCTATGATATTTCCAACAAAATAAGACGCTAAAATCTAAGGTGGCCCTTGAGGGTCAAAACACAACAACAAATCACAAAATATAACGTCACAGTAACATTTGACAAAACTCAATAACGTTTGACAAAACAAAACAACAACATGTCACAACAACATCACAACATTTTGCAACATTTCAGGAAACACAGCAATATTTCGTTAAGCGCCCCAAGTGAGGGAGTTCAAGTATGTCGGGGTCTCGTTCATGAGTGAGGGTAAAATGGAGCGTGAGATGCAGGCGTTGTACCAGACCGTTGTGGTGATGAGGGAGCTGAGCCTTGATTTAGCTGTCCATTTACACTTCGACCCTCACCAATGGTCATGAGCTTTGGTTGTTGACACAATGAATGATATCACGGATGCAAGCGGAACAAAATGAGCTTCCTTCATAGGGGAGCTGGGCTCAGCCTTAGAGATAGCTCGGAGCAGAGCTCATCTACACTGGGCGTCATATTTGCACTCTTCACACATGGTATAATAATTCCCTTGGGATAAATAAAGTTTAATTTAATCTTATCATCCCGACCTTTGAGAGGGAGCAATGTGCCACAAGGCATCCAGAAAAATAAGTAATTCAGTTTGTCGCAGACTGACAGAATTGTTGTTCAATACGTATACCACTTCCTGTTTGTGTCTCACCTCAATGTGGTTGTGTTTTATCTTTTGTGGTTTTGTGAAACATTTTTGTTTTGTGTGAAGTGTTTTTGTGTTTTGACCCTCAGGGCCCCCCGTACAAAGCATGCCTGAGCTACCTGCCTCACAGTTTTATCTCTTTAACAGCTTTTATCTTCAGGCACACTGTTCAGTGCAGTAGGATGAAAAGGCAACATCATTTATACAACACTGGTATTCAGTCAACGAATGACATAATCTGATCCCCTTAGAGATAAAGGTCTGCTGCTTGTGCATGTCTGTCACACAGCAGCAGCATTACATTTGACACTATTTAAACCTGCGTCTGCTCAGATACGTGTCACATTTAAAAAAAATGATCTAATGCTGGTCACTTGAGGTGAGACACTACACATTTAGGTATTTATTTCGCTACAATTTGTCTATTTGTATGTGTAGCTTTCTCAAAAATCATGGCATTTTGCATCAGATATCTTTTAAAGGCTATTTTCTCAAAATTAGTTGTTTTTTTTCTCACAAACACACCAAACCTTCCACTTTCATTCCAAACTATAGTCTGAAGGTTTTTACTGAGGTATGTATATCATTCATAGCCTGATTTATAGAACATTTTATTCCTAAAAACGTTTTTTATGTCTGGAAAATATTTTGTTGAAACCTCTGACTCTAATATGTCAACGAAATGAAACAAGAATTTCAAACCTGGCTTTATCCAATGTTCAGATTTCTGTTCTGGAAATAGCTGCTAATTAGCATATATTTAAAAAATATAGTACCTAATTTGCATATTTAAACAGAACATTTCAGAAAACTTGTCGTACAAAAAAAACAATTGTCCAAATGTAAGTAATCAAATGGAGAAGCTTCGTGGTGATATCCTTTCGTTTTGTTTTTGGTCCATATTCACCTGCTGTCTCCTTTTTAAAGTAATCCCACATTAAAGTGAGATGGATACTGCAATGGGTGACGTTCACCTGTAATGATTACACAGAGAACACAGAGAGATCTGTATTGAGTCGGACACCTGCTCTGCTAACATGATCATAAATCATCAACCTGTGTCTGTTACAGTACCCGAGGATTCCAGGTGAACTTGTTTACTTTTAGTTGAGAACAGATGGTAGCAAAACATATTTACAGTTCAATACAGGCATACCACTTTCCCCAAACCCACAGCTACAACTGTGTCATTAAACTTTGGGTTTGTTTGGACAGGCAGCATGTTCAATGGTGGTAGTGAGTGCCATGCTGAGTGACGATCAAAGCTGAAGAGAAGGCCTGACTGGTTGCACTTCCTCCTGTGTCACATTTCTGGGCATGACAGAAACACTCAGAGCTAAAGTAGAGCATAGAGCAGCAGCAGACCTATCTGTCATGCATTTCCTGTGTGAAATGTTGTCACTTTGGGGATTTTTTGAAAAATCGTACTTGCATTATGTCAGCTGTTTTGGTTAGATCGCATGTAATTGTATGTAAAAGATTATAGACCTTTTTCTGTCCAACATGGACTTCTACTCCTTTTGAGTTGAGTTTGGTAAACTAATCCAACACTTAACCTCAGTTTAAAAGTGTATCTTCCACTTATTCTGAGGCCACTTTCTTTATGTATTGTGCAGTGTACAAACATTCTATGCCAAATTGATAAGCATTAAACAATATTCAATCAATATTTAAACCCAAACCACCCGCTGATCTGAAAACAAAGCTATTCCTCTGATGATAGTTAAATCATCACTTATAACCCAGAATATAGAAAGTGTCATGAAACTGCACTCATAGTAATAGTCATAGTGACCCCAAGTGGATATGTTGTGTCACTGCAATTTATGACTACACTCCAATCCATGTCCCTTTATTATTTAAGCACTGAATAGTATAAAGGTGGCGATGCAGAATTAAATTGATAAGAAATTCAACAAAATATACAAAAATACATACATATATATACTTATGCATACATAATGTCAGTCGATATGATACCTGGGCTTTAGGTATCGGCCGATACCTTCAATATTGTTTTCCTAACTTTGCAGAACAAAATGTAACAAATAAATACATAGGTATAAATTCACTGAATTGTTAGTTATCATTAGAATAATACGTTATTCGCAGAAATTGCAACTCAACAAATTGGTCAAAAAAAGTTAAACATGAATGAAAATACCAGTTTATAATGTATACAGTATATAAACATAGCATTGGATTGAACAGATCGGCTACTTTGCCACAATACCAGCTATTTGAGTCAGTATCGGCCCGATTGGAGCATCCCTAATTTAAATGATACAAATAATATCATAATCATGCGTTTATGTCTCAGGTTGAGTCTTCGTAGCACATGTTTGGCTCCATATATAGTCAGGAATAACTTTTCCAAAAAAACAATTCTCACCTCGTACAGTACAATATGTCTTGAAAGCAATGACTGTGAGGAGGGTCAGAATTCCTCCAATGCAGCAACATGAAGCGTCTTGAGATAAAGGAAACAATAAAATCTCATTATACCTGTTGCTTCATGAAGGACCCCAAAATTGGGAATCTCACCCCCTCAATTCAACTAACTGACTTGATTGCTGCAGCTCAGTTAAACACTTGTGTTTCGATAAGGACACACACTGAACACTGTTACAATATTGTAATCCTGGTAAGGAAGGCATCAGTCATCACAGATCTAACTCTAGTTGTCTGTCTGCTAGCTTTTGATCTTGTTGCTCCATAATTAAGAAAATGTAAATCATGTCATAAAGCTGAACCTGTGTGAATGAGACTTTATCTCATCCCGGAGTTTTATCATTCATTACATTACATTACATTACAGTCATTTAGCAGACGCTTTTATCCAAAGCGACTTACAATAAGTGCATTCAACATTGGTAATCAAAAGAACTACTAGTCACCAGAAGTCATAAGTACATCTCCTTTTCCAAACAAGCATCTAAGAGCATGAAGCAGAGCATAACTCAGAGCCTCCATTCTGGAGGGACTCGTATCACAAAGAATAGACCGCTTCTTCTTTGCAGGTTGGGTGCCATTACACAGCAGAGAAACAGACACCGTCTTCATCTTAGCGGCACCCATTCACCTTTGAGACAAAGCGAACAGTCAGGGCAGCTATCAGGAGAACACTCAGTCCCCGAGGGCACCGCGAGACAGACAGTCAAACATGCCTTGTTTGCTCATGATTTGTGGAGACTAGCATTTTCTCTATTCAAGATTGAGTTCAACGACAATATCTTTAAAAAAAAAGGCCAAGAATTTAAATAATATGTTATTGAGACTTCACAAAAAAGAAAAGAAAAGAAAAAAGAGCTGCACTGACTGCCAAACATCCAAAAATGTTTGTGGGATCATTCTGCTCCCTCTGTCCTATATGTGGCTTAAGAGGGAGGGGTTGCTTTCTCAGGACCTTTACCAGAGGGCTGGACTTTGGTGGGACAAGTGGGTCGGCTGCTCTGTCTACAGGATGAGAAGAAAGGAAAGAAATGGAAAACAGGGAGGGCTGAGTGGGGGTTTAGAAAGGCCTTTTCCAGCCCTTCTACTCTTTCAATTTATAGGTCTTCCACACATACACACACACACACACACACACACACACACACACAGGCACTGACACACACATACACACACACACACACACACACACACACACACACACACACACACACACACAGAGCCCAGAAGGCAAAGTCAGGATGTGACATCATCCACAGGAAGAGAAGCCAAACAACTTTTTTCTCCTTTTACTGTGTTGTCTGTGCTGCTGAGTGAAGTTGGAGCCTCTCGGTCTGTTAGTGGCCGGCAGAGAGGGAGTGGATCCAGAGGAGCTATAGAGGGGGCAGAGCAGCTGGATCTGTTCTCCACGGGGAGTTTAAAGCAAAGGGCTCTGGCGCCTGAATCCTCCCTGAACTTCTCACAACTTTCCACCACATTCCTCTGCGGTAGGATTTCAGCCAGGTACAGTGCAGACAGCTTTTTTTTTTACTCCCCCGATTCTGTAATCTCTTGTTTTTGATCTCCCTCTTCCTTTGTTTCTGGTTACCGAGACTTGCAGCGCCTTCTCTTTTTTTTCATTTGTGTGTTGGGTCTTGGGAGGGCTTTTGCTAGTCTGCAGTTGTCAGAAGCAAACTGCAGAAAAAGCCATTTAAGTATTCCAACAGTGCGTGATCAGACATGCTTCATTCCGAGGCTGTTGAGGCACGCAGGGAGACGTAAAGTGATCAATACAAAAAGTCCCTCTGTCCCACATGCTGTCACTTTTTGTTGAATCCCTTTCTGGCTTCAGTACTAAGAGTGTCCAAGTTCAATATTTGGCTGAAACCGTGTCTCCCTATGGAGAACTGAATGGCATGCTGTATGTGAGCCTTCCTCAGAAAGCCCTTTTGTTATGGACACATTAGGAGCTATCTCATGACCACGTATTCACGCTCCCCCAGTGGTGAGTTTCAAACTGAGACTGTGAAAGCTAGTGGAAAGAAAGAGTACCCTTCTCATATATCAACTTCTGTTTGCATTTCACTGTTCGCTCAAAAGGATAAGAGAGAACAGAACCCTATTTTTCCGAAATGAGGCACTAGGTCAACAGAAGTTCACAACAAACCACCGTATCAGTGCTCAGCCTATAATGTGAGCACAGATGATAATGCGGGGACAAAAAAAAAAAACTTCTGCTTATTGGAGTCAGAGAGAAACAACCACAGGAAACCTTGAGACCGGCAGTTCAAAATGGGACACAAATGCGGATATAGTATCATGTTGCAACCACAGTCACTTGAATGTCACTGCAGTGTCAAATCTGTGGGAGCAACATATGCTGCACTCTTCCACATTGCTGGATGGAAACACACAACTCAGTGGAGTGTATAACACAATGAAATGTAACCCTTTCAACTATGTGACGTACCTAGACTGTATCTCTCACAAACTGCCCACCTCATTTTCCTATAATAACCTACAGTATGTAGTTAATATTCAAATGCGGGCAATATTGTTTTATTACCATAATAATGAAGGCTTTGGATCACATAACAGTTCAGAGAGGGCATGCTCCTGGTCAGTGTGTATTATCTGCCAGGCGGTTATTAGCACTGTGATTACATAGTTATAGTCTGAGATCACAAGATATATCGTCTTGTTGTGGCCAGGTCGGCCTTGTAAAAAAAACTAGTTGACCTCTGGGTCACGTGGTTAAAAATGGGTTGAATAAAAATACAAAAATAGCTATCATAAAAAGATAATATGTCAATATTGTATTGTTTGTGTGTCATAAACCAAACTTAAAGTTTTGCCATCATAGCATCCAGTGTTTTGAGTGAGACACAGCATGCCATTCATTTTCTCAATTATGCTTGACTGTAGCGGTTGACCACAACCGACTAAATCTGTTGCTATTTTTATCAGCGTGTGCCACCGAAGATCTTGTGAAAAGGTTGTCTCAGTCACACAAAGCGATGAAGGCCCATTTGGGATGAACTCACTAGTTTGTTACTTGGGAGTGATACAGTTTGACATGCTTTGGCCCACATGAGTCATTTTAATGATCTACTGTAGTTCTTGTTTGGCTTGTGTATTTAAATATCATGCCAGCCTACACAATCTGATAGTGTTATGTTTGGTTTGTAGGTATACCTTTGATGTTACCTTTATGTTTTGGATTATTTGGGCTTAAAGCAGTGGATTGACCTGAAATGAATGAGCCTTTGACTCCTCTTGTTCTTCTTGTTCTTCTTCTTCTTCTTCACAGAAACGTCCCACCATCTGAAAACAAGGGCCCCCTGCAATCTTTACACGACAGACGCTGACCCCCTTTGACCTGATTTCCAAGCTGAAACGCGTTTGGTGCCATCGCTCAGGAAAGGTCACGCTTTATCAAGCTCAAAACTAATTATTATTCTGGAGAGCTTACTCTCCCCTTATCACAGGGGGATCGGCCGAGTCAATGGCGCTGTGTCTCGGACAAGTCTTCAGCAAAGACAAAACGTTCAGGCCGAGGAAGCGCTTCGAACCGGGCACCCAGCGCTTTGAACTGTACAAGAAGGCCCAGGCCTCGCTCAAGTCCGGCTTGGACCTGAGGAAAGTGGTTCAGCTGCCGGAGGGGGAGAACATCAACGACTGGATTGCCGTTCACGTGGTCGATTTTTTTAACAGGATCAACTTGATCTACGGCACGGTGAGCGAGTACTGCTCCGAGCGCACGTGTCCCATCATGTCTGGGGGGCTGAGGTACGAGTACAGGTGGCAGGACGGCAACGACTACAAGAAACCCACCAAGCTGCCCGCTCTCAAGTACATGAACCTGCTGATGGACTGGATCGAGTCGCTCATCAATAACGAGGACATCTTCCCCACCAGAGTAGGTGTGTGAGGAGTCTTACAAATGAAGGCGTCAGACTGTTATTGAGTGCGAAGCCTAATACCTGATTGATTGCTGCACTGACGTTGTGCTGCATCACTGCTGAAGTGTCTGCCTGGAGTGCAGTGCGGTTCCCCTTCATTAACATCTCAAATGGGATGATAAAGTTCAAGCAGGGTTAATTAAACAATGAGGTTGACATTTAGAGGAGACTAGACGGGTGATTGTGGTGATATTTTATCCCAGCAGCAGATTTGACAATCAACATTTGTTAGAGGAGAGAATCGGGGTCCTCTCTGTGTGTGATTTTCCTCTGGGAGCTCTGCTTCCCCCCCCTGCACTCCACAGACATGCAGGTCAGGTGAAATTTACCTCTAGGTGTTAAAGGGTTTTGCCTACTTGCTAGACTGAAGATTGCCAGTTTTAACCGGGTGTTTGTCTACCTTTTTACCCAGTGTGTGCTCAATCTTCCATGGCCCTGAGCAGGAATAGATAGAGAAAATGGGAGGATAGAGTGAGCGTCCATGTAAGACGTGGAACAACGTGCCTTAGTACCGTAACCTTTTGTATTTGTTTAGACTTTTCTGCCATTTATCTGTAACCTGTAGTTATTAAGTTGGAATGTTTCGATAAGTTTCACACAACAGCTTGAGTCATGGATATTGTGGCAGTAAATATGCTAAAGATCAAGTTCTCTCCTTTTTTTACATTTTTTTATGTATTTTTTGTCAAATATACTCCACAGTAAGGGCAGAGGTAACCCCTGGAGTACATGTACTCCTGGCTGAGGATCACCGCTCTACTGCACCTTTACCTACAAATATATAAAAGATAGTATTTCAGTTAAAAGAGGCTTTTATCTGATCTCTTTGACACAAATCATTAACGCATTTCTTAGACTGATAGAGGCCTTCTTCAACTGAAAAATTTGTTGTTATACATTTTTTGAAAAAGGTGCAACAGAGTATTAAGTTACAGGTCTTATATGTTCTCCTTTATGTTCACTTTCATCAACCCAGTCCCTCAAAAGAGCCTGCGCCCATGCAAATCAGATTTCATTAGGATACACCAGCACTCAACGATTGATGCTGTTGAGGAGAAGTCATTACTTATAGAATATTACATCTATTAAATGATGATGGTTTCAATTATATAAAATGATTAAATTGATGTCTCAGATTTAATGAAACAATTTCTCAGGTGGAAGTCTACTAATGTCTGTAACACGTTTCTCCTTTCTACACACTAGGTGTACCTTTCCCCAAGAACTTCCAGCAGGTGTGCAAGAAGATCCTGAGCCGCCTCTTCAGGGTGTTTGTGCACGTTTACATCCATCACTTTGACAGCATCTGCAGCATGGGTGCAGAGGCCCACATCAATACCTGCTACAAGCACTACTACTACTTCATCTCGGAGTTCAACCTCATCGATCACTCGGAACTGGAGCCCCTGGTGAGACAATTGCAACGACCTCAGATGTGTGAAGGTGACGACAGGGAGCAGGAGAAAGAGGATCAAATGGATGTTTTGTGTTGGGAGGGGGTGTCAGTCTCACTCCCATAACTGTCAGTCTTGCAGAAAACATCAGCCATCCTGCCATCTATAACCTTGATGTGCAGCATGCTTGGTGAGGTTGAGTTTTGTCCTCATGCCAGTGTGTTTTGCCGGGTAATGCACAAAGAAAATAACGGCAATTTTTGTTTTCTGAAGTCTTACAGACTATGTTCTCCTTAAGATAACAATCATTTTCCATTTTACTCTAGGATTGGAACCAGTATTGACTTTTTCCCCAATTCTCCATTATGAAATAAACTTGTAAACTGCTTTATGGTTTGGTTTGAAGCAACAACTCTCGTAAGAGAAGTTGCTGTCTTTGTGTAGTCATGTAGTGAGGCAGAGTTTGTGTAGTTGTAGACCTCCATCACATATGAGCAGATGGAGAGTGGTCCTCCGAGCGTCAATAAAAAGCTTCAGTTATCATTATGAAGCCTGGGCCGTGTAATCCGCCCTCATAAAGTGAAACAGGGATGAGACATTTATGTCAACACTCCAACAAAGGATGCGTCTTGTAAACAAACTCTGTTTTATTGTTCCACCTTTAGTACATAAGGCAATTCTTTTTGTTGTTTGTCTTATAGGAATTTTCTTTCTCACAATGAGAAATAATGTTCTTCATACAGAAAGTGTAGATAGCACTTATTAACAATCATTCATCTCCTCGTACAATATGAGTTTGATGTGTTAAACATGTGCTTTGTTTTCTTTTCCTACAGAAAGCGATGACAGAGAAGATATGCAATTAAACAAAACTACAAGGACAAAAGGAGTTTACATTTTGACGTTATCTGAGCCCCGTGAGAAGTCAAAACTCTCAAAACAAAGAACAATTTGACATCAAGTTGTATGAGCATAACTGGGAAGGTCCACTAACTTACTACATTTCTTCAGTGGTGGCAGTGCCTTCGCAGTGAAGTGGTGCTTGGTGCCATCATTATAGGACTTTGTGTTGGATTATAATACATCCTCCTGTACTTGTGCTTATTATTTCCTCCTGTGCATGTATGTTTGACATTTTTATATACAGTGTAAAGACGTTTTTTGTTGAATGTTTATATTGTAAATGTGTGTATTTTTTTGTACAGTTTGAACATAAAAATGCAGTCTAAAAATGCTTTTGAAAATGTGTTTTTGCACTGCAAAACAAAAAAATAGGTACAAAAAACCAACACAGATGAATATTTCACCAGATAAATAAAGACAAGGATAAGGAGAAGGATTATTAAAAATATGAATGATAACACATTGTAGGTATGTGGCGTGAGTCATACTTAATCGTATAAGTGAAGCTGACCTGCCAAACCTGTGCTTCTGTAAATATATCGCATCATCATGCACAAGAAAAGCCCCACTACGTGGTGCGGGGTGTGGCGGGGAGACAAGCGAGGTGACGTAGTAGAGGTAGCCGTATTGTCGACCAATGGGAGAAAGTGGGTTTTGCAGAAAGGGGCGGAGCAAACGTCTGTTTATGTGTTTTCCCGCCCTGCGCGTCACTGACTGAAATTTCAGCTAGTGATGGGTGCTTACATCAGCTGTGAGAGGCTTTGACAGAGGGGACTTGGCTGGTTTGGACCATTTGGACCCAGAGTCCAGGTTTGTTGTATTTATTATTTCTGTTTAACGAAACCTTACTGGTATTTAAATACCAACTACCACAAAACTAGCGAATGGATGAACATTTGGTAGAGCAAACTATAGCTAAGGGTACTTGCTAGCTAGCTAGCTGGGGCTAACGACAATAACATCCATGGTTGTACAGTCACCGGTGAACGCTGACTCTAAGCTTTCCACATGAGTGGTTCATCGTTTAGCCGGTGCTGCCTCTTGGTCGGTGTGCCTCGATTTGTGTAGAAACAGTGCGAATATGAAGTAGCAAATGTTAGCTGCAGTGTTGGCTGTCGGTACTCGCATGCTAACTGTCGAGTTTCATTACGTCAACAGTAAGCTACATTCTAGTAACTTTAAGTTGGTATAACGCTGGATATTGCAGCAGAAAGCTAACGGGACAGAAGTCCAATGCATAAGCTACATAATACTTGTCATAATGTTAAAGCTAACCTACTTTAGCAGATCTTAACCTTATTCTGTCACTCGATAACCAGACCGAAATGTGACTCAAGAGAGTGAAAGAAAGAGGAAACAGTTTTTGGTACACGTCAAGTTACTTTGAGGTGATCAATGGACTTTTTTTGCTTTTTCATTTTCTATATTCCATTTGACCTAAACAGCTTGTCCTGGTGTATATTAATGTATCTGCTGATGCAGTTTGTTCCAGACTAACTCAGTATTTGTTGCTCTCAGTTGGCAGATATGGTGAGGCACAGCATGGTGACAGAGTTGCAGACCTTCCAGCACTCCCTCCCGGTAAGATCTGTTCTCTTAATTCTGGTGATTTCAAACCCTTTAACTTGGACGCAGTTCACAGACTGTCAAGGCTGTCAGAACAGAAATGCAGAAGTGTCATCATTTTCCATGAGTCACGCACTATCAGTGTTTGTATAAAGGCTTCTGGTAATAACCAGGGTGAGGTAAGGCCTGATATGGCATTTCCTGGATTCACACCAGGCCACTATTTTGGCAGGTTGCCAAAGGGGAAGATGAGATATGATGTGTTGTAATAGTAGTTATTCATCATGCAAACACATACATTATGCAAAATAAGTTTTCATCACGTATAAGGGTAAGCCTGCTGGTGGGACATCTTTTAGTTTTTTTTTGTAATTTCACACTGAGAACAAAGTGAGCGTATTATGTATGTCCCTCTCGTGCTTTCTCTACTGTACCACCACCTGATCTCACTCTGGATACTCTCGCACTTTCCCCCTCGCTCCCTCTCCCCCCCCTCCCTCTCCCATGCGACCTCCTTCGCTCTTGTTACAGGGTAACTCCCTGGCTTTGGGCCAAGTGGGGCAGAGCTGTGGGGGAACTCAGGAGAACGGGGTCGCTTCAGAGGAGAGACAGCACCTTTCCCAAAGCCCAGGAGGTACAACAGCGCCATGATTCACAACAGTAACACTCCGGCAAACTCTGTGCTGTTATAACGAATTTGCTTGCAAATGGGTTCTTTTGTGTCGCCACAGAAATCGAGAAAAGCCAGCCAGTGAATATCCCAGATGCAGCTAAAAGAAAAAAGAAGAAGAGGACCAGAGCGACCGACAGCTCCACGGGCACCTTTGATGGTAATGAAGCTGATATTATTTCAAAATCAAAAGATGACACAAACATGTACTGCAGACCCATAATGATATTCCTTCTTCAGATCTCTACAAACTGACAGATGAGATGCTCGGTCAAGGGGCGTATGCTAAAGTTCAAGGATGCATAAGTCTGCAGAACGGACAGGAGTATGCTGTGAAGGTGAGTACGGATCATTTTAGGTAACAAAGTTATTTGTTATTATGATTAAGGAAATGCTTAGACAGCTTGTTGGAGGCGGTTTCTCAGTTTAAAAAAGAAGCTGTGCTTTATTATGTTGTACCTGGTGGACAACCATGACACAGAAAGTTGTGGAAATAGTTTTGTATCACATTTTGTGGCTTAATAATGCAAGTGTTTGCATAAATGCTTTGACTTTTTATACGTTTAATGTATTTAATATGTTTTGTTTTACAAAGATCATAGAGAAGAGTGCAGGGCACAGCCGCAGCAGAGTCTTTCGAGAAGTGGAAACTCTCTACCAGTGTCAAGGAAACAAGTGAGTGTATTTTGTTTAAGACATTTTTTTTAAACAAAATTAAAACAAACACAGGATGAAACCGATTCTAATCAGTATCTTGAAATATCTTGATCCAGCAACATTTTGGAATTGATCCAGTTCTTTGAAGACAGCACCTGCTTTTATTTGGTGTTTGAAAAGCTGCGTGGTGGTAAGTATAAATATTAAATCTGTTTACACGTAGCTTTTTTTCTCTTGATAAACAGATTGCTACAACAATTGTCTTCTCTTCCTTCAGGCTCCATCCTCACACACATCCAGAACCGGAAGCACTTTGACGAGCTGGAGGCCAGTAAGGTGGTCAGGGACATTGCACAAGCTCTTGACTTCCTACACACTAAAGGTTCGTCAACAACCCCACGGCTGTTCTGTGAAAGGCCAAAGAGAGTAACTGTGGATTATTTATTTTCATTTTCGTCATGGTGACTGTGCTTTTCTACAGGCATTGCCCATAGAGACCTTAAGCTGGAAAACATCCTTTGTGAATGCACTGACCGGGTAAGTGACTTTTTAAAGTACAGGAAGCTGAAAAACTTTAGTGTTTCCTCGAGGTGTAGAGTGTACAAGTATAATCTTTCTACGCAGGTGTCCCCAGTAAAGATCTGTGATTTTGACTTGGGAAGTGGAGTGAAGCTCAGCAGTGCCTGTACGCCCATAACGACTCCCGAGCTCACCACACCGGTAACAGTCTAGTTTTTAATTCATAACACACACACACACACACACACACACACACACACAAACTGAACCAAACTTATGGAAAACGAGTTACGTGACTCTCCCGTGTGTTTTTTATTTCTCTCAGTGTGGCTCAGCAGAGTACATGGCTCCAGAAGTAGTGGAGGTGTTCACGGACGAGGCCTCTTTCTACGACAAACGCTGTGACCTGTGGAGTCTCGGGGTCATCCTCTACATCCTGCTGAGCGGCAGCCCCCCCTTCACGGGCCACTGTGGCACCGACTGTGGCTGGGACCGGGGAGAAACCTGCAGAACCTGCCAGGTACGTTGTTTTTTTGTTTTTTTTTCTCCCCCAATCAGCCACTGCGCTCGCTCCGTGTCCATCTCACCTGACACTCTTGTACGTGTTCACTTCCTACGGTGGTTACAGCGGGTGTGAACGACAGATTGTCCGTTTCGGAAAATTGCAGAAACAGTCGGAACTTCTTTTAGGTGTGTGTGGGGGGGAGGGGGTTTTCTGACAAGGCCACTGTAGTCTTTTATGACAGGAAACTGAGGTTTTGGACTGTTGGTTCGACAAAACAAGACATTTTAAGATCAAGTCACCGTGGACTCTGGGAACTTGTTATGGGGTTGTATAGTATGCATATATCATAGTTATTAACAAGATAATATATCCGCTATAAATACTGCTTGCCTGCTACAGCCAGGCTGTGTTGCTCAACAGTAATCCTAGTAGATGAGCCTCTTAGTTTAGCCTTATCTGATTTAAGTGAGGAAGTGTCTGTGTTTGTGCTTCAGCTTGAAGAACGTTGGCATCCTGCTTCACTACAAAATGCACAACAAAAAGCACCGACAGCTGAACAGTTCTACAGGATGTCGTGTCGTATTCTCTCCGCAGAGTCACCTGTTTGACAGCATCCAGCAGGGCAAGTATGAATTTCCGGACAAGGACTGGGATCACATCACAGAGGGGGCCAAGGATCTCATCTCCAAGCTGTTGGTCCGTGACGCAACTCTGCGCCTCAGTGCTGCTCGGGTCCTCAAGCACCCTTGGGTGCAAGGGGTGGGTGTCATTAGATCTCCTGATTCATCTCATATGCAAGACCACTGTATCACTCATCCAATGCTATTTTTTGTTGTATTTAAAGCAATTATTTAATCTTTTTTTTTTTTTACAGAACGCTCCAGAGAGAGGTCTTCCAACACCTCATGTTCTACAGAGGTAAGAGAGTTAAGAGAGTCACATCAAATGCATTTATGAAGTTGTTTTAAACTAAATTCTAGTGATTTGAAATGCTCTAGAGAATAAGTCAATTAAGATTAAAGTAATAGACTGAACACATGTGTTTGGGGTGAAAACTGTGTGTGTTGATGATTTCGGTAAAAACTCTCATATCCTCTTCTGCTTCCAGGAACAGCAGCACCAAAGACCTGAGCCAGTTTGCAGCAGAAGCCATCGCCTTTAACCGGCAGCTATCCCAGCACGACGAGCAGCAGGAGGACGTGGGCGCCATCGTTTGCTCCATGAGGCTTTCTCCTCCCTCCAACTCCAGACTGGCCCGCAGACGGGCGCAGTCCAACGCCCTGCGCACCAGCGACTTTGCACCCGCGTCAGACGACCTCACAGCCTGAAGGACCAGTAAAAGTCCCCTCGTCGCATAGTCTGACTGATTTCAGCCTCTGCCTGCTACTTGCGTGTGTGTGCGTGTGTGTGCGTGTGTGTGCGTGTGTGTGCGTGTGTGTGTGTGCGTGTGTGTGCGTGTGTGTGTGTGTGCGCGCGCGTGCGTGCGCGCGTGTTTGTGTTTGTGTTTTAATTTATTTATTTTTTCACCAGGAGCCTTTTAGGATCAGCCACACAGTAACCATTCTTGGTGTTGCAGCTCTTTCCCATGGCCAGTAATCTTATCACAGAGTTTGAGCACTGACGGTTAAACGCCGGCTACCACTTCCTTATTGATTTTAGACAAGAACTGTTTCATTTGAGAACAGCTTTTGGGTTTACTGTTAGTCTTAACAGAGATATTTATTTTCTGTTCAATGATTCAGCTTTACAATGACCCCAGTGCTGCAGAGACCGCTCTTAATGCCTGTATGAGTACATATCATTATTAACACAGCATTACATGGGTTCAGCACTGTTTTGCAGCTGTTACTGTTCTAATGCAATTTTATCTAATTTTGATAGATTTTATTTTTCTTGTTGTCCAACTGTGAATTAGTTAATATTGTATTTAAATGCTGCTCATTGCTTCTCAGTCACTGGAGGAGAGGGGTGCGTTCTCTTTTATGTTTTGCTTTTTGAAGCTTGTCAGTGTATTTGGTTTGATGGATGTGGTTAAATAGACTTAGAGGAAACTGAGAATGGGCTTTTCGCCATATTACCCATTGTTTATTTTTTTAAGTAATTTCTGTCGAGGCTCCGTAGAACTTACAGAACGTGCAGGACGGTGAACGGGTGTTGAAAGTTTGAGAAGACCCTTCGATCAAATAGTTTTTTTATTTCTTATCGTTTCTAGCTTTCACTTCAACACAAGCTACCTGTAGCACTGATGTACTTTAACATAAGTCTCTGATTTAATTTATCTGAAAGGGAGAATATTGTATTGTATGTAAATAATCAGTTTGGTCTTATTTGAACTCAACACCTGCAGTGATGTTTTAACAACTGTTTAATCCTCATTAGAGTTCAACATTACCTCTGGCTCTTTTTTTGCACCACATCTTCGCATTGTTTTGAAACTAAACATCCCAAAAAGACTCTGAGTTATTGATTTGATATCCGTGTGTGTTTTTAGTTTGGATGAATTGAGATGTGAGAATTGTTTTTGTTGTTTGTAGCTGAAGACTTGAGACTTGAAGAGGGTTTATGAACAGTTGATGTTACGCTTTGTAGTGAGCTGATGAATGGATTTATATTTGTGTTTTGTAGTTTTGGTTCTGTGACTCGCTCTGAGTGTGCCGATGGAAAATAATAATGGACTAACCAAGATTTTGTTGAGTCCATCAAGCTCCTTTTTTTTTTATTTTAAAGAAATATTTTAACTTCTCTTTGTTTCGCTCATTATGAAGCCCGTCTTTGTTTGACCAGTGGACACCGACGGCAGTCTTACCACCTTTTTATTTCCATAATCACCCAATTAACTATGTGTGTTGCGGCCGTTAAACGACACGTCCCCCTGATTTCACACTGTTGCTATGGACACCCCATCCCTATAGCAACACTGGGCCATCATAGGCTGGCAGGAATTGACGGGGATTTGCTCAGAGCGGGAAAAAGAAAAAAAACACAACATAAATGGACTTCTAATGTAATGTAATATCATCAAATGAGATGCAGTTCTGGGGTTCCATTTACTCTTATGGGGTCCTATGCATAAAGCTCTCAGTGTGGAGCACATTTTCACTGGTAAGCTGTGTTCTCAATAAAACAATATCCTCAAACATATTCGCCTGTCTACTCTGTGTTACATTCATTTGTCTATTTATGCTTTCTTTCTTTAATGCAAGTTCTCATTCAGGTGTGTTGAGTAGTAGTAAATGTGGTTTAACGCTTCAGTTGAGGGAGTGTCCTTGAATGCTGAGAGGACGGTGAAGGAACAGGAAGCCGGTGTGGTTAACCGGCACACACGCTGATCAGATAGCGCCCTGTGTCCTTGTTAAGACTTAGTTTAAAGCAGAGGAGAAGCGTGTGTACCCAGATAAGCTGAATCGTTTTAAGATCCCAACAACAGAATGTACTTTTACCATAATTAAATAAATGGATTTAAAGCAACAAGTAGCAGCAGTAACATTCAACACCACCCATTTGGTGTGTTTGAGTTTCTACTGATTTCTCAGATTCCTCAAAGAATCAAATGTTAATGTATTCGATGCACACATGCAAGCACTTTATTGCCCCCGATTTGATTGGAGGGTTTGTTTCAGATCCCTGTAGCACCCCCGGCGGTCCTTGTTCATTATAACATGTGGTGTGTGTGTGTGTGTGTGTGTGTGTGTGTGTGTGTGTGTGTGTGTGTGTGTGTGTGTGTGTGTGTGTGTGTGTGTGTGTGTGTGTGTGTGTGTGTGTGAGAGCAGCAGCTCACTCTGCTGTTCACCTGCAGGAGGGAGAGATCTCCAACTCTGCATGTGATGGACGGACAGAAGACAGCAAAACATCGATGAGGTTTATGGGTCTGATCGAAGGTAAGTGACACTGAGAATAGAAGGCATTACAACAATGTTACCGTATGTTTCCAGGTTTTCTTCTTGGTGCAAATTTTAAAGTGACCAGCAGTGAGGTAAATGTGGTTTTAAAATGTATTCTTTTTGGGAATAGCTGCACTTTTAGTGGTATTGCTGCATGCATTACATGTCTTGAGTCAGGTATTGGTGTTGAAAAACCTCAGTAGGTGTTTTATAATTTGTCACTTAGTAATTTATTGAGATTTAGTTTTTTGCTGCATTGAAGGAATTACTTTTGAATGGCATGTTTGAAAAAAAATCAAGAGTCACAGAAACCTAAAGTGCAGTTTATGAAAGCTGCAGCCTCTTAAACATAGCTGCACTGTTAGTGAGCTGCACATGTCGGCTCTTCAGCCTCTTCATCTTCATCATCATCATCGTCTCTCTCTGTGTTGAGTGATGAGTTCACTGACAAGTCAGTCATGCAATCTTCAGCTCCTCTGGGTTTTCACAGAGCTCTCCATGAGACATGGTGCTACCTGAAAACTCCTCGGGACCATCTGCTCCCATGAAGGCCCCCAAGCAACGCGCCCCGCGGCACCAGAGCCTGCCCTCCCCGGCCCTGTGCTGCGCCTGCGGCCTGTGCATCATGCTGGCCGGCATCAACATCACCCTGGTGGGAGCATTCGCCTTCGGCACCTTCATCCCTACCGGCAACCCCCCGATCATCATCGGGCCTCTCCTCCTGTTGGTAGCCCTGGCCTTCTTCACGGCGTGCTGTGTGGTCAGCAGGAGGCCCCCGGCCCACGTGGCCCGCAGGCCCGACGGAGGCGGGAAGTGGGGGCTGATGCGGATGGGGACGGCGGCGTTCGAGATGGAGACGAGCGACCAGATGCTGCAGGACACTACGGCCGTTCAGCTCAGCCCCACCAACTCCCTCACCTCCTCTCACAAGTCCAGCTCCGGCACCCCTCCTCCGCCTGGTTGTCAGGATGGAGCCGGCGAGCTGCATATGTCAGAGATGTCTGACGTGGGCGTCACTGGAGATAACACCACCTTGACCTCTGACAGCAAGGAGAGCACTCCCACACAGATGCTGCCTGCTCAGAACACTTCCTCCATGTAGCATGGACTTGTTTGTTTCGCTGTTTACTGGATGGAAATGTCTGGTGCGATTGACCAGACTGATTTAAAAAAAAAAGGGAGACTACGACTCTCTGTGCTGTGCTAAACCTTTCTGATTGTAGCTCATTCTGTGTGTTATGTTGTTGAATGTTTATTGCTCGTTTTCAGAATGTACAGCACTATGCCAGAACAGAAACAGGAACAGGAGATGGTACTTTAATCCAAGTGCCTGTTTGTGTACTTCTTGTTGTATAAAGGCTGATAATCCTGCACTCACGTTGTGGTTGCTGCTTGTCAACCTCCGTTGGGAAAGAAGATGTCCAGCCAAGCTTCTCTGAGTCATGAAAGCTGCTCTTGTGTAAGCCTGGTCAACCACAAATTTTTTTTTTTTTCCCCACACACTTGAATTTGTTTTTTAAATCCTTGCATCAACTGCAAAGAGTGAGCAAGCTGTGTCATGTCAAGATGGATATTCAAGAACAAGTGAATGTGTATGCCATGTTTGTTACTGCAGATGTTCCATATGTGTTTGTGGCACATTTTATGAATAAAACTGAAAGGTTATTTAATTGACAGTTATGCGAAGCGTTTCTGTTCAAAAGCCTTGGTGAGGATTTTAAAAAGAACAATGAGTAAACAAGACACTGTGTAGCAGAAAAAAAATGACAGGCTAAGTAAGAAAGGCACACGGCTTGAGAAGATAATTCATTCGCTATCGGAGGAAAGCCAGCTGTGGCAGTACAAACAGCTCCTTCCTGACACGTTGCCCATCACTTGGCATCTGACCCAACAGCTGCTGGCAAAGGCGAGAGATCCCTGTTTACTCATCATTATACAGCTGCTGTCCACAAACAGAGCAGGACACACAGTGTGATCCCTGCACACAACTCAACCACTGGAAAAGAAAACCGCCACAGCCTGCTGTTATTGCCTCATAAACGGCTGCAGGGAGGCAACGTGGGCGTCCTTAGTTATCCAATGAATCAGAAACATGACCGGTAGTGTTTCTATATAGGGGATGACATGTCATCAATGAGGTCATGTTGCTCTGACGGATGGCACAGTGAAATTAAGTTTAGTGCAGAGTTGCAGGCTTGTGCTACTGAGCCTTTTTTGCACAAAATATATTTTTCCTCAAGCATCTCTTGTTCTTATGCTTTTTGATTATTTACTCCTACTTTGAGTTTGGATTTTACTGAGAGACATCCATGAATGAGACAAGGTATTAGAATTGTGATTGTAATCTCTCATAACTGGTAACACCTTTGGTTACATTTATGAAGAGAAACCATCCTGTCAATGAGGAATATCTTGACATCTTAAAATTGCATTAAATTGAGGAAGCAACAATGCTTAATACAAAACATAAGTGTAATATTTCATAGTGTTCATTGTCAGATGGGAAATCCAGGTTCAGTAATAATGACACACCATTCATTCAGTTAATTCAGGATTTCTGTACGTTTCTTTACATCACAGTTACTTGTTTACGGTCCGCATGTCAGGATTGTATTTAAGCCCCAGAGACCCTCTTCAGGATCAACGTTAGACCACGGGGGTCACTGGGATCATCGCAAAGGAAGGATTTCAACAGAAAGTCTCCATCACCGCTGGCGGACAGCCTGCTGGGAGTCGCAGGTTAAAGCCTCGAGCGGCCCTCAGTTTGGCACCCAGGTACAGAATTACAAGTGGCCTCTCAGAGAGAATCCTGGAATCATCCCCTGTTTTACTAACTACATAAAGCAGCTGTAAGGAGTTTAAAGTGTTTGTGAGTATCACCCCAAATCTACACATGTATCAAACATTCATTCCCTGGAGGCGTAAAGGTGGCTGCAATCCAGCTCTGTAGTAACTGATAACAACACAAGATCAACAAAGCTGCTATTTCCTTAAGAAAGAAGCGTTCGACCTTTTTGCATCAACCTCCCAAACCCACTGATGGCGACAGTTTGATACTCAAAAGTTATATCTAGGGGCCTTTCAATAGAATTAGGATGCGATTGGTATCTGCTTCCCTTGAAATACAGTCCTACTAAATCTGTTACAGTGTGGTACAGGTGGAACCAAACAGAACACTGACAAGAGGTTAGCCTATAAAGACGTTTATTGTAAGACCAGGCTGAACGAGGGTAGCAGATAGAAAGCCTGGATCACAGGAAACAAGACAACAATTAATTCAGGCAAAAGAATACGTAGGAGAAACTGAACTTACAAAGCTTGGCCTGTTAGTGTAGCCACCACTGCAGCTGTGTGGTTGACAAGCCCGGGTAGATTTACTGCAGGCTGATGAGAAGCAAATGTGCAGACTGGGAGGGATGATTCCCTGATTGGAATCAGGTGTGTGTGATGAGCAGCGCTGGGAGCAAGGAGAGGCGGGAGGAGCGCCACCACAGACAGACAGGGAGGTGCTGAAACACAAGAAACACTAAGAAATAAGCAGGAGCAGTGACAGTAACAATGATGATATCTAACTGAGTTTAAATCTCTCTAAAAGGGAAAAATGAAATATTAACAAAAAATACAATGATGAAAAATATGACTATACAGAAAACTGTATGTGCATTTTTTTAAAGAGAAAAACATCAAATGTGTACAAACAAGCAAGCACAAGTTCTTCATGGTTTACCAAACAGAAAACAATTTTGACAATTACTGGAATATTTTCTTGAGTGGAATATATGAGGAACTAAAAAAGTGTTCCCCAGACAAAAAGAAAACTTCCTATGTACAATAATAAAAATGGAAGCATTCTGGAAAGCAGAACAAGTCATCGCCTGCCAGACTGTTTATAGGAATCCTTTCTCTCCTCTTACACCAACATAAACACAGTCATACTGAGGCCTTTCACATCAGGGCGCTATGGCAACATGTGGGTTTTTTCACCATATGACTCCAGATTAAGCGTTACAGTATGAACACCTACCAAAGTGATGACAGTTATTCATTGAGTAACATGTATTGACAATCATTGGACCAAACAGTGAGAAAGTCATGTCGCTCTGAGAGATGGGAAAGCAAATTAATTGTAATGATCAAAGAAAAAATATAATTTGAATAAAAGTATTGTGTGTTTGTCTTGTAAAGATACCACAGTCCCTTGTATCCATTTCGCAAGCTTCTCTCTCTGTTGTTCTTCATATTGATGATCACAGGAGTCCTCAAATATTACTATATAATTGACAAATGGATGAAATAGCTGTAATTTGCAAGGTAATCTTTATTTTTCTTGCACCCCACTCATTAAAGTAATTATTTTGGGAATTTGGTAGCTGTAGTGAGGCTGAGGGCTCATAATCACACAAGTGTCAGTGTGGGAGCTGATGATTCACAAAGAGTCTATTACTATTATGCAAATTGATGCTATTAGAACGAGGAGCGTGTTCAGTGAGTGTACAATGAACTGGAATCAAATGCAAAAGCTCAATAAAACAGAATGCAGCTCCATTGACAGAGTTGAAGCTACATCAAGACGTATAACTCCACCTTGCGGAGAGAAGGCATCAGGCCCCGTTAGTCCTCATAAGACTACTTCTTATCAATTAGTCAGATATCAGATATTAGTCATCCTGCAGCCAGCTGGTGCTTCAAAAATAATTTTGAGACAACAGGATGTCAATAAAGAAATGTTATTTTAAGGCATCCTCTTGTTTCTTCTCATTTTCAGTCTGCATTTATTAGAAATCTTCGGATTCGGTTTATGTAGCATTATATTTCAATTCCTATTCCCAAATTGAACAGGAGAAATGTTCATGTATTTCATAGCCTCCAGTGTTGAGTTCTGCCACTAGGAGGCAGTGTCGTCCTTCACACAGCGTTTCCACGCCAGGTGAAGACGGTCGTTCTCATTTCGAGGTGAGAACATTTACTGGGTTTATTTTCGGTTTGCTCTTTGGTTTTGATGTTATATTGAAAAATATATTCAATCAGAAATCCAGTCCAACGCTTACATTGCTCTCCAAAAGTTTCACATTGTACCGTTAACACGAAGCCTTCCGTCTCCGAGAAAGCAAACTCAATTAGCGTTTAGTAAGTACACCTGACGTTAGCGTTAACTAATGCGGTCCTACAATTCCTTCATGAGGGTTTTATTGCTCATATTTTACTGAAAAAGTTCTGTGTTCTGTTCAAAGAGTTGTTGAATCAATGTGTGTCATTTCCCACGTTGTAGTTTGTGCTGCTGTTTGTTTTGTGTTGAGTCATAACTCACTGATAGAAACATTTGTAGTCGTTGCAGGGCTGCTTTATTGGAGTTAGGGGTATTTATTTGTACCTATAAACTAGTAATCAGAGTGTCGAATCCTTCATAGAAAGTGCACATTTAAATTCCCCCTCCTTTAAAAAAATGTGTTTGTTGTACTTCATGTTTGTTGAAAACAAAGTGTTTTTGTGCTTCATTTAAATGCGACTGTGCGTTCCAATACCCATACTATTTAGTATGCTTAATAATATTTTGTATGTCCCAATACATAGTGCGTCAAATGCAGTATGCCAAAAAATACCAGGATGTCCTACTGCAAGTGGTCGCATGTTGCATTATGCAAGCCAGCACGCTTTTCTGGCTATTCTGACCCACAATCCTTTGCGCAGCAGGTATTTTGAGCTCAAGTTCAAGGTACCATTATAATAAAGTAGAACGTCCTAATTGAATGCGTACTGCATGCATGTCGAAAAACTAAGTATGCAACTAGGATTGGCGTTCCCTTGACGTACAGTACATACAGCAGTTGCCCTCACAAAGTAAGTAGTGTTGCATGCAGTATGCATTCAATTGGGACATGGTACTTCAACATAACATTACATTTTGAAATTTGACCATCTTGATCATGTATCCGCTGCACAGAGGATCAGGTCAGAACAGCCAGAAAAGTGTGTTGGCTTGTGTACTGCAAAATACAACCGGAAGCAGTAGGACATCCTGGTATTTTTGGCATGTTGCATTTTAAATACTATGTATTGAAACATACTAAATATTTTTCATTACGCCGTTAAACACCAAACATGTCCACAGATAGAAGTTGGACAGTACGATGTGTATGAGCGCTTTAATGAGACACAAATAAGACAGAAGTGCTAATTAAAGCATATTACCACAGATTATGTTACTGTTGATGTGGGGGACAGCCATCTTGGATTTTTAGGTCGGAGTTGGTGGGGTTGGTCCGAAAATCTGAGTTGGAAATCTGACTAAAGGCCGCGTTCCAGTTTAAAAATTCCGACTGGGACTCCCAGTTCAAATGGAACACATAACACATAAGACTTATATGTATAAGATGATTTTGAGACATCAAAACTAGTTTGGAAGCCAATTGTAGTCCAATATGCAGCGTGATGTGGAAACGTGAAACCTCCATTGCACTAACACATAGAATTAAGTTCAGCAAAGTAGTAGGCTGAACATCCAAAGTCATGGTGTCTGGATTTTTCAGTGATGGATTTAATAGAATTACTAAGTGAATTAACTTTTTTGTGGGGAAAAAAAAGAGTTTCAGTGTCTCAAAACATGTCTGGTTCAAGTCTTAATGAGGATATTCCAATGAAAAATACATAAATGACAATAAGGAATTAAATACTTTTCCTGATCTTTGTCTCTATTTTAACTTTTTCACATCCAAAGTGTTTGGACCTTGAATGCACCGCGCTTGTTCAAAGTGCCCGGCTGCACCTCACCGTCCTTGGTGGTGCCTCCACCTGCCTGCAGCTCGCTGCGTTTCAGAGGGATGCAGTGATCCTCCTGCGGCCCTGAAACACAGTCGGGTCGTCTCCGAACCGCTGCCTGAAAAATACATTTCCCACAGGTAATACACTACATTACCAGATATTCAGAAGATAGAACAATAGCAAGGTTACAGTGTCTTTGCCCTCCTCTGTGAACATAATCATCGGCAGGTGAGTGACCCCGATGTGTTTCATGCACGCTGAACTTCCTATACACAGGCCCGGCTCGTATACGGTTTGCCCCGGCGTCTTGCACAAGCCATTTGTCTTTCCGTCCCACCTCTGTTGTCGGGTGGAACAGGCGTTTAACATCCCGCCTCTTGAAAGTGAAGTGCCATTAATTTTATCCCTCTTTTCAGTTTGCAAAGCGTCCCTCCCAACAGCAGCCGGCTTGATCTAATTCCTAATGACTGTTGTGAGTGCTGACTCGGCTATTGTAAAACAAATGATATCTCTGTCCTGTTGGAATAATCCTAATCTATTTCAATGGAAGGGGCCGTATTAAAATGACAAGAGGGGGAGGATATATCCATCTCATGATAAATGTGCAAATGTCCACCAAAGCTGAATCAGACACCACGTTTTAATGGCCTGATTGCTCGTTCATTTCTCGCCTCATTCTCTCGCCGCCCTGCTCCCTCCTTTTTAATGCGGAGCTGGTCATATTTTGTCCCAGATTAGTATAGACGCCGGCTGACAGTTGCCTCTGCTCAAGGTATTTAGAAGACATAATTCATTCATAGATCTAGAAGTGCTCCCATTTGTCATCCCCATTTTTTATGCGCTCCACAGTCACTCATTCCTCTGGGTGGTGGTGGTGGTGTGTGTGTGTGTGTGTGTGTGCGTGTGTGTGTGTGTCAAGGGAGATGAGGGCCGTGGCAGTTTTCAGCTGATGTATTAGCTGGCATATGCAAGCAATGAATTATCAAGGAGCAAAAGGAGTCAATTATCCAGTCCTAAAGAGGGGCCGGGCCTGTGTGGCCTCGGGGCCCCTTTCCATATTTACCAAATGGTTTCACAGAAAGGTGCGCTGGGAGACCTGGGGAGGAGATAGCTAGCAGACAGACAACACACACACACACACATATATACACACACACACACACACACACACACACACACACACACACACACACACACACACACACACACACACACACACACGCGCACACACACGCACGAACACACACATTCGGCTTCGACCCTCTCGTCCCCTCTCGTCACTTTCCTCCCCGCACATGCTCAGTGCCACCTCCCTCGGTTAACAAGGACAGGCGGTGACGTCTTGGATCCGAATGGCAATAATCCATTTTATACACGGCGACTCCTCAAACTGATTTGGGCTGAGCTGGAATAGCCACTCCGTGACCGTCAGCCATTTTGCCGTGTCCCAATTCTCTCTCCCCTGACTCCCCTTGAATCAAAATGGGGCCCTGATTGACTGTGCCGCTCTGACTAATAGAGTGGATATGGTAAATGAAATACCCGGCACTTTCATTCCAAAGTCTCTTACCCCCTGTGTCCCCAGTCACTTTGCCTTGACATGTTCTCAGAGACTGAGCGTTCTATCCTATTTTTGATGAGGACGGGCAGAGACGAGGTGCGCATGGCGGCGGCGGTGGCGGTGATGCCTCAGAGCAGCCGAGACCCTCGGACACGGGCGGCCGAGCTGACAGGGCCTCTGGTGACTGACAGGGCTAACACTTAGGGAAATGAGGTCGTTAGACAGCATTATGAGTGGGCTGATAGCTCAGTAATGGGTTTTAACTTTGGAATTTAACACAGAAGCCCATCGGGGATGGGTTTGATGTGCAGGCGGACAGGTGAGTTCCTCTGGAATAAAGACAGCAACTCCCACGGGCGCCAAAGAGAACAGGCTCGGTTGAGGGGGGGGGGGGGATAAGGGACGAGGAAAATGAGCGATTGGTCAAAAGAGGACAGGAAGCGTTCTAGAAATAAAGCACACCAGACAGCGATCTTCTTTACAAAGGAGTCAAGATGAAACTTCTGTATTTGTTCCTGCCCTTCACTTCGGGCTTACTGAAAGAGTTTTCCTCTCCTCTGAATTGAATGTCCACACAGACCAAGTGAAAAATTATCTCCTCCATCCAGAAGATTGTTCCTCCAAACTGTTTTTAATCTGTTATGGCTCAATCGCAGAAGGTGCTGATTCCTAAAACAATGAACGTTTCGGAAGGTTTATAATTTTGCACGCTGTATGCACACAGCTTCCAAGCTGCCTTGAGTCTTAAGAAAGGGCGTCTAAATTTAGCGCGTAACGATAAACTCTTAAGTTATAAGACATAGGCTAATGCGTAAGGGTCTTAAAACCAGTGGGATAGTTTAGTGGAGATTAAGGGACGTATCAAAGACTTGTGTAAAGCTCCATCAAGAGCGGTGCAGTTGTTTGGTGGGCATCTGCACATGCTTTTTCTTATTTTAAAAGGGGGTGGCAGCTCACAGAGCTTTGGCAACCAGTGACTGATATGTCCCCGCATCACTCTCATTACTCCTGTTGGCTGTGCTGTGAAAACGAATGGTCCACTTTACTGCCACCGTGGACCCGGCGAGTTCTGTTCAGGAGGAAGATTTAGAGAGGCGTTATGGCCGTCCAGCGGAGGGCAAGACGACTCGCAGGAGAGCATGAAATGGATGAGGTGGGGGTAGAATGAATGGCGGCAGTTTCATTCATTCCCCTGACTTGGTTTGGGGGAGATGAATCGTCTGAGAGGGTTTTTGGAGGTGAAAAAAGGTCAGGTTTCCATGGCAGGATTTTTCAGTAGAGCAGATGAGGAGTGTTGGCAGTACAAATCAAGTCAAGAAGCTTCACAATGTGTTTCTGGCTCTGTGTCCTGAAGGCTTCTCTTTCACGGCACTCAAGAGAATGCACGCCGAATCCTACCTCATCAGAACCGTCCGACTGGTCAAGAAGTGATTTCTGGTTTATTAGAAGTAGTGTGTGTGTGTGTGTGTGTGTGTGTGTGTGTGTGTGTGTGTGTGTGTGTGTGTGTGTGTGTGTGTGTGTGTGTGTACTAGTGGCAAACTCACTCCTGTTTATTTTCCAAAGTGTTATGTATCTTTCGCAAGCCGCTGCTGCTTTAATCAGCCTCTGTCAGGGAATTCATTATGCTCAAGTGAACATAAAGCCTTTCTTCAGAGTTGTGAAAAGAACAGAAAAAATAACAGCCCCTTTCACTACCAGAGGTGTGGATGATCGCTGCAGCGGGCTTAAGTGACAGGTAAATTGCAGGTTAAGTGGAGAACACAGTCTTTTAACAAGAGACTCCAGGCTCCTGCAAATCCTCCTTAGTCTTTAATCTGAATACAAAAGGCAGGGGCGGGGGGATTAAATCTGACCCCTCAATGTTCTGTTTGTTCCAGACTCCACTCGAGGGCCTGCTGTAGCCAGCAGAAGAGTCCCAGGTTTGCATTTCCTTTTGTGCCATGTGGCGGCATTTAAAACCAACGCCGTCCACAATGGTGCCTCTTCGGTGGCCAACTTCCCCCGGGACAAAGGAGGGCCCGGAGTCTCCAGCTTCTCCTCTCATATCCACTCTTATCGAGCTTTAGCGCTAAGATGTAGTCTGAATTCTCTTAAAAGGGACTGTTTATTAAATTGTGGATGAAACGGCGTAACGCGGCATCATTATCACGGTTCCGCCGTGGAGGAAAAACAAAATCCTTCTTTATTTAGCAGCAACGACGGTTAGAAAGAGGAGAAGGGGCCGGGGTGAGGCAGGCGGTTAGGGCTTGCCGAGAGAAAGGCGCTTTGGGTTGTCAACGTTTTAGAGGCTTAGAGTCAAACCTATCCGGGCTCAGGAGAGAGGAGTCTGGGTGTTAGGCAGGCAGAATGACTCCTGATAGAAGGAGTTTGCGGCTCAAGTCGAGAGGAATCGTCTTGGCTCCCGGATGAGGCGAGGACTAATTGATTCTCTGAAGTTTCCTGTCTCAGAGCCCGATTACAGGTATGACCGGATTAAAAAAGGAGAGGGAAAAAAACAAGGGATCTGGAGGAGGGAAATGGTAAAAATCAAAGAGAAAAGAAGATGAGGGCTGCCATAGACGGATCAGCATCGCTTAGACGCATTGATGTGCTTGCTTTTGTGTGCGTTTTGTTTGTGTGTGCGTTCATGTGCGCGCACGCCGCTGCGGCTGTGTTTGATCTCTACACTCGGCGGCAATCATCAGGTCACATTGCAAGGCCCCTTTCACCAGCGTGTTGCACAAGAGCACATTGTGTTGTAGCAGCATGCTTCCCCCAATCACTCACTTCTGGTTAACACGTCTCAAAGCCAGAGGCATGTGTCTCGCCTGCCCATACCAGTCCACGACAAGATTGAGTACTGAGGCATGTGGGAGCCATAGTGAGGCGGGCTCTAAGAGAGAGGCCTCCAGGAGAAGGAGAGTTAGGACGCATATCTAGACCTAAGCTGTCATGCGTGCGGCTGTAATGGCTTGTTTAGTGGCAAAGTCCAATCTAGGGCCCCAGAGAGCCATTATTCCTGGAGTATCGATCGAGCCCCACGGCAACCACAGCCTGGGCCCCTGTCCCTGATCCTGTTCAGTAATAAGCGTACTCGTGTCAAGGTGGTAATTATCATTGATCTGTAGCCGCGGTGACAGGGCACCGGCCCCTTGCAGTGATTCATACCTGGCGTGGGGCTACTGGACTTGAGGCGCCAAATCACCAATCTCATAGACTCATGCAGCTTCTGGTGGCACTGCCATGCCCGGTCCTGGAAACAAAGGGGTTAGAAAATGGATGTGGGTGTTGCTGCTTCTTTCCTGGTGGCAGTTTTGAATAATTACACATTTTTACCAGCAGGAGAGTCTTGCTTGGCATGTTCACTCAGAATCCAAAATCTTTAGGACAAACTGTTCTCGTCTTAGTTAGACAATGAAGTTGCCTGCAGAAAGTTAAATAAAACTTTGTTCTTAGAGATTTCTTTATCCTTTGTTGCTAATGTAGTTTCCCCCTCCTGCTGTCCTTCCTCTGCGTCGGCCAGGATGCCCCCACCTCTCTCCGTTTTACAAGCAGGGAGATCTATCACTGAAGATCTACTTCTGTTTGGTAACCTGCGGCGCAGTGAGACGAGCAAAGTGTGTGGGGCTGGTAGGCTCATGTTCATTCAGAGAAGTGTTATTGTGCATAATTTATTAGTTTGTTAGCATTGCAGTATAATGTACATGTCACTATACAACAATATATGGGGCGTTGTGTCGACCTTTTATTATCTCTGCCCAGTCAAGAATGGTCTTTGCTCCAGACTGAAATTTCTTAACAACTTTGGGATGAATCATCATGAAATTTTAGTGCAGACATTCATGGTCCCCAGAGGATGAAACCCAGTGACTTTGGTGCTCCATAAGGTTGACATTTTTGTTTTCTAGTAAAATGATTTGACAACTATCGAATGGATTGTCATGAAATGTGGTGTAGATATTCATGGTCCCCAGAGGATTCATCCTAATGACTTTGGTGATCCTGTGACTTAACATCCAGCTCCATTCAGTGAAATACTTCATATATTGATGTCCTGGCACCAATTTTGACACAAATATTGATTGTTCCAAATCCTAATATTTTTGTGAGTCACATATCTCTCAACCGTTGGATGGATTGCCATAACAGTTTGGTCAGACATTCATGTTCCCCTCAGGATGAATGTAATCACTTTGGTGATCTCTTAACTTTTCATCATCAGGTCAAAATTTGTATTTGACCAGTACTTTGGTTATTGATGAAATACCTGCAGAACTTACGACATTTATACATTCAGAAATTCTCGGCTGTACTTTGTGTTTAGTGTTAATTAGCATATGTCAGCATGCTAACATGCTAAGGTAAGATGGTGAACATGGTTGCTGTTGGCATTGCCATTGTGAGCATCACAGAGCTGCTTTTTTCATTCTTCTTTGACTTTTGCTAAAATGCAGCCACTTATACAGTCTAGAGGACAAACTATACAGAGTTATTCTGCAGAACTACACAGCCTACTGTATGTCGCGGTTCTGCAGCGGCTTCATCGGCCCGGCTTTCACAGGCTATCTCTGATTGAATCTAATTGAACTACATGCTCATGGTAAACCCCCCACTTGTGTTGGAGCGACTGAGGCAGGTGAGGACAGGGAACAGTGAGAGTCCGATAGCAGCAGAGGGACAGACAGACACACAGAGAAATAGAGAGATGGTGGGGGTTTCAAGGCAGGCAATCAGTTTTCTTTTTGTGAGCGCTGGAGCGGGACTCGTGTCACCTGCAGACCAAACCCCATTTCCTCTGATTAAGTCCTTTGAAATATTCCATTTGTCAGTGTCACGGCCCCGGCGTGTTGCCGCGGTGAGCAGCCAGCCGTGTCTGTTGACTGTGTCATTCTCCAATTTACATCAGACACTGACAACATCATCATGTCCCTAATGTCCCCTTGGCTTGCTCTTGCTCAACCCTTTGCTCGCGCTCTTTATTTCTGTTTTTTCTTCTTTTTTTTTCTCTTTCTCTGATGCACCATTCGGCTATCTGCGTCTTCGTTATCACAGCGACACGAGAACCAACATTCGCTGTCTGGATCCATCTGTGATTTCCTATGCAGAGTGAGGCCCAAACCTTATGGGAGTTTTCCTCTTTGAAGTGTTGTTTCTGTGTCAAGAGTATCAACAGCTAACATCACTCAGGCCTCAAACTCTGATGCGTGTGATCTAACCCCATTAGCAGCCAATGTCTTTTCAGGAGCAGAGCCGGCATGGTTCAGAGAGGATGGAAATTTCAATCTCCCCTCTATCATTTTCCCTATCATTACTCCATTCACAGCCATTTCTCTCCATCCTGAGTCCCGCGAGGGAGCGGAGCGGCTGAAAAGGAGGGCATCGTGCACTCTGTGCCCAACTTTAATATGAGTGGAGCAAAAAAAGGAAGAGGGGGTGTTTATACATTATTAGGGGTCTATTATAGAGCTGCTATCACATTCTCCCTCTTCTCTCCCTCTTCCTTTCATTCCCTCACTCTCCTGACAGGTAGCGGGCGGGCTGCCTTGATGACTAGACTCAATCACCTGTGACAGTTTTGATTTGATGTCACTCTCTGGGTCGCTCTATTTGTTTGAGCAGTTAAGAGGTAATTGTGTGACATTGGCGGTGGAAGACGTGCTTTGGCGGCGCACCCGCTGAACCGAGGGGACGAGACGAGGGAGTGTGGCAATAATAAATGAGGGCTATTTTCCCCAGCATCCCCAGACTGTGTGTATGTGTGCATCTGTGTGTGTATTGCAGGGGTGTGTGTGTGTGTGTAGCTGATGGGGGGTACAAGACGGGGCGATGAGCCCCTCTACCCTGGGGGAATTCAACTGTGAGATGCACATTGAGGTCGCCTGCACCCGCTCTTATCATCACTTTCTCTGGTCTGAACAGAATTGTTTCTGTGCGTGTTTGCTTTTTTTTTTTTCTGTCAAAGATAAGTTTAGGTGTCACTCAGAGGAACTTCTGAGCCCTCAGCGCGTTGACAAGTGATGCAATATTTGTCTTGCTGCCATTCATAGCTGTTGAATTGTTTGAATCCCGAAGATGACGGTATACTTATGATGAAGTCGTACTTGTCCCAGAAAGAAACAAACACGTTTGCTCAAACAACTTTGTGTGTCCTTGCTGCACCATAATGTCGTATGTTACACTTCATATAGTGCAACAGAAATGTGCATTCTTGTTTTTTTTGTCCCACAGCCAAAATCGACACAAAATTAAAGTTTCTCTTTGTAGCTTTAAGTATTTACAGACCTGCTGTTTTTCTTTTTCTCGTTAAGTTTACGGTCACCTTTAAGACTTTGTGGTCAGTATATAACAGCAACAGACACAAGCCATTTTTTTTAGAAACCCCACAGTAAATCTGATAAGGATTGTGGCTATTGTACAACCACATTGGCAGTAAAGTCCTCTCTGTATTCAGTGAGTCTTCAACTCTCCCTGGCTTTGAGTGCCAGAGATAATCTAGAATCCTCCTTTTCTTATGTAGAAGAAGCAGAGAGAAATCGTGGCTGAAGATTGCAAATCTGTGAGCTCCAGCTTTACTCCCCCTTTCCCTCTCTCTCTCCGGGTTCATTCCCTTACAACAGACGAAAGGTAGAGAGGTAATTTTAGGGAGAACTGGATGTTGGCCTGATCCTAAAATCAGAGAATCTGACCCAGTTGCGTTCTCTGCTCGGACCACTGCGCAACACCAGGATAGTATTTGGCATTTAAGGTGCCAGCAAAAAGGCTTTCTTACTCTGCACGTTGAGCTCATCCATTTGTTTGTTATCTCAATCCAGGATTTGGAGAGATACAAAGCTGATTAAACAACAAAAGCATATGGGAAGATAAAGAACACTTAGGTAATGGGTTTAGCCTGCCTGTTTAGCACGCCAAATTCATCCCCCTTTTCTCTCGGCTCAAAATGCATTTGTTATTCTTCTCCCAGCCTTGATCCAGAAGGGAGAAAAGGAACAAGAAAGGGAGGAAAAACAAAAAAAAAAGAAGAGGCTTTTGGTGACAATCTTGTGAGAGAGTCTAGGAAACCAGCAGTGGGGAAGTGCAGCAGGAAGCAGTAATGGTCTTACTGTTGCTATTGACCTGCTGCTGGTGCATTGCTGTGTCGCGCCCTAATTCTGCTGTTCTCACAGTTAATCAATATGAAATAATATAGCGTTTAGGTGCTTTTAAGTGCTGAAGTATCTTGTAAAAATCAATCTCAACTCAAATGCCAATTTGTTCATTCAATTTACTGTGGCAATTTCAGCGGAGTGAAGTTGATCTTTTTAGGAATCAGGAGTTAATTTACACAAGAGAGGTGACAGAAAGTTGTTTGGATTTCAGCTCGTTCATTCCCATTTATGCATATATGCAAGATGTTGAAGCTGCCTGCAAACAAAAGTTAAAACAATTATATAATATATTGATCTATTTCTTTAGCATTTACACCTCTTCACGAGGTAAACAAAAAGCCCATCTCTATTTATTTGGGTATATTAGTGTGTTAATGGTGGAAATATTTGCCTAATGCAATAAGTACCCATCCTGTATGTGTTCATTGGGTGGCATGTAAACCAATACACAGCCATTAAAGCCAGCCTTACTCTCCCCTGGTGAACCTGGCTAAAACCAATCTCGGGGCTTAGCAGTCACTCTGATAATAACACCTCACAGAGGTCAGCGAGCAATGAGGAGGGCTTGGGGGAAAACATATTTACGCTCCTCCTGCTGCTTCCCCCTCATGGAAAGAAGCCATGAGAAAGGTGCTTACTTAGACGAGATAAAGAGCGAGATGAGAGGCAGCGGACTTGGATTAGGGAAGGGAGACGATCACGGCCAGAAAAGGCAGGGAAGAGAGAGGGGGGGTGGAGGACAGCGAGGCCGGGAGCCGGTGTCTGGGCTGGTTGGATATGGGGGGAATATTAATCTGGGTTTAGTGTGAGCAGGACCCCACAAACGGCTCAAGCAAACAGAGCTTAGACGAGGCCAAGCCTCGGAGAAAGTCCTAAATCTTCACATTAGCTCCCCGCGTTTCTTCTGCTGAACTCGTAAGCTCTTTTTCTAAAGGACAGCACAAACAAACCACAACCCCCCCCCCACCACCACCACCACCATCACCACCACCCCCACCCCCCCAATAGTACCTCTTGCCAGTCCTACACTT
This sequence comes from Cebidichthys violaceus, assembly GCF_023349555.1. Taxonomy (NCBI): domain Eukaryota; kingdom Metazoa; phylum Chordata; class Actinopteri; order Perciformes; family Stichaeidae; genus Cebidichthys; species Cebidichthys violaceus. Next base: position 2,239,510 of record NW_027176561.1, read on the forward strand.
CCTCTCTCACAAGCAGACACACACACTCTCAAAATCAAGACGGCTTTGAGAATCGAGATTGCAGGAAATTTATAAATCCAGGGCCTGAGTGGATAGGGAGAGATTAGATGGGTCCCCCTCTTAAAGCGACAGGATGCCTCCCAATTGTGTTGCTCATTCTCCGGTGTGCCCTACTTCTGTGTCAGCGGAGAAAGAGAGAGCAAGGAGAAACACTTTGGGTGTTTTGAAGAGCTGGTGTCATGATAACCTTTGCAAGCCTTGGAGAGACCTTAAATAAATTCTGTGCGTTTTAAAGAAAGCTTTTTATTGGTTGGATTTGTAATGCCGGAAGTTGCACAGAGAGGTACATCCATGTAAAAAAAAAAAAAAGTTTTCTGTTTTTGTTGCATTCTTTCGGAAGATGTCATTAGATCATCAGGAAGATACTAAACTTTTGCATTAGAAAAAAAAAACCTGAAGACATTATATATATATATATATAAATATATATATATATATATATATATATATATATATATATATATAAATATATATATATAAATATATATATATATATATATATATATATATAAATATTTATATATATATATATATATATATATATAAATATATATATAAATATATATATATATATATATATATATAAATATATATATAAATATTTATATATATATATATATATATATATATATATATATATATAAATATATATATAAATATATATATATATATATATATATATATATATAAATATTTATATATATATATATATAAATATATATATATATATATATATATATATAAATATTTATATATATATATATATATAAATATATATATATATATAAATATATATATAAATATTTATATATATATATATATATAAATATATATATATTTATATATATATATATATATTTATATATATATATATATATATATATATATATATATATATATATATATCAGTAAAATATAAATTGAGTGGGACGTGACAGAGAAGGAGGGATGTGGAGGTGGATAAGTAATTCATCTCTCAACAGCTTCGGTGCCTAAAGAGGGTATCAGACTGTCCCGTTGGTGGAGAGGGGGGCCGCTGAGGGAGAGAGGGAGTGAGTTGCTCAACCTCATCCCATCACCCGCAGCTTCCTGGTGGGGAGGGAACCCGGAAAAAGTGCCTTCTCACTGAGTTTCATTAACCTGACCACATGAACCAAAAGCCCCGGTATTAGAGTTAATCAAACTGACATTGACACACTTGCCGCAGTCTTCTGGGTCACCTGGGAAGCTCATCCAGGGCCCTGCTGCTTCTGATGTCCAAAGTGCACACGTAAAGTATGCATATGTTTGCTCATGTGCAGTCATACACGCTCAGCAGCTGACACACTCATTGCAACGCTCCTCTGCAACCATAACTAAATGAAATATCATTTATGGAGTTCCAATTAAGTGTGGAAGACAGTTTGATGGGAAGGAAGTGTGTCCAGTAAGCCTCATGGCTAAATGTTACGATTGCATGAATGTGATTTAAACATCAAATGGAACCTTGAAGGGCCTATAGACCTTATTTAGAGTCACACTTTAAATCATTAGAGTCGAGAGAGAATTTGAATCTCCCACATATATGACAAAAAATAAATAAAGTCAAGTAAATTATGTAAAATATCGGTTTTACTTTGGCACTGTGCCAAAGTGTGGATAATTTTGTCCATTTTATAATCCAATGCCCCCTTTTTTATATTAATTACATTTTTTAAACCAAGCTTTTATCAAGTTGATTTTATCCGTATAGGCCGAAATCCCAATTTCAATTAAGACAACCTTCGATAAGGACCCCCAACCCCCCTTCATCATAAAAAAGACGAGGACAAAACTTTAAAATACAATATATTTTATTATACAATATAACTTCATATAATATAACTTTACCATTTAGTAAAATAAGTTTTACAATAATCTTTCAATTATTGACAACTTGGAAAAAGCTTTAAAAAAGAAACAAAAGAATTACATAAAACAAAACATTTGACAGAATTCTTTTTATATGATAAAAAAAAAATTCAGAGCACATATCCAAATGTTATTAATGTATCAGTGTAAAATACTCAATATATAATATATTAAAAATTCATATTCCCAATTGTCACTGTCACCAATTGACAGATTGAGCTAATTAGATGATACTTAAATACGCTCCATCATTTGACCTGCCTTGGATCTTAACTTTGAACCATCTTGTCAAATGTGACTGCCCAGCATATATATATATTTGACAAGCATACAGAAACTAGAATTACTGCACGATTAGCCTAATACTCTACATACAGGAAAAGTAGCAGTTTAAACTTGACAGTGAGTAAAAATCCATTTCTGTGGACAAGAATTACTAATGGAAAGGAGTAAAATGGGGTTTTAGATATGTACAGTAGGAGGACTGGTTGTATTTAAGCTCCCTGCAAAGTCTCCCACTGGCAGCATTATCCGGCCTATGCACCTGTCAGACAACAGAACATGGCGAAAAATGTACCTTCATCAAAAGGAGCCTAGCAAATATTAGACAATCTTCAAAACATTAGGGACAGGATGGCTTCCATCCCTCCACCTGCTCGCATTTATTCACAGGAATCATAGAAAATTACACTCTCATTTAGACTTTTTGAATGTGTACTCAAACGTGAGCATGCAGAGTCTGACAGGTTGCTCTGCAGGCTTCAGACGAGGGCCCTGAGGCGCTGCAGAGGGTAACCAGGTGTCCACTGACTCAGTAGAACAACCTTCATCAAGGCAACGCCCTCAACAGATCAATCTTCCTGTGACACTTCATTTAGACTGCATTAATGTGGAATTAGGGCCCATTACGGCTATTGGCAGGACCTGACAGTCCCTCAGCACAGTGATCCTCGCTTCCCAGGAGAGACCACTGCTGAATAGAGCAGATAAGGCTTTTTCAGATCTCGCTACAAAGCTGAAGAAGTCATTAGATTTTTTTTTCCCCCCTCTCATTCAACCCCCGTCATCAGTATTGCTAATCAAATAAAGGAATGTGTAAGGCTTTTTTTTCCCCTCTCTGCTATGGCGCCCCAGCCCTCTTTGATGCAAAGGAACGAATCAAAGCCTTTTGAAAGGTAGATTTTAACTTCACTTCACAGGTCCGAGTGTACAATACTTATAAGTCCGCCTTTTGAATGGCCCCTTAATGATCTAATATCAGAAGCTTAATATAGACGCCTGGGTGCTTTGGACTTAATCCAAACCACTACTTAACGCTATTCAGACCATTTTTCAGAAGTCAAATCCACCACAAAAGACAGTTTCTAATGTACATTTCGCTGGGTCTGTGTTTGTGTGTTTATGCTCCCACGGGGGAGAGAGACGTTGTGTGTTTGAGCATCGCCACTTTCCACGTGTTAAACAGCCCTCCGCTACATATGGAGCCCAATTTTAAGCTCTGTGAACGAGACTTGTCCTTGTGTACGGATACACTGTATCTCCCTCACACACTCAAAAGAAGCACATATGCCCGGTCATGCTCACAAAACCCCCTGAGACATTCTCTGAAAGGACATTATATGATACAGACAAACAAAAGCAAAATCCTCCGAGGTGATACCATCTATTTCCAGCATTTATTTGGAGGATTCTTTCTGCTAGCGGCCAAAGCAGTGAATCTGATTTGATATCGACATTTGAGCTGGAAACCAGGGTCAGGGTGGAGCCAGTCATGGGGTGGGAGTCAGGTCAGCCTCCCTGCGTTCTTCTCCCCCAACCTCTCATGTGTCACCCCGCTCCCCCACTGTCTCAGTGGAGTTCATGGCAAGGCCCCCCTCACGCATCCCTCACTGACCAGGCGGCTGAGAGGCACACAGATACCCCCTTAAGGAGCTTTGCTCTCTGGAGGAAACTTAATCTCCTTTTTTAACGCCATCCCAAGGCTCCTCGCAGGCCCTGAATAGAGCGGGGGAGGAGCCGGCTGCGGAGTATCTTCGAGCCCACATGGCAGCCCAGCCCAAATCTGAATATCTGAGCCACGGCGGAGCTGAGGAGCTCCAACGCCAGCACAGGAATTAGCCCTCCGACGGGCCACGCTAAATCCCCCGCCTCCTCCCCTCAGCCCCACTTGCTCTTTCCTCCTTTACTCTCCTGCAGCGACTCCCCCGATTCACCCACCGCCACACGTGTTTGACAGGCTGTTACAGACACAGGAACAGATAGAAGGGAATTCTATCATCTCTATGAAAAATATACCTCTATTCTCTTGAAAAGAGTGATAGTTGGAACCTTTTAAAGGAATAGTTTGACATTCTGGGAAATGGACTTGAGTTGATGAGTTAGATGAGTAGATTGATAACACTGTTATATATGGAGAGATATAGCCAGGAGACAAAGAGAGAAATCAGGCAAACGGCCAGCCAGGGTCTGCTCACATAATTGGCTTGAAACCAATGGAGACTGCATAAAGTCACAGATGCAGGCCAAGAAATAGTCCACAACATGTCACTTCAGACAGATATGAGAGTCGCATCAATCTTCTCATCAAAAAATCAAAAATTCTCAATTTGAATGAATGTGAATATACATGAATACATTTCAAATTTTGATGTGATTTTACACAAATATATTTCAAGACACAAATACATTTTTTCTCACACTGCTATTAAGCCTTATAATTGATTAATTTCTCTGGAATCATTTCTGTAAACAAAACAAATCATACAATATCAGACCTTTCTACGTGATCATAACAATCAACTGAAGAAGAACGTCTGGTTAAATGTATCGTCAGTGTTTTATACCTTGTCAGGTCCGGCTGTAAAGACACACAGATGACTCCCTGCTTCAAAAGCCAAACTCACCCACTTTCTCCCTCCCTTCTGTCTGCCTCTCTCCCTCCCTCTTGACCAGAGGGCAGGGGTAAATATTAACCCTGACAGACTTGTGTGAAAATCTCTGAGCCATTTTATTTGGAAGGAGGTGTGACAGATTACCGAAGAAGGGCGGATTCCTCAGTGGCAAGAGGTAGCGGCTCTCTTTACCCAAACACTTTGGGACCCGTGCTCTGACATGCTCCTTTAGCACCCTGTCAGGAGACTATTCCCAAAGCAAACACAGCAAAGGCTTTCTCTCCACAAGGCGGGCCCTCATAAACTCCCTGAAAGGGACTTAAAGTGCTGAGGAGCCACAAGAAAACAAGATGTGGGGAAACCAAACAGACCTAACAAAGCCGTGGACATGGTGTCTTTAGACAACCTAACAGGAGTATGGTGTTCGCTTAGGGGAGTAAAAGGAAAGGCAAATTTCAGCTCCGTTTTATCTCAGCAGGTCCAAACACAGACCGGTGCTGTATTTCATGCAGAAGAGTGACCAAGTGATACCAGCAGATAATAGAGAGGAAACCTGAACAGCCTGTTAAACCAGTATTTGTTTAAAAAATGTATTCTCTCTGATTATTTCTCTGGTTTGAGTGAAAAATACTTTAATTGTGAATACAAAACAGCTAAAGCTATCAAACTGATCATTGGCTGAGGACGGACTTGGACCCAGAAGAGTCACTTATGGTCACGGTGTGAGATTGTGTCACAGCCATGATAATACAGTCCACACACTGGCTTAAGGGAGACAGGAAGTATATGAGAATTTAAGCCCCGGACAGCTGTTGGACCGTAAAGAGGATGTTGCCCGTTTCACACAAGCAGTAATTATGCAGATTTTGGTGATGTATTTCTGTTTATTAATGAGTGCAATTCCGCCTGCCTTCTCTCACCCAGTTTAGTTGTCTGATTCAGGACATCAAGCCCCTCTGTCACTATTAACAACACAGTGAAGGGCTGCTTTTCAATTGGACTAAACTGTGTTTTTGTCCAAGCTGAATGAGCTAAATCCAATTTTATGGCTCCTGGCCAACACTGAAACAAAAGTTACACTTAAGTTATCATTTACATGTAGCCTACTGCTTCATATTTTTGGAGGATAATGAAGCATATTGCTTTACTTCCACAAGATACTCTCATCTCCTGTCAGTGTGTCCTGACCTGCACTCCTGTGGCCTGACATACTGGAACACCAAATACTCTAAATACTATATGGTAATTCTTCTCTAATCATTGTTAATATAAAAACAACGATATGAGGAGCTTTAAAGTGATGTTTAATCTGGATACATACATGAATGGCAACATTTGACCACAGAAGGTACACATCTTTGATATATTGATTGTGATATTCCTCTAAGGAGAAGTGGTGTAATGAAACCCCTGCCTCTTGCAGCCATGTCAGCCGTAACCACAACTCCTTCCCACTTGTTTAACACTTGGCCAGAGACCTAACGGAGTGTGTGTGTGTGTGTGTGTGTGTGTGTGTGTGTGTGTGTGTGTGTGAGAGTGTGTGTGTGTGTGTGTGTGTGTGTGTGTGTGTGTGTGTGTGTGTGTGTGTGTGTGTGAGAGTGTGAGTGTGAGTGTGTGTGTGTGTGTGTGTAACCAACTCCCTCAATACAAGTCTTTTCCCCTCTGTTAGTCCTGCATAAGCCTCGGCCTGCGAATGCACCGAGGGACAAACCTCTATTACCTCTGGAGCAAAAACCGGGTCGAAATGGTTGAACCAAGAATTAATTTACAGGTGGTGGTATCGAGTATTACAAAGGTTCACCAGGTTGTACAAGCGGGGTGGTGATGAAGGACGTGAGGGCAAATGGAAACTCAGTCCTTAATTAATAAATGGACCCTAATGAGTGGATTCCTCTGGGGGGAAAGAGGGATCACAGTTTCTTCAATTGAAAAAGTGAGCCAAATGGATCATCCATTTATTCATCATCTGTGGAATCGTCTTAATTGGAATTCAATTTAACTGTGTGTGCGTGTGTGTGCGTGTGTGTGCGTGTGTGTGCTAATGTGACACAGTGTGTATGTGCATGTACAATCACAGGGTTGGACCCTCTTTTAAATTTGCTGTGCCTGATGGGCTCTGAAATACATTTCTCTTGAGCCCCGAGCAGACTTAGATACACTTGTCACATAATCAAATGTGAAATACAAAGTACTGTATGGTGAAAGGGCCAGGACTTTATTCCAGGAGAAATAATTTGCTTTTTTCCCCCCTCTCCCCTCTCTCCAGCCGGTTGCTTTCATGTCATTTAGATGAGTGGTTAATAAGGCAGAGCGTTAAGAGGATTATGATCTGGTTGGGCTGTGGTTGTGGTGGTGGTGGTGGTGGTGGATTGAGGGGGGGGAGGGAAAAACAGAGCATCTAAGGCAGCGAGATGTGGGGGGGTATATAGTCGGCTGGTACAATACTGGGCAGGAGGAGAGCATCCTCCTCACTGTCAAGATTCATTTAGTCAGAACTAAGCACTCCAATAGGCCTGAGCTCTCCAATAGGCCATATCTTCTTCCTGTTCTTTCGGGCTGGTGGGGGGGGGGGGATTTTATTTAAAGACTCTCTATCTCTCTCTGCGTTAATGAAGACCCTCAAAGTGGTCCAATGAGAGTTGCAGGCTGTGGTAAGCCAATGAGGAGGTGAGAGCCTGACTCCTGAATGGGGTTCGGCTTGGAAAAGGAGGGGGAAGATGGGGAGCTTCATATTTTAGCCCTGGCCTGTGGAGATTTTAGGGTCCTGTGTGCTGAAAATCCAAAGATAGAGCTTAAGAAAAACGGCTTTTGAAAAACTTACACTTTTTGGCTGTCCGGCGTGGTTTCACTTGAGTGGAAAGGAAGATATTTGGGTAAAGTCTCTTCCAGGTAGAGCGGGCTTCACCTGGGAATCATCCTCTTGATGTGTTCTTAGAGGAACTCTGAGGATGGACCAGACTTGATGCAGTATCTCTGAAGGAAGTGAATGTAACGAGAGCAGCCACCTCTTTACTGAAGAGTCTTACCAGCACAGACACAGACACCCACCACTGCTGGTCCGCTGCCATTGGCTGGTGTCCTCCGATGGCTCCTCCGAGCGAGGCACTTTGCGAGAGCCCATTTTAAGAAATCTCCGTGGATCAGCCCCGCTCGCTCCACCGAGAAGACACAAGCCTCCCCCACCGCCGTTCCCAAACCCCCTCCGCCATCCTCTCCCCCGACGCAACCTCCCACCCCACCCTGCGACTCACAGCGCCCGGCACCAGGCTTCTTAAATGCATCTTTAATTCAGCAACTTTGAAGTGGCACTCCGGCAAATGCACTCAATCAATTATAAATGAAATAATCTCCTTATAATATTAGAGATTTTTAAAGTCTAAGAAATACTGGGAGATTAGGGAGCCCAAATCAGTTTTAGCGGTATCTAAAGTGACAGCAGGAGAATCATTGGAAGGAGCGGGTAGAAACTTAAAATGATTATGTAGATCTGTGTCACTGCCGAATGTTTCTGCAAATCCCTGCTGGATCTACCGCAACGGAGGAAACAGATTATTCCTGGCCTTATTTAAGGGGTTGGAGTTCTTAAGTGGCTTTTTAAAAGGAAACATTCATATATATTTACACATATATTTACAGCTGCTCTCTCTCCCTCTCCACGGCTACTCTTGAAGCCGCTCGCCACCATCTTTTACCCTCTGGGTCAGCCTGCGTTGTCACATGTACATAAAGCTGAAGTTTTAGCTTAAAGCAACACTGATACCTAATTTATCAAAGCTAAGACTGATTAGATATGAAGTCATTACATACATTTTTGCATCACGGCATTATCGTATCTTGTGATTTAATAAGTTTGGATGAGGTGACAGCTGCAGATAAATGAAACTGCTGTTGTTGTTCCCTCACTTTGTCTTTCAGTTCTGTGTGTGTGTGTGTGTGTGTGTGTGTGTGTGTGTATAAGAAACGTTTGTGGAGATCCAAAAGAAGAGTTTACATATCAAACCCTTCCTGCATTTCTAATTTATGTTGTATTAAATTGCACGTATCTATCGAAAAGGTTTCATGTTGGTGCCACACATGCGCGCTCTGCTGCGCTGCACAAACCTTGTGTTTAGTTCTACCTATTTCACCCGCAGCGGCTGTTGTGTTTATCCGCTCCCACCATTACTCACAGAGGTAGAAATTATAACCCAGTGCACATTTCTATCACGCTGGGGTTCATTCATCTTTGATTACACCCTTCAAATGATATAAATTAGGCCTATCCCACACTGTTAGCTTGATGGATTACAGGGGCCGATATGAAACACACTGATCAATATCATCGATTAGTTTCTGTGTTTCAAGGCTATGTGGGAGAGAGTCTGTTTTTGCAAGCCTGCTCAGCGCAAATAATGAACTCATTTGTGCCACATTTTAACTTTGCAGGTCTTTTCCCCTGAGCTGTATTTGGGTGTAATATCACATATTCTTATCTATGCAATGCAAACATAAACAAAAAGGCATTACTCTCCTTATTTACATCAGTGCTCCTTAATGAGTTTCTGTTGGAGTGTCCTGCAACTTCGATGTGCACCACCAAATATCCGCGTTGTCTGCTATTGTTTCTCTCTTCCTCAACCTTCCCAGTGGATCACTTACTCTATCATAGCTGGGACATTCTGTTTATTGTCGCTAGCACTTAAGCTGAGGAGAAAGCAGAAATCAATGGAGGGCTAACTGTTGCAGAGGGCAGAGGTCATATAAACAAGGTGCCAGCGGGCCTCACCATCTCCTCCATAACTTATTCAGTAAAGGTTTTGGTGAATTGTTGCATAAAGAATAAAATACAGAATACCACACTCAAATTTCAGTGCTCCCACATATTATGATTTGTAATTTTAAACATTTAAAAAAAAAAATCACTTTTCAGATAATGAATATGTAACATTGCTGGCTACTTCTATACATTTCTACAATCACAACTAATTCATTTTGTATGCGTAGTGTGGAAGGGATCACTCATAGTGATGAAGCCACTGATGATTATCACCCGACTCTGCAGTTTCCCTCAGCGTCTTGTAGTGTCTTTTAGCTCATTGTTTTGATTTTACAAACTGCAACTTTTTATGTTTTGGTTCACTCTCTGCGTCTCAATAGCGTCATTTCCAGCCGACGCTAAAGAGCCTGATATTTCCCTCAGGAGGTAGATATAAAATAGAGCCACAATGCTGCCGTGATATTTTGCAACTGGTGCGCAAGGGGGAGCCGCTTCAATTGCTTAAGAGACTCCCGTTTAATTTACTATTTGCTCACATGCTGCATGTAAAGCAGTAGTTTAAGGGTGTGGATAGATAAGTAAATGCATGTTGCCAGAACAGGCAGTGTGAGGCATTTGGCTCTTTCAGCCAGACCTGCTGACACTTTGACAGGAGGTGTGTTTAACCCTCTTAGCAAAAAGCGGCGAACAAACAGAAAACGGCCAACTGAGGGAATTCAGATTCATTTTACAAAGAGGAAGAAGAGGTTTGGGGAAAGGAAATTAAACTAATACGAGAGCATCAGGAAACCTATTGAGGCATTTATCAAGCTCAGTGAAAAGGCTCCGTATGGACATGGTGCAGGTCAAATGAAAAAGCTTTTAAAAATCAATCTCACCAATTACTGTCTTTCTCACTCGTGAGTGAGTCACGCTCCGCTCGGCACACAATCAAAAGGGGCAGATGCCTCGAGAGGCTGAGGAGGGAGAGGAGTGACAACTTCATGTTTAGGTAATTATCACCACTTCTGGCATGAGCTGAGGGGCCTCTTAGCCGCCTCATTGTTGTTGTTAAACAGTTTGCTCTGCTGATTGATGATGAAAAGGGAACATGCACCCACACCTCTCCTGGGACTGTGACATAATGTGTGTGCATCCCCTGTGACCCTGCCAGCTGGGCAGGCCAAACACAACACACAACACACACACACACACACACACACACACACACACACACACACACACAGGCAGAGGTTCTATGGACTACCACAGGGGGCTGGCTATCAATACATTATTCATATCCATCTGACGGGACACACTCTGAGGCAAGACATACACACACACACACACACACACACACACACACACACACACACACACACACACACACACACACACACACACACATATTGAAATTCAGCCACTTTATCATATCAGTGGCAGAGCTGAGAAGTCATACATCCCCGTAGATGCTCTGGTCTTTTCCTGCACTGTCATCAGATTTCCCCGGCTCTCCCCTGTGTGTTACCTCCTCATCCATATTCATGTGGAGTCAGAGCTCCGCCAAAGGGCTCGTCTGCAGGGTGTGGGGTGTGTGTGTGTGTGTGTGTGTGTGTGTGGTGGGGGGGGGGGGACCCCGAGGCAAGGAAAACACACTGAAAACACACACACACAGACATAAACCATCACAGTCAATCTCAGCATGCATACTGTACTCCTCTTTTTGTGAGTATGAGAAACGTGTGTGATTTTGAGGAGCAGTATTTTTTAAAAAACAACTTATTTTTAATGCAAACATATATTTGCATGAAGAAAGGAACACAAAACAAATGAGCAATCGCATTTCCTGCAGAATCAGGCTCACATTAAAGTCCTCTCCTCCAGTATTTGCTTTTCTCATGCCCACGTTCCAGCTCGGTGGGCAGCTAAGCAGCACTCATTAGGAACAGATAAATACAGACAGATATCCATCAGCGCCGGCTCTCTTTAACAGGCTCCCGCTGGCCCCCCTGCCGCCGCTCTGTGCTGCAGGGATTATCTAACGAGAAGGCAGCAGCTCTCACTCCTGGGTTCCTCCAGCCAGCCACCATCTGACAGGCGGGACGGCCCGACTCTTTACATGGCCAGTTGGGCCCAGCAAGACTCCTTTTCATTCCCTCTCTCTTTTCTCACCACCTCTCCCTCCCTTATTCGCTGACTCTCATTTGTGGGTGTTTTCATTTCAGTATTAAGAGGGATATACAAATGACAGTCAGGCTGCTTTCACCCCAACATCGCAATAAGTGTTCTTCATTCGTCCCTGATTGGTGGGATCCGTGTGAGCAGGTATCCAGGTTAAGTGGCCCAACCGCAGCGTCCCTGCGGAGCGCTCGATGCCTTCAGGCCATCTCACACATTCATTTCTTAAGCACTTATGTCCACACCGACTTGTGCTCTCTGCAGAGGCTTCCAGCACACTGTAATTAGAGCCAAATAGCTGGGCGGAGACCAGCTGATCTGCAGGTAACCCAGAGAAATAGGGTATCAACTTAGCTGCCCATTGTCGTCACGCAATAATTAAGGGGAGTGTAATTTGTGTGAGGTAACAATTCTGGGTTACACAGATTCTACACATATACTGTATCTGAAATGAAGTTGATTCATTAAAATGTAAAAAGGTAAGATCATGCTGATTGAAAGAAATGCAAAAGGTATAGTTACTCCTTTTTGGACATTTGCTAACTGCCTTGCTCTCTGAGAGTTAGAATATTGATACCACTTGAAAATATCTAATTTAAATATGAAGCTTGAGCCAGGAGCTGGTTAGCTTAGCTTAGCATACAGACTGAAAGCAGGGGGAAAAACAGCCAGCCTGGCTCTGTCTTAAGGGAACAGACTTAGCCTTCCAGCACTTCTAAAGCGCCCTAATTACAACTTTACATAATGTGTGTTTAATCTATCAAAAAACAGAAGCACAAAACGGACAGGCTGTGGTTTTACGAGGGTTGTGTGCAGCACTATGTTTTTGGTTGTGTACGGTAACATCCAACAGTGTATATATTCCCAAAAATGTTGAGATTTGAACTATTTAAGAACATAAAATTCTGTTTTCGTTCTCTTTTATGTGGTTTTATTATTTGCAATATCTGTACAACTATTTTTCACCCACAAGTCATACAATTTTGACCATTGGCCCTTCTTGCCAAATAGATCCTGGCTCCTGTTTAAATGGTCATGTGTGGGTGTCCGGGTCCCTTTTGGAAGCGGCCAGTCAGTGCGTTAATGCCAGATGTGGCTCTGCCCTACCCGCCGGCCAAAGCCTTTTTGAAAAAGCTTTCTGCAGAACAAGGCATAAACCCAGATTATGAAACAACAATAAATCAAACCCTTATGCTCATTTCATAAAAGCTTGACTTAACAGGTCCTGTGAGCTCTACTCTCGCTGAGATGCAGGTCCACAACTTATGAGGAAAGTGATGATGATGAAATACATCTAACTGTAAGAATCAGTAGTGTTTTTCTTCATTGCTATATACTGTTCGCACACTTGCAGTCATAGTTGAGTTTGACTTCATTGCAGCTCATTTATCAGATATTAAGACAGAAAAGGCAACACTTTCAGAGGTGTTTGAAACAGAGCTTCAGATCAGCAGCCTTTATTCTGATGAGAGACTAAAGAGAAGAGGAGTGACTTAAGCTCCACAGATGAGCCTCAATTCTCTAAATGTTTGAATCCACATGACCCATAGATGCTTTAAAGCAGATTTAACAACAATAGACAGATGTTGGATGTTGAGAGGTAGCTAGTGTAGGAGGGAGCTGGTATCACACCGGCTGAGCCCCCCCCCCCCTCGTCCTTTTAATCGAGAGAAGACTTAGAGCTGTTTCTAAGTGCTTCTAAATCAGATAAAACAGACAGAGAAAATCAACTTCTCCATGTAAGTGTGCACTGCTTTGTGAGGCTGATAGGGACCAGAGAGGATTACTTCAGGATGGGAGGCTGGCTTTGGAAGGACTATGAAGATGGGAATATAGACTTTCCTACTTTACAGGATCATGACAGTCAAACAGTGGATGGAAGCCATTGGAGTGTGCCATGCAAAGATTCTTAAAGGGGAATACAGCTGAATTTTACATTTTAATACTTTCTAATACTACATTTTTTTAGACTCCTTGGTGCGTTTAAGTAAATATTTCACACAGGTTTCTGTTTACTGTTTAACTAACTTAAACTTTATTATATTGTCACATACATGCAGGTACATACGTGAAAACTGACCTCTGAATTCAACCCATGTATCTCAAGCATTAGTAGCAGTCGACTGCTGTGAAACGCACAGAGAGCAACTTGGGGTTCAGTGTGTCGCTTCTCAAATGGAAACCAAAAACCTGTTTTCAGAGCCTTCAACTTTAACACTATCCTGCATTATAATCTTCAAGTGGTCTTTATTGATTTATCTGTCTTAGTTTTTAAGTTATCTGTTATCTAGAAGTTTTGGGTTTTCTGTTAATAATTTCTATTTAGTCCATTTCCTGTTTTATTTTGTAGGTTCACTCCTCATGTGTCATGTTTTGTTTTTCTTCCTGCCTTTGTGTGTTTCCCGCCTTTTTAATTATCCACACCTGTCCTCAGTTACTCACCTGCCTCTGGTTTTGCCATTAGTCTACCCTGTTTATATGCTCCCTTGTTTGCCCTGTTTTCTTGCCAGATTGTTTTTGTTCATCCTCTGAGTGTTCATCGCTTTCCTGCATTCTCCTTGCATGGCATGGCATGGTTTGCTATTTGGACTGTATGACTATCTGCTTCCACTAAAGACCTGTTTTAATAAATCTTTTTTTAAATTACCTTGTGTTCTGTGTCTGTCTCTCAACCCTCTCTCATATCTGCCACCAGCCAGTTTGCTTAGCTTAGCACAAATACTTGGAACAGGGGAGAACGGCTAAAACGTGATATAATTTGTTCAATGTTGTCAATTAATCTGTCAGCGCTATAGCTTCTTCCCTGCTGGCTGTAGTCAAAATAATGAATAGAATGCATCTAGCACCAGAAACTTAAGGTAAAGTCTGTGTGAGAGAATCATGTCTGATTAGCATGTAGCACCACCACTTAAAACATTTAACTAAAATCCATTTTTTACATCCATAGTATTGTTGTTTTTTTGTCTGCACACACAGAGCAGCAGTAAAAGGACTTATAGCCATTAAAGAAAGGAAAGAAAACCAGACTCGGCTCGTCTGTGTTGTGGCTGTGTGCCTCTGCTGCAGGTCACAGATAGGCCCAGCCCTTTCCCTGGGTGATGGTTAATTACCCTGGATAAATCCAATGGCAATTTGTCAGGCTGTTCCAGTATGCCCCCCACTGAAAACCAACCACTTCCCTCCTCTCTTCTTCCTCGTTCTAAGCTCATGTAATGAATCACTAATCACTCGGTCCCTGACGAGCATCCCCAGCCTATTATCTCTTAATTACCCCTTTCAGGAGGCATCGACGCAGGCCAGCAGGGGGCGTGCTGTCAAACAAATATTTAAAAGAAATACACGATGCTAATCAATCAGTTTGTCCTCCGTGATGTTAAATTTCAAAAGCCTTAACTTTGTTGTGTGTGGATGACAGTGTATTTACTGCCAGGTGGTGAATTATGTATGTCCCTGTGTTTCTGTTCATATACCTGAGAGGTCGGAGCGAGACTTTGAAAGCCCCCCGGCTGTGCTGGTTTATGTACATAGAGCCAGAACGAACTGGCTTGTTCTCAATCTCTGCTCGGCTCTCTGACCGCCGGGCTCCAAATGGTCCTCCTGTGGAGCATTTGGGCTGTGGCATAAAATTGAGCCTCTAACTCACACTCGAGTCATTTGCAGATGCAACACTTGGGATTTGAAGCGAGTTGCCACAGAGCAAAGATAGAAATTGGAATTGGCAGCAGACATGAAATGGGGTCAGGGGATTTGTCCTCTGAAACACACTCTCTCTCACACACACACACACACACACACACACACACACACACACACACACACACACACACAACATGTGAGTTACAGAGACCTCTACTTGACTAGGGGGGTTCTGTTCAAACAATGGTGTCGCAGATGAACGGTGGCTCACAGAGTCTCAGAAACAGACTTAGAATAAAAAGCCTAATTTGTAGCTGTCACTCAGTGTCTTTTGAAGAATTCCCACACATTAAATTAAAAGGATTCTTGCTGGGTTGTCTTGAAGGTAAATGTGGTTTGGACACAGGTCGGGGTCACACAGTCGGTGTGATGGAGCAGATTTTCTAAGCAGTTTGTGAGGAGGGAAAGAAAAATTCCCATACTCCCTTTTCCCCGTCTGAGAAAAGAGTAAAGAATAGGTTCAAGATCACACAGTTGTCGCTTGTTTACATCAACCCAGTAAACCAAGAACAATTTTTAGAGCTTCCAAAACTGACAGGTGCCCCCTGCCAAGTCCTCTTAATAGTTAAGGTTTTTGAATTTAATCTCACTAATTTCGACATATCCCTCTAAGGATCTTAAAGCTTAACTTCAGAAAAGAAAAAAGACCCTGTACGGCCCTTTTTGGAATCCTGGTGTCCGTTTTTTGTCAATCCTTTAGTGAAAGCCTGTCAAAAATGGTTAGCTTCTCCAGTGAAACTACTTCTTTGCATCTTAGCTCCCGGTCTTGCCCTGTGTCTGCACAATTTCTTTCTATCCTCTTGTTTCTCTCCTTTTGTTTAGATAAAGCGAGGGATTAGGAAAGATTTGCCCCCATAAAGTAGTGGTTTGATGGGCTTTTATCCCACCATGTTGCTAAAGCTGTGTAGCCCCTGGATTAGGCCCTGACAATAGGAACCCTTGTGCTGGGCCGCAGCCTGAGGGGCACAACCAAAGACCGGCTCTGAGAAAGAGGGAGGAAACAAACCTGCCAACCTCGATATGTCAAGTCTGCTAGAGAAACCGTTCAGAGGAGCGGCTCTGGCTGCAGCATGGTGCGCTGTCTCAACAGGATCATACAAGGAGAAACAATAGTGAAAGTGAATTACTGAGTTCTGTGTCTCCCAATAATTACATTAGTGCAACAACAATTTTTTGTGAAAAGTTGTATATGCATTTTTAAAGTGGAACTCAAAGTCTCAAATTCTGTTTAAAGTACAACTGCATTTGTGGAAAAAAAGTTGTAGAAAGCCTTTTGTGTCTGATAAACGTCCTCAAGTGATGTCACTTGAGTCAGCATCAGTTGCATAGACACATAAGAAGTGGTCGTAGTCACCGTGACGTCACCCTTTGGTTTGTGTACAGCTGTTTTGAAGCATTGAGTTTGGCATTTTGGCCTGTCGCCATCTTGATTTTAATGGTTAAAGTTGTAAGATGAAAAACACCGACAACAAACCGGACAACGTCGTGGCTTACTCTAAATGGGACCATAATTTATGAAATGAACATCATGCAGTATTAAAGAAGACTTCAAACTAGAGATCAAGACCATAAACTCATGTTTACAATGCTTACTGGGGTAATAAATCATAAATTGAGTCATTACTTCTATACAGTTTGACTCGCTTTTGCAACCAGAGGAGTCGCCCCCTGCTGGCTATTAGAAAGAATGCAAGTTTAAAGCACTTCCGCATTGACTTCACTTTTCAGCACCGAAAGTTCTGAAGATGCTGAAAACATAAAGGTTGAAAATACACAAAAAAAAACTGTGTGTGTGGAGAAGTGAGCCTACCAGACCTCCTCATCTCTTTAAGGCTAGCGGCTCAAGGCTACATTAGCAGCTACGAGCATAACACACTTGCATCTCCGACTGGACTGTCAGCTGTTGCACTGTGGGTGATGTAGGCTCCAGGTGCTAAAACTGTCCATATATCTTGAGCACCAAACTGCAAACAGACAAAGGTATTGACTAGCCTGTAAACATCGTGCAGCATTTAGCAGCTAGAGAGCCAAATATTTCCCTCAGGAGTTGGTAGAGACCAAAACAGAGCAAAAGGAGGGGGCAAATATTAGACTTATACTTGACAGGTGGCCAGAAACACAATTCCAAATAAATAGAGATGTTGTCTCTGCTGGGTGTCTGTAAGTTGTATAATTAAAATGTGTAACTTTAACTTTGCACTAGTTTCTTGAGTTGTAGAAACTCCACAACAGCCAGTTTGTCTATTTAATGTCTGTGTTGTCACCACAGTGTATAGACTTCATCATTTCCCTATGGTTATAAAGAGTGATGTCTTACAGTACTTACAACTTTGGTGTTTTTAATAGATGTCCATCATATAAATGTGAGATTGATGGTAACTGAGAACAGCAAAAAAAGAGGCTGTGGAGCCACAGATTTGTCCATTTCAATCAGGCATCCAACACGTATGAGGAAAGTCTTTAAGGTGAATGCCCGGCTAATACACAGCCGGAGGGTCGCTAATGGCAAGTTGCTTTGTTACTCCAGTCACACAAGTCCCAAGGAAGCAGTCAAATCTAAACCATACATCAAAATGATTAATTTCACCCAAATGAGCACAAGCTAACCTTGACTAAGAGCATGTGCAGGCCAGAGCTGCTGGATTGAAACCAAATATATTCATGAAGTTAAAGAAAACCTAATGATAAAAGGTAATGGGCTCTGAAGGCTGAAGGCATCAACTTTCTCCTCGATTTGATGAAAAATGCCACTTGGAAATATTGGGAGCCATTTGAGGGGTAAAATTACAAACATTCATGCGTTATAAACCTGATTAAAAACTGAACATGATTTATAAATCGCTGCAGCTTTCTCGGCTGAGCTTTGATTCAGGCAGCCAAAGTCCTGATGCAGGGATAAAAGTTTTGATATCCAGAAAGCAGGCAGGGGGGGATGATTGAGAGCAAAGACGATAACTCAGATCTGAGGAGAGGCTTTAACACGATAAAGCCTGATCGCAGCCAGAGTGAAGAGAACAATGAGTGCAGCAATGAAATCCGCAGAAATCTGAGATGAATTTGGGGTTTAGAAAGTTAGCCTGCAGCGAGCGGTGCTGAGATCCTGAAGGTGATCGGGATGAGGAGTGGTGTGAAAACGGTAAATATAGAGATGTGTAAACTATCACGATAAGGCCTCAAAGCCACCAATACTGTTCTGCAGAATAAAACATCTGGAACTACTGTCTGTGCTTTTTAAAGTCAAAAGAACGGCAAAGATGGGTCGATTAATCGATTGATAGAAAATGAATCAACTACTTTTATAATTAATTAATAAAATAAAGTTTGATGTTCTCTGTTTTATATCACAAATAGATTATCTTTAGGTTGTTCTGACAAAACAAGATATTTGTTGATTTCATCAGCTTTTGAAAGTTTTGGTGGATATTTTTCAGTATTTTCTGCCATTTTATAAAGAACTATTGATTAATTGATTATGGAAATATAAAATTGTCAAAATGTAATTTAAAATCCTGCAGCATAATATACACTCAATGTATCAACAGAACGTATGTCCAGATGATGTAAAACATTGCATTTAAGGGCTGAATACACAAAACAACTTTAAAATGTAATTATTGTTCCTGAAAAAAAAGACTACATCAGGCATCAAAACTTCAAGTAAACAATTCTGAATATTTTTTTAAATCTGTGAATTTAAACTTTTAGATTATATACACCAGTTTAAGACTTTATTATTAAGTAGTTCTGAAAATGAACATGTAGGTATTAAAAAAAGTGTCCAAATTCTATTCTGAAAATGGAAAATGTGTGTAAACTGAGTCATGGTGAGTTTACTGTGCACTCCATCCGTGGATGGTCAGGAGGGGCTGCTGCTCCACTGGCCTAATATCATTCTGATGGAAGGCCCTCTTGACACTTGCTACATTAAAGCCCTCAGCCATGCTGGACATTAGCCCGCATTAAGTTCCGTATAAAAGCTGATTTGAGGAAGAGCAGCTGAGAGGAATTCCTTCTCGCTTTAATTGCTTTAGAAACGGTTCTCACAAAGAGACACTGGCCAGATTTACCTCCAGTTTAAGTTCTTATTTCCATCGGTTCACAAGTTAATCCGATTTTTTTCTCCTCTATGCCTAAATGGTCTGCACTTATACTGACAAACAAAACACACATGAGCTCGAAATAACAATAATAATAAAACAAATAATTATTATTGATGGCTGCAATTCGCTCACTCCATTTAAAAATAATAAAAAACTTCCACGTACCACCTGTTGCGTGAAAACGTCCACTAAACTCATTCATTTCATTTTATTTCAATTTTTTTTTTCATATTTTGTATTTTCACAGTTATTAAAAGAGCCAATTAAAAGTGAAAGAGTGAGGACAATATTTGAACTCTTTAAAGTGAACTTCAAAATAATGTCACGTTTTCTTCTCACGCAGGCTGTTTATCAGGAGTCTAAAGTTCTGCAATTGAAAGCGGCCGAAGATCAAATTGAGTTTAGGATTTTAACCCCCCCCCCCCCCCCCCCCCACCCAACCCCACCTTCCCCTTTCTCTCTCCCTCTCAGAGAAAATTCAACAAAATATGCAAGCTTTACATTAAAAGGCTACTTTTCGCTGCCCTTAATTCCAGCCTAAACGGTTTTTCTTCGGGAGAAGAAATCTTTTCTAAAAACCTTGAAGAAGAGAGGGGCATTATTGTTTTAATCCTCTTACCAGCAGTCATTTTAAGACATTTTTTTGGAGGGTGAAATGGCGTCTTGTCTACCCAATCCCAACCTAAATCCCTCGGGGCCGGGGAGCTGCTGGAGGCAGCAGTGTATAGCCCAGCCTGCATCCCTCCACCTCAGCTGCATTCCCACCAAACACACAGTCACACCGAGGCAGCAGGGAAATCAAATTAAAGCCCGGAATTAACCCGAAAGTCCCCCGTGCACTGCAAACGAGTGGTGCAGGTCTTTACTGACTATTTGCATATCATTTAATTAAGACCTGTGTTATAGACCCCTTTTTTTGGCCGAATTCAATCGTTTGAAGTTTTTTTTTTGTTGTTTTTTTGTTTGTTTTTTTAAAGCTCACAATTCTTAAAGACACTGAAGGTCTGATGAAGCACATATTTGAGGAGGACTCTTCTTCTGATTATCATTTATTTTCTTTTTATTGATTTTAGTTTCGTGACATTTGTAATGGTTGTTTAGGCCTAAAATGTATACAAACATTAGGCTATAAGCCTTAACATAGAAATATCAATTTTAGTGTTTATTAGCCCTTTAATGACAATAGGAAACCAATTTTAAATTGGTTAAAAGAATTGGTAGGATTTTTAAATACTTGTAATAAAAGAAAAAGATAAAAGAAAAAAAGAAAAGCAGAAGGGCAGTCTGTCCTTTGACCTCAGCTTTAGATGATTTTGAGCAGCACATTAAAACCTGAGCTATTAATAATATGAAGTAACAAAAAATATGGCAAAGACTGTTGCATAATTCAAATCCATCCTGTCATGCTGAGATTTGTTCGAATCATCTTTAAAGTATTACGAGAATTTGCTATTTACGTCAGTCTGCATACCTTACCCACAAACATAAACATCATCATTATTATCACCTCCAAAAAATAACAGCGATGGGCTTAATAACAATAATTATAATAATTGCCATTTTTGGCAGAAAAATCCGTGCGTACAAAATAACAAATGTATCTTTTTTCTTTTTTTCTTCCAAAACAACAGCAACAAAGTCGGCACCTCGCATGCAGAATAATCATCTCTGAAGTGAGGAGTAATGTGGAGGAGGAGGAGGAGGAGGAGGAGGAGGAGGGGCTGTGGTGGCGGTGGAGGAGGAAAGCGACGTGATTGGCGCAGAGAAGGAGCGTCCCGGTGACCCCACCCGGAGCGCTTTAAAGGCCGGTAGATGGCAGCTCAGCATCCTCCCACATCCACAGAGAGGCGAGCCGGAGCACGGAGCGGACCGAGCGGGATATTCTCAGGATATCAAGGTGAACGAAAAAGCTATAGTGAAATGAAATAACCTGAAGAACCGCCTGCGGATTTTAGAGAAGAAGATTTGAGGGGAAAAAGATATTCGGCTACCGGTGGAGATATTTCGCTTCAGACACAAAGAGAAGACAGGTAAGAAGTTTGCAGAATCGAAGTTGGCGATGTTGGTATTCCTGAATTAATTTTGTAGCCGAACAACTCTTACTTTATATTGCCTTCATCTTATTTTTTTTACTTGCAAACGTATGTGTTTAATATTCGTCTTCAACAAAAACGTTTTCAAACGTCCAAAGGTCCGTCGACCTCCCGAGGTCCCAAACACAACTAGTGACACAATAACAATGCGACTTTCTTTTGCTCAATTAATCGAATACATGTGTAGGCTATGAATGATCAATAACACCGACAGTTATAAGTCTGTAAATTGCACGGAGCTCCTTGACAAATAGGCCAATATTCGCATGGGAACCGTTAAACGTCGTTTAAGAAAGTTCTTTTTGGTACTTGTTTTGTCACAGGTTGATAATTGACTGGGCAATATGTTAATTATCTCCATTAATTTCCTGTGTCGTTTAAGTTTCTGAACGCTGCTGAATTGACGGCATGAATACAGAGCTCCGGCCCCGAGGCAATCTTTAGTAAATGCTATATAACTCATAAATCCACGGCAATTTGCATAATTAGGCTTAAATCAGAGCTCGAGGCTACGTGACATTGTCCTGAAAGAAGAGCATGTATGTTGAATTTATAAGCTGCAGATTAAAAAAAAAAGCGAACAGAATACATGAATGCAGCCAGGGGCATGATTTAGTCAAAAATAATGCAATGGAATAAAAAAATGTTCCTGCATTAGTCACACCGAGTAACACACACGCGCGCTGGACCATCTTTCCCGTGTCAGGCCTGATGATAAATGAATAGCTTTGTTATAGTTGAAACCTATTTGCACTCACATCAGACAGCCTCCGGGCGTCTGGAACTGACCTGGGACCCGCCACAGATTGAAATAAACGGCCCTCCGCTCGAGTCAAACTCCGAGGAGCAAAATAAATATGTTGTCGTTGATTCTGTCAGTCCAGTCTGCGGACCATTAACGGCGTCTCCATGTCTTTAGTTTGAATGATGTTGAAATAAGACAATGATCAGAATTCATTTCATTGGTCTGATTTGTTTTGTGTGGACGGGAAAATTCTCTCCCCTCCTAATGAATAATTTAGATATTTTTATTATCATTATAATTATTATTATAATAATAATAGTTATTATTATTTTATAATACATGGGGAACTTTATTTTTGAACATTTACTCATTACAATTATTGACCACTATGAACTATTATCAGCACAGATTTAATGTTTTCTAAAATGAGCATGTTGAAATAACAACAACAAAGGACCACATAAAACTAAATAATGCAAAAAGTAGATTAGCTAAAAATTCTTTTTTTTTTTTACTGTTGTATAGGCCAATGCTGCATTTTATTTGAGTGATTTAAATATATATTGTATTTTTCATTGCTGAATGGAATTTACTCTTAATATTCTGCACACCTCTCTTCACACTTTAATCTAAATCGGTTGAGCTGTGGATTCATAAAACATACTTTTTTTCCTTTAATCAAATGGTAACTGTTATTGTATGTACAAATTTCAAACCAAGATATTTTATTTTCCCTGAAGGCTTTAAATGCTGCTTGAATGGGCAAACCAACCGTGGGAAAAAAAACATTGTTAGTTAAATATAATCTGACTGGATCTAACAATACACACAAACGCTCTCAGCTAAATTCTTAATCTCTTTAAAATCATTAGAAGTCACTCGTAGTTGTCTGTTTAGTTATTTTTTTGATTCAATGATGGAATTTTTTTTCTTCCTCAGAAGTGCATTCTTTAATGCTTGTATTTCACCTGTTGCTATATCAATCAGTCAGCCTACAACAAACGTTATAATACTAAGTGTTAAAGTGTTCGCTTTAGCTTTAGCGCTGCAACCAGAGAACAGACTGGTTTGTTTAAAGAGGCCTGGCACCCACAGCAGTCCCTTCTCTCTGCAGACAGCTCGGCAGCCATGCAGCACTACGGGGTGAACGGCTACTCTCTCCACGCTATGAATTCACTGAGCGCCATGTACAACCTTCACCAGCAGGCGGCGCAACAGGCCCAGCACGCCCCTGACTACAGGCCCTCAGTGCATGCCCTCACTCTTGCAGAGAGACTAGCTGGTAAGAATCAGTTGCTCATTTTGTTGTTCAATTCCATCTAATGTCATTCACGATCCCCATCTATTTTGCATTAATACAAATGTGATGTGTGTTGGTCCCTTGGGTGCTTAAATGGCCTTTTCACCTCTACCTCAATTAAACTGGTCATGTTTCTTGTTTCTCAACGGCTGCACATTTCAAGACATTATCCTTGAGGCCCGGTATGGCTCCCAGCACCGAAAGCAGCGGCGCAGTCGAACAGCCTTCACCGCCCAGCAGCTGGAGGCCCTGGAGAAAACTTTCCAGAAGACCCACTACCCTGATGTGGTGATGCGAGAGCGTCTGGCCATGTGCACCAACCTGCCCGAGGCACGCGTTCAGGTAAAAACCTATAAAAGCATTTACCCTCCTGTGTACTGTCTGCCTGTTGCTCTCTGAGATGCTCCGCTTGAAGACTTAAAGGCCATCTTGCATCATTCAAAACATGTGAAAAGAAACTGCAGTCATTTGCGGTGGCTTAAATTTGTCCACGTTATGCTACTTATAGTTCTTGACTCGAGCCCTGATCTGTCTGTGCATCCATCTGCCAGGTGTGGTTCAAGAACCGCCGGGCCAAGTTTCGTAAGAAGCAGCGCAGCCTGCAGAAGGAGCAGCTCCAGAAACAGAAGGAGGCGTCCGGAACTGCAGAGGGCTCTACGGAGGACTCCAAGACTGACCTCAACACCACCACCACCACGAACAACACCACCACCGATGCCACCGCCACCACCCTGGTTCCCGAGGCCCGCACTCCTCCCCCTCCCTCCTCCTCTTCATCCTGTCACTCAGAGACAGAGAGGCAGGCAGCCGCACGGCCCCAGCCTGGAGAGATGAGCGTGGAAGTCAACGTCACCTCCCCCGAGCCGTCGGACAGCGAGTCAGCGGCAGAGGATAATGCTGACAGAGAGGAGGATGAAATGAGAGGGGAGACCGGGTTGAAGATCAGGGAGGAGACGCATGGGGAGGGGGGAGCGCAGCCTGGGAGCAGCTCCCCATCCTGCAAACAGTTGAGCCCCACATTAGGTAAAAATATCGCTGTCAAATGAATGCACCTGCTTTTTTCTTTTATATTGTGATTATATGTCATATTTAAGAATCAAATCACATTCATGTACAATATAATTTGACTGAATTGGTATGTAAAGCACACAATTCATTTAAAAACAGGATAAACACAAAAATCTACAAAACATCTGTGTTGAAACATATTAAAGTCCTCCTATCTTCCTGTCTCTCAGACTCCCCCCTGTGCTCCCCCACCATGCCATCCTCCAGCAGCGTGACCGGCGGTTTGGCGCAGAGCAACTCCTACGCTTCGTCTCCTCTCAGCCTCTTCCGGCTGCAGGAGCAGTTTCGCCAGCACATGGCGGCCACCAACAACATGGTGCACTACCCGTCCTTTGAAATGAACCCGCCGTCCTCTCTGCCCTACCTGGGCATGAACGTCAACATGCCGCCCCCGCTGAGCTCGCTGCCCTGCCAGTCCTACTACCAGAGCCTGTCGCAGGCCCAGCAGGTATGGAACAGCCCGCTGCTGCAGGCACCACCAGGCAGCCTCCCCGGAAGCCTCAACAGCAAGACCACCAGCATAGAGAACCTCCGTATGAGGGCCAAGCAGCACGCAGCCTCGCTGGGATTGGACACGCTCCCCAACTGAAGCTCAGGCTGCTCAGTCCAAGTGTTCGCCCTCCAGTCAGGGCCGTACCTATGAATTATGGGCCTTGTCCAGTGGAGGTGACTCTGGGCCCCTCTTCACTTTCCTCTTGACCCCTCACCACTGTCAGCGACTGTGTGTATCCGTCCAAAACGCAGACACATCTCCAAAAATGAATTAGAAAAATCTCAGATTCAAACTTAAGCGACTGGCTGCTACTCAATTGGCTAAGATAACAATAATTCACAAGTCCTCCGATCAAAATCGGTCCAAAGTTCAAATTTGTGCTTGTGTCATGTTATTTTACTGAACAACTGCTGATGTTTTTCTTGCAGTTTTCTAGATTTCAAATAAACCCAATTGACACCTCATCGTCAGCATGTGGGCATGCAGCTCACTGCTGGGAGCACAACAGGACATGAAGAACAGCTCTGAACTCAATGAACTTAATGAAAAAAAACGAAAAAAAAAACCTGGACTGCAGTTGAGACTGAACAGTACTTTTTGCCCATGGATCTTTGCTTGTATTCGATTCCTCCTGTTCACCAACACAAGCCAACTCTACTAATGCTAGCTGCTCACTATGATTTCAGCCTCCTCTGTGAAGTCAGGGAAGAAAGTTTTGAACTACAGAGCTGATTCCAGGACAGATATAAGATATTTAAATGTTCTATAATTCAACCCCTGAATGTGAACTATGCATGCGTGCACCCCTCTGAAGCATGGCTTACAGCCGCAAAACAGAATGAAGTCGCATCTGATCTGTTATCAGAAGTAAAGCTCAGATCACTCAATATAATCCCCCAACAACTGTATTTCTTTGTAGATGACAAATGACTCTCCTTGTTTAAAGTTACAGCTCTCAGCAGAATCCATTGAGCGTTGTAAATATCCTTCAGTGTTCGCCTGCATTTGCCTGGCTAAAGAGTAACTCCATGTCTTCTTTTGTGTGAAGGATTTGAGAGGAAACATTTGGTGTGTTTTTACAATTGTGGCTTTAAGCAAAGGACCTACAGCAGCAATGAGATAAGGGAGAATCTGCAGAGGAGGCACAGCGACAAATAAATATGAACCCAGCAGACATATTTTTTTTGGTTAACTCGGGTGCCAGACTGAACTCGACCACTTTTTTTTCTGGGCCACTGGTTTCAGCAGAAAGATGCACAGGCCCATTCTCTATGTATTATATCACTGTAGATTCAAGACATGTATTTCTCAATTGTTTAAAATGTAAGTAATTTATCTGTTTAATGCAAGGGAATAAATCACATAAGAATGACTCATTTTCTCAGTTTCATCGGTAGGAAATATAAGATGAAAGTACTTTCCCATGCTAACTCACATTGCCTCATTTCTCGAGCAAAGTGGTAGCTGTATTCTAAAACAATGACTCAAGAAATTACCACAAAGGAATAGAAAACAGCTGTTAATAAAAATGAAAAAAGAAAATAAAAAATAGAGACAGTATGAATGCCACAAAAAAAAAAATTCTCAATGGAAGTTTTTTTTATTAACAGAAGTTTTTGTGTATTTCTGAATCTTCGTCAGCTAAAAGGTGAGTCAGAAGAACACCAGGCAATATCATCTATTCTAGATCATGAATCGGGAATAATCACACAGCAGGACATCTAACCAACATCCCAACAGGCACAAAAACATGCACTCACATAAAGGTCTTTAAAAAAACACCCAAAAGCATTTTCTAAAAGTTTCTCCAGTGAGAGGAAGTTTGCAACAAGAGAGGGATTAGTTTAGGTGCCGAATCCAGCTCTTCTCCCTGAATGGCTGACAGCGCTGAGAGGGACTGACAGGAAACTAAATCTTAATAAACAGTTTGGATTTCCACACACGTTACCTTCAACCCTTTATAGTGTAAAAAAATTAAGTTTAGTTAACATGTTCCACCGAAGACACCTTGATGAACCGCAAATAATTTAGACACAGGAGGTCTACCATGCTCGACGCTGAGGTTTACATACCACATAGGGGAGAACCTGCCACTTGTTCACTCAGTGCAGAATAACTAATCCTAAATGAAATGACTGAAGCACAGTGTCAGGCTCTAAAGAGTCTCCAATCCACCACCCACCCATCCACCCTTCTCTCTCTCTCTCTCTCTCTCTCTCTCTCTCTCTCTCTCTCTCTCTCTCTCTCTCTCTCTCTCTCTCTCTCTCTCTCTCTCTCTCTCTCTCTCTCTCTCTCTCTCTCTCTCTCTCTCTCTCTCTCTGCAGCGCCCCTCTTCCCCCACCCTGTCAGCCGAGGTTTGACTGCACCGAAACAGAATGCTTTGCCATAAGAAGATTACCTTTGGTTGGGATATCGATGGATTAAGTAAGAATAGAATGAGATAAAATGGGACTGAAAGGGTTCCTGGAGTCAGCAAAGTTCAGACACCTGTTTTTTTTCCTGGTCTTTTCCCGCTTTCTCGCTGCATGACCGTAAAGATTATATCACTGTCTTACAGGAGAAAAGGAGGTGAGAGGGGTGGGTGGTTTAGGATGGGGCAGGTTACAGTGCATACATATAATTTGAGGGCTGCAAAGACGCCCTTGGGCTTCTTTTTTTTTTCTTCTTTTTTTTTTCAAGCATACTAAATATGTGGTCAATTTGTCATGAACGTCTTGGTTTTGTGTGCTCGTAAAGATCATATTGGTGTAAGTTAATGGGAATGCTGTGTTTGTGTGCGAGTGTGTGTGAGAGTGTGTGTGTGAGTGTGTCTATGGCAGCTAAGCCGCTGAAGGTTTCCAGGAGCTCTTTGATGTGTATCTGGGCAATGCGCTATTAGAGGGATTTTCCTAGTTGACAGCTCAGAGAATGTGTGGAGGAATTGCGATGCCAGCGGGCTAAAAGAATGCTGGAAACAGGATTAGGATCATATTCTGGCAGCTCCTGTCACTTCATCAATGGGCTAAGGTTTCCTCAGTGACAGCCCTCCTTCTCTGCCCGGCTAAAACCTTTAGTGGGACCATAAAAGGGGTGAGAGAGGGGAAAAAACAATGATTGAATGGTGTGCTATGATTTCTGTGCTGCTGGGTTTGCTCTGAGGGCTTTGTGTTGGGAGGTCTGAGGGGGACGGCGTTGATTTGGAGGGAGGGGCAAGTTGTGGTGATGAGAAAAAGGGGTCCATTTTTTTTTTTTGGGGGGGGGGGGCTTGGAAGTTTTACACCCAAATCTCCATGGCAGTGCATGTGGAGGGGTTTTACACTGATGCTAGCGGACAGGGACAGCAGCTGTGTGACAGCAGCAGCAGCAGCAGGTGGGGAGGGAAGGGAGAATACGGTTTCCTGAATCTTCAGGATCCAGTTTGTCTGTATGAGCCCTACCTATCTTCACCAAGTGAGACCTCTTTCACATAATGACAGTACTTAGTAGGAGTGTCAAATATTCTTGTAGGCTCATTTGAGGAGATAACGGTGGCTCTCTGTTATTTCGATGGATTATTCGAGTGATATTCTTTTATTGTCAACAAATCCCATTAAAAGACCAAAAACAATAATTGATCTTGCATTTTCTGTGTAGCCAAAGCCTGTTGTAGTTTATTCTTCTGTGTCATAGACTAACACTGTTGTCTAAAAAAAAAAAAACACATCGCGATTAACATGGTCGTGTATTTTGAGTCAATTCCACATACACCGTCCGGCTGCCGTCACTGAAGCACCACATGTGTATTCATCCACAGCTGACAATAGTTTCAACAAATGCACTATATTTTTCTTCCTGTTTGAGTAATATTTGCCAAAGCCCAGCTGCTTCATGAAATCCCCTAACTATTTTTAAAAATCAAAGTATATATTGTTTTTAAGTGTTTTTGTCCAGAATATACAAAAACTTTGTTCTCAAGCAAAAAGAGACGCTTTGTACCTCTGGGTGATCGCAAGCTATTTTCCATCTGCAGGATAAACGTAACTATCTAAGAAGAAAAATATACATGTGAATTTATCATAGGTAAAAAATGTATTTCTCATTTTTATCAAACGTGAAAAAAATTGCCATGTCCAAATTTCATAATAGCACATGAGGTTTTTGAATATATTTGAATAAGCGATAAATTCACATGTCTGCACGTATGATTTGTTTAATATTTTAAGACATTGTTAAACTACATCTCAAATGTGACGCATTTACATAGAAGCACATATGATTTTCAGATATTTTTCATATGAAATATATCTCACAATATTCCTAAACAGACCTTTGACTGCGCAAATTTGTATTTACTTTACTTTGCTTTCGTGGCTGTAGCACTGCTGGATCAGCCTTTTCATACGTATCACTCGCTGTGTTCAGGTGAGACGTTTGTCCTCTAAGCTGAATATTTTGAGAGGATTTTGGGTTGCACCTTCTATATTTGGACCTGAGGTTGTGTTGCAGAGCAGTTCTTCAGTGGGCTTATAGGGTGGTCTCTGCCGTGCGTCTTGGACCAACTGTCTCCATGTTGCCACCAAAACCCCTTCCCCCATGAGTGTAACTCCACACTTTGCTCACCCATGTGAAACAATACTTTCACAATACCGCAGGAGTTTGATTGTTGGCGACAAGTTATATAATGCCAGGAATTACAGACTAGCATGCAAATGCTAAATCCTCCTCTCTTTCTCCTGAGAAGTGGATGAGACGGACTATATCTGCAGGCTTCACTCTGGCTCCCCAGCTTTGTGCTACAGACACGTTCTCCTTTCTCCCCCTGACTTGGGTGATAATCCTGACACGCACTGTCTGCATTTTTTACTGTACGTGTTTAAGCGCATTTGCAGAGCATTTATCTCTCCAATGTAAACCAATTTGGCTATAAGGGCCTTGGGCCAAGCCAGGCGCTGGAGGGAAGAAAGGAAAACTCAAACCTAGCAGATGTGCAGAGAAGGGAGGATGGGAGAGCTGGCGAGGACGCGGGGGTTGATGAACAACTGAATGCAGCAAAAAGGGGGAAGCGGAACCGCATGGGAGAAAAAGAGTGTCCCTTGTCCGAAGGGTAAGCTTTTGAAACTTGGGATAGGGGCCTTTAAAGCCGATAGAACGTGGATCACTGAATTGTTGAGTCACAGAATCTGCGAAAATCATACAGAGCTCCAAGTTAATCCCGTCATAGTGAAATCGGTGGGCATACTTTGGGGATCCCAGCCCCTTCTGAAGAAATTTGGAGCCTGCTGTATTGACAGAGCTGCTGTTTGATACCGCCTATACACCTGTATCAGCTCTCTGTTAATCTGCCTTCCCCTCCTCCCACTAGTCCTCCACAGCACGTCGCCTCTGCTGGTAGTAATGGCTGATGAAATGGACCAAAGACCTAAAAGCTGCCAATCTTGCTGCTTCTTGATGTCTCCTGTAAGTGGCTCTGGTTGCAGGCTGAACTTGTCACTTTGATCATCTGAAAGGCAGGAGCCCTGCTGTGTCAAACATTACTACCTGCATTTCTGTGGAGCCATAAAGACTATGGACTCCTTGGTCCCTGAAATGGGACATTAAGACAGAATCATCCTAGTTTAGTTGGGGCGATATCAAGGTGTTTTATTTGCTGGCACACAAGCAGGGTCTGAATGTGTTTGGATGGCTTTTAAAGTACCTGATCTTATAGCCTAAGGTTCCTGTAAATGAGGTGTTTGCTGCTCTTATCAATGAGACGTTACATGAGAAGAGCACCTTGGCCTGACAGCGCTGTTGGGTGGTTCTGCGGTATGATTACAACAGGCTGAGCTTTGGCCATGTGCCCTTTACATCTAACTTCCCAAACTCCTTCATTATACTGAATACACTTTCTGACGACCTGTAGCTCAAAGCTGTAAAAGTTTGAATAATTTGGTGGTGATTATAAGTGGGATCAACGTAGTGACGCTTTCACATTACAAGGAGACAATTGATTTTCCTTTATGAAGAGTTTGATGTGACTATAAGAATTATAGAGAGCTTTAGTCTGTAGTTTTATGTCGCAACTCACTGAATGTCCCGATAACATAGCAGCAATGGATTTGAAACAATACCTCAAGCAAAAGTTCCAGCAAATATCAAAACATCATTTTTGATCTATTATGTTACAGGTGTATATGCACACACGTCCAAATATACAGGAGACTAATACAAGTATGTACACATATTTGTACACTTTGGTTTTTTTCTTTATCACCAATGAATGATCCCTTATCAATATGTAGATGTGGCTAACTGTCCTCTTGTCTTTATTAATGTCTTCTGTTGTTTGTTAAATAGGCCTTTTTTTTCACAGGGAAGAATTTTGATTTGTCATAACAGGGAAAGCACAGGCGTTAATAAGGTATTAACGTTCTATTTAAGTGTCCCACTACGTTGTGACAGTTTGACAATGAGCCAGCATGCACAATATGAGAACCCTCAAACTGAAGCAGCTAAATGGAATTCTGCCATCGTTCATTTTTTATATTTTAGACCATTGTTTTTTTCTACTAAGTCAAAATGTCCAATAAATTATTTTTTTTTAATGTTTTTTTATCAGGGGTAGTTTACATGAATCAACGTTTATTAAAATGTAAATGGTGTGTGTTTGCTGAAACTTTGCCAGAAAATTTAACCGAACAGCAAAAATGAAGAATGTCACGTTTTCATCATCACATTTTACACGTTTAAAGTCACATGAATGTGTTTTATGCAAGTATTGTGAAACTAAAATAATATATTACAAATAAGGGTAGAAATCAAAGTTTAGTTAGTCCCCATTTTGTTCTTTTAAATATGGGCATTACATTTGGCAAACTGATTTAGCTTTTTTTACTCTGATTTGACTTTCGCAGTTTATCACTTGTGCTTTGATCATCTGTGATGTTTTATAAGTGCTACAGTATATTAATACCGTTTAAATTGATTCTAAAATGTAATATAATACACACTACTGCCAAAGTAGTAAAAGGTGAACGTATTTAATGGGGCAATTTAAAGACTGACTTTGTGCGTGTGTGTGTGTGTGTGTGTGTGTGTGTGTGTGTGTGTGTGTGTGTGTGTGTGTGTGTGTGTTGTCATTGCTTCTGTCTCAGCTCCTGAGGGATTTATGAACAATGTCAAGTTCCCTCTGAAGACCTGAGTCTCTTCACTGCCTCTTAAAGCTTAATGCTCCCTGACTGAGTGGCACAGCGAGAGCCACACACTCTCTCTCTCTATGTGCCACAGATAATGCTAAGAACAACCTCTCAATTCCAGCTCCCCTCCTCGCCTAATGTGCCCTCCTTCCTCTACCGCATGCACACGGCCATTTCCATTCAATGAGACAGCAGTGCAAACGTGGGCGATTGTAATGGAAAACACTAACATTGTCCCTAATGGTTTCCCATCCCAGGAGAGTTTTAAAACATATGTAAATTTATGTAAACCCAACAGAAACACATATTTACAATAGCACGGGGTAATCACAATATGAGGACATGGTGCGCTGGCCTTGTAGATGGAGGCGCCATGTGTCATTAGTCTTCTTTATCTCTTTTCTGTTTCCTGTTAAGGCATCAGTGCAACAATCACTCACAATAGGAATGAAAATGCTCTGCGCTCATCTCTGGCACAGTGATGGAGAGAGAGAGGTGGAGGATGAAGATATGGAAGGTAAAGAAAGCGATTTTGTGCCCTCACAGCTGCTGGGTGCCTTGAAGGTGCAACACACTTCATAAAGTCAGTTCGGTAAATATTCAACGACAAAAACGTGTTAAACGTACAGGTTTTAAAAACTGTAAATATCAACTCAAAAATGGTACATCACAAGAGGCGTACTGATGATGCACGATCACGACTTGGTGATTTGTACCAACTCCTTAAAACAAATGTCCACATTTCTGTTGTGGAAACAAACAGCAGCAGCGGTTCCTCTTATTTTATTTCATTCTTGGTGTGCATGTGAAAAGCAAACCGCCTATAATGGACTGGCTACAGAGTCAAAATGAACCCCCGTATTGTATCACATCACAGAAAGCTGATCTTGTAAAGAGACAATTTTAGGATTTAGGATACAACATTACTTTCTGTAGTCATGTAATTTTTAACATCATTTTCCGTGCGTGCTTGCGGTGATGTGATGTGAATTTTTTCTAAAGCATGTAGTTTCTGTTCACGCTATATTGCATGAAATATTAAACAAAGCCAGCGGTGGAAAAACAAAACAAGGACTTGGCATATTTCACACCTAATGTTCAAACAAGATGCTGAATTTCATTTAAAAAAACAAAACAACGTAATGATCATCTTATCAGGGCAATGTCAGTTAGACTCTTGATTATAAAACAGCACATTTATCAAAATTTAAAGTTTATGTTATATGTACAATACAAATGAAAAAATAAGTTAATTGATCTTTTTTAATGAAAGAATTAAACAAAGGAGCTTCCCAATAGTTAACAAGAATATTACATTTAACAGTTTCAAAGATCAAATGTATTAAATCTGTGTTAAGGCCACAACAAAAAAACAATTTAAAGAACTACGTTTTCTAGTGCAATCTTAGTTTGTGTTAACTTTAACTCACATTTTATTTAGTTTTAGGGCCGTTAACAGGTATTATGCTCGAGACTGGCTAGTTGTTTGTGTGTTCACATTCACTGAGTGTATTCAAAGCTTATTCATCTTTAAGCCCCTGCAGTCAGCAGCCCCACCTGTGGCCTCCAGGCTTTTACTTTCTGCTCTGTTTGACCAGTTGTTCCACCTCCTTCATGAAGCGCAGGCAGAGCTCATCCTGCCACGGCAGGGCGACGCACTGCACCGCCACGGGCAGACCCTCGCCTCCAGTGACAGCCTTAAACACAAACACAACATCCAGTCAGCAAACCACAAGCACCACAGTCTTCTGCCTCCATCTGCTGACCAGCTGTGGAACTACTGCTATAAGAGAGACTGAAGTTCAGGGGCGAGGCCAGAAGGGTGGCATGAGGCCCTTTACTCATTATCTGTCCATGGCTGTAGGATGCTAGGAGTTACAAACGGCAGCAATCTACTGATATCATTTCAAATTAGAATATCTAAAGATTTGTATTGCCACGAAAAATGATTTACAGTTTACAATTGCCAAGAAGAAAATGTGAGTCGTGAGCTCTACTCTACTTTAAAGACATCACTCTACTTTAAAGACATCTTTGAAACTTTACAAAGTGTTTGTTGGATGAATAGGCTCAATAGGCAGCAGTTTAACAAACAAACCATGACAAGCTGAAGTCCTTATGCTCATTTCTGCCCCCTGTGTTCAACAACGTAGGAACAGTGTGTAACATTTAGGGGGATTTATTGGCAGAAATGGAATACCGTAACCCAGAATGGACAAATCAAACACTGGCTCTAGACAGTGACATTTGCTGGGGGGGAACTGAGAAAATGATCGTCTGTCTAAAACACATTACAGCTTCTAGTAAAAAAAACTAAAAGTTTCCCAATGATAGTAATTTGTTAGGGCTGCATCATACCAACTACCATATTATATCATTTGGTATCAGGGATCTCTCACTGACACGTGTTTCTTACCTGTTTGAACAGCTTGTCCCAGTGGTCCTGATGAAAGCCCTTATAGTGCCTGAGTTCCTCCTCATCCTCGGCCGTCACCGTGGAAACAGGAACAACGCCGGCGGGAAAGGTGAGGAGATTGTAAAGGATCGTGTAAGGTAGAACACCTGGAAGGACAGAGAATAGCAACAGGTTATTCAGCGCCTGGGTTTAATACTGATCTGTCCGCTAATCGTGAGTATGATGCAGGCAGACTGCTCCCTAGCTCTTTGGTAATTACAGCCATCCACGATTTACAGAAACTATGAGCCAAGACAGAACATCTCTAACCAATACTAATAAAATATAGAAAACGGATGGATAGATGAATGGACACTATTATATCTCAGACTTCTCTCAAACCATTCACATTGCCGTATCAAGTATCTCTCTCACACACACACACACACACACACACACACACACACACACACACACACACACACACACACACACACACACACACACACAACTGTTCAGGTAACCGTACAAGAAAGCTTGCAGCAGTAGAAGAAGTTGTAGGCTGGTCCGATCACCGGGCACAGCAGCACGTCTATGTTGAGTCTTCTCCACTCTGCTATCGTTTCCTGAATGTAGTCCTTATGAAAAACACAAGAGAATTCAATGTCCCCAACGTATGCACTCGTTCATGCGTAAGCATCGTGAGCTGACAACTAACAGTACCTCGACAGCAGCGTGCTGCTTCCACAGCTCCGGAATAGATCTAAAAAAACAAGGCAGAGAAAGAATCAGTATGTTTGTGCATTGCATGCAATGTGTGAGCAACAAAACCAGAATTACTTTCTCACCCAACTCCACAGATTGACCCAAAGGTGTCAGAGCCACGAGGAGACTGCCAAAGACAAGACATAAGTAATATGTGTAATATAAACAATAAGTGTTAAATCACACAGCAACTGTTTTATCAAAGAACTGCCAAGGAAATATTCAAATCAATATCATACTCACTGAGGAAGAATTGTATTCATGCATGTCTGTCACAGAAGGAGGGAACTCACCAGAGGCTTGAGGAGGAATGAGAGAGTTTTCTTCAACCATGTAGGAAGATAGTAAGGCATAACCTGTGGTCTGAGACAGGGGTCCAAAGGGCCCCCCTCCCTAAAATACAAACAATAAGGGATCATTGGCACACAACAGAACGATCTGTTCAAAGTGATTATAATATGGTCAAAACATTTCACTCAAAGTACGTGGTGCCGGAGATGAAATATTAGACATTTTGTACACATTTATTAAACTAAATGTTCCCGCGGCTTCACTAGGCCTCTCGCAATTATTACATGATCGCCTTGTTACAAGTATTTGAGATGACTGCGATCATTTTTCACGACTGTTAGATCCCACGATCAAGGGAATTTTAAAGTGCATGAAACAAACTTAAATGCCACATTTTCCATTACATTTTCATCTTAAAGGGAACTTTAACTCACAGTTTTTGAAGAAGGCTGGTAGCTCCGTCTGCTAGGACACCCTTTATAATAAGTTCATTTACAGCGTAATCAAGCTTCAGAGGACTGTAGGGCACCAACTACAGGCCCAAGAAACAGAGCAAAAAAAGTAACTGTATTAAAAACAAAAGCTCACATCACATATTTTATGTGGCTGTAGATCACAGAGTGCGTGTCTTACAGTGTGCCCTGCCTGCTCCAACAGAGCTTTAACCTCTCTGATGCCTCGGGCCATGCTTGGAGACGGTTGTGTGTAGCCGTCGTTTTCTAGGTAACCGATCCTGAGAGGTTTGGAGCTCTGGTATATCTGAGGACGAGACATTTTCATTCAGTCAGATCAGTAGGGGGACATCTGAGTGGAAACACACAGACGTAGTTTCATTTTTGGTACATAACTAGTAAATATTTGTGCAATTTATTTATTTTGTTTATTTTAAGGCTTTAGCCTAGTTCACCTTATCTACGTTAATTAAGGCACAGTAAAGGAATGGGTGAACTGCTTCTGACAATGAACTAATGGTTAAATTTGTGCCTGAGGTTTATCTGCTCATGGTCCTTTTAAATCCAACTTGTTAGGGTCAGCATGTCCACAAATTCAGTACTTTGTTTGCTGTCAGATCCAGGTGTTTTTTTTTCATAATGTCTCTGAGAACATTTATTTGTTTGTAGTGGACTCACCTGCATATTAAAAGGAACGGGTGGAACAGTGGGGTCCAAAGAAAACATGTGGTCGCAGAGCAGAGCCTGCATACCCAGAGCCAGACTGTCCACGTCCCTCGCCATGGGTCCGGGAGATGACGACACTAATTTCATGGGAAACAAATTAGCTAACCAAGTTTTTCAGACACCACATGTAGTAAGTAGGCAACGATGATACACCTGTAACTTACCCGATTTCTGCCCTCGATAAATGGGACTCAAACCCACTGAACTAACAAGACACAAACAAATACATCATCTAAAATAAAGCAATTATTAACATGTAGCACAAAATGTTGTGACTGTGCAATGATTACCCAAATTACTGACTGAGACGCTCACCTTAGCCGACCCGCTGTTGGCTTTAAGCCACAGATCCCACAAAATGAGGCAGGAATGCGGATGCTACCTCCCACATCACTGCCGAAACCAAGCACGGAGCCTCCTCCCCCGACGAGGGCCCCCTCCCCACCGGAGGAGCCTCCGCAGGTCTTCTGGAGGTTGTGAGGGTTCACGGTCTGCCCATAGATGGGGTTACCGCAGTCGTAACTAAGAAATAAA
This sequence comes from Cebidichthys violaceus, assembly GCF_023349555.1. NCBI lineage: Eukaryota > Metazoa > Chordata > Actinopteri > Perciformes > Stichaeidae > Cebidichthys > Cebidichthys violaceus. The sequence continues at coordinate 2,277,055 of NW_027176561.1, forward strand.
AATGATAAAAGAATAAAACCAACAGATAAGAAACGGCCATCACAACCTTTGCACATGCAAAAACTAATTTAATTGCGCACTCTATTACGTCACAGCTTATCCTGTTTGATTATTTACTTTAATAGGGCTTGGGGCAAGTTGGTTTTCACAAAGGGAATAGCTCCTTGTCTCTTCAGAACTTCCACAATCACGCTGTCCTTCTGGGCAGGCCGGTCCAGATTAACGATGACGCCACAAGTAGAGTCATGGTTCTGGTGTTAAATAAATAAAGACAGGTAAAGTAGATACATAAACCAGCCTGTCCCAAACAAAAACAACCGGTCCAGAACTGCACACACTGCTGTTATCTTTTTAACCGTTTACCAATTCGTGACACTTAGACAGAAAATGGTTAACATTTTTTCATTTATCTTGCTGCTGCTCAGGGCAGACGCCCCTCGATTAAGCGCCACAGAGGTTCTATCAAGACTTGATTATCACATCATCTGTTATAACGCACAACTCATTTCCTCATTCAAATTGTCTCTCCTGATTGAAATGTATTGATGTTGTTGTATGTAAATGTATCTATGTTCTGGAGGCGCACATAATGCTATCATGTAAACAAATTTACCCTTCAGGGTCAATAAAAATCTATCTATCCATCTATCTAAAGATGCAGGTAATAAAGAACTACAAAATACCTTGTATGCGTAGTTTTCTTTGATGCTAACTGGAACTCCATACAAGAGGCCTTCCTTCTTGGAAGCAACAGTTTTCAGCTGATCAAAGCTCTCCAACAAGATCCCTGTGCAGCAGTTCAGATCTTTGTTTACATCCAGAGTCTGTGGGAAAAGAAACAAAAAAACTGACGAGACGGGTTCGTATGAATGTCTCTCCTCTAAAAGCCTGGTTTTGGAGAACATGAAAATCAAGTAAGATATGTGCAAGCAAGTAGATCAATATTTACTTGGTAACTATGAGACGTATAAGTCCCTTTGTAGAGTTAATAATTAATTAATTTCTGTGATTAGAACCGTACATTATAATACAGCTCTATATATATCTTTATATACACATGATGATATGTGAATAATGATTGATGTTATTTGGGTTTGAACCTTTTCCATGTAGGAGTAAAACACGTCCTCAGGGCTCAGCAAGCCTTCCTGCAGGTTATTTGTCAACTCAGACAGAGACATCGCCAAGATGAGAGCAGCGTCGGTCCCTGGAAGCTGGAGGACACACACACACACACACACACACACACACACACACACACACACACACACACACACACACACACAGAGTAACAAATGTGTGGGAAATTAATTTACACACGCAATAATTCCTTTTCAAAATTAGCTGAAAGTTCTGCAGAGATGAAAAACACAGGGAAGCAACAAATACTATTTTGATAAAATAGAAAGAGTGACAATAGTTTAATCTCAAAACGGTATAAAATCCTAAAGGAAACAAAAGTAAAAGACAAAACCTCTTATTTTGCAAAAACATTTTTTAAGAATTTTGTTTCTTTTGTGTTTATGTCTTCGATCTTATTTTCTTCTTCAGTTAAACACTTAGTAAAAATGTATAAATGTGGCAGGATGAATGGAACAAATGACGAAACTGATAACTTGTATCATCAAAACTGACCAGAGCAGCAAGAATAACAAATACGAGTGTGGAGCAAGGCATCGTCTATTAAAAGCAAAATGTTATTCGTGAACCTGCTGTCAAATTAAAAAAAAAAATGTCTGCGATGAGAAGACAATGGCAGATGAGCATAATAACATTTCCCAAAGCTCGCAAGCGTGTTGACAACAAATGAAGTCATTTGTCATTCACGTCAAAAACTGATGAACGTATATAGGTCTGAATTAAAAGGGTGTTCTTAAAAGTGTGTTCTAACTTTCCATCCAAACAAAGTCCCAACTCTCACCGACTTCTTGTACTGCAGCACCGCCTGCTCGGCCCGCTGCAGGCTGTCGGCTCTCCGGTTTCTGGCTCTCTGGATCTTTTCCTTCGCCTCTTGGTGTCTGCAGACCTTCTGCACCTTCTGCACCAGCAGCACCAGAGCTCCAACCCCGCACGCAGCACCCGTCAGCAGTGCTGCTGTCCGGTTGTCAAGCTCCATTTCCCGCAGAAACTGTTTCACGTTCTCCATGATTTGCCCTCCACGTGTGTCTTCGACAATGATCAGTCAGCTAACTGAAGCTAAAACAAACAGGCTGGAGCTTTTAAATCATGCATTACCAGCCGTAATGGTTGGACCTAACAGAGCGATACAGTCAACAAATGGGTGCGGCTTACTGGATACATAGTGGAGGTCACCTCAACACGCTCATTCAGTTTCCTCAAACTAACAACCGACCGGAGAAGAACCCGGATTGAAGGTTGTTTATAATTCGAGATGTTGTCAGTTACAAGGTAGAGGGCGCCAGTGCTGACTCAAGTCAGCCTTTTTATCTGAACAATAAAATAAAATAAAATGCTCCAAATTCCTCAGCTGGGTATACCAGTGTATGTAGGAGGATTTATATCTTATTCTTTTTATAAATCCCTTTTTAAAAAAAGGCAAGGATGAGTAGTTTTACAGGCCACACTTTATTCAGTCACGCATTTCACATTTTATTGGACAGAACAGTTTAAGACGCTTCTGGAGTTCATGTTGAGGTCAGGCTACAAAGTCTAACCAGAAGACAACTGACCCTGTTTCACCTATTTTATAAAGTTACATTTTTGCATCATTTGTTCCCACTTCTAGTGAAGCATCTCCAGATTTCAGTGACACTTTTTTAGGACAAATTAAATGTTGCATCTTTTTCAATACTTTAAAAAGCTTCACTTCTTGGTTGTCCTTGTGTAATAATCACATCCACGACATTTAAAGTTTAAGTGTTTTTATTTTTTTAAACTGTCTATAATATATGATGAGACATTCATAGCAAAAAGTCCTTACAACTTAAAATAAACTATCTCTTCAGGAATGTAAGACCTCACCCCTCAGTTGAGGTTAATCAGTCTGCGGAGCAAGATAGTTTTTTGATTGTTGTGACAAGTTGAGCACAGAATGTTTCTTGTAACTTTGTTTTTGCTGAGTAAACCTTTTGAAATGTAGTTACTGCCTCTGAAGACTCATTACGCGTCCAAGCTTTATTGCTAATGCACAGCCTGTAACAGTAGTGGTAATGTGGATTATCGGACGGAGGGAAGATTGCCGCTACAGGGAATCCGTTTATAGAGGTTCAGCTCAACAAATTATTTACCAACGTGTATTTATATGTAGTCATAAAACAAACTTGTGACACCAGGTAAGGTTTTCAAGCCATCCACTTTAATGAAATATTGACTCAGGCTACCTTGTTAAATACTTATACAGATACAGTAATGTATACATTTAAAGTTACAACATACAGCAGATCCACATATGGATGTAATTAAAACAATGTTCTCCTCATAATATTTGAAGAATGTCATCAGCCAGTTGTGCAACCGTCAGGGAGGACTTCATTTGACCGAATGGAACAGTTTGTGTGACACCTACAGAGGACGAGAGGAAGTTAATTAATGCAGTAAACTTTAGTAAACTAAAGTGCCGTAAGTCATTTTGCAAACTAAAAACATTTTGAATATTATCAAGTTGCTGCTTGTGACATGCAGGACATACTTGCAAATGTTTGGCAAAAATTGTTTGGTAAAAAACATTTATTATTTCTTTGATACATTTATCCCAAAATCTGTGAAAATTCATCTTGACAATAAAAATCAATGTCAAACTGGATGGGTGGTGTGGAGCATATTTTTAACAAAAAGCTGTGAAACAACTATTGTCATTTTTCTGGACTACATTTCACTTTGTATCATGACTCAACTGTGAATTATTTGCAAACCACATTTCTCAACTGAACTTATCTTGAAAAAAAGACTATTATCACTCATATTCTATTCGAAAAATGAATAACAAATGCATAGACATGAAGCGTGACTCCTTCGGTGGTGTATTCTTCATCTTTCTGCTTGATACAATCTGCACTTACGCAGTGGTCGCGGGCATGCAGGAAGTCAAACAGCTCCTCGGTACAATCCTCCGCTGTCGAAGACCGGGAGCCAACTCTGGTCTCACAATGCTCCAGACGCTCCCGAGTGTGAACGCAGTGCTCCGTCTCTTCACACTTCTGTCGCATCGCTTCAAGGGGATCCTGAAACATAGAACGCAGCCTTCAGAGTACGTACCTTGTGGAGGGTCCTTCAAAAGGGGGAGATGCATTCAGTAGATTCAGCACCGCACTCACTTGCCCCGTCGGTATCAACCAGGATAAACGACACGTTGTGAACATCTAAGCAGCAGCACCATCACAAACTACCAAAATGACCATGAAGTTGTACCTGATGCAACTTGTTACTGAATGTATAAGTGAATGAAGGGGATTCATATAGTTCAATACATTAAAAACGGTGCGATTCAGACAAGTCTGGTACCAACCAGTGAAAAGGGGGTTCTGGTGGTACATTTTCAACATCATTTTAAGTAGAGAACGACAAATGTTTCATGTATTTATAGATACATATCCAGAGGGAGGGGGTGGCAAAGGAGAAGACCTGAAATGACCACTTGTCTAGTTATTACTGGTCAAGTAATAACGTCTAAACACACCTTTGTGTTTGTCATGTTTGTCAGTTTAATGTGTGTCTTCTAGCTTATTCAAAATAAAAGCTCATTAAACTAAATTAAAAGGCGGCCAGACTCGTGATCAAACGCGTATTCTTACGATAACACAGAGACACAGTTAACATATATTCATTCTGATATGTGGATCTGCAGTGAACATACCACCATGTCTTCCTCCTCCTCCTCTTCTTCTTCCTCCTCCTGAAACAGACATAACCTTACATGACCCAATCAATCACATAATTCATTGCCAGCCGTCAGGTAGTTGTTTTGGTATGAATTACACATTTAACAATTAGCAAGACAACTTTACTAATGACAAAGTACAATGGCATGTTGTATTTTGTTGCATAATATTGACGTTGGCTAAGGCTAACGTAAGCTGGTGATGCTATAGCGTTAGCTTAGTTTAGCCTTGTTGTGTTAGCTTGCAGAACACAGAACCAAACGTTACTGGCTTAGCAAAGTTATCTTAAATCTGTCGTAGCTACTAACATCCTCGGGCTCTCCATTCATTATCATCTTCTCCTCGAAAACCATGATTTTTGGTGTTCTTGTCCTTAAATGACCGTCTGTCAAATCTCGAGTGTTGGAGGACACGGAGGGTCACACGAGCACAGCGGTTAGCTACGAAGTTAGCAAAAAACTAGCAACGCAGTTTCCGGTCATCGGACTTTCACAATAAACCTCACGCCCTGTCCGGACTCAGGACATCATACAGTACAACTATAACGTTTATAATAGCATTAGTTATAAGAACAGATACACTACCATTTACCCTGCCACTCACTCAGTAGCATTTTTTACAACAAAAGTTGCGAGTTTTGTTTTTTAATGAAGTTATTGTGTTTTATTTTGAAATTGGTTGTGTCATTTCCGTTGGCCAAATTTACAGAGCTCTAGACTACTATCACGTGTTGAGAAGTAGTTCTACACCATCTAAATTAATTACCACACTGAAAATAATTGGTGAGTAGTACGCCACTGTTTAGTGGCAACAGTTTGCATCTATGCCTAACATGCTGGGCCAATAATTTTAATTTTGGCTGCCTCTTTGTTTTACATCCAATGAGAGTACACTTTGCCTTAGTCACAACATAAAACAAATTATATTAAGGTCATAACAATTGTTCATTGTTTAAAAGCATTTTATAAGTATTAAGAGGGTAGTCCAGTGCAACCCATAGGCTTTTGATATGTTGCCAAGAGCAAATAGCGAGCCTCTCTTTACCTTATTTGACATGGAAAACACAGTCTTTGTATAAAAAGAAAGAGGGCAGAGTCCCGTGCAAGCAGTGAGACTTTGTTGTGCTGCCAAGAGCAAATATCATCAAGCTCCACACTCATAGGAGACAGAAGTCACATTTTGACAACGCCAGTCTTTTATGTGACAAGAGAAGCAAGGAAAACACAGGCTTTATTTAGACATGCTTGAGTCCTTGATTGCAGAATGGATTCAATCTTTTCTGTAGTTGGATCCTATGTTAACTGGGATGTCAAAAGTCTGCTGCTCTTCACTGTAGTCTTCATCATCACTGCAGATTATATTAAGAACCGTCGGCTGGGAAGCTTCCCTCCAGGGCCCCGGGCATTTCCTATCGTGGGCAACATATTCACTGTGGATCACAACAGGACCCATGAGAGTCTGACACAGGTAAATCAACATTTGTCATTGAAAATGCAACAGATCGACTGAGGACTGTTTGTGTTATCTGTCATATTAAGCATCATGCTCTTCCTCCTCTCACAGTTTGCTGGAAGATATGGAGATGTGTACAGCCTTCGAATGGGTCAGGCATGGATGGTGGTGTTAAACGGGTTTGAGGTTGTGAAAGAAGCTCTGGTTAATCAGAAAGACAGCGTGGCAGACCGCCCAGATCCCCCTATGCTGCAGGACAGATCCCATAGAGGAGGTGAGCAGACCTAAATCACACACATACACAAAGTCTGTATTCAACTCACTGCATACAGGAAAGCATTAAGAGTGATAAATTGTCCCCCCCCCCCCCCCCCCCCCCCCATCAGCGTTATAGTTTTATTTTTCATACTTTTTTATTTGAATAATCATGAACTATTATTTTTAATAGAGAATTAAGAGTATTGATGAGAGTAATACACACTATGTTTTTGCTACTGTGAATTTCAATTTTGTCAAATCTTCATGATCTTTCATGCGTGCTACTTGTCATCAAGTAAATCATTAAGAATTAAAAGTGCATCAAAAGCTACATTTGACCAATAAGAGTTTGGTATTACATGGACGGTTGATATAAAATATTTAATGTGTAAAATAATTAATTTTACTTCCTTTTTGTCCACTATCAGGTATATTTTTCAGTAGTGGGAATATATGGAAGCAGCAGAGGCGTTTTGCACTTTCAACCCTCAGAAATTTTGGATTAGGCAAGAAGTCACTTGAACCCATCATCTTGGATGAATTTACACATTGTGCAAAAGACTTCAATAGCCATAAAGGTAAATAGTAAATGCACAGCAACACATTAAGAATAATACACAACAAATACACAATTTTAATCAGATTTTCTGTTCAATTGTGGAGGTAAGCCCTTCAATCCACACCTCATCATCAACAAAGCTGTCTCCAACATCATCTGCTCCCTGGTTTTTGGACATCGCTTTGAATATGGTGATGAGAAGTTCATGAAACTGATGAAGTTGTTTGGCAAAGGTCTCCGAATTGAAGCCTCCATTTGGGCAACGGTACAGCATTTTACAGCTTTTGATGAAATCTTAATGTGTTTGCCTTTGTTCTGAAATACATGTCTCATTATATATCTGAAAGTTTATCATTCATGCTTGTGGCTCTATTTATATGCAATATGTTGTACACACACAAGGTGGAATAAATGGATTTTAATATGTGGTTTTGGTTGTAATAGTAAATATTTCTCTGAAATGCCTTTTCAACCACTATTGTTCCAATCTGCTCTGCTCCGCAGCTTTACAACTCCTTCCCTCTGCTGATGAGACGTTTACCAGGGCCTCATCAGACAGCTAAGCGCATCTGGGACAATGCAAAGGACTTCATAAGGGTAGAGCTTAAGGAGCACAAACAGAACTGGGATCCCTCTGACGAAAGAGACTTTATCGACTGCTACCTGAATGAGATTCAGATGGTGATTGGCACTATATGTTGCTTTGTTTTTCTTATGCTGTGGTTTTCATGAAGTTCCTGTGAACATCATAACTGCTTGTTTTGCATCTACATCAGAACTATCAGCTGTTAATGTGTTGTACTGACATAACGTTTAATTAACTGATGGGTGACCATGGCTAAGTGGAGAGCAGGGCCGCCTTTCAATCAGAGGATCGGCGGTTCGATCCCAGGCTCCTGCTCCACTAGTCTCATGTCAATGTGTCCTTGAGCAAGACACTTAACCCCAAAATTGCTCCCGAGCTGCGTCTACGGTGTGTAGATAGATACTGAATTGTAAGTCGCTTTGGATAAAAGCATCTGCTAAATGACCGTAATGTAATTGTGGCATCACTCCTGCCTGCTATGTGTTGAAATGTGCAATGACCTGCTAAGCACTTTTGCCATCGCCTCTGCCTTACATGTCTTATCTCCAACAGCATTGACTCCTTTTAATCAAACAAAGATAAACCTTTTCAATATTGTTTAAGGTACAAGGTCCAGCATAGATTAAAGGTTTTTACTTTACTTACTTAAAAGTACTATGCAGCAGTTCTTGCTCCAGAGAAATAAACATTATTTTTTAGATGTTTCACATTGGTTACGTTCAAGCACAAATAAACAGACCCACAGATAGGCCTGCGGGAAGGTGCTAAATTGACAGATTTTGTGTGAATGCACCCTAGGCCCTTGCTTCTTTCTGTCCGCTCTGGCCTCTGCTCTATGTGTGTGTGTGTGTGTGTGTGTGTGTGTGTGTGTGTGTGTGTGTGTGTGTGTGTGTGTGTGTGTGTGTGGCTCACGCTCGGTCTAACACACAGAACTGCAGCTCTTTAAACATCCATGACACAGACAGAGCAGAGAGACAGAGACGGAGATGTTACCTGGTCACTCCCTTTTTTTATACAACCGCTGCCCAAAGGCTGACGACCAGAAACGTTGTGAGCCTATCAAAATATGAAGAAAAGAGAAAATACAGGCAGATGCAGCCACACACTTCGGTGCTGTTCATAAGTGATGATTGAGAGGTATTACATTATGGGTCCACATTGTTTTTGGGGAAATTACAGCATAATATACCTTTAAGTAACCATCATAAATTATTAGAACCCCTGCTGTGATAGCCGTAACAAAATATTTTGCAGCACATTTTAATACATGTATTTGTATATATTCTCAGAGTAAGGGGCAGGCTGACAGTACCTTTGATGAGGAAAACCTGGTTTTATCTGTCTGGGATCTGTTCTTGGCTGGAACTGAGACCTCATCCACCACCCTGCGCTGGGCTTTGCTCTACATGGTAAAGTACCCCGAGATCCAGGGTAAGAGCACAGACCAAACCAGTGAAGCTCTTTGTTATGACTCAATAATGTGCAAATGGCTGATACTTAAACACATTTTGTATAAGTGAAAATTAGGCACATTATGTGACTACTTTTACTCCCAAGGTTACAATTAATGTGCAGTCACTTGAGACTTTCACATCTATGACTAATTCTGTGCAACGAACATCTTCTTGTAAAACATACAGTACAGCCTCTATTGACTGGTGCAAGTTTGCAAATCAACAGTAACAGGAATCATTCTATTCACTAATGTGGCAGTGCTGCACTTAGCTTTCACTCTTTATGAGCATTTTGCCGCCTGTTGATGAAATTTTGTTACAACTTCTGTATGTTTCCTCCATTTCACAGCAAAGGTTCAGGCCGAGATAGACGGAGTGATTGGACAGTCCAGACAGCCGTCCATGGAAGATCGTGCCAACCTGCCCTACACGGACGCTGTCATACATGAGGCCCAGAGGATGGGCAACGTAGTTCCTCTCAACCTGCCTCATGCTACCAACAAGGACATCCAGCTGGGAGGCTACACAATCCCAAAGGTCTGTTCTCATACATAGTTTTAATGTCTCATATACGACCATGTTGCATCTTTATGAATTGCCTTTACAATTTCAATCACCAGGGAGTTACAATAATCACCAATCTGACCTCGGTGCTGTTTGACAAGAATGAGTGGGAGACGCCCGACACCTTTAACCCAGGACACTTTCTGAACGAGGGGGGCAAGTTTGTGAAGCCAGCTGCTTTCATCCCTTTCTCTGCTGGTGAGGAGCAACACAATCACTTGTATTATTAGTGTCTTCACTTGTTTATACTGGAGCTCATAGCCTGTCCCAGCATACACTGGGACCCTACGGTGTTCCTCACATAATGATAGCTGATCGACCTAGAGGTATACTGTCATGATCAAGCAGAGGACACAGACAAGATGGAGGCCTGGGATCATAACCACGTCCTTCCTGTGGTTAATGTCAGTCACTGATCACTGCACTTCCATAACAGTAATAATTAAATTTCTTATGGAAGACGCCAGACATGTTCACACCAGGCTGATGAATTTTTTGGGGGGTTTGCAGCAATGGTAATCTTTGTTCCACGTAAAGTAAAATTTGAATGTACACCACGGCTGAGGAGTTAATAAGATTAAGAGTGGGAAGTGTTTATTACTTTGGCATTAATAGTGGGCACCAGCAGAGTGGATGGTTAAGGATTTTGGTGAACCTCTGACCTTTTGACTAGACCTTAAATCAAGACCACATTTCTAATGGTTACCAGAACAGCTAACTGTTAACTGTAAGCCCTATGAGAATGACTATTGTTTTCTTATATTATTAGCCAAAATAATGTCTCAAAGAAATGTCCAGTTTGTTTCAGTTTGTTTTCCTCTCACAGGTAAGCGGTTGTGTCCCGGGGAGAGCCTGGCCAAGATGGAGCTTTTCCTCTTCTTCACCTCCTTCATGCAGCACTTCACCTTCTCAATGCCTGCTGGGGTGAAACCTGTGATGGACTTTCGCTTTGGAGTCCTTTTGGCACCACGTCTATATGAAGTCTGCGTAACCTCCCGCTGAGTGTGGCTCTAAAATGAAAAACAATTTAAAAAAGCAGCAAAGATTTTCTGTGCCCACCACATAATGATTATGTCACTGTGACAAGGTTAATGAATAAATCAAACTGATAATTGGCTTTAAAATAGATCAGTGGTTTTCAGGCTAGTTTAGCATAGCCTGGCTCAATTGTTTAATATTTTATATATACATATATATATATATATATATATATATACATATATAATATATATATATATATGTATACATATATAATATATATGTATATATATGTATATATATATAATATATATATGTATATATGTATATAATATATATATATATATATATGTATATATATATAATATATATAACAATTTAATATATATTGTTAAATCACTTTTTATTTACAAATATGACAGTCACTTTGTCTTTCTTTGGCTTCATTTCATTAAAGTCTCAAATGTGTGATACATCTAAAAAATGTGTGTTCAATTTTGGATCTCTAACATATGAACAAGAGGATATGAATTATGATTACCTGGAAACCCAGATCTGCCTCCACAGCCATGCTATCTCAGTCAACCACAGGACATTTAAGGCAACTGCAGTCTAACGCAGGGGTTCTTAACCTTTTTGACCTCGGGGCCCAACATTTCAAGTAGAAAGTGGCCCGGGGCCCATTCAAATATTAACACTGTATTGGTTTAACTAATTGATCTCACTCTTGGTTTGATTTGTATTCAATAACAATATCAAATTCACTTACAGTTTAACAAGCAAAAACCTTGTCAAATAAATGACATGATACAATGTGATCATCACATTTATTTATCATGTGTACGTAAACCTGCATACAAATATAACAAGATGCCCAACAGGCTAACAATTCATAGAACAAATCAAGGTATACAAGAACAAATTTAAATCTCAAGTCAGGCTTATTAACACAAAAATAACTAATAATTAGATTTTACTACAGAAAAAAGGAGGGACTCTCAAAAAAACTGAGAAAAAAATAGAAATTTCATAATTATGTGGTAATAAAATACATTCAAAATAATAACTTTCAAATTAAATACAAATCTATCGGTAATGTTCTCCTCCCACCAGCAATCGTTGGACCACTGAAAATCAGGACGTGCCTCCCCGAATACACGCAGACCCCACGGTATACAAGGCAGTACACCCCACTGCTAAACCATCTGTAACACTCATCAGCTAGCGGCTGCGCAACAGGACCCCCGTAGTAGAGGGCATCACATGTGGAACAAGGGTTACAATATCGCATTGGTTCTAACTCACTCAGGCTCCCTTCACTGGACTCTATTGGGACAGTGGGTAGAGCCCAATGAATCACGTCCTACCTTGACATAACATGGACCCAACCACACTCATATTGACTGGCAAGGGATTAGTTGCCACAGCCCACCTACTTCTTTATGACCTAGACCACTACAGTGGAGAAATAGTGGGTCCCAACCAACCCAAGCATACGTGACAGAACTGGATGGATCTTTTGACTGCAGGGGTGAAAAAGACAAGTGGTAGACACACTGTGAGCCATAGCTTAACCAAATATTTTGGTTTGTGTGCTCCAAAAACTTTGGCTGTGCCTCAGACTTCCTTTTTAACACACTTTAACAAGAACGGAACAACCTTGTTGGCTGTGAAAAGTAATGTTGTTGAACTGCAGCATTTCTCCCTTTATAAAATGGTATTTTTGTTTCCTTATGAATAAGAGAATCAAATGTTTTTCTATGTAACTTCAAGTATACTGCGGTTAGACCTTACAGAACTGTTCAATTATAACAAGGTGTTAAAATTAGGGATGGGCTGTTCAAACTGTATACAGGTTTTAATTTCTTGTATGGTACAAATTTTTCATATATCCAAACAACTGCTGTCACTCTTTATCAGAAAGCAATTAATATTGTTCCCCACAGAAGGTGCTACGGTTGGAGCTACTTATGTAGTGAGAGGGACCCCTACATTATGGTTATAACTTTATAACACAACAATTAATAACACACAACTAACGCTCTTTAACAGGAAAACACCACGGCACACAACAGTTTGTGACACATAAACAATTTGTGACATTAATAATTGTACATTTATAAAATTTCACCGCCAAACAACATGCTGGGTACAGCTCGGTAGCTAGCCGTCAGCACAAGTGTAGGCCGGTGTGCTACACCTCTGTGGGTAGAGAATACCCTGCATTCCATCTCGTTGGCACGCTGGTGCTGTGGCTAGCACAGTCACCTCGCAGGATGGCCCTCCTGTGTGGAGTTTACATGTTCTTCCCGTGTCAGCGTCAGTGGGTTCTATCCAGGCGATGGGGATTCCCCCACAATGTCTGCTGTTTGGAAGTGTTTTGGTTTGAAAAAATCGGACGTTTTGCGAGTTTGGAGCCACTGTTGTTGTCGGATTTTTTCAAACCAAAACACTTCCAAACAGCAGACACAGCTCCTCTCTTGTGCACCAATATAGCCTGTTTACCTTCTTCCACCTCACAGATGATGTCAACGTTTCCATAGTAACAGCTTATTCCGTGACAATACAGATAGTGTTTCTTCACATCAAAGCCAATGTCCTTTGATGTCAAAGATCAGAAAACAGAGTTTATAGGTAGGACTAAGATTCACTGATCCATTAAATTGGAAGTGTTTTGGTTTTAAAAAATCCGACGTTTTGCGAGTTTGGAGCCACTGTTGTTGCCGCTGGTGGTAACACGAGCAACTTACGTCACCTCAGGAGAAAACGTGAGTTATTTTCATGTGTATAATAGATGCAATCTGAAATGTACACCGTGAAAACTGCAAACCTATCTACGTCATATTTTTATGTTTGTTAAATTATCAGTAGCTATAACTAAATGATATGCTTAGTATGCATATTACAAACAAAAACACTTTGAAAACACTTTTTTTTTTGCTTTTTGGGGTATTTTGGTTAGACACCCAGCCCGAGATCCACCAGAGATTCCTTAGATGGTATGGAATGTCACGGCCCTCCAGACCACAGAGGTGTAGGCCGGTGTGCTACACCCCTGTGGGTAGAGGATACCCTGCATTCCATCTCGTTGGCACACTGGTGCTGTTGCTAGCACAGTCACCTTGCAGGAATGCCCTTCTTTGTAGAGTTTACATGTTCTCCCCGTGTCAGCGCGTCAGTGGGTTCTATCCAGGCGATGGGGATTCCCCCACAATGTCAAAACATGTTAGGTTGTGTGAATGTGAGTTGTGTAAATGTGAGTTGGGTGAATATGAGTTGGGTCCACCAGATTCCTTAGATGGAATGGAGTGCCACGGGGTATCCTCCAGACCACAGAAGTGTAGGCCGGTGTGCTACACCTCTGTGGGTAGAGAATACCCTGCATTCCATCTCGTTGGCACGCTGGTGCTGTGGCTAGCACAGTCACCTCGCAGGATGGCCCTCCTGTGTGGAGTTTACATGTTCTTCCCGTGTCAGCGTCAGTGGGTTCTATCCAGGCGATGGGGATTTCCCCACAATGTCAAGACGTGTCAGGTTGTGTGAATGTGAGTGTGAATGTCTGTCTCAGTCCTGCCAGAATCTGGATCCCTGTCCATGGTGAACCTTGCCTTCGGCTCCGGTCCCCACACAACCCAGAATAGGATAAGAGGTTAAAGATGACGGATGGAAAAATACTACTAGTAGCAGTGGACTGGTGGAGCAACGGATCATAGAAGTCACGGTTCAGATAAGCACGAAAGAAACAAGGGAGCAAATATAACTTTTAGATTTATTTACAATCTGATGGTTAACGTTAAAACGTTCTTTACACTTGCTACATTATGGTTATAACTTTATAACACAACAATTAATAACCCACAACTAATCCTCTTTAACAGGAAAACACCACAGCACACAACAATTTGTGACTAATAATTGTACATTTATAAAATTTCAGCGCCAAACAGCATGCTTGGTACAGCTCTGTAGCTAGCCGTTAGCACAACAGTCTGCCAACAGCTGGGAGAGGCTCCGTCGCGTTACTTAAAGAACAGAAAAGAGCGATGCAGGAGGAACAAAGACAGACCGGAGATGCACCAATATAGTCTGTGCACAAGAGAGGAGCTGTGTCTGCTGTTTGGAAGTGTTTTGGTTTGAAAAAATCGGACGTTTTGAGAGTTTGGAGCCACTGTTGTTGTCGGATTTTTTCAAACCAAAACACTTCCAAACAGCAGACACAGCTCCTCTCTTGTGCACCAATATAGCCTGTTTACCTTCTTCCACCTCACAGATGATGTCGCCGTTTCCATAGTAACAGCTTTTCCTGTGACAATACAGATAGTGTTTCTTCACATCAAAGCCAATGTCCTTTGATGTCAAAGATCAGAAAACAGAGTTTATAGGTAGGACTAAGATTCACTGATCCATTAAATTGGAAGTGTTTTGGTTTTAAAAAATCCGACGTTTTGCGAGTTTGGAGCCACTGTTGTTGCCGCTGGTGGTAACACGAGCAACTTACGTCACCTCAGGAGAAAACGTGAGTTATTTTCATGTGTATAATAGATGCAATCTGAAATGTACACCGTGAAAACTGCAAACCTATCTACGTCATATTTTTATGTTTGTTAAATTATCAGTAGCTATAACTAAATGATATGCTTAGTATGCATATTACAAACAAAAACACTTTAAAAACACTTTTCTTTTTGCTTTTTGGGGTATTTTGGTTAGACACCCAGCCCGAGATCCACCAGAGATTCCTTAGATGGTATGGAATGTCACGGCCCTCCAGACCACAGAGGTGTAGGCCGGTGTGCTACACCCCTGTGGGTAGAGAATACCCTGCATTCCATCTCGTTGGCACGCTGGTGCTGTTGCTAGCACAGTCACCTCGCAGGATGGCCCTCCTGTGTGGAGTTTACATGTTCTTCCCGTGTCAGCGTCAGTGGGTTCTATCCAGGCGATGGGGATTCCCCCACAATGTCAAAACATGTTAGGTTGTGTGAATGTGAGTTGCGTAAATGTGAGTTGGGTGAATATGAGTTGGGTCCACCAGATTCCTTAGATGGAATGGAGTGCCACGGGGTATCCTCCAGACCACAGAAGTGTAGGCCGGGGTGCTACACCTCTGTGGGTAGAGAATACCCTGCATTCCATCTCGTTGGCACGCTGGTGCTGTGGCTAGCACAGTCACCTCGCAGGATGGCCCTCCTGTGTGGAGTTTACATGTTCTTCCCGTGTCATCTCAGTGGGTTCTATCCAGGCGATGGGGATTCCCCCACAATGTCAAGACATGTCAGGTTGTGTGAATGTGAGTGTGAATGTCTGTCTCAGTCCTGCCAGAATCTGGATCCCTGTCCAGGGTGAACCTTGCCTTCGGCTCCGGTCCCCACACAACCCAGAATAGGATAAGAGGTTAAAGATGACGGATGGAAAAATACTACTAGTAGCAGTGGACTGGTGGAGCAACGGATCATAGAAGTCACGGTTCAGATAAGCACGAAAGAAACAAGGGAGCAAATATAACTTTTAGATTTATTTACAATCTGATGGTTAACGTTAAAACGTTCTTTACACTTGCTACATTATGGTTATAACTTTATAACACAACAATTAATAACCCACAACTAATCCTCTTTAACAGGAAAACACCACAGCACACAACAATTTGTGACTAATAATTGTACATTTATAAAATTTCAGCGCCAAACAGCATGCTTGGTACAGCTCTGTAGCTAGCCGTTAGCACAACAGTCTGCCAACAGCTGGGAGAGGCTCCGTCGCGTTACTTAAAGAACAGAAAAGAGCGATGCAGGAGGAACAAAGACAGACCGGAGATGCACCAATATAGTCTGTGCACAAGAGAGGAGCTGTGTCTGCTGTTTGGAAGTGTTTTGGTTTGAAAAAATCGGACGTTTTGAGAGTTTGGAGCCACTGTTGTTGTCGGATTTTTTCAAACCAAAACACTTCCAAACAGCAGACACAGCTCCTCTCTTGTGCACCAATATAGCCTGTTTACCTTCTTCCACCTCACAGATGATGTCGCCGTTTCCATAGTAACAGCTTTTCCTGTGACAATACAGATAGTGTTTCTTCACATCAAAGCCAATGTCCTTTGATGTCAAAGATCAGAAAACAGAGTTTATAGGTAGGACTAAGATTCACTGATCCATTAAATTGGAAGTGTTTTGGTTTTAAAAAATCCGACGTTTTGCGAGTTTGGAGCCACTGTTGTTGCCGCTGGTGGTAACACGAGCAACTTACGTCACCTCAGGAGAAAACGTGAGTTATTTTCATGTGTATAATAGATGCAATCTGAAATGTACACCGTGAAAACTGCAAACCTATCTACGTCATATTTTTATGTTTGTTAAATTATCAGTAGCTATAACTAAATGATATGCTTAGTATGCATATTACAAACAAAAACACTTTAAAAACACTTTTCTTTTTGCTTTTTGGGGTATTTTGGTTAGACACCCAGCCCGAGATCCACCAGAGATTCCTTAGATGGTATGGAATGTCACGGCCCTCCAGACCACAGAGGTGTAGGCCGGTGTGCTACACCCCTGTGGGTAGAGAATACCCTGCATTCCATCTCGTTGGCACGCTGGTGCTGTTGCTAGCACAGTCACCTCGCAGGATGGCCCTCCTGTGTGGAGTTTACATGTTCTTCCCGTGTCAGCGTCAGTGGGTTCTATCCAGGCGATGGGGATTCCCCCACAATGTCAAAACATGTTAGGTTGTGTGAATGTGAGTTGCGTAAATGTGAGTTGGGTGAATATGAGTTGGGTCCACCAGATTCCTTAGATGGAATGGAGTGCCACGGGGTATCCTCCAGACCACAGAAGTGTAGGCCGGGGTGCTACACCTCTGTGGGTAGAGAATACCCTGCATTCCATCTCGTTGGCACGCTGGTGCTGTGGCTAGCACAGTCACCTCGCAGGATGGCCCTCCTGTGTGGAGTTTACATGTTCTTCCCGTGTCATCTCAGTGGGTTCTATCCAGGCGATGGGGATTCCCCCACAATGTCAAGACATGTCAGGTTGTGTGAATGTGAGTGTGAATGTCTGTCTCAGTCCTGCCAGAATCTGGATCCCTGTCCAGGGTGAACCTTGCCTTCGGCTCCGGTCCCCACACAACCCAGAATAGGATAAGAGGTTAAAGATGACGGATGGAAAAATACTACTAGTAGCAGTGGACTGGTGGAGCAACGGATCATAGAAGTCACGGTTCAGATAAGCACGAAAGAAACAAGGGAGCAAATATAACTTTTAGATTTATTTACAATCTGATGGTTAACGTTAAAACGTTCTTTACACTTGCTACATTATGGTTATAACTTTATAACACAACAATTAATAACCCACAACTAATCCTCTTTAACAGGAAAACACCACAGCACACAACAATTTGTGACTAATAATTGTACATTTATAAAATTTCAGCGCCAAACAGCATGCTTGGTACAGCTCTGTAGCTAGCCGTTAGCACAACAGTCTGCCAACAGCTGGGAGAGGCTCCGTCGCGTTACTTAAAGAACAGAAAAGAGCGATGCAGGAGGAACAAAGACAGACCGGAGATGCACCAATATAGTCTGTGCACAAGAGAGGAGCTGTGTCTGCTGTTTGGAAGTGTTTTGGTTTGAAAAAATCGGACGTTTTGAGAGTTTGGAGCCACTGTTGTTGTCGGATTTTTTCAAACCAAAACACTTCCAAACAGCAGACACAGCTCCTCTCTTGTGCACCAATATAGCCTGTTTACCTTCTTCCACCTCACAGATGATGTCGCCGTTTCCATAGTAACAGCTTTTCCTGTGACAATACAGATAGTGTTTCTTCACATCAAAGCCAATGTCCTTTGATGTCAAAGATCAGAAAACAGAGTTTATAGGTAGGACTAAGATTCACTGATCCATTAAATTGGAAGTGTTTTGGTTTTAAAAAATCCGACGTTTTGCGAGTTTGGAGCCACTGTTGTTGCCGCTGGTGGTAACACGAGCAACTTACGTCACCTCAGGAGAAAACGTGAGTTATTTTCATGTGTATAATAGATGCAATCTGAAATGTACACCGTGAAAACTGCAAACCTATCTACGTCATATTTTTATGTTTGTTAAATTATCAGTAGCTATAACTAAATGATATGCTTAGTATGCATATTACAAACAAAAACACTTTAAAAACACTTTTCTTTTTGCTTTTTGGGGTATTTTGGTTAGACACCCAGCCCGAGATCCACCAGAGATTCCTTAGATGGTATGGAATGTCACGGCCCTCCAGACCACAGAGGTGTAGGCCGGTGTGCTACACCCCTGTGGGTAGAGAATACCCTGCATTCCATCTCGTTGGCACGCTGGTGCTGTTGCTAGCACAGTCACCTCGCAGGATGGCCCTCCTGTGTGGAGTTTACATGTTCTTCCCGTGTCAGCGTCAGTGGGTTCTATCCAGGCGATGGGGATTCCCCCACAATGTCAAAACATGTTAGGTTGTGTGAATGTGAGTTGCGTAAATGTGAGTTGGGTGAATATGAGTTGGGTCCACCAGATTCCTTAGATGGAATGGAGTGCCACGGGGTATCCTCCAGACCACAGAAGTGTAGGCCGGGGTGCTACACCTCTGTGGGTAGAGAATACCCTGCATTCCATCTCGTTGGCACGCTGGTGCTGTGGCTAGCACAGTCACCTCGCAGGATGGCCCTCCTGTGTGGAGTTTACATGTTCTTCCCGTGTCATCTCAGTGGGTTCTATCCAGGCGATGGGGATTCCCCCACAATGTCAAGACATGTCAGGTTGTGTGAATGTGAGTGTGAATGTCTGTCTCAGTCCTGCCAGAATCTGGATCCCTGTCCAGGGTGAACCTTGCCTTCGGCTCCGGTCCCCACACAACCCAGAATAGGATAAGAGGTTAAAGATGACGGATGGAAAAATACTACTAGTAGCAGTGGACTGGTGGAGCAACGGATCATAGAAGTCACGGTTCAGATAAGCACGAAAGAAACAAGGGAGCAAATATAACTTTTAGATTTATTTACAATCTGATGGTTAACGTTAAAACGTTCTTTACACTTGCTACATTATGGTTATAACTTTATAACACAACAATTAATAACCCACAACTAATCCTCTTTAACAGGAAAACACCACAGCACACAACAATTTGTGACACTAATAATTGTACATTTATAAAATTTCAGCGCCAAACAGCATGCTTGGTACAGCTCTGTAGCTAGCCGTTAGCACAACAGTCTGCTAACAGCTGGGAGAGGCTCCGTCGCGTTACTTAAAGAACAGAAAAGAGCGATGCAGGAGGAACAAAGACAGTCCGGAGATGCACCAATATAGTCTGTGCACAAGAGAGGAGCTGTGTCTGCTGTTTGGAAGTGTTTTGGTTTGAAAAAATCGGACGTTTTGCGAGTTTGGAGCCACTGTTGTTGTCGGATTTTTTCAAACCAAAACACTTCCAAACAGCAGACACAGCTCCTCTCTTGTGCACCAATATAGCCTGTTTACCTTCTTCCACCTCACAGATGATGTCACCGTTTCCATAGTAACAGCTTTTTCCGTGACAATACAGATAGTGTTTCTTCACATCAAAGCCAATGTCCTTTGATGTCAAAGATCAGAAAACAGAGTTTATAGATAGGACTAAGATTCACTGATCCATTAAATTGGAAGTGTTTTGGTTTTAAAAAATCCGACGTTTTGCGAGTTTGGAGCCACTGTTGTTGCCGCTGGTGGTAACACGAGCAACTTACGTCACCTCAGGAGAAAACGTGAGTTATTTTCATGTGTATAATAGATGCAATCTGAAATGTACACCGTGAAAACTGCAAACCTATCTACGTCATATTTTTATGTTTGTTAAATTATCAGTAGCTATAACTAAATGATATGCTTAGTATGCATATTACAAACAAAAACACTTTAAAAACACTTTTTTTTTTGCTTTTTGGGGTATTTTGGTTAGACACCCAGCCCGAGATCCACCAGAGATTCCTTAGATGGTATGGAATGTCACGGCCCTCCAGACCACAGAGGTGTAGGCCGGTGTGCTACACCCCTGTGGGTAGAGGATACCCTGCATTCCATCTCGTTGGCACGCTGGTGCTGTTGCTAGCACAGTCACCTTGCAGGAAGGCCCTTCTTTGTGGAGTTTACATGTTCTCCCCGTGTCAGCGCGTCAGTGGGTTCTATACAGGCGATGGGGATTACCCCACAATGTCAAAACATGTTAGGTTGTGTGAATGTGAGTTGTGTAAATGTGAGTTGGGTGAATATGAGTTGGGTCCACCAGATTCCTTAGATGGAATGGAGTGCCACGGGGTATCCTCCAGATCACAGAAGTGTAGGCCGGTGTGCTACACCTCTGTGGGTAGAGAATACCCTGCATTCCATCTCGTTGGCACGCTGGTGCTGTGGCTAGCACAGTCACCTCGCAGGATGGCCCTCCTGTGTGGAGTTTACATGTTCTTCCCGTGTCAGCGTCAGTGGGTTCTATCCAGGCGATGGGGATTCCCCCACAATGTCAAGATATGTCAGGTTGTGTGAATGTGAGTGTGAATGTCTGTCTCAGTCCTGCCAGAATCTGGATCCCTGTCCAGGGTGAACCTTGCCTTCGGCTCCGGTCCCCACACAACCCAGAATAGGATAAGAGGTTAAAGATGACGGATGGAAAAATACTACTAGTAGCAGTGGACTGGTGGAGCAACGGATCATAGAAGTCACGGTTCAGATAAGCACGAAAGAAACAAGGGAGCAAATATAACTTAGATTTATTTACAATCTGATGGTTAACGTTAAAACGTTCTTTACACTTGCTACATTATGGTTATAACTTTATAACACAACAATTAATAACCCACAACTAATCCTCTTTAACAGGAAAACACCACAGCACACAACAATTTGTGACACTAATAATTGTACATTTATAAAATTTCAGCGCCAAACAGCATGCTTGGTACAGCTCTGTAGCTAGCCGTTAGCACAACAGTCTGCC
Organism: Cebidichthys violaceus; assembly: GCF_023349555.1. Classification (NCBI taxonomy): domain Eukaryota; kingdom Metazoa; phylum Chordata; class Actinopteri; order Perciformes; family Stichaeidae; genus Cebidichthys; species Cebidichthys violaceus. The sequence continues at coordinate 2,298,723 of NW_027176561.1, forward strand.
AACAGCTGGGAGAGGCTCCGTCGCGTTACTTAAAGAACAGAAAAGAGCAATGCAGGAGGAACAAAGACAGACCGGAGATGCACCAATATAGTCTGTGCACAAGAGAGGAGCTGTGTCTGCTGTTTGGAAGTGTTTTGGTTTGAAAAAATCGGACGTTTTGCGAGTTTGGAGCCACTGTTGTTGTCGGATTTTTTCAAACCAAAACACTTCCAAACAGCAGACACAGCTCCTCTCTTGTGCACCAATATAGCCTGTTTACCTTCTTCCACCTCACAGATGATGTCACCGTTTCCATAGTAACAGCTTTTTCCGTGACAATACAGATAGTGTTTCTTCACATCAAAGCCAATGTCCTTTGATGTCAAAGATCAGAAAACAGAGTTTATAGATAGGACTAAGATTCACTGATCCATTAAATTGGAAGTGTTTTGGTTTTAAAAAATCCGACGTTTTGCGAGTTTGGAGCCACTGTTGTTGCCGCTGGTGGTAACACGAGCAACTTACGTCACCTCAGGAGAAAACGTGAGTTATTTTCATGTGTATAATAGATGCAATCTGAAATGTACACCGTGAAAACTGCAAACCTATCTACGTCATATTTTTATGTTTGTTAAATTATCAGTAGCTATATCTAAATGATATGCTTAGTATGCATATTCCAAACAAAAACACTTTAAAAACACTTTTTTTTTTGCTTTTTGGGGTATTTTGGTTAGACACCCAGCCCGAGATCCACCAGAGATTCCTTAGATGGTATGGAATGTCACGGCCCTCCAGACCACAGAGGTGTAGGCCGGTGTGCTACACCCCTGTGGGTAGAGGATACCCTGCATTCCATCTCGTTGGCACGCTGGTGCTGTTGCTAGCACAGTCACCTTGCAGGAAGGCCCTTCTTTGTGGAGTTTACATGTTCTCCCCGTGTCAGCGCGTCAGTGGGTTCTATACAGGCGATGGGGATTACCCCACAATGTCAAAACATGTTAGGTTGTGTGAATGTGAGTTGTGTAAATGTGAGTTGGGTGAATATGAGTTGGGTCCACCAGATTCCTTAGATGGAATGGAGTGCCACGGGGTATCCTCCAGATCACAGAAGTGTAGGCCGGTGTGCTACACCTCTGTGGGTAGAGAATACCCTGCATTCCATCTCATTGGCACGCTGGTGCTGTGGCTAGCACAGTCACCTCGCAGGATGGCCCTCCTGTGTGGAGTTTACATGTTCTTCCCGTGTCAGCTCAGTGGGTTCTATCCAGGCGATGGGGATTCCCCCACAATGTCAAGATATGTCAGGTTGTGTGAATGTGAGTGTGAATGTCTGTCTCAGTCCTGCCAGAATCTGGATCCCTGTCCAGGGTGAACCTTGCCTTCGGCTCCGGTCCCCACACAACCCAGAATAGGATAAGAGGTTAAAGATGACGGATGGAAAAATACTACTAGTAGCAGTGGACTGGTGGAGCAACGGATCATAGAAGTCACGGTTCAGATAAGCACGAAAGAAACAAGGGAGCAAATATAACTTAGATTTATTTACAATCTGATGGTTAACGTTAAAACGTTCTTTACACTTGCTACATTATGGTTATAACTTTATAACACAACAATTAATAACCCACAACTAATCCTCTTTAACAGGAAAACACCACAGCACACAACAATTTGTGACACTAATAATTGTACATTTATAAAATTTCAGCGCCAAACAGCATGCTTGGTACAGCTCTGTAGCTAGCCGTTAGCACAACAGTCTGCCAACAGCTGGGAGAGGCTCCGTCGCGTTACTTAAAGAACAGAAAAGAGCAATGCAGGAGGAACAAAGACAGACCGGAGATGCACCAATATAGTCTGTGCACAAGAGAGGAGCTGTGTCTGCTGTTTGGAAGTGTTTTGGTTTGAAAAAATCGGACGTTTTGCGAGTTTGGAGCCACTGTTGTTGTCGGATTTTTTCAAACCAAAACACTTCCAAACAGCAGACACAGCTCCTCTCTTGTGCACCAATATAGCCTGTTTACCTTCTTCCACCTCACAGATGATGTCACCGTTTCCATAGTAACAGCTTTTTCCGTGACAATACAGATAGTGTTTCTTCACATCAAAGCCAATGTCCTTTGATGTCAAAGATCAGAAAACAGAGTTTATAGATAGGACTAAGATTCACTGATCCATTAAATTGGAAGTGTTTTGGTTTTAAAAAATCCGACGTTTTGCGAGTTTGGAGCCACTGTTGTTGCCGCTGGTGGTAACACGAGCAACTTACGTCACCTCAGGAGAAAACGTGAGTTATTTTCATGTGTATAATAGATGCAATCTGAAATGTACACCGTGAAAACTGCAAACCTATCTACGTCATATTTTTATGTTTGTTAAATTATCAGTAGCTATAACTAAATGATATGCTTAGTATGCATATTACAAACAAAAACACTTTAAAAACACTTTTTTTTTTGCTTTTTGGGGTATTTTGGTTAGACACCCAGCCCGAGATCCACCAGAGATTCCTTAGATGGTATGGAATGTCACGGCCCTCCAGACCACAGAGGTGTAGGCCGGTGTGCTACACCCCTGTGGGTAGAGGATACCCTGCATTCCATCTCGTTGGCACGCTGGTGCTGTTGCTAGCACAGTCACCTTGCAGGAAGGCCCTTCTTTGTGGAGTTTACATGTTCTCCCCGTGTCAGCGCGTCAGTGGGTTCTATCCAGGCGATGGGGATTCCCCCACAATGTCAAAACATGTTAGGTTGTGTGAATGTGAGTTGTGTAAATGTGAGTTGGGTGAATATGAGTTGGGTCCACCAGATTCCTTAGATGGAATGGAGTGCCACGGGGTATCCTCCAGACCACAGAAGTGTAGGCCGGTGTGCTACACCTCTGTGGGTAGAGAATACCCTGCATTCCATCTCGTTGGCACGCTGGTGCTGTGGCTAGCACAGTCACCTCGCAGGATGGCCCTCCTGTGTGGAGTTTACATGTTCTTCCCGTGTCAGCGTCAGTGGGTTCTATCCAGGCGATGGGGATTCCCCCACAATGTCAAGACATGTCAGGTTGTGTGAATGTGAGTGTGAATGTCTGTCTCAGTCCTGCCAGAATCTGGATCCCTGTCCAGGGTGAACCTTGCCTTCGGCTCCGGTCCCCACACAACCCAGAATAGGATAAGACGTTAAAGATGACGGATGGAAAAATAATACTAGTAGCAGTGGACTGGTGGAGCAACAGATCATAGAAGTCACGGTTCAGATAAGCACGAAAGAAACAAGGGAGCAAATATAACTTAGATTTATTTACAATCTGATGGTTAACGTTAAAACGTTCTTTACACTTGCTACATTATGGTTATAACTTTATAACACAACAATTAATAACCCACAACTAATCCTCTTTAACAGGAAAACACCACAGCACACAACAATTTGTGACACTAATAATTGTACATTTATAAAATTTCAGCGCCAAACAGCATGCTTGGTACAGCTCTGTAGCTAGCCGTTAGCACAACAGTCTGCCAACAGCTGGGAGAGGCTCCGTCGCGTTACTTAAAGAACAGAAAAGAGCAATGCAGGAGGAACAAAGACAGACCGGAGATGCACCAATATAGTCTGTGCACAAGAGAGGAGCTGTGTCTGCTGTTTGGAAGTGTTTTGGTTTGAAAAAATCGGACGTTTTGCGAGTTTGGAGCCACTGTTGTTGTCGGATTTTTTCAAACCAAAACACTTCCAAACAGCAGACACAGCTCCTCTCTTGTGCACCAATATAGCCTGTTTACCTTCTTCCACCTCACAGATGATGTCACCGTTTCCATAGTAACAGCTTTTTCCGTGACAATACAGATAGTGTTTCTTCACATCAAAGCCAATGTCCTTTGATGTCAAAGATCAGAAAACAGAGTTTATAGATAGGACTAAGATTCACTGATCCATTAAATTGGAAGTGTTTTGGTTTGAAAAAATCGGACGTTTTGCGAGTTTGGAGCCACTGTTGTTGCCGCTGGTGGTAACACGAGCAACTTACGTCACCTCAGGAGAAAACGTGAGTTATTTTCATGTGTATAATAGATGCAATCTGAAATGTACACCGTGAAAACTGCAAACCTATCTACGTCATATTTTTATGTTTGTTAAATTATCAGTAGCTATAACTAAATGATATGCTTAGTATGCATATTCCAAACAAAAACACTTTAAAAACACTTTTTTTTTTGCTTTTTGGGGTATTTTGGTTAGACACCCAGCCCGAGATCCACCAGAGATTCCTTAGATGGTATGGAATGTCACGGCCCTCCAGACCACAGAGGTGTAGGCCGGTGTGCTACACCCCTGTGGGTAGAGGATACCCTGCATTCCATCTCGTTGGCACGCTGGTGCTGTTGCTAGCACAGTCACCTTGCAGGAAGGCCCTTCTTTGTGGAGTTTACATGTTCTCCCCGTGTCAGCGCGTCAGTGGGTTCTATCCAGGCGATGGGGATTCCCCCACAATGTCAAAACATGTTAGGTTGTGTGAATGTGAGTTGTGTAAATGTGAGTTGGGTGAATATGAGTTGGGTCCACCAGATTCCTTAGATGGAATGGAGTGCCACGGGGTATCCTCCAGAACACAGAAGTGTAGGCCGGTGTGCTACACCTATGTGGGTAGAGAATACCCTGCATTCCATCTCGTTGGCACGCTGGTGCTGTGGCTAGCACAGTCACCTCGCAGGATGGCCCTCCTGTGTGGAGTTTACATGTTCTTCCCGTGTCAGCGTCAGTGGGTTCTATCCAGGCGATGGGGATTCCCTCACAATGTCAAAACATGTTAGGTTGTGTGAATGTGAGTTGCGTAAATGTGAGTTGGGTGAATATGAGTTGGGTCCACCAGATTCCTTAGATGGAATGGAGTGCCACGGGGTATCCTCCAGATCACAGAAGTGTAGGCCGGTGTGCTACACCTCTGTGGGTAGAGAATACCCTGCATTCCATCTCGTTGGCACGCTGGTGCTGTGGCTAGCACAGTCACCTCGCAGGATGGCCCTCCTGTGTGGAGTTTACATGTTCTTTCCGCGTCATCTCAGTGGGTTCTATCCAGGCGATGGGGATTCCCCCACAATGTCAAGACATGTCAGGTTGTGTGAATGTGAGTGTGAATGTCTGTCTCAGTCCTGCCAGAATCTGGATCCCTGTCCAGGGTGAACCTTGCCTTCGGCTCCGGTCCCCACACAACCCAGAATAGGATAAGAGGTTAAAGATGACGGATGGAAAAATACTACTAGTAGCAGTGGACTGGTGGAGCAACGGATCATAGAAGTCACGGTTCAGATAAGCACGAAAGAAACAAGGGAGCAAATATAACTTTTAGATTTATTTACAATCTGATGGTTAACGTTAAAACGTTCTTTACACTTGCTACATTATGGTTATAACTTTATAACACAACAATTAATAACCCACAACTAATCCTCTTTAACAGGAAAACACCACAGCACACAACAATTTGTGACACTAATAATTGTACATTTATAAAATTTCAGCGCCAAACAGCATGCTTGGTACAGCTCTGTAGCTAGCCGTTAGCACAACAGTCTGCTAACAGCTGGGAGAGGCTCCGTCGCGTTACTTAAAGAACAGAAAAGAGCGATGCAGGAGGAACAAAGACAGTCCGGAGATGCACCAATATAGTCTGTGCACAAGAGAGGAGCTGTGTCTGCTGTTTGGAAGTGTTTTGGTTTGAAAAAATCTGACGTTTTACGAGTTTGGAGCCACTGTTGTTGTCGGATTTTTTCAAACCAAAACACTTCCAAACAGCAGACACAGCTCCTCTCTTGTGCACCAATATAGCCTGTTTACCTTCTTCCACCTCACAGATGATGTCACCGTTTCCATAGTAACAGCTTTTTCCGTGACAATACAGATAGTGTTTCTTCACATCAAAGCCAATGTCCTTTGATGTCAAAGATCAGAAAACAGAGTTTATAGATAGGACTAAGATTCACTGATCCATTAAATTGGAAGTGTTTTGGTTTTAAAAAATCCGACGTTTTGCGAGTTTGGAGCCACTGTTGTTGCCGCTGGTGGTAACACGAGCAACTTACGTCACCTCAGGAGAAAACGTGAGTTATTTTCATGTGTATAATAGATGCAATCTGAAATGTACACCGTGAAAACTGCAAACCTATCTACGTCATATTTTTATGTTTGTTAAATTATCAGTAGCTATAACTAAATGATATGCTTAGTATGCATATTCCAAACAAAAACACTTTAAAAACACTTTTTTTTTTGCTTTTTGGGGTATTTTGGTTAGACACCCAGCCCGAGATCCACCAGAGATTCCTTAGATGGTATGGAATGTCACGGCCCTCCAGACCACAGAGGTGTAGGCCGGTGTGCTACACCCCTGTGGGTAGAGGATACCCTGCATTCCATCTCGTTGGCACGCTGGTGCTGTTGCTAGCACAGTCACCTCGCAGGATGGCCCTCCTGTGTGGAGTTTACATGTTCTTCCCGTGTCAGCGTCAGTGGGTTCTATCCAGGCGATGGGGATTCCCTCACAATGTCAAAACATGTTAGGTTGTGTGAATGTGAGTTGCGTAAATGTGAGTTGGGTGAATATGAGTTGGGTCCACCAGATTCCTTAGATGGAATGGAGTGCCACGGGGTATCCTCCAGATCACAGAAGTGTAGGCCGGTGTGCTACACCTCTGTGGGTAGAGAATACCCTGCATTCCATCTCGTTGGCACGCTGGTGCTGTGGCTAGCACAGTCACCTCGCAGGATGGCCCTCCTGTGTGGAGTTTACATGTTCTTTCCGCGTCATCTCAGTGGGTTCTATCCAGGCGATGGGGATTCCCCCACAATGTCAAGACATGTCAGGTTGTGTGAATGTGAGTGTGAATGTCTGTCTCAGTCCTGCCAGAATCTGGATCCCTGTCCAGGGTGAACCTTGCCTTCGGCTCCGGTCCCCACACAACCCAGAATAGGATAAGAGGTTAAAGATGACGGATGGAAAAATACTACTAGTAGCAGTGGACTGGTGGAGCAACGGATCATAGAAGTCACGGTTCAGATAAGCACGAAAGAAACAAGGGAGCAAATATAACTTTTAGATTTATTTACAATCTGATGGTTAACGTTAAAACGTTCTTTACACTTGCTACATTATGGTTATAACTTTATAACACAACAATTAATAACCCACAACTAATCCTCTTTAACAGGAAAACACCACAGCACACAACAATTTGTGACACTAATAATTGTACATTTATAAAATTTCAGCGCCAAACAGCATGCTTGGTACAGCTCTGTAGCTAGCCGTTAGCACAACAGTCTGCTAACAGCTGGGAGAGGCTCCGTCGCGTTACTTAAAGAACAGAAAAGAGCGATGCAGGAGGAACAAAGACAGTCCGGAGATGCACCAATATAGTCTGTGCACAAGAGAGGAGCTGTGTCTGCTGTTTGGAAGTGTTTTGGTTTGAAAAAATCTGACGTTTTACGAGTTTGGAGCCACTGTTGTTGTCGGATTTTTTCAAACCAAAACACTTCCAAACAGCAGACACAGCTCCTCTCTTGTGCACCAATATAGCCTGTTTACCTTCTTCCACCTCACAGATGATGTCACCGTTTCCATAGTAACAGCTTTTTCCGTGACAATACAGATAGTGTTTCTTCACATCAAAGCCAATGTCCTTTGATGTCAAAGATCAGAAAACAGAGTTTATAGATAGGACTAAGATTCACTGATCCATTAAATTGGAAGTGTTTTGGTTTTAAAAAATCCGACGTTTTGCGAGTTTGGAGCCACTGTTGTTGCCGCTGGTGGTAACACGAGCAACTTACGTCACCTCAGGAGAAAACGTGAGTTATTTTCATGTGTATAATAGATGCAATCTGAAATGTACACCGTGAAAACTGCAAACCTATCTACGTCATATTTTTATGTTTGTTAAATTATCAGTAGCTATAACTAAATGATATGCTTAGTATGCATATTACAAACAAAAACACTTTAAAAACACTTTTTTTTTTGCTTTTTGGGGTATTTTGGTTAGACACCCAGCCCGAGATCCACCAGAGATTCCTTAGATGGTATGGAATGTCACGGCCCTCCAGACCACAGAGGTGTAGGCCGGTGTGCTACACCCCTGTGGGTAGAGGATACCCTGCATTCCATCTCGTTGGCACGCTGGTGCTGTTGCTAGCACAGTCACCTTGCAGGAAGGCCCTTCTTTGTGGAGTTTACATGTTCTCCCCGTGTCAGCGCGTCAGTGGGTTCTATACAGGCGATGGGGATTACCCCACAATGTCAAAACATGTTAGGTTGTGTGAATGTGAGTTGTGTAAATGTGAGTTGGGTGAATATGAGTTGGGTCCACCAGATTACTTAGATGGAATGGAGTGCCACGGGGTATCCTCCAGATCACAGAAGTGTAGGCCGGTGTGCTACACCTCTGTGGGTAGAGAATACCCTGCATTCCATCTCATTGGCACGCTGGTGCTGTGGCTAGCACAGTCACCTCGCAGGATGGCCCTCCTGTGTGGAGTTTACATGTTCTTCCCGTGTCAGCTCAGTGGGTTCTATCCAGGCGATGGGGATTCCCCCACAATGTCAAGATATGTCAGGTTGTGTGAATGTGAGTGTGAATGTCTGTCTCAGTCCTGCCAGAATCTGGATCCCTGTCCAGGGTGAACCTTGCCTTCGGCTCCGGTCCCCACACAACCCAGAATAGGATAAGAGGTTAAAGATGACGGATGGAAAAATACTACTAGTAGCAGTGGACTGGTGGAGCAACGGATCATAGAAGTCACGGTTCAGATAAGCACGAAAGAAACAAGGGAGCAAATATAACTTAGATTTATTTACAATCTGATGGTTAACGTTAAAACGTTCTTTACACTTGCTACATTATGGTTATAACTTTATAACACAACAATTAATAACCCACAACTAATCCTCTTTAACAGGAAAACACCACAGCACACAACAATTTGTGACACTAATAATTGTACATTTATAAAATTTCAGCGCCAAACAGCATGCTTGGTACAGCTCTGTAGCTAGCCGTTAGCACAACAGTCTGCCAACAGCTGGGAGAGGCTCCGTCGCGTTACTTAAAGAACAGAAAAGAGCAATGCAGGAGGAACAAAGACAGACCGGAGATGCACCAATATAGTCTGTGCACAAGAGAGGAGCTGTGTCTGCTGTTTGGAAGTGTTTTGGTTTGAAAAAATCGGACGTTTTGCGAGTTTGGAGCCACTGTTGTTGTCGGATTTTTTCAAACCAAAACACTTCCAAACAGCAGACACAGCTCCTCTCTTGTGCACCAATATAGCCTGTTTACCTTCTTCCACCTCACAGATGATGTCACCGTTTCCATAGTAACAGCTTTTTCCGTGACAATACAGATAGTGTTTCTTCACATCAAAGCCAATGTCCTTTGATGTCAAAGATCAGAAAACAGAGTTTATAGATAGGACTAAGATTCACTGATCCATTAAATTGGAAGTGTTTTGGTTTTAAAAAATCCGACGTTTTGCGAGTTTGGAGCCACTGTTGTTGCCGCTGGTGGTAACACGAGCAACTTACGTCACCTCAGGAGAAAACGTGAGTTATTTTCATGTGTATAATAGATGCAATCTGAAATGTACACCGTGAAAACTGCAAACCTATCTACGTCATATTTTTATGTTTGTTAAATTATCAGTAGCTATAACTAAATGATATGCTTAGTATGCATATTACAAACAAAAACACTTTAAAAACACTTTTTTTTTTGCTTTTTGGGGTATTTTGGTTAGACACCCAGCCCGAGATCCACCAGAGATTCCTTAGATGGTATGGAATGTCACGGCCCTCCAGACCACAGAGGTGTAGGCCGGTGTGCTACACCCCTGTGGGTAGAGGATACCCTGCATTCCATCTCGTTGGCACGCTGGTGCTGTTGCTAGCACAGTCACCTTGCAGGAAGGCCCTTCTTTGTGGAGTTTACATGTTCTCCCCGTGTCAGCGCGTCAGTGGGTTCTATACAGGCGATGGGGATTACCCCACAATGTCAAAACATGTTAGGTTGTGTGAATGTGAGTTGTGTAAATGTGAGTTGGGTGAATATGAGTTGGGTCCACCAGATTCCTTAGATGGAATGGAGTGCCACGGGGTATCCTCCAGATCACAGAAGTGTAGGCCGGTGTGCTACACCTCTGTGGGTAGAGAATACCCTGCATTCCATCTCATTGGCACGCTGGTGCTGTGGCTAGCACAGTCACCTCGCAGGATGGCCCTCCTGTGTGGAGTTTACATGTTCTTCCCGTGTCAGCTCAGTGGGTTCTATCCAGGCGATGGGGATTCCCCCACAATGTCAAGATATGTCAGGTTGTGTGAATGTGAGTGTGAATGTCTGTCTCAGTCCTGCCAGAATCTGGATCCCTGTCCAGGGTGAACCTTGCCTTCGGCTCCGGTCCCCACACAACCCAGAATAGGATAAGACGTTAAAGATGACGGATGGAAAAATACTACTAGTAGCAGTGGACTGGTGGAGCAACGGATCATAGAAGTCACGGTTCAGATAAGCACGAAAGAAACAAGGGAGCAAATATAACTTAGATTTATTTACAATCTGATGGTTAACGTTAAAACGTTCTTTACACTTGCTACATTATGGTTATAACTTTATAACACAACAATTAATAACCCACAACTAATCCTCTTTAACAGGAAAACACCACAGCACACAACAATTTGTGACACTAATAATTGTACATTTATAAAATTTCAGCGCCAAACAGCATGCTTGGTACAGCTCTGTAGCTAGCCGTTAGCACAACAGTCTGCTAACAGCTGGGAGAGGCTCCGTCGCGTTACTTAAAGAACAGAAAAGAGCGATGCAGGAGGAACAAAGACAGTCCGGAGATGCACCAATATAGTCTGTGCACAAGAGAGGAGCTGTGTCTGCTGTTTGGAAGTGTTTTGGTTTGAAAAAATCTGACGTTTTACGAGTTTGGAGCCACTGTTGTTGTCGGATTTTTTCAAACCAAAACACTTCCAAACAGCAGACACAGCTCCTCTCTTGTGCACCAATATAGCCTGTTTACCTTCTTCCACCTCACAGATGATGTCACCGTTTCCATAGTAACAGCTTTTTCCGTGACAATACAGATAGTGTTTCTTCACATCAAAGCCAATGTCCTTTGATGTCAAAGATCAGAAAACAGAGTTTATAGATAGGACTAAGATTCACTGATCCATTAAATTGGAAGTGTTTTGGTTTTAAAAAATCCGACGTTTTGCGAGTTTGGAGCCACTGTTGTTGCCGCTGGTGGTAACACGAGCAACTTACGTCACCTCAGGAGAAAACGTGAGTTATTTTCATGTGGATAATAGATGCAATCTGAAATGTACACCGTGAAAACTGCAAACCTATCTACGTCATATTTTTATGTTTGTTAAATTATCAGTAGCTATAACTAAATGATATGCTTAGTATGCATATTACAAACAAAAACACTTTAAAAACACTTTTTTTTTTGCTTTTTGGGGTATTTTGGTTAGACACCCAGCCCGAGATCCACCAGAGATTCCTTAGATGGTATGGAATGTCACGGCCCTCCAGACCACAGAGGTGTAGGCCGGTGTGCTACACCCCTGTGGGTAAAGGATACCCTGCATTCCATCTCGTTGGCACGCTGGTGCTGTTGCTAGCACAGTCACCTTGCAGGAAGGCCCTTCTTTGTGGAGTTTACATGTTCTCCCCGTGTCAGCGCATCAGTGGGTTCTATCCAGGCGATGGGGATTCCCCCACAATGTCAAAACATGTTAGGTTGTGTGAATGTGAGTTGTGTAAATGTGAGTTGGGTGAATATGAGTTGGGTCCACCAGATTCCTTAGATGGAATGGAGTGCCACGGGGTATCCTCCAGACCACAGAAGTGTAGGCCGGTGTGCTACACCTCTGTGGGTAGAGAATACCCTGCATTCCATCTCGTTGGCACGCTGGTGCTGTGGCTAGCACAGTCACCTCGCAGGATGGCCCTCCTGTGTGGAGTTTACATGTTCTTCCCGTGTCAGCGTCAGTGGGTTCTATCCAGGCGATGGGGATTCCCCCACAATGTCAAGACATGTCAGGTTGTGTGAATGTGAGTGTGAATGTCTGTCTCAGTCCTGCCAGAATCTGGATCCCTGTCCAGGGTGAACCTTGCCTTCGGCTCCGGTCCCCACACAACCCAGAATAGGATAAGAGGTTAAAGATGACGGATGGAAAAATACTACTAGTAGCAGTGGACTGGTGGAGCAACGGATCGTAGAAGTCACGGTTCAGATAAGCACGAAAGAAACAAGGGAGCAAATATAACTTTTAGATTTATTTACAATCTGATGGTTAACGTTAAAACGTTCTTTACACTTGCTACATTATGGTTATAACTTTATAACACAACAATTAATAACCCACAACTAATCCTCTTTAACAGGAAAACACCACAGCACACAACAATTTGTGACACTAATAATTGTACATTTATAAAATTTCAGCGCCAAACAGCATGCTTGGTACAGCTCTGTAGCTAGCCGTTAGCACAACAGTCTGCTAACAGCTGGGAGAGGCTCCGTCGCGTTACTTAAAGAACAGAAAAGAGCGATGCAGGAGGAACAAAGACAGTCCGGAGATGCACCAATATAGTCTGTGCACAAGAGAGGAGCTGTGTCTGCTGTTTGGAAGTGTTTTGGTTTGAAAAAATCTGACGTTTTACGAGTTTGGAGCCACTGTTGTTGTCGGATTTTTTCAAACCAAAACACTTCCAAACAGCAGACACAGCTCCTCTCTTGTGCACCAATATAGCCTGTTTACCTTCTTCCACCTCACAGATGATGTCACCGTTTCCATAGTAACAGCTTTTTCCGTGACAATACAGATAGTGTTTCTTCACATCAAAGCCAATGTCCTTTGATGTCAAAGATCAGAAAACAGAGTTTATAGATAGGACTAAGATTCACTGATCCATTAAATTGGAAGTGTTTTGGTTTTAAAAAATCCGACGTTTTGCGAGTTTGGAGCCACTGTTGTTGCCGCTGGTGGTAACACGAGCAACTTACGTCACCTCAAGAGAAAACGTGAGTTATTTTCATGTGTATAATAGATGCAATCTGAAATGTACACCGTGAAAACTGCAAACCTATCTACGTCATATTTTTATGTTTGTTAAATTATCAGTAGCTATAACTAAATGATATGCTTAGTATGCATATTCCAAACAAAAACACTTTAAAAACACTTTTTTTTTTGCTTTTTGGGGTATTTTGGTTAGACACCCAGCCCGAGATCCACCAGAGATTCCTTAGATGGTATGGAATGTCACGGCCCTCCAGACCACAGAGGTGTAGGCCGGTGTGCTACACCCCTGTGGGTAGAGGATACCTTGCATTCCATCTCGTTGGCACGCTGGTGCTGTTGCTAGCACAGTCACCTTGCAGGAAGGCCCTTCTTTGTGGAGTTTACATGTTCTCCCCGTGTCAGCGCGTCAGTGGGTTCTATCCAGGCGATGGGGATTCCCCCACAATGTCAAAACATGTTAGGTTGTGTGAATGTGAGTTGTGTAAATGTGAGTTGGGTGAATATGAGTTGGGTCCACCAGATTCCTTAGATGGAATGGAGTGCCACGGGGTATCCTCCAGATCACAGAAGTGTAGGCCGGTGTGCTACACCTCTGTGGGTAGAGAATACCCTGCATTCCATCTCGTTGGCACGCTGGTGCTGTGGCTAGCACAGTCACCTCGCAGGATGGCCCTCCTGTGTGGAGTTTACATGTTCTTTCCGCGTCATCTCAGTGGGTTCTATCCAGGCGATGGGGATTCCCCCACAATGTCAAGACATGTCAGGTTGTGTGAATGTGAGTGTGAATGTCTGTCTCAGTCCTGCCAGAATCTGGATCCCTGTCCAGGGTGAACCTTGCCTTCGGCTCCGGTCCCCACACAACCCAGAATAGGATAAGAGGTTAAAGATGACGGATGGAAAAATACTACTAGTAGCAGTGGACTGGTGGAGCAACGGATCATAGAAGTCACGGTTCAGATAAGCACGAAAGAAACAAGGGAGCAAATATAACTTTTAGATTTATTTACAATCTGATGGTTAACGTTAAAACGTTCTTTACACTTGCTACATTATGGTTATAACTTTATAACACAACAATTAATAACCCACAACTAATCCTCTTTAACAGGAAAACACCACAGCACACAACAATTTGTGACACTAATAATTGTACATTTATAAAATTTCAGCGCCAAACAGCATGCTTGGTACAGCTCTGTAGCTAGCCGTTAGCACAACAGTCTGCTAACAGCTGGGAGAGGCTCCGTCGCGTTACTTAAAGAACAGAAAAGAGCGATGCAGGAGGAACAAAGACAGTCCGGAGATGCACCAATATAGTCTGTGCACAAGAGAGGAGCTGTGTCTGCTGTTTGGAAGTGTTTTGGTTTGAAAAAATCTGACGTTTTACGAGTTTGGAGCCACTGTTGTTGTCGGATTTTTTCAAACCAAAACACTTCCAAACAGCAGACACAGCTCCTCTCTTGTGCACCAATATAGCCTGTTTACCTTCTTCCACCTCACAGATGATGTCACCGTTTCCATAGTAACAGCTTTTTCCGTGACAATACAGATAGTGTTTCTTCACATCAAAGCCAATGTCCTTTGATGTCAAAGATCAGAAAACAGAGTTTATAGATAGGACTAAGATTCACTGATCCATTAAATTGGAAGTGTTTTGGTTTTAAAAAATCCGACGTTTTGCGAGTTTGGAGCCACTGTTGTTGCCGCTGGTGGTAACACGAGCAACTTACGTCACCTCAGGAGAAAACGTGAGTTATTTTCATGTGTATAATAGATGCAATCTGAAATGTACACCGTGAAAACTGCAAACCTATCTACGTCATATTTTTATGTTTGTTAAATTATCAGTAGCTATAACTAAATGATATGCTTAGTATGCATATTACAAACAAAAACACTTTAAAAACACTTTTTTTTTTGCTTTTTGGGGTATTTTGGTTAGACACCCAGCCCGAGATCCACCAGAGATTCCTTAGATGGTATGGAATGTCACGGCCCTCCAGACCACAGAGGTGTAGGCCGGTGTGCTACACCCCTGTGGGTAGAGGATACCCTGCATTCCATCTCGTTGGCACGCTGGTGCTGTTGCTAGCACAGTCACCTTGCAGGAAGGCCCTTCTTTGTGGAGTTTACATGTTCTGCCCGTGTCAGCGCGTAAGTGGGTTCTATCCAGGCGATGGGGATTCCCCCACAATGTCAAAACATGTTAGGTTGTGTGAATGTGAGTTGTGTAAATGTGAGTTGGGTGAATATGAGTTGGGTCCACCAGATTCCTTAGATGGAATGGAGTGCCACGGGGTATCCTCCAGACCACAGAAGTGTAGGCCGGTGTGCTACACCTCTGTGGGTAGAGAATACCCTGCATTCCATCTCGTTGGCACGCTGGTGCTGTGGCTAGCACAGTCACCTCGCAGGATGGCCCTCCTGTGTGGAGTTTACATGTTCTTCCCGTGTCAGCGTCAGTGGGTTCTATCCAGGCGATGGGGATTCCCCCACAATGTCAAAACATGTTAGGTTGTGTGAATGTGAGTTGTGTAAATGTGAGTTGGGTGAATATGAGTTGGGTCCACCAGATTCCTTAGATGGAATGGAGTGCCACGGGGTATCCTCCAGACCACAGAAGTGTAGGCCGGTGTGCTACACCTCTGTGGGTAGAGAATACCCTGCATTCCATCTCGTTGGCACGCTGGTGCTGTGGCTAGCACAGTCACCTCGCAGGATGGCCCTCCTGTGTGGAGTTTACATGTTCTTCCCGTGTCAGCGTCAGTGGGTTCTATCCAGGCGATGGGGATTCCCCCACAATGTCAAGATATGTCAGGTTGTGTGAATGTGAGTGTGAATGTCTGTCTCAGTCCTGCCAGAATCTGGATCCCTGTCCAGGGTGAACCTTGCCTTCGGCTCCGGTCCCCACACAACCCAGAATAGGATAAGACGTTAAAGATGACGGATGGAAAAATACTACTAGTAGCAGTGGACTGGTGGAGCAACGGATCATAGAAGTCACGGTTCAGATAAGCACGAAAGAAACAAGGGAGCAAATATAACTTAGATTTATTTACAATCTGATGGTTAACGTTAAAACGTTCTTTACACTTGCTACATTATGGTTATAACTTTATAACACAACAATTAATAACCCACAACTAATCCTCTTTAACAGGAAAACACCACAGCACACAACAATTTGTGACACTAATAATTGTACATTTATAAAATTTCAGCGCCAAACAGCATGCTTGGTACAGCTCTGTAGCTAGCCGTTAGCACAACAGTCTGCTAACAGCTGGGAGAGGCTCCGTCGCGTTACTTAAAGAACAGAAAAGAGCGATGCAGGAGGAACAAAGACAGTCCGGAGATGCACCAATATAGTCTGTGCACAAGAGAGGAGCTGTGTCTGCTGTTTGGAAGTGTTTTGGTTTGAAAAAATCTGACGTTTTACGAGTTTGGAGCCACTGTTGTTGTCGGATTTTTTCAAACCAAAACACTTCCAAACAGCAGACACAGCTCCTCTCTTGTGCACCAATATAGCCTGTTTACCTTCTTCCACCTCACAGATGATGTCACCGTTTCCATAGTAACAGCTTTTTCCGTGACAATACAGATAGTGTTTCTTCACATCAAAGCCAATGTCCTTTGATGTCAAAGATCAGAAAACAGAGTTTATAGATAGGACTAAGATTCACTGATCCATTAAATTGGAAGTGTTTTGGTTTTAAAAAATCCGACGTTTTGCGAGTTTGGAGCCACTGTTGTTGCCGCTGGTGGTAACACGAGCAACTTACGTCACCTCAGGAGAAAACGTGAGTTATTTTCATGTGTATAATAGATGCAATCTGAAATGTACACCGTGAAAACTGCAAACCTATCTACGTCATATTTTTATGTTTGTTAAATTATCAGTAGCTATAACTAAATGATATGCTTAGTATGCATATTACAAACAAAAACACTTTAAAAACACTTTTTTTTTTGCTTTTTGGGGTATTTTGGTTAGACACCCAGCCCGAGATCCACCAGAGATTCCTTAGATGGTATGGAATGTCACGGCCCTCCAGACCACAGAGGTGTAGGCCGGTGTGCTACACCCCTGTGGGTAAAGGATACCCTGCATTCCATCTCGTTGGCACGCTGGTGCTGTTGCTAGCACAGTCACCTTGCAGGAAGGCCCTTCTTTGTGGAGTTTACATGTTCTCCCCGTGTCAGCGCATCAGTGGGTTCTATCCAGGCGATGGGGATTCCCCCACAATGTCAAAACATGTTAGGTTGTGTGAATGTGAGTTGTGTAAATGTGAGTTGGGTGAATATGAGTTGGGTCCACCAGATTCCTTAGATGGAATGGAGTGCCACGGGGTATCCTCCAGACCACAGAAGTGTAGGCCGGTGTGCTACACCTCTGTGGGTAGAGAATACCCTGCATTCCATCTCGTTGGCACGCTGGTGCTGTGGCTAGCACAGTCACCTCGCAGGATGGCCCTCCTGTGTGGAGTTTACATGTTCTTCCCGTGTCAGCGTCAGTGGGTTCTATCCAGGCGATGGGGATTCCCCCACAATGTCAAGACATGTCAGGTTGTGTGAATGTGAGTGTGAATGTCTGTCTCAGTCCTGCCAGAATCTGGATCCCTGTCCAGGGTGAACCTTGCCTTCGGCTCCGGTCCCCACACAACCCAGAATAGGATAAGAGGTTAAAGATGACGGATGGAAAAATACTACTAGTAGCAGTGGACTGGTGGAGCAACGGATCGTAGAAGTCACGGTTCAGATAAGCACGAAAGAAACAAGGGAGCAAATATAACTTTTAGATTTATTTACAATCTGATGGTTAACGTTAAAACGTTCTTTACACTTGCTACATTATGGTTATAACTTTATAACACAACAATTAATAACCCACAACTAATCCTCTTTAACAGGAAAACACCACAGCACACAACAATTTGTGACACTAATAATTGTACATTTATAAAATTTCAGCGCCAAACAGCATGCTTGGTACAGCTCTGTAGCTAGCCGTTAGCACAACAGTCTGCTAACAGCTGGGAGAGGCTCCGTCGCGTTACTTAAAGAACAGAAAAGAGCGATGCAGGAGGAACAAAGACAGTCCGGAGATGCACCAATATAGTCTGTGCACAAGAGAGGAGCTGTGTCTGCTGTTTGGAAGTGTTTTGGTTTGAAAAAATCTGACGTTTTACGAGTTTGGAGCCACTGTTGTTGTCGGATTTTTTCAAACCAAAACACTTCCAAACAGCAGACACAGCTCCTCTCTTGTGCACCAATATAGCCTGTTTACCTTCTTCCACCTCACAGATGATGTCACCGTTTCCATAGTAACAGCTTTTTCCGTGACAATACAGATAGTGTTTCTTCACATCAAAGCCAATGTCCTTTGATGTCAAAGATCAGAAAACAGAGTTTATAGATAGGACTAAGATTCACTGATCCATTAAATTGGAAGTGTTTTGGTTTTAAAAAATCCGACGTTTTGCGAGTTTGGAGCCACTGTTGTTGCCGCTGGTGGTAACACGAGCAACTTACGTCACCTCAAGAGAAAACGTGAGTTATTTTCATGTGTATAATAGATGCAATCTGAAATGTACACCGTGAAAACTGCAAACCTATCTACGTCATATTTTTATGTTTGTTAAATTATCAGTAGCTATAACTAAATGATATGCTTAGTATGCATATTCCAAACAAAAACACTTTAAAAACACTTTTTTTTTTGCTTTTTGGGGTATTTTGGTTAGACACCCAGCCCGAGATCCACCAGAGATTCCTTAGATGGTATGGAATGTCACGGCCCTCCAGACCACAGAGGTGTAGGCCGGTGTGCTACACCCCTGTGGGTAGAGGATACCCTGCATTCCATCTCGTTGGCACGCTGGTGCTGTTGCTAGCACAGTCACCTTGCAGGAAGGCCCTTCTTTGTGGAGTTTACATGTTCTCCCCGTGTCAGCGCGTCAGTGGGTTCTATCCAGGCGATGGGGATTCCCCCACAATGTCAAAACATGTTAGGTTGTGTGAATGTGAGTTGTGTAAATGTGAGTTGGGTGAATATGAGTTGGGTCCACCAGATTCCTTAGATGGAATGGAGTGCCACGGGGTATCCTCCAGACCACAGAAGTGTAGGCCGGTGTGCTACACCTCTGTGGGTAGAGAATACCCTGCATTCCATCTCGTTGGCACGCTGGTGCTGTGGCTAGCACAGTCACCTCGCAGGATGGCCCTCCTGTGTGGAGTTTACATGTTCTTCCCGTGTCAGCGTCAGTGGGTTCTATCCAGGCGATGGGGATTCCCCCACAATGTCAAAACATGTTAGGTTGTGTGAATGTGAGTTGTGTAAATGTGAGTTGGGTGAATATGAGTTGGGTCCACCAGATTCCTTAGATGGAATGGAGTGCCACGGGGTATCCTCCAGACCACAGAAGTGTAGGCCGGTGTGCTACACCTCTGTGGGTAGAGAATACCCTGCATTCCATCTCGTTGGCACGCTGGTGCTGTGGCTAGCACAGTCACCTCGCAGGATGGCCCTCCTGTGTGGAGTTTACATGTTCTTCCCGTGTCAGCGTCAGTGGGTTCTATCCAGGCGATGGGGATTCCCCCACAATGTCAAGACATGTCAGGTTGTGTGAATGTGAGTGTGAATGTCTGTCTCAGTCCTGCCAGAATCTGGATCCCTGTCCAGGGTGAACCTTGCCTTCGGCTCCGGTCCCCACACAACCCAGAATAGGATAAGAGGTTAAAGATGACGGATGGAAAAATACTACTAGTAGCAGTGGACTGGTGGAGCAACGGATCATAGAAGTCACGGTTCAGATAAGCACGAAAGAAACAAGGGAGCAAATATAACTTTTAGATTTATTTACAATCTGATGGTTAACGTTAAAACGTTCTTTACACTTGCTACATTATGGTTATAACTTTATAACACAACAATTAATAACCCACAACTAATCCTCTTTAACAGGAAAACACCACAGCACACAACAATTTGTGACACTAATAATTGTACATTTATAAAATTTCAGCGCCAAACAGCATGCTTGGTACAGCTCTGTAGCTAGCCGTTAGCACAACAGTCTGCTAACAGCTGGGAGAGGCTCCGTCGCGTTACTTAAAGAACAGAAAAGAGCGATGCAGGAGGAACAAAGACAGTCCGGAGATGCACCAATATAGTCTGTGCACAAGAGAGGAGCTGTGTCTGCTGTTTGGAAGTGTTTTGGTTTGAAAAAATCTGACGTTTTACGAGTTTGGAGCCACTGTTGTTGTCGGATTTTTTCAAACCAAAACACTTCCAAACAGCAGACACAGCTCCTCTCTTGTGCACCAATATAGCCTGTTTACCTTCTTCCACCTCACAGATGATGTCACCGTTTCCATAGTAACAGCTTTTTCCGTGACAATACAGATAGTGTTTCTTCACATCAAAGCCAATGTCCTTTGATGTCAAAGATCAGAAAACAGAGTTTATAGATAGGACTAAGATTCACTGATCCATTAAATTGGAAGTGTTTTGGTTTTAAAAAATCCGACGTTTTGCGAGTTTGGAGCCACTGTTGTTGCCGCTGGTGGTAACACGAGCAACTTACGTCACCTCAGGAGAAAACGTGAGTTATTTTCATGTGTATAATAGATGCAATCTGAAATGTACACCGTGAAAACTGCAAACCTATCTACGTCATATTTTTATGTTTGTTAAATTATCAGTAGCTATAACTAAATGATATGCTTAGTATGCATATTACAAACAAAAACACTTTAAAAACACTTTTTTTTTTGCTTTTTGGGGTATTTTGGTTAGACACCCAGCCCGAGATCCACCAGAGATTCCTTAGATGGTATGGAATGTCACGGCCCTCCAGACCACAGAGGTGTAGGCCGGTGTGCTACACCCCTGTGGGTAGAGGATACCCTGCATTCCATCTCGTTGGCACGCTGGTGCTGTTGCTAGCACAGTCACCTTGCAGGAAGGCCCTTCTTTGTGGAGTTTACATGTTCTCCCCGTGTCAGCGCGTCAGTGGGTTCTATACAGGCGATGGGGATTACCCCACAATGTCAAAACATGTTAGGTTGTGTGAATGTGAGTTGTGTAAATGTGAGTTGGGTGAATATGAGTTGGGTCCACCAGATTCCTTAGATGGAATGGAGTGCCACGGGGTATCCTCCAGACCACAGAAGTGTAGGCCGGTGTGCTACACCTCTGTGGGTAGAGAATACCCTGCATTCCATCTCGTTGGCACGCTGGTGCTGTGGCTAGCACAGTCACCTCGCAGGATGGCCCTCCTGTGTGGAGTTTACATGTTCTTCCCGTGTCAGCGTCAGTGGGTTCTATCCAGGCGATGGGGATTCCCCCACAATGTCAAGACATGTCAGGTTGTGTGAATGTGAGTGTGAATGTCTGTCTCAGTCCTGCCAGAATCTGGATCCCTGTCCAGGGTGAACCTTGCCTTCGGCTCCGGTCCCCACACAACCCAGAATAGGATAAGAGGTTAAAGATGACGGATGGAAAAATACTACTAGTAGCAGTGGACTGGTGGAGCAACGGATCATAGAAGTCACGGTTCAGATAAGCACGAAAGAAACAAGGGAGCAAATATAACTTTTAGATTTATTTACAATCTGATGGTTAACGTTAAAACGTTCTTTACACTTGCTACATTATGGTTATAACTTTATAACACAACAATTAATAACCCACAACTAATCCTCTTTAACAGGAAAACACCACAGCACACAACAATTTGTGACACTAATAATTGTACATTTATAAAATTTCAGCGCCAAACAGCATGCTTGGTACAGCTCTGTAGCTAGCCGTTAGCACAACAGTCTGCTAACAGCTGGGAGAGGCTCCGTCGCGTTACTTAAAGAACAGAAAAGAGCGATGCAGGAGGAACAAAGACAGTCCGGAGATGCACCAATATAGTCTGTGCACAAGAGAGGAGCTGTGTCTGCTGTTTGGAAGTGTTTTGGTTTGAAAAAATCGGACGTTTTGCGAGTTTGGAGCCACTGTTGTTGTCGGATTTTTTCAAACCAAAACACTTCCAAACAGCAGACACAGCTCCTCTCTTGTGCACCAATATAGCCTGTTTACCTTCTTCCACCTCACAGATGATGTCACCGTTTCCATAGTAACAGCTTTTTCCGTGACAATACAGATAGTGTTTCTTCACATCAAAGCCAATGTCCTTTGATGTCAAAGATCAGAAAACAGAGTTTATAGATAGGACTAAGATTCACTGATCCATTAAATTGGAAGTGTTTTGGTTTTAAAAAATCCGACGTTTTGCGAGTTTGGAGCCACTGTTGTTGCCGCTGGTGGTAACACGAGCAACTTACGTCACCTCAGGAGAAAACGTGAGTTATTTTCATGTGTATAATAGATGCAATCTGAAATGTACACCGTGAAAACTGCAAACCTATCTACGTCATATTTTTATGTTTGTTAAATTATCAGTAGCTATAACTAAATGATATGCTTAGTATGCATATTACAAACAAAAACACTTTAAAAACACTTTTTTTTTTGCTTTTTGGGGTATTTTGGTTAGACACCCAGCCCGAGATCCACCAGAGATTCCTTAGATGGTATGGAATGTCACGGCCCTCCAGACCACAGAGGTGTAGGCCGGTGTGCTACACCCCTGTGGGTAGAGGATACCCTGCATTCCATCTCGTTGGCACGCTGGTGCTGTTGCTAGCACAGTCACCTTGCAGGAAGGCCCTTCTTTGTGGAGTTTACATGTTCTCCCCGTGTCAGCGCGTAAGTGGGTTCTATCCAGGCGATGGGGATTCCCCCACAATGTCAAAACATGTTAGGTTGTGTGAATGTGAGTTGTGTAAATGTGAGTTGGGTGAATATGAGTTGGGTCCACCAGATTCCTTAGATGGAATGGAGTGCCACGGGGTATCCTCCAGACCACAGAAGTGTAGGCCGGTGTGCTACACCTCTGTGGGTAGAGAATACCCTGCATTCCATCTCGTTGGCACGCTGGTGCTGTGGCTAGCACAGTCACCTCGCAGGATGGCCCTCCTGTGTGGAGTTTACATGTTCTTCCCGTGTCAGCGTCAGTGGGTTCTATCCAGGCGATGGGGATTCCCCCACAATGTCAAGACATGTCAGGTTGTGTGAATGTGAGTGTGAATGTCTGTCTCAGTCCTGCCAGAATCTGGATCCCTGTCCAGGGTGAACCTTGCCTTCGGCTCCGGTCCCCACACAACCCAGAATAGGATAAGAGGTTAAAGATGACGGATGGAAAAATACTACTAGTAGCAGTGGACTGGTGGAGCAACGGATCATAGAAGTCACGGTTCAGATAAGCACGAAAGAAACAAGGGAGCAAATATAACTTTTAGATTTATTTACAATCTGATGGTTAACGTTAAAACGTTCTTTACACTTGCTACATTATGGTTATAACTTTATAACACAACAATTAATAACCCACAACTAATCCTCTTTAACAGGAAAACACCACAGCACACAACAATTTGTGACACTAATAATTGTACATTTATAAAATTTCAGCGCCAAACAGCATGCTTGGTACAGCTCTGTAGCTAGCCGTTAGCACAACAGTCTGCTAACAGCTGGGAGAGGCTCCGTCGCGTTACTTAAAGAACAGAAAAGAGCGATGCAGGAGGAACAAAGACAGTCCGGAGATGCACCAATATAGTCTGTGCACAAGAGAGGAGCTGTGTCTGCTGTTTGGAAGTGTTTTGGTTTGAAAAAATCGGACGTTTTGCGAGTTTGGAGCCACTGTTGTTGTCGGATTTTTTCAAACCAAAACACTTCCAAACAGCAGACACAGCTCCTCTCTTGTGCACCAATATAGCCTGTTTACCTTCTTCCACCTCACAGATGATGTCACCGTTTCCATAGTAACAGCTTTTTCCGTGACAATACAGATAGTGTTTCTTCACATCAAAGCCAATGTCCTTTGATGTCAAAGATCAGAAAACAGAGTTTATAGATAGGACTAAGATTCACTGATCCATTAAATTGGAAGTGTTTTGGTTTTAAAAAATCCGACGTTTTGCGAGTTTGGAGCCACTGTTGTTGCCGCTGGTGGTAACACGAGCAACTTACGTCACCTCAGGAGAAAACGTGAGTTATTTTCATGTGTATAATAGATGCAATCTGAAATGTACACCGTGAAAACTGCAAACCTATCTACGTCATATTTTTATGTTTGTTAAATTATCAGTAGCTATAACTAAATGATATGCTTAGTATGCATATTACAAACAAAAACACTTTAAAAACACTTTTTTTTTTGCTTTTTGGGGTATTTTGGTTAGACACCCAGCCCGAGATCCACCAGAGATTCCTTAGATGGTATGGAATGTCACGGCCCTCCAGACCACAGAGGTGTAGGCCGGTGTGCTACACCCCTGTGGGTAAAGGATACCCTGCATTCCATCTCGTTGGCACGCTGGTGCTGTTGCTAGCACAGTCACCTTGCAGGAAGGCCCTTCTTTGTGGAGTTTACATGTTCTCCCCGTGTCAGCGCATCAGTGGGTTCTATCCAGGCGATGGGGATTCCCCCACAATGTCAAAACATGTTAGGTTGTGTGAATGTGAGTTGTGTAAATGTGAGTTGGGTGAATATGAGTTGGGTCCACCAGATTCCTTAGATGGAATGGAGTGCCACGGGGTATCCTCCAGACCACAGAAGTGTAGGCCGGTGTGCTACACCTCTGTGGGTAGAGAATACCCTGCATTCCATCTCGTTGGCACGCTGGTGCTGTGGCTAGCACAGTCACCTCGCAGGATGGCCCTCCTGTGTGGAGTTTACATGTTCTTCCCGTGTCAGCGTCAGTGGGTTCTATCCAGGCGATGGGGATTCCCCCACAATGTCAAGACATGTCAGGTTGTGTGAATGTGAGTGTGAATGTCTGTCTCAGTCCTGCCAGAATCTGGATCCCTGTCCAGGGTGAAACTTGCCTTCGGCTCCGGTCCCCACACAACCCAGAATAGGATAAGAGGTTAAAGATGACGGATGGAAAAATACTACTAGTAGCAGTGGACTGGTGGAGCAACGGATCATAGAAGTCACGGTTCAGATAAGCACGAAAGAAACAAGGGAGCAAATATAACTTTTAGATTTATTTACAATCTGATGGTTAACGTTAAAACGTTCTTTACACTTGCTACATTATGGTTATAACTTTATAACACAACAATTAATAACCCACAACTAATCCTCTTTAACAGGAAAACACCACAGCACACAACAATTTGTGACACTAATAATTGTACATTTATAAAATTTCAGCGCCAAACAGCATGCTTGGTACAGCTCTGTAGCTAGCCGTTAGCACAACAGTCTGCTAACAGCTGGGAGAGGCTCCGTCGCGTTACTTAAAGAACAGAAAAGAGCGATGCAGGAGGAACAAAGACAGTCCGGAGATGCACCAATATAGTCTGTGCACAAGAGAGGAGCTGTGTCTGCTGTTTGGAAGTGTTTTGGTTTGAAAAAATCGGACGTTTTGCGAGTTTGGAGCCACTGTTGTTGTCGGATTTTTTCAAACCAAAACACTTCCAAACAGCAGACACAGCTCCTCTCTTGTGCACCAATATAGCCTGTTTACCTTCTTCCACCTCACAGATGATGTCACCGTTTCCATAGTAACAGCTTTTTCCGTGACAATACAGATAGTGTTTCTTCACATCAAAGCCAATGTCCTTTGATGTCAAAGATCAGAAAACAGAGTTTATAGATAGGACTAAGATTCACTGATCCATTAAATTGGAAGTGTTTTGGTTTTAAAAAATCCGACGTTTTGCGAGTTTGGAGCCACTGTTGTTGCCGCTGGTGGTAACACGAGCAACTTACGTCACCTCAGGAGAAAACGTGAGTTATTTTCATGTGTATAATAGATGCAATCTGAAATGTACACCGTGAAAACTGCAAACCTATCTACGTCATATTTTTATGTTTGTTAAATTATCAGTAGCTATAACTAAATGATATGCTTAGTATGCATATTACAAACAAAAACACTTTAAAAACACTTTTTTTTTTGCTTTTTGGGGTATTTTGGTTAGACACCCAGCCCGAGATCCACCAGAGATTCCTTAGATGGTATGGAATGTCACGGCCCTCCAGACCACAGAGGTGTAGGCCGGTGTGCTACACCCCTGTGGGTAGAGGATACCCTGCATTCCATCTCGTTGGCACGCTGGTGCTGTTGCTAGCACAGTCACCTTGCAGGAAGGCCCTTCTTTGTGGAGTTTACATGTTCTCCCCGTGTCAGCGCGTAAGTGGGTTCTATCCAGGCGATGGGGATTCCCCCACAATGTCAAAACATGTTAGGTTGTGTGAATGTGAGTTGTGTAAATGTGAGTTGGGTGAATATGAGTTGGGTCCACCAGATTCCTTAGATGGAATGGAGTGCCACGGGGTATCCTCCAGACCACAGAAGTGTAGGCCGGTGTGCTACACCTCTGTGGGTAGAGAATACCCTGCATTCCATCTCGTTGGCACGCTGGTGCTGTGGCTAGCACAGTCACCTCGCAGGATGGCCCTCCTGTGTGGAGTTTACATGTTCTTCCCGTGTCAGCGTCAGTGGGTTCTATCCAGGCGATGGGGATTCCCCCACAATGTCAAAACATGTTAGGTTGTGTGAATGTGAGTTGCGTAAATGTGAGTTGGGTGAATATGAGTTGGGTCCACCAGATTCCTTAGATGGAATGGAGTGCCACGGGGTATCCTTCAGACCACAGAAGTGTAGGCCGGTGTGCTACACCTCTGTGGGTAGAGAATACCCTGCATTCCATCTCGTTGGCACGCTGGTGCTGTGGCTAGCACAGTCACCTCGCAGGATGGCCCTCCTGTGTGGAGTTTACATGTTCTTTCCGCGTCATCTCAGTGGGTTCTATCCAGGCGATGGGGATTCCCCCACAATGTCAAGACATGTCAGGTTGTGTGAATGTGAGTGTGAATGTCTGTCTCAGTCCTGCCAGAATCTGGATCCCTGTCCAAGGTGAACCTTGCCTTCGGCTCCGGTCCCCACACAACCCAGAATAGGATAAGAGGTTAAAGATGACGGATGGAAAAATACTACTAGTAGCAGTGGACTGGTGGAGCAACGGATCATAGAAGTCACGGTTCAGATAAGCACGAAAGAAACAAGGGAGCAAATATAACTTTTAGATTTATTTACAATCTGATGGTTAACGTTAAAACGTTCTTTACACTTGCTACATTATGGTTATAACTTTATAACACAACAATTAATAACCCACAACTAATCCTCTTTAACAGGAAAACACCACAGCACACAACAATTTGTGACACTAATAATTGTACATTTATAAAATTTCAGCGCCAAACAGCATGCTTGGTACAGCTCTGTAGCTAGCCGTTAGCACAACAGTCTGCTAACAGCTGGGAGAGGCTCCGTCGCGTTACTTAAAGAACAGAAAAGAGCGATGCAGGAGGAACAAAGACAGTCCGGAGATGCACCAATATAGTCTGTGCACAAGAGAGGAGCTGTGTCTGCTGTTTGGAAGTGTTTTGGTTTGAAAAAATCGGACGTTTTGCGAGTTTGGAGCCACTGTTGTTGTCGGATTTTTTCAAACCAAAACACTTCCAAACAGCAGACACAGCTCCTCTCTTGTGCACCAATATAGCCTGTTTACCTTCTTCCACCTCACAGATGATGTCACCGTTTCCATAGTAACAGCTTTTTCCGTGACAATACAGATAGTGTTTCTTCACATCAAAGCCAATGTCCTTTGATGTCAAAGATCAGAAAACAGAGTTTATAGATAGGACTAAGATTCACTGATCCATTAAATTGGAAGTGTTTTGGTTTTAAAAAATCCGACGTTTTGCGAGTTTGGAGCCACTGTTGTTGCCGCTGGTGGTAACACGAGCAACTTACGTCACCTCAGGAGAAAACGTGAGTTATTTTCATGTGTATAATAGATGCAATCTGAAATGTACACCGTGAAAACTGCAAACCTATCTACGTCATATTTTTATGTTTGTTAAATTATCAGTAGCTATAACTAAATGATATGCTTAGTATGCATATTACAAACAAAAACACTTTAAAAACACTTTTTTTTTTGCTTTTTGGGGTATTTTGGTTAGACACCCAGCCCGAGATCCACCAGAGATTCCTTAGATGGTATGGAATGTCACGGCCCTCCAGACCACAGAGGTGTAGGCCGGTGTGCTACACCCCTGTGGGTAGAGGATACCCTGCATTCCATCTCGTTGGCACGCTGGTGCTGTTGCTAGCACAGTCACCTTGCAGGAAGGCCCTTCTTTGTGGAGTTTACATGTTCTCCCCGTGTCAGCGCGTAAGTGGGTTCTATCCAGGCGATGGGGATTCCCCCACAATGTCAAAACATGTTAGGTTGTGTGAATGTGAGTTGTGTAAATGTGAGTTGGGTGAATATGAGTTGGGTCCACCAGATTCCTTAGATGGAATGGAGTGCCACGGGGTATCCTCCAGACCACAGAAGTGTAGGCCGGTGTGCTACACCTCTGTGGGTAGAGAATACCCTGCATTCCATCTCGTTGGCACGCTGGTGCTGTGGCTAGCACAGTCACCTCGCAGGATGGCCCTCCTGTGTGGAGTTTACATGTTCTTCCCGTGTCAGCGTCAGTGGGTTCTATCCAGGCGATGGGGATTCCCCCACAATGTCAAAACATGTTAGGTTGTGTGAATGTGAGTTGCGTAAATGTGAGTTGGGTGAATATGAGTTGGGTCCACCAGATTCCTTAGATGGAATGGAGTGCCACGGGGTATCCTTCAGACCACAGAAGTGTAGGCCGGTGTGCTACACCTCTGTGGGTAGAGAATACCCTGCATTCCATCTCGTTGGCACGCTGGTGCTGTGGCTAGCACAGTCACCTCGCAGGATGGCCCTCCTGTGTGGAGTTTACATGTTCTTTCCGCGTCATCTCAGTGGGTTCTATCCAGGCGATGGGGATTCCCCCACAATGTCAAGACATGTCAGGTTGTGTGAATGTGAGTGTGAATGTCTGTCTCAGTCCTGCCAGAATCTGGATCCCTGTCCAGGGTGAACCTTGCCTTCGGCTCCGGTCCCCACACAACCCAGAATAGGATAAGAGGTTAAAGATGACGGATGGAAAAATACTACTAGTAGCAGTGGACTGGTGGAGCAACGGATCATAGAAGTCACGGTTCAGATAAGCACGAAAGAAACAAGGGAGCAAATATAACTTTTAGATTTATTTACAATCTGATGGTTAACGTTAAAACGTTCTTTACACTTGCTACATTATGGTTATAACTTTATAACACAACAATTAATAACCCACAACTAATCCTCTTTAACAGGAAAACACCACAGCACACAACAATTTGTGACACTAATAATTGTACATTTATAAAATTTCAGCGCCAAACAGCATGCTTGGTACAGCTCTGTAGCTAGCCGTTAGCACAACAGTCTGCTAACAGCTGGGAGAGGCTCCGTCGCGTTACTTAAAGAACAGAAAAGAGCGATGCAGGAGGAACAAAGACAGTCCGGAGATGCACCAATATAGTCTGTGCACAAGAGAGGAGCTGTGTCTGCTGTTTGGAAGTGTTTTGGTTTGAAAAAATCTGACGTTTTACGAGTTTGGAGCCACTGTTGTTGTCGGATTTTTTCAAACCAAAACACTTCCAAACAGCAGACACAGCTCCTCTCTTGTGCACCAATATAGCCTGTTTACCTTCTTCCACCTCACAGATGATGTCACCGTTTCCATAGTAACAGCTTTTTCCGTGACAATACAGATAGTGTTTCTTCACATCAAAGCCAATGTCCTTTGATGTCAAAGATCAGAAAACAGAGTTTATAGATAGGACTAAGATTCACTGATCCATTAAATTGGAAGTGTTTTGGTTTTAAAAAATCCGACGTTTTGCGAGTTTGGAGCCACTGTTGTTGCCGCTGGTGGTAACACGAGCAACTTACGTCACCTCAGGAGAAAACGTGAGTTATTTTCATGTGTATAATAGATGCAATCTGAAATGTACACCGTGAAAACTGCAAACCTATCTACGTCATATTTTTATGTTTGTTAAATTATCAGTAGCTATAACTAAATGATATGCTTAGTATGCATATTACAAACAAAAACACTTTAAAAACACTTTTTTTTTTGCTTTTTGGGGTATTTTGGTTAGACACCCAGCCCGAGATCCACCAGAGATTCCTTAGATGGTATGGAATGTCACGGCCCTCCAGACCACAGAGGTGTAGGCCGGTGTGCTACACCCCTGTGGGTAGAGGATACCCTGCATTCCATCTCGTTGGCACGCTGGTGCTGTTGCTAGCACAGTCACCTTGCAGGAAGGCCCTTCTTTGTGGAGTTTACATGTTCTCCCCGTGTCAGCGCGTCAGTGGGTTCTATACAGGCGATGGGGATTACCCCACAATGTCAAAACATGTTAGGTTGTGTGAATGTGAGTTGTGTAAATGTGAGTTGGGTGAATATGAGTTGGGTCCACCAGATTCCTTAGATGGAATGGAGTGCCACGGGGTATCCTCCAGACCACAGAAGTGTAGGCCGGTGTGCTACACCTCTGTGGGTAGAGAATACCCTGCATTCCATCTCGTTGGCACGCTGGTGCTGTGGCTAGCACAGTCACCTCGCAGGATGGCCCTCCTGTGTGGAGTTTACATGTTCTTCCCGTGTCAGCGTCAGTGGGTTCTATCCAGGCGATGGGGATTCCCCCACAATGTCAAGACATGTCAGGTTGTGTGAATGTGAGTGTGAATGTCTGTCTCAGTCCTGCCAGAATCTGGATCCCTGTCCAGGGTGAACCTTGCCTTCGGCTCCGGTCCCCACACAACCCAGAATAGGATAAGAGGTTAAAGATGACGGATGGAAAAATACTACTAGTAGCAGTGGACTGGTGGAGCAACGGATCATAGAAGTCACGGTTCAGATAAGCACGAAAGAAACAAGGGAGCAAATATAACTTTTAGATTTATTTACAATCTGATGGTTAACGTTAAAACGTTCTTTACACTTGCTACATTATGGTTATAACTTTATAACACAACAATTAATAACCCACAACTAATCCTCTTTAACAGGAAAACACCACAGCACACAACAATTTGTGACACTAATAATTGTACATTTATAAAATTTCAGCGCCAAACAGCATGCTTGGTACAGCTCTGTAGCTAGCCGTTAGCACAACAGTCTGCTAACAGCTGGGAGAGGCTCCGTCGCGTTACTTAAAGAACAGAAAAGAGCGATGCAGGAGGAACAAAGACAGTCCGGAGATGCACCAATATAGTCTGTGCACAAGAGAGGAGCTGTGTCTGCTGTTTGGAAGTGTTTTGGTTTGAAAAAATCGGACGTTTTGCGAGTTTGGAGCCACTGTTGTTGTCGGATTTTTTCAAACCAAAACACTTCCAAACAGCAGACACAGCTCCTCTCTTGTGCACCAATATAGCCTGTTTACCTTCTTCCACCTCACAGATGATGTCACCGTTTCCATAGTAACAGCTTTTTCCGTGACAATACAGATAGTGTTTCTTCACATCAAAGCCAATGTCCTTTGATGTCAAAGATCAGAAAACAGAGTTTATAGATAGGACTAAGATTCACTGATCCATTAAATTGGAAGTGTTTTGGTTTTAAAAAATCCGACGTTTTGCGAGTTTGGAGCCACTGTTGTTGCCGCTGGTGGTAACACGAGCAACTTACGTCACCTCAGGAGAAAACGTGAGTTATTTTCATGTGTATAATAGATGCAATCTGAAATGTACACCGTGAAAACTGCAAACCTATCTACGTCATATTTTTATGTTTGTTAAATTATCAGTAGCTATAACTAAATGATATGCTTAGTATGCATATTACAAACAAAAACACTTTAAAAACACTTTTTTTTTTGCTTTTTGGGGTATTTTGGTTAGACACCCAGCCCGAGATCCACCAGAGATTCCTTAGATGGTATGGAATGTCACGGCCCTCCAGACCACAGAGGTGTAGGCCGGTGTGCTACACCCCTGTGGGTAGAGGATACCCTGCATTCCATCTCGTTGGCACGCTGGTGCTGTTGCTAGCACAGTCACCTTGCAGGAAGGCCCTTCTTTGTGGAGTTTACATGTTCTCCCCGTGTCAGCGCGTAAGTGGGTTCTATCCAGGCGATGGGGATTCCCCCACAATGTCAAAACATGTTAGGTTGTGTGAATGTGAGTTGTGTAAATGTGAGTTGGGTGAATATGAGTTGGGTCCACCAGATTCCTTAGATGGAATGGAGTGCCACGGGGTATCCTCCAGACCACAGAAGTGTAGGCCGGTGTGCTACACCTCTGTGGGTAGAGAATACCCTGCATTCCATCTCGTTGGCACGCTGGTGCTGTGGCTAGCACAGTCACCTCGCAGGATGGCCCTCCTGTGTGGAGTTTACATGTTCTTCCCGTGTCAGCGTCAGTGGGTTCTATCCAGGCGATGGGGATTCCCCCACAATGTCAAGACATGTCAGGTTGTGTGAATGTGAGTGTGAATGTCTGTCTCAGTCCTGCCAGAATCTGGATCCCTGTCCAGGGTGAACCTTGCCTTCGGCTCCGGTCCCCACACAACCCAGAATAGGATAAGAGGTTAAAGATGACGGATGGAAAAATACTACTAGTAGCAGTGGACTGGTGGAGCAACGGATCATAGAAGTCACGGTTCAGATAAGCACGAAAGAAACAAGGGAGCAAATATAACTTTTAGATTTATTTACAATCTGATGGTTAACGTTAAAACGTTCTTTACACTTGCTACATTATGGTTATAACTTTATAACACAACAATTAATAACCCACAACTAATCCTCTTTAACAGGAAAACACCACAGCACACAACAATTTGTGACACTAATAATTGTACATTTATAAAATTTCAGCGCCAAACAGCATGCTTGGTACAGCTCTGTAGCTAGCCGTTAGCACAACAGTCTGCTAACAGCTGGGAGAGGCTCCGTCGCGTTACTTAAAGAACAGAAAAGAGCGATGCAGGAGGAACAAAGACAGTCCGGAGATGCACCAATATAGTCTGTGCACAAGAGAGGAGCTGTGTCTGCTGTTTGGAAGTGTTTTGGTTTGAAAAAATCGGACGTTTTGCGAGTTTGGAGCCACTGTTGTTGTCGGATTTTTTCAAACCAAAACACTTCCAAACAGCAGACACAGCTCCTCTCTTGTGCACCAATATAGCCTGTTTACCTTCTTCCACCTCACAGATGATGTCACCGTTTCCATAGTAACAGCTTTTTCCGTGACAATACAGATAGTGTTTCTTCACATCAAAGCCAATGTCCTTTGATGTCAAAGATCAGAAAACAGAGTTTATAGATAGGACTAAGATTCACTGATCCATTAAATTGGAAGTGTTTTGGTTTTAAAAAATCCGACGTTTTGCGAGTTTGGAGCCACTGTTGTTGCCGCTGGTGGTAACACGAGCAACTTACGTCACCTCAGGAGAAAACGTGAGTTATTTTCATGTGTATAATAGATGCAATCTGAAATGTACACCGTGAAAACTGCAAACCTATCTACGTCATATTTTTATGTTTGTTAAATTATCAGTAGCTATAACTAAATGATATGCTTAGTATGCATATTACAAACAAAAACACTTTAAAAACACTTTTTTTTTTGCTTTTTGGGGTATTTTGGTTAGACACCCAGCCCGAGATCCACCAGAGATTCCTTAGATGGTATGGAATGTCACGGCCCTCCAGACCACAGAGGTGTAGGCCGGTGTGCTACACCCCTGTGGGTAAAGGATACCCTGCATTCCATCTCGTTGGCACGCTGGTGCTGTTGCTAGCACAGTCACCTTGCAGGAAGGCCCTTCTTTGTGGAGTTTACATGTTCTCCCCGTGTCAGCGCATCAGTGGGTTCTATCCAGGCGATGGGGATTCCCCCACAATGTCAAAACATGTTAGGTTGTGTGAATGTGAGTTGTGTAAATGTGAGTTGGGTGAATATGAGTTGGGTCCACCAGATTCCTTAGATGGAATGGAGTGCCACGGGGTATCCTCCAGACCACAGAAGTGTAGGCCGGTGTGCTACACCTCTGTGGGTAGAGAATACCCTGCATTCCATCTCGTTGGCACGCTGGTGCTGTGGCTAGCACAGTCACCTCGCAGGATGGCCCTCCTGTGTGGAGTTTACATGTTCTTCCCGTGTCAGCGTCAGTGGGTTCTATCCAGGCGATGGGGATTCCCCCACAATGTCAAGACATGTCAGGTTGTGTGAATGTGAGTGTGAATGTCTGTCTCAGTCCTGCCAGAATCTGGATCCCTGTCCAGGGTGAAACTTGCCTTCGGCTCCGGTCCCCACACAACCCAGAATAGGATAAGAGGTTAAAGATGACGGATGGAAAAATACTACTAGTAGCAGTGGACTGGTGGAGCAACGGATCATAGAAGTCACGGTTCAGATAAGCACGAAAGAAACAAGGGAGCAAATATAACTTTTAGATTTATTTACAATCTGATGGTTAACGTTAAAACGTTCTTTACACTTGCTACATTATGGTTATAACTTTATAACACAACAATTAATAACCCACAACTAATCCTCTTTAACAGGAAAACACCACAGCACACAACAATTTGTGACACTAATAATTGTACATTTATAAAATTTCAGCGCCAAACAGCATGCTTGGTACAGCTCTGTAGCTAGCCGTTAGCACAACAGTCTGCTAACAGCTGGGAGAGGCTCCGTCGCGTTACTTAAAGAACAGAAAAGAGCGATGCAGGAGGAACAAAGACAGTCCGGAGATGCACCAATATAGTCTGTGCACAAGAGAGGAGCTGTGTCTGCTGTTTGGAAGTGTTTTGGTTTGAAAAAATCGGACGTTTTGCGAGTTTGGAGCCACTGTTGTTGTCGGATTTTTTCAAACCAAAACACTTCCAAACAGCAGACACAGCTCCTCTCTTGTGCACCAATATAGCCTGTTTACCTTCTTCCACCTCACAGATGATGTCACCGTTTCCATAGTAACAGCTTTTTCCGTGACAATACAGATAGTGTTTCTTCACATCAAAGCCAATGTCCTTTGATGTCAAAGATCAGAAAACAGAGTTTATAGATAGGACTAAGATTCACTGATCCATTAAATTGGAAGTGTTTTGGTTTTAAAAAATCCGACGTTTTGCGAGTTTGGAGCCACTGTTGTTGCCGCTGGTGGTAACACGAGCAACTTACGTCACCTCAGGAGAAAACGTGAGTTATTTTCATGTGTATAATAGATGCAATCTGAAATGTACACCGTGAAAACTGCAAACCTATCTACGTCATATTTTTATGTTTGTTAAATTATCAGTAGCTATAACTAAATGATATGCTTAGTATGCATATTACAAACAAAAACACTTTAAAAACACTTTTTTTTTTGCTTTTTGGGGTATTTTGGTTAGACACCCAGCCCGAGATCCACCAGAGATTCCTTAGATGGTATGGAATGTCACGGCCCTCCAGACCACAGAGGTGTAGGCCGGTGTGCTACACCCCTGTGGGTAGAGGATACCCTGCATTCCATCTCGTTGGCACGCTGGTGCTGTTGCTAGCACAGTCACCTTGCAGGAAGGCCCTTCTTTGTGGAGTTTACATGTTCTCCCCGTGTCAGCGCGTAAGTGGGTTCTATCCAGGCGATGGGGATTCCCCCACAATGTCAAAACATGTTAGGTTGTGTGAATGTGAGTTGTGTAAATGTGAGTTGGGTGAATATGAGTTGGGTCCACCAGATTCCTTAGATGGAATGGAGTGCCACGGGGTATCCTCCAGACCACAGAAGTGTAGGCCGGTGTGCTACACCTCTGTGGGTAGAGAATACCCTGCATTCCATCTCGTTGGCACGCTGGTGCTGTGGCTAGCACAGTCACCTCGCAGGATGGCCCTCCTGTGTGGAGTTTACATGTTCTTCCCGTGTCAGCGTCAGTGGGTTCTATCCAGGCGATGGGGATTCCCCCACAATGTCAAAACATGTTAGGTTGTGTGAATGTGAGTTGCGTAAATGTGAGTTGGGTGAATATGAGTTGGGTCCACCAGATTCCTTAGATGGAATGGAGTGCCACGGGGTATCCTTCAGACCACAGAAGTGTAGGCCGGTGTGCTACACCTCTGTGGGTAGAGAATACCCTGCATTCCATCTCGTTGGCACGCTGGTGCTGTGGCTAGCACAGTCACCTCGCAGGATGGCCCTCCTGTGTGGAGTTTACATGTTCTTTCCGCGTCATCTCAGTGGGTTCTATCCAGGCGATGGGGATTCCCCCACAATGTCAAGACATGTCAGGTTGTGTGAATGTGAGTGTGAATGTCTGTCTCAGTCCTGCCAGAATCTGGATCCCTGTCCAAGGTGAACCTTGCCTTCGGCTCCGGTCCCCACACAACCCAGAATAGGATAAGAGGTTAAAGATGACGGATGGAAAAATACTACTAGTAGCAGTGGACTGGTGGAGCAACGGATCATAGAAGTCACGGTTCAGATAAGCACGAAAGAAACAAGGGAGCAAATATAACTTTTAGATTTATTTACAATCTGATGGTTAACGTTAAAACGTTCTTTACACTTGCTACATTATGGTTATAACTTTATAACACAACAATTAATAACCCACAACTAATCCTCTTTAACAGGAAAACACCACAGCACACAACAATTTGTGACACTAATAATTGTACATTTATAAAATTTCAGCGCCAAACAGCATGCTTGGTACAGCTCTGTAGCTAGCCGTTAGCACAACAGTCTGCTAACAGCTGGGAGAGGCTCCGTCGCGTTACTTAAAGAACAGAAAAGAGCGATGCAGGAGGAACAAAGACAGTCCGGAGATGCACCAATATAGTCTGTGCACAAGAGAGGAGCTGTGTCTGCTGTTTGGAAGTGTTTTGGTTTGAAAAAATCGGACGTTTTGCGAGTTTGGAGCCACTGTTGTTGTCGGATTTTTTCAAACCAAAACACTTCCAAACAGCAGACACAGCTCCTCTCTTGTGCACCAATATAGCCTGTTTACCTTCTTCCACCTCACAGATGATGTCACCGTTTCCATAGTAACAGCTTTTTCCGTGACAATACAGATAGTGTTTCTTCACATCAAAGCCAATGTCCTTTGATGTCAAAGATCAGAAAACAGAGTTTATAGATAGGACTAAGATTCACTGATCCATTAAATTGGAAGTGTTTTGGTTTTAAAAAATCCGACGTTTTGCGAGTTTGGAGCCACTGTTGTTGCCGCTGGTGGTAACACGAGCAACTTACGTCACCTCAGGAGAAAACGTGAGTTATTTTCATGTGTATAATAGATGCAATCTGAAATGTACACCGTGAAAACTGCAAACCTATCTACGTCATATTTTTATGTTTGTTAAATTATCAGTAGCTATAACTAAATGATATGCTTAGTATGCATATTACAAACAAAAACACTTTAAAAACACTTTTTTTTTTGCTTTTTGGGGTATTTTGGTTAGACACCCAGCCCGAGATCCACCAGAGATTCCTTAGATGGTATGGAATGTCACGGCCCTCCAGACCACAGAGGTGTAGGCCGGTGTGCTACACCCCTGTGGGTAGAGGATACCCTGCATTCCATCTCGTTGGCACGCTGGTGCTGTTGCTAGCACAGTCACCTTGCAGGAAGGCCCTTCTTTGTGGAGTTTACATGTTCTCCCCGTGTCAGCGCGTAAGTGGGTTCTATCCAGGCGATGGGGATTCCCCCACAATGTCAAAACATGTTAGGTTGTGTGAATGTGAGTTGTGTAAATGTGAGTTGGGTGAATATGAGTTGGGTCCACCAGATTCCTTAGATGGAATGGAGTGCCACGGGGTATCCTCCAGACCACAGAAGTGTAGGCCGGTGTGCTACACCTCTGTGGGTAGAGAATACCCTGCATTCCATCTCGTTGGCACGCTGGTGCTGTGGCTAGCACAGTCACCTCGCAGGATGGCCCTCCTGTGTGGAGTTTACATGTTCTTCCCGTGTCAGCGTCAGTGGGTTCTATCCAGGCGATGGGGATTCCCCCACAATGTCAAAACATGTTAGGTTGTGTGAATGTGAGTTGCGTAAATGTGAGTTGGGTGAATATGAGTTGGGTCCACCAGATTCCTTAGATGGAATGGAGTGCCACGGGGTATCCTTCAGACCACAGAAGTGTAGGCCGGTGTGCTACACCTCTGTGGGTAGAGAATACCCTGCATTCCATCTCGTTGGCACGCTGGTGCTGTGGCTAGCACAGTCACCTCGCAGGATGGCCCTCCTGTGTGGAGTTTACATGTTCTTTCCGCGTCATCTCAGTGGGTTCTATCCAGGCGATGGGGATTCCCCCACAATGTCAAGACATGTCAGGTTGTGTGAATGTGAGTGTGAATGTCTGTCTCAGTCCTGCCAGAATCTGGATCCCTGTCCAAGGTGAACCTTGCCTTCGGCTCCGGTCCCCACACAACCCAGAATAGGATAAGAGGTTAAAGATGACGGATGGAAAAATACTACTAGTAGCAGTGGACTGGTGGAGCAACGGATCATAGAAGTCACGGTTCAGATAAGCACGAAAGAAACAAGGGAGCAAATATAACTTTTAGATTTATTTACAATCTGATGGTTAACGTTAAAACGTTCTTTACACTTGCTACATTATGGTTATAACTTTATAACACAACAATTAATAACCCACAACTAATCCTCTTTAACAGGAAAACACCACAGCACACAACAATTTGTGACACTAATAATTGTACATTTATAAAATTTCAGCGCCAAACAGCATGCTTGGTACAGCTCTGTAGCTAGCCGTTAGCACAACAGTCTGCTAACAGCTGGGAGAGGCTCCGTCGCGTTACTTAAAGAACAGAAAAGAGCGATGCAGGAGGAACAAAGACAGTCCGGAGATGCACCAATATAGTCTGTGCACAAGAGAGGAGCTGTGTCTGCTGTTTGGAAGTGTTTTGGTTTGAAAAAATCGGACGTTTTGCGAGTTTGGAGCCACTGTTGTTGTCGGATTTTTTCAAACCAAAACACTTCCAAACAGCAGACACAGCTCCTCTCTTGTGCACCAATATAGCCTGTTTACCTTCTTCCACCTCACAGATGATGTCACCGTTTCCATAGTAACAGCTTTTTCCGTGACAATACAGATAGTGTTTCTTCACATCAAAGCCAATGTCCTTTGATGTCAAAGATCAGAAAACAGAGTTTATAGGTAGGACTAAGATTCACTGATCCATTAAATTGGAAGTGTTTTGGTTTTAAAAAATCCGACGTTTTGCGAGTTTGGAGCCACTGTTGTTGCCGCTGGTGGTAACACGAGCAACTTACGTCACCTCAGGAGAAAACGTGAGTTATTTTCATGTGTATAATAGATGCAATCTGAAATGTACACCGTGAAAACTGCAAACCTATCTACGTCATATTTTTATGTTTGTTAAATTATCAGTAGCTATAACTAAATGATATGCTTAGTATGCATATTACAAACAAAAACACTTTAAAAACACTTTTTCTTTTGCTTTTTGGGGTATTTTGGTTAGACACCCAGCCCGAGATCCACCAGAGATTCCTTAGATGGTATGGAATGTCACGGCCCTCCAGACCACAGAGGTGTAGGCCGGTGTGCTACACCCCTGTGGGTAGAGGATACCCTGCATTCCATCTCGTTGGCACGCTGGTGCTGTTGCTAGCACAGTCACCTTGCAGGAAGGCCCTTCTTTGTGGAGTTTACATGTTCTCCCCGTGTCAGCGCGTCAGTGGGTTCTATCCAGGCGATGGGGATTCCCCCACAATGTCAAAACATGTTAGGTTGTGTGAATGTGAGTTGTGTAAATGTGAGTTGGGTGAATATGAGTTGGGTCCACCAGATTCCTTAGATGGAATGGAGTGCCACGGGGTATCCTCCAGAACACAGAAGTGTAGGCCGGTGTGCTACACCTATGTGGGTAGAGAATACCCTGCATTCCATCTCGTTGGCACGCTGGTGCTGTGGCTAGCACAGTCACCTCGCAGGATGGCCCTCCTGTGTGGAGTTTACATGTTCTTCCCGTGTCAGCGTCAGTGGGTTCTATCCAGGCGATGGGGATTCCCCCACAATGTCAAAACATGTTAGGTTGTGTGAATGTGAGTTGTGTAAATGTGAGTTGGGTGAATATGAGTTGGGTCCACCAGATTCCTTCGATGGAATGGAGTGCCACGGGGTATCCTCCAGACCACAGAAGTGTAGGCCGGTGTGCTACACCTCTGTGGGTAGAGAATACCCTGCATTCCATCTCGTTGGCACGCTGGTGCTGTGGCTAGCACAGTCACCTCGCAGGATGGCCCTCCTGTGTGGAGTTTACATGTTCTTTCCGCGTCATCTCAGTGGGTTCTATCCAGGCGATGGGGATTCCCCCACAATGTCAAGACATGTCAGGTTGTGTGAATGTGAGTGTGAATGTCTGTCTCAGTCCTGCCAGAATCTGGATCCCTGTCCAAGGTGAACCTTGCCTTCGGCTCCGGTCCCCACACAACCCAGAATAGGATAAGAGGTTAAAGATGACGGATGGAAAAATACTACTAGTAGCAGTGGACTGGTGGAGCAACGGATCATAGAAGTCACGGTTCAGATAAGCACGAAAGAAACAAGGGAGCAAATATAACTTTTAGATTTATTTACAATCTGATGGTTAACGTTAAAACGTTCTTTACACTTGCTACATTATGGTTATAACTTTATAACACAACAATTAATAACCCACAACTAATCCTCTTTAACAGGAAAACACCACAGCACACAACAATTTGTGACACTAATAATTGTACATTTATAAAATTTCAGCGCCAAACAGCATGCTTGGTACAGCTCTGTAGCTAGCCGTTAGCACAACAGTCTGCTAACAGCTGGGAGAGGCTCCGTCGCGTTACTTAAAGAACAGAAAAGAGCGATGCAGGAGGAACAAAGACAGTCCGGAGATGCACCAATATAGTCTGTGCACAAGAGAGGAGCTGTGTCTGCTGTTTGGAAGTGTTTTGGTTTGAAAAAATCGGACGTTTTGCGAGTTTGGAGCCACTGTTGTTGTCGGATTTTTTCAAACCAAAACACTTCCAAACAGCAGACACAGCTCCTCTCTTGTGCACCAATATAGCCTGTTTACCTTCTTCCACCTCACAGATGATGTCACCGTTTCCATAGTAACAGCTTTTTCCGTGACAATACAGATAGTGTTTCTTCACATCAAAGCCAATGTCCTTTGATGTCAAAGATCAGAAAACAGAGTTTATAGGTAGGACTAAGATTCACTGATCCATTAAATTGGAAGTGTTTTGGTTTTAAAAAATCCGACGTTTTGCGAGTTTGGAGCCACTGTTGTTGCCGCTGGTGGTAACACGAGCAACTTACGTCACCTCAGGAGAAAACGTGAGTTATTTTCATGTGTATAATAGATGCAATCTGAAATGTACACCGTGAAAACTGCAAACCTATCTACGTCATATTTTTATGTTTGTTAAATTATCAGTAGCTATAACTAAATGATATGCTTAGTATGCATATTACAAACAAAAACACTTTAAAAACACTTTTTCTTTTGCTTTTTGGGGTATTTTGGTTAGACACCCAGCCCGAGATCCACCAGAGATTCCTTAGATGGTATGGAATGTCACGGCCCTCCAGACCACAGAGGTGTAGGCCGGTGTGCTACACCCCTGTGGGTAGAGGATACCCTGCATTCCATCTCGTTGGCACGCTGGTGCTGTTGCTAGCACAGTCACCTTGCAGGAAGGCCCTTCTTTGTGGAGTTTACATGTTCTCCCCGTGTCAGCGCGTCAGTGGGTTCTATCCAGGCGATGGGGATTCCCCCACAATGTCAAAACATGTTAGGTTGTGTGAATGTGAGTTGTGTAAATGTGAGTTGGGTGAATATGAGTTGGGTCCACCAGATTCCTTAGATGGAATGGAGTGCCACGGGGTATCCTCCAGAACACAGAAGTGTAGGCCGGTGTGCTACACCTATGTGGGTAGAGAATACCCTGCATTCCATCTCGTTGGCACGCTGGTGCTGTGGCTAGCACAGTCACCTCGCAGGATGGCCCTCCTGTGTGGAGTTTACATGTTCTTCCCGTGTCAGCGTCAGTGGGTTCTATCCAGGCGATGGGGATTCCCCCACAATGTCAAAACATGTTAGGTTGTGTGAATGTGAGTTGTGTAAATGTGAGTTGGGTGAATATGAGTTGGGTCCACCAGATTCCTTCGATGGAATGGAGTGCCACGGGGTATCCTCCAGACCACAGAAGTGTAGGCCGGTGTGCTACACCTCTGTGGGTAGAGAATACCCTGCATTCCATCTCGTTGGCACGCTGGTGCTGTGGCTAGCACAGTCACCTCGCAGGATGGCCCTCCTGTGTGGAGTTTACATGTTCTTCCCGTGTCAGCGTCAGTGGGTTCTATCCAGGCGATGGGGATTCCCCCACAATGTCAAGACATGTCAGGTTGTGTGAATGTGAGTGTGAATGTCTGTCTCAGTCCTGCCAGAATCTGGATCCCTGTCCAGGGTGAACCTTGCCTTCGGCTCCGGTCCCCACACAACCCAGAATAGGATAAGAGGTTAAAGATGACGGATGGAAAAATACTACTAGTAGCAGTGGACTGGTGGAGCAACGGATCATAGAAGTCACGGTTCAGATAAGCACGAAAGAAACAAGGGAGCAAATATAACTTTTAGATTTATTTACAATCTGATGGTTAACGTTAAAACGTTCTTTACACTTGCTATATTATGGTTATAACTTTATAACACAA
Organism: Cebidichthys violaceus; assembly: GCF_023349555.1. Taxonomy (NCBI): domain Eukaryota; kingdom Metazoa; phylum Chordata; class Actinopteri; order Perciformes; family Stichaeidae; genus Cebidichthys; species Cebidichthys violaceus. The sequence continues at coordinate 2,341,534 of NW_027176561.1, forward strand.
CAATTAATAACCCACAACTAATCCTCTTTAACAGGAAAACACCACAGCACACAACAATTTGTGACACTAATAATTGTACATTTATAAAATTTCAGCGCCAAACAGCATGCTTGGTACAGCTCTGTAGCTAGCCGTTAGCACAACAGTCTGCTAACAGCTGGGAGAGGCTCCGTCGCGTTACTTAAAGAACAGAAAAGAGCGATGCAGGAGGAACAAAGACAGTCCGGAGATGCACCAATATAGTCTGTGCACAAGAGAGGAGCTGTGTCTGCTGTTTGGAAGTGTTTTGGTTTGAAAAAATCGGACGTTTTGCGAGTTTGGAGCCACTGTTGTTGTCGGATTTTTTCAAACCAAAACACTTCCAAACAGCAGACACAGCTCCTCTCTTGTGCACCAATATAGCCTGTTTACCTTCTTCCACCTCACAGATGATGTCACCGTTTCCATAGTAACAGCTTTTTCCGTGACAATACAGATAGTGTTTCTTCACATCAAAGCCAATGTCCTTTGATGTCAAAGATCAGAAAACAGAGTTTATAGATAGGACTAAGATTCACTGATCCATTAAATTGGAAGTGTTTTGGTTTTAAAAAATCCGACGTTTTGCGAGTTTGGAGCCACTGTTGTTGCCACTGGTGGTAACACGAGCAACTTACGTCACCTCAGGAGAAAACGTGAGTTATTTTCATGTGTATAATAGATGCAATCTGAAATGTACACCGTGAAAACTGCAAACCTATCTACGTCATATTTTTATGTTTGTTAAATTATCAGTAGCTATAACTAAATGATATGCTTAGTATGCATATTACAAACAAAAACACTTTAAAAACACTTTTTTTTTTGCTTTTTGGGGTATTTTGGTTAGACACCCAGCCCGAGATCCACTAGAGATTCCTTAGATGGTATGGAATGTCACGGCCCTCCAGACCACAGAGGTGTAGGCCGGTGTGCTACACCCCTGTGGGTAGAGGATACCCTGCATTCCATCTCGTTGGCACGCTGGTGCTGTTGCTAGCACAGTCACCTTGCAGGAAGGCCCTTCTTTGTGGAGTTTACATGTTCTCCCCGTGTCAGCGCGTCAGTGGGTTCTATCCAGGCGATGCGGATTCCCCCACAATGTCAAAACATGTTAGGTTGTGTGAATGTGAGTTGTGTAAATGTGAGTTGGGTGAATATGAGTTGGGTCCACCAGATTCCTTAGATGGAATGGAGTGCCATGGGGTATCCTCCAGACCACAGAAGTGTAGGCCGGTGTGCTACACCTCTGTGGGTAGAGAATACCCTGCATTCCATCTCGTTGGCACGCTGGTGCTGTGGCTAGCACAGTCACCTCGCAGGATGGCCCTCCTGTGTGGAGTTTACATGTTCTTCCCGTGTCAGCGTCAGTGGGTTCTATCCAGGCGATGGGGATTCCCCCACAATGTCAAAACATGTTAGGTTGTGTGAATGTGAGTTGTGTAAATGTGAGTTGGGTGAATATGAGTTGGGTCCACCAGATTCCTTAGATGGAATGGAGTGCCACGGGGTATCCTCCAGACCACAGAAGTGTAGGCCGGTGTGCTACACCTATGTGGGTAGAGAATACCCTGCATTCCATCTCGTTGGCACGCTGGTGCTGTGGCTAGCACAGTCACCTCGCAGGATGGCCCTCCTGTGTGGAGTTTACATGTTCTTCCCGTGTCAGCGTCAGTGGGTTCTATCCAGGCGATGGGGATTCCCCCACAATGTCAAAACATGTTAGGTTGTGTGAATGTGAGTTGCGTAAATGTGAGTTGGGTGAATATGAGTTGGGTCCACCAGATTCCTTAGATGGAATGGAGTGCGACGGGGTATCCTCCAGACCACAGAAGTGTAGGCCGGTGTGCTACACCTATGTGGGTAGAGAATACCCTGCATTCCATCTCGTTGGCACGCTGGTGCTGTGGCTAGCACAGTCACCTCGCAGGATGGCCCTCCTGTGTGGAGTTTACATGTTCTTCCCGTGTCAGCGTCAGTGGGTTCTATCCAGGCCATGGGGATTCCCCCACAATGTCAAGACATGTCAGGTTGTGTGAATGTGAGTGTGAATGTCTGTCTCAGTCCTGCCAGAATCTGGATCCCTGTCCAGGGTGAACCTTGCCTTCGGCTCCGGTCCCCACCCAACCCAGAATAGGATAAGAGGTTAAAGATGACGGATGGAAAAATACTACTCGTAGCAGTGGACTGGTGGAGCAACGGATCATAGAAGTCACAGTTCAGATAAGCACGAAAGAAACAAGGGAGCAAATATAACTTTTAGATTTATTTACAATCTGATGGTTAACGTTAAAACGTTCTTTACACTTGCTACATTATGGTTATAACATTATAACACAACAATTAATAACCCACAACTAATGCTCTTTAACAGGAAAACACCACAGCACACAACAATTTGTGACACTAATAATTGTACATTTATAAAATTTCAGCGCCAAACAGCAAGCTTGGTACAGCTCTGTAGCTAGCCGTTAGCACAACAGTCTGCTAACAGCTGGGAGAGGCTCCGTCGCGTTACTTAAAGAACAGAAAAGAGCGATGCAGGAGGAACAAAGACAGTCCGGAGATGCACCAATATAGTCTGTGCACAAGAGAGGAGCTGTGTCTGCTGTTTGGAAGTGTTTTGGTTTGAAAAAATCAGACGTTTTGCGAGTTTGGAGCCACTGTTGTTGTCGGATTTTTTCAAACCAAAACACTTCCAAACAGCAGACACAGCTCCTCTCTTGTGCACCAATATAGCCTGTTTACCTTCTTCCACCTCACAGATGATGTCACCGTTTCCATAGTAACAGCTTTTTCCGTGACAATACAGATAGTGTTTCTTCACATCAAAGCCAATGTCCTTTGATGTCAAAGATCAGAAAACAGAGTTTATAGGTAGGACTAAGATTCACTGATCCATTAAATTGGAAGTGTTTTGGTTTTAAAAAATCCGACGTTTTGCGAGTTTGGAGCCACTGTTGTTGCCACTGGTGGTAACACGAGCAACTTACGTCACCTCAGGAGAAAACGTGAGTTATTTTCATGTGTATAATAGATGCAATCTGAAATGTACACCGTGAAAACTGCAAACCTATCTACGTCATATTTTTATGTTTGTTAAATTATCAGTAGCTATAACTAAATGATATGCTTAGTATGCATATTACAAACAAAAACACTTTAAAAACACTTTTTTTTTTGCTTTTTGGGGTATTTTGGTTAGACACCCAGCCCGAGATCCACTAGAGATTCCTTAGATGGTATGGAATGTCACGGCCCTCCAGACCACAGAGGTGTAGGCCGGTGTGCTACACCCCTGTGGGTAGAGGATACCCTGCATTCCATCTCGTTGGCACGCTGGTGCTGTTGCTAGCACAGTCACCTTGCAGGAAGGCCCTTCTTTGTGGAGTTTACATGTTCTCCCCGTGTCAGCGCGTCAGTGGGTTCTATCCAGGCGATGCGGATTCCCCCACAATGTCAAAACATGTTAGGTTGTGTGAATGTGAGTTGTGTAAATGTGAGTTGGGTGAATATGAGTTGGGTCCACCAGATTCCTTAGATGGAATGGAGTGCCATGGGGTATCCTCCAGACCACAGAAGTGTAGGCCGGTGTGCTACACCTCTGTGGGTAGAGAATACCCTGCATTCCATCTCGTTGGCACGCTGGTGCTGTGGCTAGCACAGTCACCTCGCAGGATGGCCCTCCTGTGTGGAGTTTACATGTTCTTTCCGCGTCATCTCAGTGGGTTCTATCCAGGCGATGGGGATTCCCCCACAATGTCAAGACATGTCAGGTTGTGTGAATGTGAGTGTGAATGTCTGTCTCAGTCCTGCCAGAATCTGGATCCCTGTCCAAGGTGAACCTTGCCTTCGGCTCCGGTCCCCACACAACCCAGAATAGGATAAGAGGTTAAAGATGACGGATGGAAAAATACTACTAGTAGCAGTGGACTGGTGGAGCAACGGATCATAGAAGTCACGGTTCAGATAAGCACGAAAGAAACAAGGGAGGAAATATAACTTTTAGATTTATTTACAATCTGATGGTTAACGTTAAAACGTTCTTTACACTTGCTACATTATGGTTATAACTTTATAACACAACAATTAATAACCCACAACTAATCCTCTTTAACAGGAAAACACCACAGCACACAACAATTTGTGACACTAATAATTGTACATTTATAAAATTTCAGCGCCAAACAGCATGCTTGGTACAGCTCTGTAGCTAGCCGTTAGCACAACAGTCTGCTAACAGCTGGGAGAGGCTCCGTCGCGTTACTTAAAGAACAGAAAAGAGCGATGCAGGAGGAACAAAGACAGTCCGGAGATGCACCAATATAGTCTGTGCACAAGAGAGGAGCTGTGTCTGCTGTTTGGAAGTGTTTTGGTTTGAAAAAATCGGACGTTTTGCGAGTTTGGAGCCACTGTTGTTGTCGGATTTTTTCAAACCAAAACACTTCCAAACAGCAGACACAGCTCCTCTCTTGTGCACCAATATAGCCTGTTTACCTTCTTCCACCTCACAGATGATGTCACCGTTTCCATAGTAACAGCTTTTTCCGTGACAATACAGATAGTGTTTCTTCACATCAAAGCCAATGTCCTTTGATGTCAAAGATCAGAAAACAGAGTTTATAGGTAGGACTAAGATTCACTGATCCATTAAATTGGAAGTGTTTTGGTTTTAAAAAATCCGACGTTTTGCGAGTTTGGAGCCACTGTTGTTGCCGCTGGTGGTAACACGAGCAACTTACGTCACCTCAGGAGAAAACGTGAGTTATTTTCATGTGTATAATAGATGCAATCTGAAATGTACACCGTGAAAACTGCAAACCCATCTACGTCATATTTTTATGTTTGTTAAATTATCAGTAGCTATAACTAAATGATATGCTTAGTATGCATATTCCAAACAAAAACACTTTAAAAACACTTTTTTTTTTGCTTTTTGGGGTATTTTGGTTAGACACCCAGCCCGAGATCCACCAGAGATTCCTTAGATGGTATGGAATGTCACGGCCCTCCAGACCACAGAGGTGTAGGCCGGTGTGCTACACCCCTGTGGGTAGAGGATACCCTGCATTCCATCTCGTTGGCACGCTGGTGCTGTTGCTAGCACAGTCACCTTGCAGGAAGGCCCTTCTTTGTGGAGTTTACATGTTCTCCCCGTGTCAGCGCGTCAGTGGGTTCTATCCAGGCGATGGGGATTCCCCCACAATGTCAAAACATGTTAGGTTGTGTGAATGTGAGTTGTGTAAATGTGAGTTGGGTGAATATGAGTTGGGTCCACCAGATTCCTTAGATGGAATGGAGTGCCACGGGGTATCCTCCAGACCACAGAAGTGTAGGCCGGTGTGCTACACCTCTGTGGGTAGAGAATACCCTGCATTCCATCTCGTTGGCACGCTGGTGCTGTGGCTAGCACAGTCACCTCGCAGGATGGCCCTCCTGTGTGGAGTTTACATGTTCTTCCCGTGTCAGCGTCAGTGGGTTCTATCCAGGCGATGGGGATTCCCCCACAATGTCAAAACATGTTAGGTTGTGTGAATGTGAGTTGTGTAAATGTGAGTTGGGTGAATATGAGTTGGGTCCACCAGATTCCTTCGATGGAATGGAGTGCCACGGGGTATCCTCCAGACCACAGAAGTGTAGGCCGGTGTGCTACACCTCTGTGGGTAGAGAATACCCTGCATTCCATCTCGTTGGCACGCTGGTGCTGTGGCTAGCACAGTCACCTCGCAGGATGGCCCTCCTGTGTGGAGTTTACATGTTCTTCCCGTGTCAGCGTCAGTGGGTTCTATCCAGGCGATGGGGATTCCCCCACAATGTCAAGACATGTCAGGTTGTGTGAATGTGAGTGTGAATGTCTGTCTCAGTCCTGCCAGAATCTGGATCCCTGTCCAGGGTGAACCTTGCCTTCGGCTCCGGTCCCCACACAACCCAGAATAGGATAAGAGGTTAAAGATGACGGATGGAAAAATACTACTAGTAGCAGTGGACTGGTGGAGCAACGGATCATAGAAGTCACGGTTCAGATAAGCACGAAAGAAACAAGGGAGCAAATATAACTTTTAGATTTATTTACAATCTGATGGTTAACGTTAAAACGTTCTTTACACTTGCTACATTATGGTTATAACTTTATAACACAACAATTAATAACCCACAACTAATCCTCTTTAACAGGAAAACACCACAGCACACAACAATTTGTGACACTAATAATTGTACATTTATAAAATTTCAGCGCCAAACAGCATGCTTGGTACAGCTCTGTAGCTAGCCGTTAGCACAACAGTCTGCTAACAGCTGGGAGAGGCTCCGTCGCGTTACTTAAAGAACAGAAAAGAGCGATGCAGGAGGAACAAAGACAGTCCGGAGATGCACCAATATAGTCTGTGCACAAGAGAGGAGCTGTGTCTGCTGTTTGGAAGTGTTTTGGTTTGAAAAAATCGGACGTTTTGCGAGTTTGGAGCCACTGTTGTTGTCGGATTTTTTCAAACCAAAACACTTCCAAACAGCAGACACAGCTCCTCTCTTGTGCACCAATATAGCCTGTTTACCTTCTTCCACCTCACAGATGATGTCACCGTTTCCATAGTAACAGCTTTTTCCGTGACAATACAGATAGTGTTTCTTCACATCAAAGCCAATGTCCTTTGATGTCAAAGATCAGAAAACAGAGTTTATAGATAGGACTAAGATTCACTGATCCATTAAATTGGAAGTGTTTTGGTTTTAAAAAATCCGACGTTTTGCGAGTTTGGAGCCACTGTTGTTGCCACTGGTGGTAACACGAGCAACTTACGTCACCTCAGGAGAAAACGTGAGTTATTTAGTTATTTTCATGTGTATAATAGATGCAATCTGAAATGTACACCGTGAAAACTGCAAACCTATCTACGTCATATTTTTATGTTTGTTAAATTATCAGTAGCTATAACTAAATGATATGCTTAGTATGCATATTACAAACAAAAACACTTTAAAAACACTTTTTTTTTTGCTTTTTGGGGTATTTTGGTTAGACACCCAGCCCGAGATCCACCAGAGATTCCTTAGATGGTATGGAATGTCACGGCCCTCCAGACCACAGAGGTGTAGGCCGGTGTGCTACACCCCTGTGGGTAGAGGATACCCTGCATTCCATCTCGTTGGCACGCTGGTGCTGTTGCTAGCACAGTCACCTTGCAGGAAGGCCCTTCTTTGTGGAGTTTACATGTTCTCCCCGTGTCAGCGCGTCAGTGGGTTCTATCCAGGCGATGGGGATTCCCCCACAATGTCAAAACATGTTAGGTTGTGTGAATGTGAGTTGTGTAAATGTGAGTTGGGTGAATATGAGTTGGGTCCACCAGATTCCTTAGATGGAATGGAGTGCCACGGGGTATCCTCCAGACCACAGAAGTGTAGGCCGGTGTGCTACACCTATGTGGGTAGAGAATACCCTGCATTCCATCTCGTTGGCACGCTGGTGCTGTGGCTAGCACAGTCACCTCGCAGGATGGCCCTCCTGTGTGGAGTTTACATGTTCTTCCCGTGTCAGCGTCAGTGGGTTCTATCCAGGCGATGGGGATTCCCCCACAATGTCAAGACATGTCAGGTTGTGTGAATGTGAGTGTGAATGTCTGTCTCAGTCCTGCCAGAATCTGGATCCCTGTCCAGGGTGAACCTTGCCTTCGGCTCCGGTCCCCACACAACCCAGAATAGGATAAGAGGTTAAAGATGACGGATGGAAAAATACTATTAGTAGCAGTGGACTGGTGGAGCAACGGATCATAGAAGTCACGGTTCAGATAAGCACGAAAGAAACAAGGGAGCAAATATAACTTTTAGATTTATTTACAATCTGATGGTTAACGTTAAAACGTTCTTTACACTTGCTACATTATGGTTATAACTTTATAACACAACAATTAATAACCCACAACTAATCCTCTTTAACAGGAAAACACCACAGCACACAACAATTTGTGACACTAATAATTGTACATTTATAAAATTTCAGCGCCAAACAGCATGCTTGGTACAGCTCTGTAGCTAGCCGTTAGCACAACAGTCTGCTAACAGCTGGGAGAGGCTCCGTCGCGTTACTTAAAGAACAGAAAAGAGCGATGCAGGAGGAACAAAGACAGTCTGGAGATGCACCAATATAGTCTGTGCACAAGAGAGGAGCTGTGTCTGCTGTTTGGAAGTGTTTTGGTTTGAAAAAATCGGACGTTTTGCGAGTTTGGAGCCACTGTTGTTGTCGGATTTTTTCAAACCAAAACACTTCCAAACAGCAGACACAGCTCCTCTCTTGTGCACCAATATAGCCTGTTTACCTTCTTCCACCTCACAGATGATGTCACCGTTTCCATAGTAACAGCTTTTTCCGTGACAATACAGATAGTGTTTCTTCACATCAAAGCCAATGTCCTTTGATGTCAAAGATCAGAAAACAGAGTTTATAGATAGGACTAAGATTCACTGATCCATTAAATTGGAAGTGTTTTGGTTTTAAAAAATCCGACGTTTTGCGAGTTTGGAGCCACTGTTGTTGCCACTGGTGGTAACACGAGCAACTTACGTCACCTCAGGAGAAAACGTGAGTTATTTTCATGTGTATAATAGATGCAATCTGAAATGTACACCGTGAAAACTGCAAACCTATCTACGTCATATTTTTATGTTTGTTAAATTATCAGTAGCTATAACTAAATGATATGCTTAGTATGCATATTACAAACAAAAACACTTTAAAAACACTTTTTTTTTTGCTTTTTGGGGTATTTTGGTTAGACACCCAGCCCGAGATCCACTAGAGATTCCTTAGATGGTATGGAATGTCACGGCCCTCCAGACCACAGAGGTGTAGGCCGGTGTGCTACACCCCTGTGGGTAGAGGATACCCTGCATTCCATCTCGTTGGCACGCTGGTGCTGTTGCTAGCACAGTCACCTTGCAGGAAGGCCCTTCTTTGTGGAGTTTACATGTTCTCCCCGTGTCAGCGCGTCAGTGGGTTCTATCCAGGCGATGCGGATTCCCCCACAATGTCAAAACATGTTAGGTTGTGTGAATGTGAGTTGTGTAAATGTGAGTTGGGTGAATATGAGTTGGGTCCACCAGATTCCTTAGATGGAATGGAGTGCCATGGGGTATCCTCCAGACCACAGAAGTGTAGGCCGGTGTGCTACACCTCTGTGGGTAGAGAATACCCTGCATTCCATCTCGTTGGCACGCTGGTGCTGTGGCTAGCACAGTCACCTCGCAGGATGGCCCTCCTGTGTGGAGTTTACATGTTCTTCCCGTGTCAGCGTCAGTGGGTTCTATCCTGGCGATGGGGATTCCCCCACAATGTCAAAACATGTTAGGTTGTGTGAATGTGAGTTGCGTAAATGTGAGTTGGGTGAATATGAGTTGGGTCCACCAGATTCCTTAGATGGAATGGAGTGCCACGGGGTATCCTCCAGACCACAGAAGTGTAGGCCGGTGTGCTACACCTATGTGGGTAGAGAATACCCTGCATTCCATCTTGTTGGCACGCTGGTGCTGTGGCTAGCACAGTCACCTCGCAGGATGGCCCTCCTGTGTGGAGTTTACATGTTCTTCCCGTGTCAGCGTCAGTGGGTTCTATCCAGGCCATGGGGATTCCCCCACAATGTCAAGACATGTCAGGTTGTGTGAATGTGAGTGTGAATGTCTGTCTCAGTCCTGCCAGAATCTGGATCCCTGTCCAGGGTGAACCTTGCCTTCGGCTCCGGTCCCCACACAACCCAGAATAGGATAAGAGGTTAAAGATGACGGATGGAAAAATACTACTCGTAGCAGTGGACTGGTGGAGCAACGGATCATAGAAGTCACAGTTCAGATAAGCACGAAAGAAACAAGGGAGCAAATATAACTTTTAGATTTATTTACAATCTGATGGTTAACGTTAAAACGTTCTTTACACTTGCTACATTATGGTTATAACATTATAACACAACAATTAATAACCCACAACTAATGCTCTTTAACAGGAAAACACCACAGCACACAACAATTTGTGACACTAATAATTGTACATTTATAAAATTTCAGCGCCAAACAGCAAGCTTGGTACAGCTCTGTAGCTAGCCGTTAGCACAACAGTCTGCTAACAGCTGGGAGAGGCTCCGTTGCGTTACTTAAAGAACAGAAAAGAGCGATGCAGGAGGAACAAAGACAGTCCGGAGATGCACCAATATAGTCTGTGCACAAGAGAGGAGCTGTGTCTGCTGTTTGGAAGTGTTTTGGTTTGAAAAAATCGGACGTTTTGCGAGTTTGGAGCCACTGTTGTCGTCGGATTTTTTCAAACCAAAACACTTCCAAACAGCAGACACAGCTCCTCTCTTGTGCACCAATATAGCCTGTTTACCTTCTTCCACCTCACAGATGATGTCACCGTTTCCATAGTAACAGCTTTTTCCGTGACAATACAGATAGTGTTTCTTCACATCAAAGCCAATGTCCTTTGATGTCAAAGATCAGAAAACAGAGTTTATAGATAGGACTAAGATTCACTGATCCATTAAATTGGAAGTGTTTTGGTTTTAAAAAATCCGACGTTTTGCGAGTTTGGAGCCACTGTTGTTGCCGCTGGTGGTAACACGAGCAACTTACGTCACCTCAGGAGAAAACGTGAGTTATTTTCATGTGTATAATAGATGCAATCTGAAATGTACACCGTGAAAACTGCAAACCTATCTACGTCATATTTTTATGTTTGTTAAATTATCAGTAGCTATAACTAAATGATATGCTTAGTATGCATATTCCAAACAAAAACACTTTAAAAACACTTTTTTTTTTGCTTTTTGGGGTATTTTGGTTAGACACCCAGCCCGAGATCCACCAGAGATTCCTTAGATGGTATGGAATGTCACGGCCCTCCAGACCACAGAGGTGTAGGCCGGTGTGCTACACCCCTGTGGGTAGAGGATACCCTGCATTCCATCTCGTTGGTACGCTGGTGCTGTTGCTAGCACAGTCACCTTGCAGGAAGGCCCTTCTTTGTGGAGTTTACATGTTCTCCCCGTGTCAGCGCGTCAGTGGGTTCTATCCAGGCGATGGGGATTCCCCCACAATGTCAAAACATGTTAGGTTGTGTGAATGTGAGTTGTGTAAATGTGAGTTGGGTGAATATGAGTTGGGTCCACCAGATTCCTTAGATGGAATGGAGTGCCATGGGGTATCCTCCAGACCACAGAAGTGTAGGCCGGTGTGCTACACCTCTGTGGGTAGAGAATACCCTGCATTCCATCTCGTTGGCACGCTGGTGCTGTGGCTAGCACAGTCACCTCGCAGGATGGCCCTCCTGTGTGGAGTTTACATGTTCTTCCCGTGTCAGCGTCAGTGGGTTCTATCCAGGCGATGGGGATTCCCCCACAATGTCAAAACATGTTAGGTTGTGTGAATGTGAGTTGCGTAAATGTGAGTTGGGTGAATATGAGTTGGGTCCACCAGATTCCTTAGATAGAATGGAGTGCCACGGGGTATCCTCCAGACCACAGAAGTGTAGGCCGGTGTGCTACACCTCTGTGTGTAGAGAATACCCTGCATTCCATCTCGTTGGCACGCTGGTGCTGTGGCTAGCACAGTCACCTCGCAGGATGGCCCTCCTGTGTGGAGTTTACATGTTCTTCCCGTGTCAGCGTCAGTGGGTTCTATCCAGGCGATGGGGATTCCCCCACAATGTCAAGACATGTCAGGTTGTGTGAATGTGAGTATGAATGTCTGTCTCAGTCCTGCCAGAATCTGGATCCCTGTCCAGGGTGAACCTTGCCTTCGGCTCCGGTCCCCACCCAACCCAGAATAGGATAAGAGGTTAAAGATGACGGATGGAAAAATACTACTAGTAGCAGTGGACTGGTGGAGCAACGGATCATAGAAGTCACGATTCAGATAAGCACGAAAGAAACAAGGGAGGAAATATAACTTTTAGATTTATTTACAATCTGATGGTTAACGTTAAAACGTTCTTTACACTTGCTACATTATGGTTATAACTTTATAACACAACAATTAATAACCCACAACTAATCCTCTTTAACAGGAAAACACCACAGCACACAACAATTTGTGACACTAATAATTGTACATTTATAAAATTTCAGCGCCAAACAGCATGCTTGGTACAGCTCTGTAGCTAGCCGTTAGCACAACAGTCTGCTAACAGCTGGGAGAGGCTCCGTCGCGTTACTTAAAGAACAGAAAAGAGCGATGCAGGAGGAACAAAGACAGTCCGGAGATGCACCAATATAGTCTGTGCACAAGAGAGGAGCTGTGTCTGCTGTTTGGAAGTGCTTTGGTTTGAAAAAATCGGACGTTTTGCGAGTTTGGAGCCACTGTTGTTGTCGGATTTTTTCAAACCAAAACACTTCCAAACAGCAGACACAGCTCCTCTCTTGTGCACCAATATAGCCTGTTTACCTTCTTCCACCTCACAGATGATGTCACCGTTTCCATGGTAACAGCTTTTTCCGTGACAATACAGATAGTGTTTCTTCACATCAAAGCCAATGTCCTTTGATGTCAAAGATCAGAAAACAGAGTTTATAGGTAGGACTAAGATTCACTGATCCATTAAATTGGAAGTGTTTTGGTTTTAAAAAATCCGACGTTTTGCGAGTTTGGAGCCACTGTTGTTGCCGCTGGTGGTAACACGAGCAACTTACGTCACCTCAGGAGAAAACGTGAGTTATTTTCATGTGTATAATAGATGCAATCTGAAATGTACACCGTGAAAACTGCAAACCTATCTACGTCATATTTTTATGTTTGTTAAATTATCAGTAGCTATAACTAAATGATATGCTTAGTATGCATATTCCAAACAAAAACACTTTAAAAACACTTTTTTTTTTGCTTTTTGGGGTATTTTGGTTAGACACCCAGCCCGAGATCCACCAGAGATTCCTTAGATGGTATGGAATGTCACGGCCCTCCAGACCACAGAGGTGTAGGCCGGTGTGCTACACCCCTGTGGGTAGAGGATACCCTGCATTCCATCTCGTTGGTACGCTGGTGCTGTTGCTAGCACAGTCACCTTGCAGGAAGGCCCTTCTTTGTGGAGTTTACATGTTCTCCCCGTGTCAGCGCGTCAGTGGGTTCTATCCAGGCGATGGGGATTCCCCCACAATGTCAAAACATGTTAGGTTGTGTGAATGTGAGTTGTGTAAATGTGAGTTGGGTGAATATGAGTTGGGTCCACCAGATTCCTTAGATGGAATGGAGTGCCATGGGGTATCCTCCAGACCACAGAAGTGTAGGCCGGTGTGCTACACCTCTGTGGGTAGAGAATACCCTGCATTCCATCTCGTTGGCACGCTGGTGCTGTGGCTAGCACAGTCACCTCGCAGGATGGCCCTCCTGTGTGGAGTTTACATGTTCTTCCCGTGTCAGCGTCAGTGGGTTCTATCCAGGCGATGGGGATTCCCCCACAATGTCAAAACATGTTAGGTTGTGTGAATGTGAGTTGTGTAAATGTGAGTTGGGTGAATATGAGTTGGGTCCACCAGATTCCTTAGATGGAATGGAGTGCCACGGGGTATCCTCCAGACCACAGAAGTGTAGGCCGGTGTGCTACACCTCTGTGGGTAGAGAATACCCTGCATTCCATCTCGTTGGCACGCTGGTGCTGTGGCCAGCACAGTCACCTCGCAGGATGGCCCTCCTGTGTGTAGTTTACATGTTCTTCCCGTGTCAGCGTCAGTGGGTTCTATCCAGGCGATGGGGATTCCCCCACAATGTCAAAACATTTTAGGTTGTGTGAATGTGAGTTGCGTAAATGTGAGTTGGGTGAATATGAGTTGGGTCCACCAGATTCCTTAGATAGAATGGAGTGCCACGGGGTATCCTCCAGACCACAGAAGTGTAGGCCGGTGTGCTACACCTCTGTGTGTAGAGAATACCCTGCATTCCATCTCGTTGGCACGCTGGTGCTGTGGCTAGCACAGTCACCTCGCAGGATGGCCCTCCTGTGTGGAGTTTACATGTTCTTCCCGTGTCAGCGTCAGTGGGTTCTATCCAGGCGATGGGGATTCCCCCACAATGTCAAGACATGTCAGGTTGTGTGAATGTGAGTATGAATGTCTGTCTCAGTCCTGCCAGAATCTGGATCCCTGTCCAGGGTGAACCTTGCCTTCGGCTCCGGTCCCCACCCAACCCAGAATAGGATAAGAGGTTAAAGATGACGGATGGAAAAATACTACTAGTAGCAGTGGACTGGTGGAGCAACGGATCATAGAAGTCACGATTCAGATAAGCACGAAAGAAACAAGGGAGCAAATATAACTTTTAGATTTATTTACAATCTGATGGTTAACGTTAAAACGTTCTTTACACTTGCTACATTATGGTTATAACTTTATAACACAACAATTAATAACCCACAACTAATCCTCTTTAACAGGAAAACACCACAGCACACAACAATTTGTGACACTAATAATTGTACATTTATAAAATTTCAGCGCCAAACAGCATGCTTGGTACAGCTCTGTAGCTAGCCGTTAGCACAACAGTCTGCTAACAGCTGGGAGAGGCTCCGTCGCGTTACTTAAAGAACAGAAAAGAGCGATGCAGGAGGAACAAAGACAGTCCGGAGATGCACCAATATAGTCTGTGCACAAGAGAGGAGCTGTGTCTGCTGTTTGGAAGTGCTTTGGTTTGAAAAAATCGGACGTTTTGCGAGTTTGGAGCCACTGTTGTTGTCGGATTTTTTCAAACCAAAACACTTCCAAACAGCAGACACAGCTCCTCTCTTGTGCACCAATATAGCCTGTTTACCTTCTTCCACCTCACAGATGATGTCACCGTTTCCATGGTAACAGCTTTTTCCGTGACAATACAGATAGTGTTTCTTCACATCAAAGCCAATGTCCTTTGATGTCAAAGATCAGAAAACAGAGTTTATAGGTAGGACTAAGATTCACTGATCCATTAAATTGGAAGTGTTTTGGTTTTAAAAAATCCGACGTTTTGCGAGTTTGGAGCCACTGTTGTTGCCGCTGGTGGTAACACGAGCAACTTACGTCACCTCAGGAGAAAACGTGAGTTATTTTCATGTGTATAATAGATGCAATCTGAAATGTACACCGTGAAAACTGCAAACCTATCTACGTCATATTTTTATGTTTGTTAAATTATCAGTAGCTATAACTAAATGATATGCTTAGTATGCATATTACAAACAAAAACACTTTAAAAACACTTTTTTTTTTGCTTTTTGGGGTATTTTGGTTAGACACCCAGCCCGAGATCCACCAGAGATTCCTTAGATGGTATGGAATGTCACGGCCCTCCAGACCACAGAGGTGTAGGCCGGTGTGCTACACCCCTGTGGGTAGAGGATACCCTGCATTCCATCTCGTTGGTACGCTGGTGCTGTTGCTAGCACAGTCACCTTGCAGGAAGGCCCTTCTTTGTGGAGTTTACATGTTCTCCCCGTGTCAGCGCGTCAGTGGGTTCTATCCAGGCGATGGGGATTCCCCCACAATGTCAAAACATGTTAGGTTGTGTGAATGTGAGTTGTGTAAATGTGAGTTGGGTGAATATGAGTTGGGTCCACCAGATTCCTTAGATGGAATGGAGTGCCATGGGGTATCCTCCAGACCACAGAAGTGTAGGCCGGTGTGCTACACCTCTGTGGGTAGAGAATACCCTGCATTCCATCTCGTTGGCACGCTGGTGCTGTGGCTAGCACAGTCACCTCGCAGGATGGCCCTCCTGTGTGGAGTTTACATGTTCTTCCCGTGTCAGCGTCAGTGGGTTCTATCCAGGCGATGGGGATTCCCCCACAATGTCAAAACATGTTAGGTTGTGTGAATGTGAGTTGCGTAAATGTGAGTTGGGTGAATATGAGTTGGGTCCACCAGATTCCTTAGATAGAATGGAGTGCCACGGGGTATCCTCCAGACCACAGAAGTGTAGGCCGGTGTGCTACACCTCTGTGTGTAGAGAATACCCTGCATTCCATCTCGTTGGCACGCTGGTGCTGTGGCTAGCACAGTCACCTCGCAGGATGGCCCTCCTGTGTGGAGTTTACATGTTCTTCCCGTGTCAGCGTCAGTGGGTTCTATCCAGGCGATGGGGATTCCCCCACAATGTCAAGACATGTCAGGTTGTGTGAATGTGAGTATGAATGTCTGTCTCAGTCCTGCCAGAATCTGGATCCCTGTCCAGGGTGAACCTTGCCTTCGGCTCCGGTCCCCACCCAACCCAGAATAGGATAAGAGGTTAAAGATGACGGATGGAAAAATACTACTAGTAGCAGTGGACTGGTGGAGCAACGGATCATAGAAGTCACGATTCAGATAAGCACGAAAGAAACAAGGGAGCAAATATAACTTTTAGATTTATTTACAATCTGATGGTTAACGTTAAAACGTTCTTTACACTTGCTACATTATGGTTATAACTTTATAACACAACAATTAATAACCCACAACTAATCCTCTTTAACAGGAAAACACCACAGCACACAACAATTTGTGACACTAATAATTGTACATTTATAAAATTTCAGCGCCAAACAGCATGCTTGGTACAGCTCTGTAGCTAGCCGTTAGCACAACAGTCTGCTAACAGCTGGGAGAGGCTCCGTCGCGTTACTTAAAGAACAGAAAAGAGCGATGCAGGAGGAACAAAGACAGTCCGGAGATGCACCAATATAGTCTGTGCACAAGAGAGGAGCTGTGTCTGCTGTTTGGAAGTGCTTTGGTTTGAAAAAATCGGACGTTTTGCGAGTTTGGAGCCACTGTTGTTGTCGGATTTTTTCAAACCAAAACACTTCCAAACAGCAGACACAGCTCCTCTCTTGTGCACCAATATAGCCTGTTTACCTTCTTCCACCTCACAGATGATGTCACCGTTTCCATGGTAACAGCTTTTTCCGTGACAATACAGATAGTGTTTCTTCACATCAAAGCCAATGTCCTTTGATGTCAAAGATCAGAAAACAGAGTTTATAGGTAGGACTAAGATTCACTGATCCATTAAATTGGAAGTGTTTTGGTTTTAAAAAATCCGACGTTTTGCGAGTTTGGAGCCACTGTTGTTGCCGCTGGTGGTAACACGAGCAACTTACGTCACCTCAGGAGAAAACGTGAGTTATTTTCATGTGTATAATAGATGCAATCTGAAATGTACACCGTGAAAACTGCAAACCTATCTACGTCATATTTTTATGTTTGTTAAATTATCAGTAGCTATAACTAAATGATATGCTTAGTATGCATATTACAAACAAAAACACTTTAAAAACACTTTTTTTTTTGCTTTTTGGGGTATTTTGGTTAGACACACAGCCCGAGATCCACCAGAGATTCCTTAGATGGTATGAAATGTCACGGCCCTCCAGACCACAGAGGTGTAGGCCGGTGTGCTACACCCCTGTGGGTAGAGGATACCCTGCATTCCATCTCGTTGGTACGCTGGTGCTGTTGCTAGCACAGTCACCTTGCAGGAAGGCCCTTCTTTGTGGAGTTTACATGTTCTCCCCGTGTCAGCGCGTCAGTGGGTTCTATCCAGGCGATGGGGATTCCCCCACAATGTCAAAACATGTTAGGTTGTGTGAATGTGAGTTGTGTAAATGTGAGTTGGGTGAATATGAGTTGGGTCCACCAGATTCCTTAGATGGAATGGAGTGCCATGGGGTATCCTCCAGACCACAGAAGTGTAGGCCGGTGTGCTACACCTCTGTGGGTAGAGAATACCCTGCATTCCATCTCGTTGGCACGCTGGTGCTGTGGCCAGCACAGTCACCTCGCAGGATGGCCCTCCTGTGTGGAGTTTACATGTTCTTCCCGTGTCAGCGTCAGTGGGTTCTATCCAGGCGATGGGGATTCCCCCACAATGTCAAAACATGTTAGGTTGTGTGAATGTGAGTTGTGTAAATGTGAGTTGGGTGAATATGAGTTTATGTCCACCAGATTCCTTAGATGGAATGGAGTGCCACGGGGTATCCTCCAGACCACAGAAGTGTAGGCCGGTGTGCTACACCTCTGTGGGTAGAGAATACCCTGCATTCCATCTCGTTGGCACGCTGGTGCTGTGGCTAGCACAGTCACCTCGCAGGATGGCCCTCCTGTGTGGAGTTTACATGTTCTTCCCGTGTCAGCGTCAGTGGGTTCTATCCAGGCGATGGGGATTCCCCCACAATGTCAAAACATGTTAGGTTGTGTGAATGTGAGTTGCGTAAATGTGAGTTGGGTGAATATGAGTTGGGTCCACCAGATTCCTTAGATAGAATGGAGTGCCACGGGGTATCCTCCAGACCACAGAAGTGTAGGCCGGTGTGCTACACCTCTGTGGGTAGAGAATACCCTGCATTCCATCTCGTTGGCACGCTGGTGCTGTGGCTAGCACAGTCACCTCGCAGGATGGCCCTCCTGTGTGGAGTTTACATGTTCTTCCCGTGTCAGCGTCAGTGGGTTCTATCCAGGCGATGGGGATTCCCCCACAATGTCAAGACATGTCAGGTTGTGTGAATGTGAGTGTGAATGTCTGTCTCAGTCCTGCCAGAATCTGGATCCCTGTCCAGGGTGAACCTTGCCTTCGGCTCCGGTCCCCACACAACCCAGAATAGGATAAGAGGTTAAAGATGACGGATGGAAAAATACTACTAGTAGCAGTGGACTGGTGGAGCAACGGATCATAGATGTCACGGTTCAGATAAGCACGAAAGAAACAAGGGAGCAAATATAACTTTTAGATTTATTTACAATCTGATGGTTAACGTTAAAACGTTCTTTACACTTGCTACATTATGGTTATAACTTTATAACACAACAATTAATAACCCACAACTAATCCTCTTTAACAGGAAAACACCACAGCACACAACAATTTGTGACACTAATAATTGTTCATTTATAAAATTTCAGCGCCAAACAGCATGCTTGGTACAGCTCTGTAGGTAGCCGTTAGCACAACAGTCTGCTAACAGCTGGGAGAGGCTCCGTCGCGTTACTTAAAGAACAGAAAAGAGCGATGCAGGAGGAACAAAGACAGTCCGGAGATGCACCAATATAGTCTGTGCACAAGAGAGGAGCTGTGTCTGCTGTTTGGAAGTGCTTTGGTTTGAAAAAATCGGACGTTTTGCGAGTTTGGAGCCACTGTTGTTGTCGGATTTTTTCAAACCAAAACACTTCCAAACAGCAGACACAGCTCCTCTCTTGTGCACCAATATAGCCTGTTTACCTTCTTCCACCTCACAGATGATGTCACCGTTTCCATAGTAACAGCTTTTTCCGTGACAATACAGATAGTGTTTCTTCACATCAAAGCCAATGTCCTTTGATGTCAAAGATCAGAAAACAGAGTTTATAGGTAGGACTAAGATTCACTGATCCATTAAATTGGAAGTGTTTTGGTTTTAAAAAATCCGACGTTTTGCGAGTTTGGAGCCACTGTTGTTGCCGCTGGTGGTAACACGAGCAACTTACGTCACCTCAGGAGAAAACGTGAGTTATTTTCATGTGTATAATAGATGCAATCTGAAATGTACACCGTGAAAACTGCAAACCTATCTACGTCATATTTTTATGTTTGTTAAATTATCAGTAGCTATAACTAAATGATATGCTTAGTATGCATATTCCAAACAAAAACACTTTAAAAACACTTTTTTTTTTGCTTTTTGGGGTATTTTGGTTAGACACCCAGCCCGAGATCCACCAGAGATTCCTTAGATGGTATGGAATGTCACGGCCCTCCAGACCACAGAGGTGTAGGCCGGTGTGCTACACCCCTGTGGGTAGAGGATACCCTGCATTCCATCTCGTTGGTACGCTGGTGCTGTTGCTAGCACAGTCACCTTGCAGGAAGGCCCTTCTTTGTGGAGTTTACATGTTCTCCCCGTGTCAGCGCGTCAGTGGGTTCTATCCAGGCGATGGGGATTCCCCCACAATGTCAAAACATGTTAGGTTGTGTGAATGTGAGTTGTGTAAATGTGAGTTGGGTGAATATGAGTTGGGTCCACCAGATTCCTTAGATGGAATGGAGTGCCATGGGGTATCCTCCAGACCACAGAAGTGTAGGCCGGTGTGCTACACCTCTGTGGGTAGAGAATACCCTGCATTCCATCTCGTTGGCACGCTGATGCTGTGGCTAGCACAGTCACCTCGCAGGATGGCCCTCCTGTGTGGAGTTTACATGTTCTTCCCGTGTCAGCGTCAGTGGGTTCTATCCAGGCGATGGGGATTCCCCCACAATGTCAAAACATGTTAGGTTGTGTGAATGTGAGTTGTGTAAATGTGAGTTGGGTGAATATGAGTTGGGTCCACCAGATTCCTTAGATGGAATGGAGTGCCACGGGGTATCCTCCAGACCACAGAAGTGTAGGCCGGTGTGCTACACCTCTGTGGGTAGAGAATACCCTGCATTCCATCTCGTTGGCACGCTGGTGCTGTGGCCAGCACAGTCACCTCGCAGGATGGCCCTCCTGTGTGGAGTTTACATGTTCTTCCCGTGTCAGCGTCAGTGGGTTCTATCCAGGCGATGGGGATTCCCCCACAATGTCAAAACATGTTAGGTTGTGTGAATGTGAGTTGTGTAAATGTGAGTTGGGTGAATATGAGTTGGGTCCACCAGATTCCTTAGATGGAATGGAGTGCCACGGGGTATCCTCCAGACCACAGAAGTGTAGGCCGGTGTGCTACACCTATGTGGGTAGAGAATACCCTGCATTCCATCTCGTTGGCACGCTGGTGCTGTGGCTAGCACAGTCACCTCGCAGGATGGCCCTCCTGTGTGGAGTTTACATGTTCTTCCCGTGTCAGCGTCAGTGGGTTCTATCCAGGCGATGGGGATTCCCCCCACAATGTCAAGACATGTTAGGTTGTGTGAATGTGAGTGTGAATGTCTGTCTCAGTCCTGCCAGAATCTGGATCCCTGTCCAGGGTGAACCTTGCCTTCGGCTCCGGTCCCCACACAACCCAGAATAGGATAAGAGGTTAAAGATGACGGATGGAAAAATACTACTAGTAGCAGTGGACTGGTGGAGCAACGGATCATAGAAGTCACGGTTCAGATAAGCACGAAAGAAACAAGGGAGCAAATATAACTTTTAGATTTATTTACAATCTGATGGTTAACGTTAAAACGTTCTTTACACTTGCTACATTATGGTTATAACTTTATAACACAACAATTAATAACCCACAACTAATCTTCTTTAACAGGAAAACACCACAGCACACAACAATTTGTGACACTAATAATTGTACATTTATAAAATTTCAGCGCCAAACAGCATGCTTGGTACAGCTCTGTAGCTAGCCGTTAGCACAACAGTCTGCTAACAGCTGGGAGAGGCTCCGTCGCGTTACTTAAAGAACAGAAAAGAGCGATGCAGGAGGAACAAAGACAGTCCGGAGATGCACCAATATAGTCTGTGCACAAGAGAGGAGCTGTGTCTGCTGTTTGGAAGTGTTTTGGTTTGAAAAAATCGGACGTTTTGCGAGTTTGGAGCCACTGTTGTTGTCGGATTTTTTCAAACCAAAACACTTCCAAACAGCAGACACAGCTCCTCTCTTGTGCACCAATATAGCCTGTTTACCTTCTTCCACCTCACAGATGATGTCACCGTTTCCATAGTAACAGCTTTTTCCGTGACAATACAGATAGTGTTTCTTCACATCAAAGCCAATGTCCTTTGATGTCAAAGATCAGAAAACAGAGTTTATAGATAGGACTAAGATTCACTGATCCATTAAATTGGAAGTGTTTTGGTTTTAAAAAATCCGACGTTTTGCGAGTTTGGAGCCACTGTTGTTGCCACTGGTGGTAACACGAGCAACTTACGTCACCTCAGGAGAAAACGTGAGTTATTTTCATGTGTATAATAGATGCAATCTGAAATGTACACCGTGAAAACTGCAAACCTATCTACGTCATATTTTTATGTTTGTTAAATTATCAGTAGCTATAACTAAATGATATGCTTAGTATGCATATTACAAACAAAAACACTTTAAAAACACTTTTTTTTTTGCTTTTTGGGGTATTTTGGTTAGACACCCAGCCCGAGATCCACCAGAGATTCCTTAGATGGTATGGAATGTCACGGCCCTCCAGACCACAGAGGTGTAGGCCGGTGTGCTACACCCCTGTGGGTAGAGGATACCCTGCATTCCATCTCGTTGGCATGCTGGTGCTGTTGCTAGCACAGTCACCTTGCAGGAAGGCCCTTCTTTGTGGAGTTTACATGTTCTCCCCGTGTCAGCGCGTCAGTGGGTTCTATCCAGGCGATGGGGATTCCCCCACAATGTCAAAACATGTTAGGTTGTGTGAATGTGAGTTGTGTAAATGTGAGTTGGGTGAATATGAGTTGGGTCCACCAGATTCCTTAGATGGAATGGAGTGCCATGGGGTATCCTCCAGACCACAGAAGTGTAGGCCGGTGTGCTACACCTATGTGGGTAGAGAATACCCTGCATTCCATCTCGTTGGCACGCTGGTGCTGTGGCTAGCACAGTCACCTCGCAGGATGGCCCTCCTGTGTGGAGTTTACATGTTCTTCCCGTGTCAGCGTCAGTGGGTTCTATCCAGGCGATGGGGATTCCCCCACAATGTCAAGACATGTCAGGTTGTGTGAATGTGAGTGTGAATGTCTGTCTCAGTCCTGCCAGAATCTGGATCCCTGTCCAGGGTGAACCTTGCCTTCGGCTCCGGTCCCCACACAACCCAGAATAGGATAAGAGGTTAAAGATGACGGATGGAAAAATACTACTAGTAGCAGTGGACTGGTGGAGCAACGGATCATAGAAGTCACGGTTCAGATAAGCACGAAAGAAACAAGGGAGCAAATATAACTTTTAGATTTATTTACAATCTGATGGTTAACGTTAAAACGTTCTTTACACTTGCTACATTATGGTTATAACTTTATAACACAACAATTAATAACCCACAACTAATCCTCTTTAACAGGAAAACACCACAGCACACAACAATTTGTGACACTAATAATTGTACATTTATAAAATTTCAGCGCCAAACAGCATGCTTGGTACAGCTCTGTAGCTAGCCGTTAGCACAACAGTCTGCTAACAGCTGGGAGAGGCTCCGTCGCGTTACTTAAAGAACAGAAAAGAGCGATGCAGGAGGAACAAAGACAGTCCGGAGATGCACCAATATAGTCTGTGCACAAGAGAGGAGCTGTGTCTGCTGTTTGGAAGTGTTTTGGTTTGAAAAAATCGGACGTTTTGCGAGTTTGGAGCCACTGTTGTTGTCGGATTTTTTCAAACCAAAACACTTCCAAACAGCAGACACAGCTCCTCTCTTGTGCACCAATATAGCCTGTTTACCTTCTTCCACCTCACAGATGATGTCACCGTTTCCATAGTAACAGCTTTTTCCGTGACAATACAGATAGTGTTTCTTCACATCAAAGCCAATGTCCTTTGATGTCAAAGATCAGAAAACAGAGTTTATAGATAGGACTAAGATTCACTGATCCATTAAATTGGAAGTGTTTTGGTTTTAAAAAATCCGACGTTTTGCGAGTTTGGAGCCACTGTTGTTGCCACTGGTGGTAACACGAGCAACTTACGTCACCTCAGGAGAAAACGTGAGTTATTTTCATGTGTATAATAGATGCAATCTGAAATGTACACCGTGAAAACTGCAAACCTATCTACGTCATATTTTTATGTTTGTTAAATTATCAGTAGCTATAACTAAATGATATGCTTAGTATGCATATTACAAACAAAAACACTTTAAAAACACTTTTTTTTTTGCTTTTTGGGGTATTTTGGTTAGACACCCAGCCCGAGATCCACCAGAGATTCCTTAGATGGTATGGAATGTCACGGCCCTCCAGACCACAGAGGTGTAGGCCGGTGTGCTACACCCCTGTGGGTAGAGGATACCCTGCATTCCATCTCGTTGGCACGCTGGTGCTGTTGCTAGCACAGTCACCTTGCAGGAAGGCCCTTCTTTGTGGAGTTTACATGTTCTCCCCGTGTCAGCGCGTCAGTGGGTTCTATCCAGGCGATGGGGATTCCCCCACAATGTCAAAACATGTTAGGTTGTGTGAATGTGAGTTGTGTAAATGTGAGTTGGGTGAATATGAGTTGGGTCCACCAGATTCCTTAGATGGAATGGAGTGCCACGGGGTATCCTCCAGACCACAGAAGTGTAGGCCGGTGTGCTACACCTATGTGGGTAGAGAATACCCTGCATTCCATCTCGTTGGCACGCTGGTGCTGTGGCTAGCACAGTCACCTCGCAGGATGGCCCTCCTGTGTGGAGTTTACATGTTCTTCCCGTGTCAGCGTCAGTGGGTTCTATCCAGGCGATGGGGATTCCCCCACAATGTCAAGACATGTCAGGTTGTGTGAATGTGAGTGTGAATGTCTGTCTCAGTCCTGCCAGAATCTGGATCCCTGTCCAGGGTGAACCTTGCCTTCGGCTCCGGTCCCCACACAACCCAGAATAGGATAAGAGGTTAAAGATGACGGATGGAAAAATACTATTAGTAGCAGTGGACTGGTGGAGCAACGGATCATAGAAGTCACGGTTCAGATAAGCACGAAAGAAACAAGGGAGCAAATATAACTTTTAGATTTATTTACAATCTGATGGTTAACGTTAAAACGTTCTTTACACTTGCTACATTATGGTTATAACTTTATAACACAACAATTAATAACCCACAACTAATCCTCTTTAACAGGAAAACACCACAGCACACAACAATTTGTGACACTAATAATTGTACATTTATAAAATTTCAGCGCCAAACAGCATGCTTGGTACAGCTCTGTAGCTAGCCGTTAGCACAACAGTCTGCTAACAGCTGGGAGAGGCTCCGTCGCGTTACTTAAAGAACAGAAAAGAGCGATGCAGGAGGAACAAAGACAGTCTGGAGATGCACCAATATAGTCTGTGCACAAGAGAGGAGCTGTGTCTGCTGTTTGGAAGTGTTTTGGTTTGAAAAAATCGGACGTTTTGCGAGTTTGGAGCCACTGTTGTTGTCGGATTTTTTCAAACCAAAACACTTCCAAACAGCAGACACAGCTCCTCTCTTGTGCACCAATATAGCCTGTTTACCTTCTTCCACCTCACAGATGATGTCACCGTTTCCATAGTAACAGCTTTTTCCGTGACAATACAGATAGTGTTTCTTCACATCAAAGCCAATGTCCTTTGATGTCAAAGATCAGAAAACAGAGTTTATAGATAGGACTAAGATTCACTGATCCATTAAATTGGAAGTGTTTTGGTTTTAAAAAATCCGACGTTTTGCGAGTTTGGAGCCACTGTTGTTGCCACTGGTGGTAACACGAGCAACTTACGTCACCTCAGGAGAAAACGTGAGTTATTTTCATGTGTATAATAGATGCAATCTGAAATGTACACCGTGAAAACTGCAAACCTATCTACGTCATATTTTTATGTTTGTTAAATTATCAGTAGCTATAACTAAATGATATGCTTAGTATGCATATTACAAACAAAAACACTTTAAAAACACTTTTTTTTTTGCTTTTTGGGGTATTTTGGTTAGACACCCAGCCCGAGATCCACTAGAGATTCCTTAGATGGTATGGAATGTCACGGCCCTCCAGACCACAGAGGTGTAGGCCGGTGTGCTACACCCCTGTGGGTAGAGGATACCCTGCATTCCATCTCGTTGGCACGCTGGTGCTGTTGCTAGCACAGTCACCTTGCAGGAAGGCCCTTCTTTGTGGAGTTTACATGTTCTCCCCGTGTCAGCGCGTCAGTGGGTTCTATCCAGGCGATGCGGATTCCCCCACAATGTCAAAACATGTTAGGTTGTGTGAATGTGAGTTGTGTAAATGTGAGTTGGGTGAATATGAGTTGGGTCCACCAGATTCCTTAGATGGAATGGAGTGCCATGGGGTATCCTCCAGACCACAGAAGTGTAGGCCGGTGTGCTACACCTCTGTGGGTAGAGAATACCCTGCATTCCATCTCGTTGGCACGCTGGTGCTGTGGCTAGCACAGTCACCTCGCAGGATGGCCCTCCTGTGTGGAGTTTACATGTTCTTCCCGTGTCAGCGTCAGTGGGTTCTATCCTGGCGATGGGGATTCCCCCACAATGTCAAAACATGTTAGGTTGTGTGAATGTGAGTTGCGTAAATGTGAGTTGGGTGAATATGAGTTGGGTCCACCAGATTCCTTAGATGGAATGGAGTGCCACGGGGTATCCTCCAGACCACAGAAGTGTAGGCCGGTGTGCTACACCTATGTGGGTAGAGAATACCCTGCATTCCATCTTGTTGGCACGCTGGTGCTGTGGCTAGCACAGTCACCTCGCAGGATGGCCCTCCTGTGTGGAGTTTACATGTTCTTCCCGTGTCAGCGTCAGTGGGTTCTATCCAGGCCATGGGGATTCCCCCACAATGTCAAGACATGTCAGGTTGTGTGAATGTGAGTGTGAATGTCTGTCTCAGTCCTGCCAGAATCTGGATCCCTGTCCAGGGTGAACCTTGCCTTCGGCTCCGGTCCCCACACAACCCAGAATAGGATAAGAGGTTAAAGATGACGGATGGAAAAATACTACTCGTAGCAGTGGACTGGTGGAGCAACGGATCATAGAAGTCACAGTTCAGATAAGCACGAAAGAAACAAGGGAGCAAATATAACTTTTAGATTTATTTACAATCTGATGGTTAACGTTAAAACGTTCTTTACACTTGCTACATTATGGTTATAACATTATAACACAACAATTAATAACCCACAACTAATGCTCTTTAACAGGAAAACACCACAGCACACAACAATTTGTGACACTAATAATTGTACATTTATAAAATTTCAGCGCCAAACAGCAAGCTTGGTACAGCTCTGTAGCTAGCCGTTAGCACAACAGTCTGCTAACAGCTGGGAGAGGCTCCGTCGCGTTACTTAAAGAACAGAAAAGAGCGATGCAGGAGGAACAAAGACAGTCCGGAGATGCACCAATATAGTCTGTGCACAAGAGAGGAGCTGTGTCTGCTGTTTGGAAGTGTTTTGGTTTGAAAAAATCGGACGTTTTGCGAGTTTGGAGCCACTGTTGTTGTCGGATTTTTTCAAACCAAAACACTTCCAAACAGCAGACACAGCTCCTCTCTTGTGCACCAATATAGCCTGTTTACCTTCTTCCACCTCACAGATGATGTCACCGTTTCCATAGTAACAGCTTTTTCCGTGACAATACAGATAGTGTTTCTTCACATCAAAGCCAATGTCCTTTGATGTCAAAGATCAGAAAACAGAGTTTATAGATAGGACTAAGATTCACTGATCCATTAAATTGGAAGTGTTTTGGTTTTAAAAAATCCGACGTTTTGCGAGTTTGGAGCCACTGTTGTTGCCACTGGTGGTAACACGAGCAACTTACGTCACCTCAGGAGAAAACGTGAGTTATTTACTTATTTTCATGTGTATAATAGATGCAATCTGAAATGTACACCGTGAAAACTGCAAACCTATCTACGTCATATTTTTATGTTTGTTAAATTATCAGTAGCTATAACTAAATGATATGCTTAGTATGCATATTACAAACAAAAACACTTTAAAAACACTTTTTTTTTTGCTTTTTGGGGTATTTTGGTTAGACACCCAGCCCGAGATCCACCAGAGATTCCTTAGATGGTATGGAATGTCACGGCCCTCCAGACCACAGAGGTGTAGGCCGGTGTGCTACACCCCTGTGGGTAGAGGATACCCTGCATTCCATCTCGTTGGCACGCTGGTGCTGTTGCTAGCACAGTCACCTTGCAGGAAGGCCCTTCTTTGTGGAGTTTACATGTTCTCCCCGTGTCAGCGCGTCAGTGGGTTCTATCCAGGCGATGGGGATTCCCCCACAATGTCAAAACATGTTAGGTTGTGTGAATGTGAGTTGTGTAAATGTGAGTTGGGTGAATATGAGTTGGGTCCACCAGATTCCTTAGATGGAATGGAGTGCCATGGGGTATCCTCCAGACCACAGAAGTGTAGGCCGGTGTGCTACACCTATGTGGGTAGAGAATACCCTGCATTCCATCTCGTTGGCACGCTGGTGCTGTGGCTAGCACAGTCACCTCGCAGGATGGCCCTCCTGTGTGGAGTTTACATGTTCTTCCCGTGTCAGCGTCAGTGGGTTCTATCCAGGCGATGGGGATTCCCCCACAATGTCAAGACATGTCAGGTTGTGTGAATGTGAGTGTGAATGTCTGTCTCAGTCCTGCCAGAATCTGGATCCCTGTCCAGGGTGAACCTTGCCTTCGGCTCCGGTCCCCACACAACCCAGAATAGGATAAGAGGTTAAAGATGACGGATGGAAAAATACTACTAGTAGCAGTGGACTGGTGGAGCAACGGATCATAGAAGTCACGGTTCAGATAAGCACGAAAGAAACAAGGGAGCAAATATAACTTTTAGATTTATTTACAATCTGATGGTTAACGTTAAAACGTTCTTTACACTTGCTACATTATGGTTATAACTTTATAACACAACAATTAATAACCCACAACTAATCCTCTTTAACAGGAAAACACCACAGCACACAACAATTTGTGACACTAATAATTGTACATTTATAAAATTTCAGCGCCAAACAGCATGCTTGGTACAGCTCTGTAGCTAGCCGTTAGCACAACAGTCTGCTAACAGCTGGGAGAGGCTCCGTCGCGTTACTTAAAGAACAGAAAAGAGCGATGCAGGAGGAACAAAGACAGTCCGGAGATGCACCAATATAGTCTGTGCACAAGAGAGGAGCTGTGTCTGCTGTTTGGAAGTGTTTTGGTTTGAAAAAATCGGACGTTTTGCGAGTTTGGAGCCACTGTTGTTGTCGGATTTTTTCAAACCAAAACACTTCCAAACAGCAGACACAGCTCCTCTCTTGTGCACCAATATAGCCTGTTTACCTTCTTCCACCTCACAGATGATGTCACCGTTTCCATAGTAACAGCTTTTTCCGTGACAATACAGATAGTGTTTCTTCACATCAAAGCCAATGTCCTTTGATGTCAAAGATCAGAAAACAGAGTTTATAGATAGGACTAAGATTCACTGATCCATTAAATTGGAAGTGTTTTGGTTTTAAAAAATCCGACGTTTTGCGAGTTTGGAGCCACTGTTGTTGCCGCTGGTGGTAACACGAGCAACTTACGTCACCTCAGGAGAAAACGTGAGTTATTTTCATGTGTATAATAGATGCAATCTGAAATGTACACCGTGAAAACTGCAAACCTATCTACGTCATATTTTTATGTTTGTTAAATTATCAGTAGCTATAACTAAATGATATGCTTAGTATGCATATTCCAAACAAAAACACTTTAAAAACACTTTTTTTTTTGCTTTTTGGGGTATTTTGGTTAGACACCCAGCCCGAGATCCACCAGAGATTCCTTAGATGGTATGGAATGTCACGGCCCTCCAGACCACAGAGGTGTAGGCCGGTGTGCTACACCCCTGTGGGTAGAGGATACCCTGCATTCCATCTCGTTGGTACGCTGGTGCTGTTGCTAGCACAGTCACCTTGCAGGAAGGCCCTTCTTTGTGGAGTTTACATGTTCTCCCCGTGTCAGCGCGTCAGTGGGTTCTATCCAGGCGATGGGGATTCCCCCACAATGTCAAAACATGTTAGGTTGTGTGAATGTGAGTTGTGTAAATGTGAGTTGGGTGAATATGAGTTGGGTCCACCAGATTCCTTAGATGGAATGGAGTGCCATGGGGTATCCTCCAGACCACAGAAGTGTAGGCCGGTGTGCTACACCTCTGTGGGTAGAGAATACCCTGCATTCCATCTCGTTGGCACGCTGGTGCTGTGGCTAGCACAGTCACCTCGCAGGATGGCCCTCCTGTGTGGAGTTTACATGTTCTTCCTGTGTCAGCGTCAGTGGGTTCTATCCAGGCGATGGGGATTCCCCCACAATGTCAAAACATGTTAGGTTGTGTGAATGTGAGTTGCGTAAATGTGAGTTGGGTGAATATGAGTTGGGTCCACCAGATTCCTTAGATAGAATGGAGTGCCACGGGGTATCCTCCAGACCACAGAAGTGTAGGCCGGTGTGCTACACCTCTGTGTGTAGAGAATACCCTGCATTCCATCTCGTTGGCACGCTGGTGCTGTGGCTAGCACAGTCACCTCGCAGGATGGCCCTCCTGTGTGGAGTTTACATGTTCTTCCCGTGTCAGCGTCAGTGGGTTCTATCCAGGCGATGGGGATTCCCCCACAATGTCAAGACATGTCAGGTTGTGTGAATGTGAGTATGAATGTCTGTCTCAGTCCTGCCAGAATCTGGATCCCTGTCCAGGGTGAACCTTGCCTTAGGCTCCGGTCCCCACCCAACCCAGAATAGGATAAGAGGTTAAAGATGACGGATGGAAAAATACTACTAGTAGCAGTGGACTGGTGGAGCAACGGATCATAGAAGTCACGATTCAGATAAGCACGAAAGAAACAAGGGAGGAAATATAACTTTTAGATTTATTTACAATCTGATGGTTAACGTTAAAACGTTCTTTACACTTGCTACATTATGGTTATAACTTTATAACACAACAATTAATAACCCACAACTAATCCTCTTTAACAGGAAAACACCACAGCACACAACAATTTGTGACACTAATAATTGTACATTTATAAAATTTCAGCGCCAAACAGCATGCTTGGTACAGCTCTGTAGCTAGCCGTTAGCACAACAGTCTGCTAACAGCTGGGAGAGGCTCCGTCGCGTTACTTAAAGAACAGAAAAGAGCGATGCAGGAGGAACAAAGACAGTCCGGAGATGCACCAATATAGTCTGTGCACAAGAGAGGAGCTGTGTCTGCTGTTTGGAAGTGCTTTGGTTTGAAAAAATCGGACGTTTTGCGAGTTTGGAGCCACTGTTGTTGTCGGATTTTTTCAAACCAAAACACTTCCAAACAGCAGACACAGCTCCTCTCTTGTGCACCAATATAGCCTGTTTACCTTCTTCCACCTCACAGATGATGTCACCGTTTCCATGGTCACAGCTTTTTCCGTGACAATACAGATAGTGTTTCTTCACATCAAAGCCAATGTCCTTTGATGTCAAAGATCAGAAAACAGAGTTTATAGGTAGGACTAAGATTCACTGATCCATTAAATTGGAAGTGTTTTGGTTTTAAAAAATCCGACGTTTTGCGAGTTTGGAGCCACTGTTGTTGCCGCTGGTGGTAACACGAGCAACTTACGTCACCTCAGGAGAAAACGTGAGTTATTTTCATGTGTATAATAGATGCAATCTGAAATGTACACCGTGAAAACTGCAAACCTATCTACGTCATATTTTTATGTTTGTTAAATTATCAGTAGCTATAACTAAATGATATGCTTAGTATGCATATTCCAAACAAAAACACTTTAAAAACACTTTTTTTTTTGCTTTTTGGGGTATTTTGGTTAGACACCCAGCCCGAGATCCACCAGAGATTCCTTAGATGGTATGGAATGTCACGGCCCTCCAGACCACAGAGGTGTAGGCCGGTGTGCTACACCCCTGTGGGTAGAGGATACCCTGCATTCCATCTCGTTGGTACGCTGGTGCTGTTGCTAGCACAGTCACCTTGCAGGAAGGCCCTTCTTTGTGGAGTTTACATGTTCTCCCCGTGTCAGCGCGTCAGTGGGTTCTATCCAGGCGATGGGGATTCCCCCACAATGTCAAAACATGTTAGGTTGTGTGAATGTGAGTTGTGTAAATGTGAGTTGGGTGAATATGAGTTGGGTCCACCAGATTCCTTAGATGGAATGGAGTGCCATGGGGTATCCTCCAGACCACAGAAGTGTAGGCCGGTGTGCTACACCTCTGTGGGTAGAGAATACCCTGCATTCCATCTCGTTGGCACGCTGGTGCTGTGGCTAGCACAGTCACCTCGCAGGATGGCCCTCCTGTGTGGAGTTTACATGTTCTTCCCGTGTCAGCGTCAGTGGGTTCTATCCAGGCGATGGGGATTCCCCCACAATGTCAAAACATGTTAGGTTGTGTGAATGTGAGTTGTGTAAATGTGAGTTGGGTGAATATGAGTTGGGTCCACCAGATTCCTTAGATGGAATGGAGTGCCACGGGGTATCCTCCAGACCACAGAAGTGTAGGCCGGTGTGCTACACCTCTGTGGGTAGAGAATACCCTGCATTCCATCTCGTTGGCACGCTGGTGCTGTGGCCAGCACAGTCACCTCGCAGGATGGCCCTCCTGTGTGGAGTTTACATGTTCTTCCCGTGTCAGCGTCAGTGGGTTCTATCCAGGCGATGGGGATTCCCCCACAATGTCAAAACATTTTAGGTTGTGTGAATGTGAGTTGCGTAAATGTGAGTTGGGTGAATATGAGTTGGGTCCACCAGATTCCTTAGATGGAATGGAGTGCCACGGGGTATCCTCCAGACCACAGAAGTGTAGGCCGGTGTGCTACACCTCTGTGGGTAGAGAATACCCTGCATTCCATCTCGTTGGCACGCTGGTGCTGTGGCTAGCACAGTCACCTCGCAGGATGGCCCTCCTGTGTGGAGTTTACATGTTCTTCCCGTGTCAGCGTCAGTGGGTTCTATCCAGGCGATGGGGATTCCCCCACAATGTCAAAACATGTTAGGTTGTGTGAATGTGAGTTGTGTAAATGTGAGTTGGGTGAATATGAGTTGGGTCCACCAGATTCCTTAGATGGAATGGAGTGCCACGGGGTATCCTCCAGACCACAGAAGTGTAGGCCGGTGTGCTACACCTCTGTGGGTAGAGAATACCCTGCATTCCATCTCGTTGGCACGCTGGTGCTGTGGCCAGCACAGTCACCTCGCAGGATGGCCCTCCTGTGTGGAGTTTACATGTTCTTCCCGTGTCAGCGTCAGTGGGTTCTATCCAGGCGATGGGGATTCCCCCACAATGTCAAGACATGTCAGGTTGTGTGAATGTGAGTATGAATGTCTGTCTCAGTCCTGCCAGAATCTGGATCCCTGTCCAGGGTGAACCTTGCCTTCGGCTCCGGTCCCCACCCAACCCAGAATAGGATAAGAGGTTAAAGATGACGGATGGAAAAATACTACTAGTAGCAGTGGACTGGTGGAGCAACGGATCATAGAAGTCACGATTCAGATAAGCACGAAAGAAACAAGGGAGCAAATATAACTTTTAGATTTATTTACAATCTGATGGTTAACGTTAAAACGTTCTTTACACTTGCTACATTATGGTTATAACTTTATAACACAACAATTAATAACCCACAACTAATCCTCTTTAACAGGAAAACACCACAGCACACAACAATTTGTGACACTAATAATTGTACATTTATAAAATTTCAGCGCCAAACAGCATGCTTGGTACAGCTCTGTAGCTAGCCGTTAGCACAACAGTCTGCTAACAGCTGGGAGAGGCTCCGTCGCGTTACTTAAAGAACAGAAAAGAGCGATGCAGGAGGAACAAAGACAGTCCGGAGATGCACCAATATAGTCTGTGCACAAGAGAGGAGCTGTGTCTGCTGTTTGGAAGTGCTTTGGTTTGAAAAAATCGGACGTTTTGCGAGTTTGGAGCCACTGTTGTTGTCGGATTTTTTCAAACCAAAACACTTCCAAACAGCAGACACAGCTCCTCTCTTGTGCACCAATATAGCCTGTTTACCTTCTTCCACCTCACAGATGATGTCACCGTTTCCATGGTAACAGCTTTTTCCGTGACAATACAGATAGTGTTTCTTCACATCAAAGCCAATGTCCTTTGATGTCAAAGATCAGAAAACAGAGTTTATAGGTAGGACTAAGATTCACTGATCCATTAAATTGGAAGTGTTTTGGTTTTAAAAAATCCGACGTTTTGCGAGTTTGGAGCCACTGTTGTTGCCGCTGGTGGTAACACGAGCAACTTACGTCACCTCAGGAGAAAACGTGAGTTATTTTCATGTGTATAATAGATGCAATCTGAAATGTACACCGTGAAAACTGCAAACCTATCTACGTCATATTTTTATGTTTGTTAAATTATCAGTAGCTATAACTAAATGATATGCTTAGTATGCATATTACAAACAAAAACACTTTAAAAACACTTTTTTTTTTGCTTTTTGGGGTATTTTGGTTAGACACACAGCCCGAGATCCACCAGAGATTCCTTAGATGGTATGAAATGTCACGGCCCTCCAGACCACAGAGGTGTAGGCCGGTGTGCTACACCCCTGTGGGTAGAGGATACCCTGCATTCCATCTCGTTGGTACGCTGGTGCTGTTGCTAGCACAGTCACCTTGCAGGAAGGCCCTTCTTTGTGGAGTTTACATGTTCTCCCCGTGTCAGCGCGTCAGTGGGTTCTATCCAGGCGATGGGGATTCCCCCACAATGTCAAAACATGTTAGGTTGTGTGAATGTGAGTTGTGTAAATGTGAGTTGGGTGAATATGAGTTGGGTCCACCAGATTCCTTAGATGGAATGGAGTGCCATGGGGTATCCTCCAGACCACAGAAGTGTAGGCCGGTGTGCTACACCTCTGTGGGTAGAGAATACCCTGCATTCCATCTCGTTGGCACGCTGGTGCTGTGGCCAGCACAGTCACCTCGCAGGATGGCCCTCCTGTGTGGAGTTTACATGTTCTTCCCGTGTCAGCGTCAGTGGGTTCTATCCAGGCGATGGGGATTCCCCCACAATGTCAAAACATGTTAGGTTGTGTGAATGTGAGTTGTGTAAATGTGAGTTGGGTGAATATGAGTTTATGTCCACCAGATTCCTTAGATGGAATGGAGTGCCACGGGGTATCCTCCAGACCACAGAAGTGTAGGCCGGTGTGCTACACCTCTGTGGGTAGAGAATACCCTGCATTCCATCTCGTTGGCACGCTGGTGCTGTGGCTAGCACAGTCACCTCGCAGGATGGCCCTCCTGTGTGGAGTTTACATGTTCTTCCCGTGTCAGCGTCAGTGGGTTCTATCCAGGCGATGGGGATTCCCCCACAATGTCAAAACATGTTAGGTTGTGTGAATGTGAGTTGCGTAAATGTGAGTTGGGTGAATATGAGTTGGGTCCACCAGATTCCTTAGATAGAATGGAGTGCCACGGGGTATCCTCCAGACCACAGAAGTGTAGGCCGGTGTGCTACACCTCTGTGGGTAGAGAATACCCTGCATTCCATCTCGTTGGCACGCTGGTGCTGTGGCTAGCACAGTCACCTCGCAGGATGGCCCTCCTGTGTGGAGTTTACATGTTCTTCCCGTGTCAGCGTCAGTGGGTTCTATCCAGGCGATGGGGATTCCCCCACAATGTCAAGACATGTCAGGTTGTGTGAATGTGAGTGTGAATGTCTGTCTCAGTCCTGCCAGAATCTGGATCCCTGTCCAGGGTGAACCTTGCCTTCGGCTCCGGTCCCCACACAACCCAGAATAGGATAAGAGGTTAAAGATGACGGATGGAAAAATACTAC
The DNA here is from genome assembly GCF_023349555.1 of Cebidichthys violaceus. Taxonomy (NCBI): domain Eukaryota; kingdom Metazoa; phylum Chordata; class Actinopteri; order Perciformes; family Stichaeidae; genus Cebidichthys; species Cebidichthys violaceus. The sequence goes on from NW_027176561.1 coordinate 2,376,912, forward strand.
TAGTAGCAGTGGACTGGTGGAGCAACGGATCATAGATGTCACGGTTCAGATAAGCACGAAAGAAACAAGGGAGCAAATATAACTTTTAGATTTATTTACAATCTGATGGTTAACGTTAAAACGTTCTTTACACTTGCTACATTATGGTTATAACTTTATAACACAACAATTAATAACCCACAACTAATCCTCTTTAACAGGAAAACACCACAGCACACAACAATTTGTGACACTAATAATTGTTCATTTATAAAATTTCAGCGCCAAACAGCATGCTTGGTACAGCTCTGTAGGTAGCCGTTAGCACAACAGTCTGCTAACAGCTGGGAGAGGCTCCGTCGCGTTACTTAAAGAACAGAAAAGAGCGATGCAGGAGGAACAAAGACAGTCCGGAGATGCACCAATATAGTCTGTGCACAAGAGAGGAGCTGTGTCTGCTGTTTGGAAGTGCTTTGGTTTGAAAAAATCGGACGTTTTGCGAGTTTGGAGCCACTGTTGTTGTCGGATTTTTTCAAACCAAAACACTTCCAAACAGCAGACACAGCTCCTCTCTTGTGCACCAATATAGCCTGTTTACCTTCTTCCACCTCACAGATGATGTCACCGTTTCCATAGTAACAGCTTTTTCCGTGACAATACAGATAGTGTTTCTTCACATCAAAGCCAATGTCCTTTGATGTCAAAGATCAGAAAACAGAGTTTATAGGTAGGACTAAGATTCACTGATCCATTAAATTGGAAGTGTTTTGGTTTTAAAAAATCCGACGTTTTGCGAGTTTGGAGCCACTGTTGTTGCCGCTGGTGGTAACACGAGCAACTTACGTCACCTCAGGAGAAAACGTGAGTTATTTTCATGTGTATAATAGATGCAATCTGAAATGTACACCGTGAAAACTGCAAACCTATCTACGTCATATTTTTATGTTTGTTAAATTATCAGTAGCTATAACTAAATGATATGCTTAGTATGCATATTACAAACAAAAACACTTTAAAAACACTTTTTTTTTTGCTTTTTGGGGTATTTTGGTTAGACACCCAGCCCGAGATCCACCAGAGATTCCTTAGATGGTATGGAATGTCACGGCCCTCCAGACCACAGAGGTGTAGGCCGGTGTGCTACACCCCTGTGGGTAGAGGATACCCTGCATTCCATCTCGTTGGTACGCTGGTGCTGTTGCTAGCACAGTCACCTTGCAGGAAGGCCCTTCTTTGTGGAGTTTACATGTTCTCCCCGTGTCAGCGCGTCAGTGGGTTCTATCCAGGCGATGGGGATTCCCCCACAATGTCAAAACATGTTAGGTTGTGTGAATGTGAGTTGTGTAAATGTGAGTTGGGTGAATATGAGTTGGGTCCACCAGATTCCTTAGATGGAATGGAGTGCCATGGGGTATCCTCCAGACCACAGAAGTGTAGGCCGGTGTGCTACACCTCTGTGGGTAGAGAATACCCTGCATTCCATCTCGTTGGCACGCTGATGCTGTGGCTAGCACAGTCACCTCGCAGGATGGCCCTCCTGTGTGGAGTTTACATGTTCTTCCCGTGTCAGCGTCAGTGGGTTCTATCCAGGCGATGGGGATTCCCCCACAATGTCAAAACATGTTAGGTTGTGTGAATGTGAGTTGTGTAAATGTGAGTTGGGTGAATATGAGTTGGGTCCACCAGATTCCTTAGATGGAATGGAGTGCCACGGGGTATCCTCCAGACCACAGAAGTGTAGGCCGGTGTGCTACACCTCTGTGGGTAGAGAATACCCTGCATTCCATCTCGTTGGCACGCTGGTGCTGTGGCCAGCACAGTCACCTCGCAGGATGGCCCTCCTGTGTGGAGTTTACATGTTCTTCCCGTGTCAGCGTCAGTGGGTTCTATCCAGGCGATGGGGATTCCCCCACAATGTCAAAACATGTTAGGTTGTGTGAATGTGAGTTGTGTAAATGTGAGTTGGGTGAATATGAGTTGGGTCCACCAGATTCCTTAGATGGAATGGAGTGCCACGGGGTATCCTCCAGACCACAGAAGTGTAGGCCGGTGTGCTACACCTATGTGGGTAGAGAATACCCTGCATTCCATCTCGTTGGCACGCTGGTGCTGTGGCTAGCACAGTCACCTCGCAGGATGGCCCTCCTGTGTGGAGTTTACATGTTCTTCCCGTGTCAGCGTCAGTGGGTTCTATCCAGGCGATGGGGATTCCCCCCACAATGTCAAGACATGTTAGGTTGTGTGAATGTGAGTGTGAATGTCTGTCTCAGTCCTGCCAGAATCTGGATCCCTGTCCAGGGTGAACCTTGCCTTCGGCTCCGGTCCCCACACAACCCAGAATAGGATAAGAGGTTAAAGATGACGGATGGAAAAATACTACTAGTAGCAGTGGACTGGTGGAGCAACGGATCATAGAAGTCACGGTTCAGATAAGCACGAAAGAAACAAGGGAGCAAATATAACTTTTAGATTTATTTACAATCTGATGGTTAACGTTAAAACGTTCTTTACACTTGCTACATTATGGTTATAACTTTATAACACAACAATTAATAACCCACAACTAATCTTCTTTAACAGGAAAACACCACAGCACACAACAATTTGTGACACTAATAATTGTACATTTATAAAATTTCAGCGCCAAACAGCATGCTTGGTACAGCTCTGTAGCTAGCCGTTAGCACAACAGTCTGCTAACAGCTGGGAGAGGCTCCGTCGCGTTACTTAAAGAACAGAAAAGAGCGATGCAGGAGGAACAAAGACAGTCCGGAGATGCACCAATATAGTCTGTGCACAAGAGAGGAGCTGTGTCTGCTGTTTGGAAGTGTTTTGGTTTGAAAAAATCGGACGTTTTGCGAGTTTGGAGCCACTGTTGTTGTCGGATTTTTTCAAACCAAAACACTTCCAAACAGCAGACACAGCTCCTCTCTTGTGCACCAATATAGCCTGTTTACCTTCTTCCACCTCACAGATGATGTCACCGTTTCCATAGTAACAGCTTTTTCCGTGACAATACAGATAGTGTTTCTTCACATCAAAGCCAATGCCCTTTGATGTCAAAGATCAGAAAACAGAGTTTATAGATAGGACTAAGATTCACTGATCCATTAAATTGGAAGTGTTTTGGTTTTAAAAAATCCGACGTTTTGCGAGTTTGGAGCCACTGTTGTTGCCACTGGTGGTAACACGAGCAACTTACGTCACCTCAGGAGAAAACGTGAGTTATTTTCATGTGTATAATAGATGCAATCTGAAATGTACACCGTGAAAACTGCAAACCTATCTACGTCATATTTTTATGTTTGTTAAATTATCAGTAGCTATAACTAAATGATATGCTTAGTATGCATATTACAAACAAAAACACTTTAAAAACACTTTTTTTTTTGCTTTTTGGGGTATTTTGGTTAGACACCCAGCCCGAGATCCACCAGAGATTCCTTAGATGGTATGGAATGTCACGGCCCTCCAGACCACAGAGGTGTAGGCCGGTGTGCTACACCCCTGTGGGTAGAGGATACCCTGCATTCCATCTCGTTGGCATGCTGGTGCTGTTGCTAGCACAGTCACCTTGCAGGAAGGCCCTTCTTTGTGGAGTTTACATGTTCTCCCCGTGTCAGCGCGTCAGTGGGTTCTATCCAGGCGATGGGGATTCCCCCACAATGTCAAAACATGTTAGGTTGTGTGAATGTGAGTTGTGTAAATGTGAGTTGGGTGAATATGAGTTGGGTCCACCAGATTCCTTAGATGGAATGGAGTGCCATGGGGTATCCTCCAGACCACAGAAGTGTAGGCCGGTGTGCTACACCTATGTGGGTAGAGAATACCCTGCATTCCATCTCGTTGGCACGCTGGTGCTGTGGCTAGCACAGTCACCTCGCAGGATGGCCCTCCTGTGTGGAGTTTACATGTTCTTCCCGTGTCAGCGTCAGTGGGTTCTATCCAGGCGATGGGGATTCCCCCACAATGTCAAGACATGTCAGGTTGTGTGAATGTGAGTGTGAATGTCTGTCTCAGTCCTGCCAGAATCTGGATCCCTGTCCAGGGTGAACCTTGCCTTCGGCTCCGGTCCCCACACAACCCAGAATAGGATAAGAGGTTAAAGATGACGGATGGAAAAATACTACTAGTAGCAGTGGACTGGTGGAGCAACGGATCATAGAAGTCACGGTTCAGATAAGCACGAAAGAAACAAGGGAGCAAATATAACTTTTAGATTTATTTACAATCTGATGGTTAACGTTAAAACGTTCTTTACACTTGCTACATTATGGTTATAACTTTATAACACAACAATTAATAACCCACAACTAATCCTCTTTAACAGGAAAACACCACAGCACACAACAATTTGTGACACTAATAATTGTACATTTATAAAATTTCAGCGCCAAACAGCATGCTTGGTACAGCTCTGTAGCTAGCCGTTAGCACAACAGTCTGCTAACAGCTGGGAGAGGCTCCGTCGCGTTACTTAAAGAACAGAAAAGAGCGATGCAGGAGGAACAAAGACAGTCCGGAGATGCACCAATATAGTCTGTGCACAAGAGAGGAGCTGTGTCTGCTGTTTGGAAGTGTTTTGGTTTGAAAAAATCGGACGTTTTGCGAGTTTGGAGCCACTGTTGTTGTCGGATTTTTTCAAACCAAAACACTTCCAAACAGCAGACACAGCTCCTCTCTTGTGCACCAATATAGCCTGTTTACCTTCTTCCACCTCACAGATGATGTCACCGTTTCCATAGTAACAGCTTTTTCCGTGACAATACAGATAGTGTTTCTTCACATCAAAGCCAATGTCCTTTGATGTCAAAGATCAGAAAACAGAGTTTATAGATAGGACTAAGATTCACTGATCCATTAAATTGGAAGTGTTTTGGTTTTAAAAAATCCGACGTTTTGCGAGTTTGGAGCCACTGTTGTTGCCACTGGTGGTAACACGAGCAACTTACGTCACCTCAGGAGAAAACGTGAGTTATTTAGTTATTTTCATGTGTATAATAGATGCAATCTGAAATGTACACCGTGAAAACTGCAAACCTATCTACGTCATATTTTTATGTTTGTTAAATTATCAGTAGCTATAACTAAATGATATGCTTAGTATGCATATTACAAACAAAAACACTTTAAAAACACTTTTTTTTTTGCTTTTTGGGGTATTTTGGTTAGACACCCAGCCCGAGATCCACCAGAGATTCCTTAGATGGTATGGAATGTCACGGCCCTCCAGACCACAGAGGTGTAGGCCGGTGTGCTACACCCCTGTGGGTAGAGGATACCCTGCATTCCATCTCGTTGGCACGCTGGTGCTGTTGCTAGCACAGTCACCTTGCAGGAAGGCCCTTCTTTGTGGAGTTTACATGTTCTCCCCGTGTCAGCGCGTCAGTGGGTTCTATCCAGGCGATGGGGATTCCCCCACAATGTCAAAACATGTTAGGTTGTGTGAATGTGAGTTGTGTAAATGTGAGTTGGGTGAATATGAGTTGGGTCCACCAGATTCCTTAGATGGAATGGAGTGCCACGGGGTATCCTCCAGACCACAGAAGTGTAGGCCGGTGTGCTACACCTATGTGGGTAGAGAATACCCTGCATTCCATCTCGTTGGCACGCTGGTGCTGTGGCTAGCACAGTCACCTCGCAGGATGGCCCTCCTGTGTGGAGTTTACATGTTCTTCCCGTGTCAGCGTCAGTGGGTTCTATCCAGGCGATGGGGATTCCCCCACAATGTCAAGACATGTCAGGTTGTGTGAATGTGAGTGTGAATGTCTGTCTCAGTCCTGCCAGAATCTGGATCCCTGTCCAGGGTGAACCTTGCCTTCGGCTCCGGTCCCCACACAACCCAGAATAGGATAAGAGGTTAAAGATGACGGATGGAAAAATACTACTAGTAGCAGTGGACTGGTGGAGCAACGGATCATAGAAGTCACGGTTCAGATAAGCACGAAAGAAACAAGGGAGCAAATATAACTTTTAGATTTATTTACAATCTGATGGTTAACGTTAAAACGTTCTTTACACTTGCTACATTATGGTTATAACTTTATAACACAACAATTAATAACCCACAACTAATCTTCTTTAACAGGAAAACACCACAGCACACAACAATTTGTGACACTAATAATTGTACATTTATAAAATTTCAGCGCCAAACAGCATGCTTGGTACAGCTCTGTAGCTAGCCGTTAGCACAACAGTCTGCTAACAGCTGGGAGAGGCTCCGTCGCGTTACTTAAAGAACAGAAAAGAGCGATGCAGGAGGAACAAAGACAGTCCGGAGATGCACCAATATAGTCTGTGCACAAGAGAGGAGCTGTGTCTGCTGTTTGGAAGTGTTTTGGTTTGAAAAAATCGGACGTTTTGCGAGTTTGGAGCCACTGTTGTTGTCGGATTTTTTCAAACCAAAACACTTCCAAACAGCAGACACAGCTCCTCTCTTGTGCACCAATATAGCCTGTTTACCTTCTTCCACCTCACAGATGATGTCACCGTTTCCATAGTAACAGCTTTTTCCGTGACAATACAGATAGTGTTTCTTCACATCAAAGCCAATGTCCTTTGATGTCAAAGATCAGAAAACAGAGTTTATAGATAGGACTAAGATTCACTGATCCATTAAATTGGAAGTGTTTTGGTTTTAAAAAATCCGACGTTTTGCGAGTTTGGAGCCACTGTTGTTGCCACTGGTGGTAACACGAGCAACTTACGTCACCTCAGGAGAAAACGTGAGTTATTTTCATGTGTATAATAGATGCAATCTGAAATGTACACCGTGAAAACTGCAAACCTATCTACGTCATATTTTTATGTTTGTTAAATTATCAGTAGCTATAACTAAATGATATGCTTAGTATGCATATTACAAACAAAAACACTTTAAAAACACTTTTTTTTTTGCTTTTTGGGGTATTTTGGTTAGACACCCAGCCCGAGATCCACCAGAGATTCCTTAGATGGTATGGAATGTCACGGCCCTCCAGACCACAGAGGTGTAGGCCGGTGTGCTACACCCCTGTGGGTAGAGGATACCCTGCATTCCATCTCGTTGGCACGCTGGTGCTGTTGCTAGCACAGTCACCTTGCAGGAAGGCCCTTCTTTGTGGAGTTTACATGTTCTCCCCGTGTCAGCGCGTCAGTGGGTTCTATCCAGGCGATGGGGATTCCCCCACAATGTCAAAACATGTTAGGTTGTGTGAATGTGAGTTGTGTAAATGTGAGTTGGGTGAATATGAGTTGGGTCCACCAGATTCCTTAGATGGAATGGAGTGCCATGGGGTATCCTCCAGACCACAGAAGTGTAGGCCGGTGTGCTACACCTATGTGGGTAGAGAATACCCTGCATTCCATCTCGTTGGCACGCTGGTGCTGTGGCTAGCACAGTCACCTCGCAGGATGGCCCTCCTGTGTGGAGTTTACATGTTCTTCCCGTGTCAGCGTCAGTGGGTTCTATCCAGGCGATGGGGATTCCCCCACAATGTCAAGACATGTCAGGTTGTGTGAATGTGAGTGTGAATGTCTGTCTCAGTCCTGCCAGAATCTGGATCCCTGTCCAGGGTGAACCTTGCCTTCGGCTCCGGTCCCCACACAACCCAGAATAGGATAAGAGGTTAAAGATGACGGATGGAAAAATACTACTAGTAGCAGTGGACTGGTGGAGCAACGGATCATAGAAGTCACGGTTCAGATAAGCACGAAAGAAACAAGGGAGCAAATATAACTTTTAGATTTATTTACAATCTGATGGTTAACGTTAAAACGTTCTTTACACTTGCTACATTATGGTTATAACTTTATAACACAACAATTAATAACCCACAACTAATCCTCTTTAACAGGAAAACACCACAGCACACAACAATTTGTGACACTAATAATTGTACATTTATAAAATTTCAGCGCCAAACAGCATGCTTGGTACAGCTCTGTAGCTAGCCGTTAGCACAACAGTCTGCTAACAGCTGGGAGAGGCTCCGTCGCGTTACTTAAAGAACAGAAAAGAGCGATGCAGGAGGAACAAAGACAGTCCGGAGATGCACCAATATAGTCTGTGCACAAGAGAGGAGCTGTGTCTGCTGTTTGGAAGTGTTTTGGTTTGAAAAAATCGGACGTTTTGCGAGTTTGGAGCCACTGTTGTTGTCGGATTTTTTCAAACCAAAACACTTCCAAACAGCAGACACAGCTCCTCTCTTGTGCACCAATATAGCCTGTTTACCTTCTTCCACCTCACAGATGATGTCACCGTTTCCATAGTAACAGCTTTTTCCGTGACAATACAGATAGTGTTTCTTCACATCAAAGCCAATGTCCTTTGATGTCAAAGATCAGAAAACAGAGTTTATAGATAGGACTAAGATTCACTGATCCATTAAATTGGAAGTGTTTTGGTTTTAAAAAATCCGACGTTTTGCGAGTTTGGAGCCACTGTTGTTGCCACTGGTGGTAACACGAGCAACTTACGTCACCTCAGGAGAAAACGTGAGTTATTTTCATGTGTATAATAGATGCAATCTGAAATGTACACCGTGAAAACTGCAAACCTATCTACGTCATATTTTTATGTTTGTTAAATTATCAGTAGCTATAACTAAATGATATGCTTAGTATGCATATTACAAACAAAAACACTTTAAAAACACTTTTTTTTTTGCTTTTTGGGGTATTTTGGTTAGACACCCAGCCCGAGATCCACCAGAGATTCCTTAGATGGTATGGAATGTCACGGCCCTCCAGACCACAGAGGTGTAGGCCGGTGTGCTACACCCCTGTGGGTAGAGGATACCCTGCATTCCATCTCGTTGGCACGCTGGTGCTGTTGCTAGCACAGTCACCTTGCAGGAAGGCCCTTCTTTGTGGAGTTTACATGTTCTCCCCGTGTCAGCGCGTCAGTGGGTTCTATCCAGGCGATGGGGATTCCCCCACAATGTCAAAACATGTTAGGTTGTGTGAATGTGAGTTGTGTAAATGTGAGTTGGGTGAATATGAGTTGGGTCCACCAGATTCCTTAGATGGAATGGAGTGCCATGGGGTATCCTCCAGACCACAGAAGTGTAGGCCGGTGTGCTACACCTATGTGGGTAGAGAATACCCTGCATTCCATCTCGTTGGCACGCTGGTGCTGTGGCTAGCACAGTCACCTCGCAGGATGGCCCTCCTGTGTGGAGTTTACATGTTCTTCCCGTGTCAGCGTCAGTGGGTTCTATCCAGGCGATGGGGATTCCCCCACAATGTCAAGACATGTCAGGTTGTGTGAATGTGAGTGTGAATGTCTGTCTCAGTCCTGCCAGAATCTGGATCCCTGTCCAGGGTGAACCTTGCCTTCGGCTCCGGTCCCCACACAACCCAGAATAGGATAAGAGGTTAAAGATGACGGATGGAAAAATACTACTAGTAGCAGTGGACTGGTGGAGCAACGGATCATAGAAGTCACGGTTCAGATAAGCACGAAAGAAACAAGGGAGCAAATATAACTTTTAGATTTATTTACAATCTGATGGTTAACGTTAAAACGTTCTTTACACTTGCTACATTATGGTTATAACTTTATAACACAACAATTAATAACCCACAACTAATCCTCTTTAACAGGAAAACACCACAGCACACAACAATTTGTGACACTAATAATTGTACATTTATAAAATTTCAGCGCCAAACAGCATGCTTGGTACAGCTCTGTAGCTAGCCGTTAGCACAACAGTCTGCTAACAGCTGGGAGAGGCTCCGTCGCGTTACTTAAAGAACAGAAAAGAGCGATGCAGGAGGAACAAAGACAGTCCGGAGATGCACCAATATAGTCTGTGCACAAGAGAGGAGCTGTGTCTGCTGTTTGGAAGTGTTTTGGTTTGAAAAAATCGGACGTTTTGCGAGTTTGGAGCCACTGTTGTTGTCGGATTTTTTCAAACCAAAACACTTCCAAACAGCAGACACAGCTCCTCTCTTGTGCACCAATATAGCCTGTTTACCTTCTTCCACCTCACAGATGATGTCACCGTTTCCATAGTAACAGCTTTTTCCGTGACAATACAGATAGTGTTTCTTCACATCAAAGCCAATGTCCTTTGATGTCAAAGATCAGAAAACAGAGTTTATAGATAGGACTAAGATTCACTGATCCATTAAATTGGAAGTGTTTTGGTTTTAAAAAATCCGACGTTTTGCGAGTTTGGAGCCACTGTTGTTGCCGCTGGTGGTAACACGAGCAACTTACGTCACCTCAGGAGAAAACGTGAGTTATTTTCATGTGTATAATAGATGCAATCTGAAATGTACACCGTGAAAACTGCAAACCTATCTACGTCATATTTTTATGTTTGTTAAATTATCAGTAGCTATAACTAAATGATATGCTTAGTATGCATATTACAAACAAAAACACTTTAAAAACACTTTTTTTTTTGCTTTTTGGGGTATTTTGGTTAGACACCCAGCCCGAGATCCACCAGAGATTCCTTAGATGGTATGGAATGTCACGGCCCTCCAGACCACAGAGGTGTAGGCCGGTGTGCTACACCCCTGTGGGTAGAGGATACCCTGCATTCCATCTCGTTGGTACGCTGGTGCTGTTGCTAGCACAGTCACCTTGCAGGAAGGCCCTTCTTTGTGGAGTTTACATGTTCTCCCCGTGTCAGCGCGTCAGTGGGTTCTATCCAGGCGATGGGGATTCCCCCACAATGTCAAAACATGTTAGGTTGTGTGAATGTGAGTTGTGTAAATGTGAGTTGGGTGAATATGAGTTGGGTCCACCAGATTCCTTAGATGGAATGGAGTGCCATGGGGTATCCTCCAGACCACAGAAGTGTAGGCCGGTGTGCTACACCTCTGTGGGTAGAGAATACCCTGCATTTCATCTCGTTGGCACGCTGGTGCTGTGGCTAGCACAGTCACCTCGCAGGATGGCCCTCCTGTGTGGAGTTTACATGTTCTTCCCGTGTCAGCGTCAGTGGGTTCTATCCAGGCGATGGGGATTCCCCCACAATGTCAAAACATGTTAGGTTGTGTGAATGTGAGTTGTGTAAATGTGAGTTGGGTGAATATGAGTTGGGTCCACCAGATTCCTTAGATGGAATGGAGTGCCACGGGGTATCCTCCAGACCACAGAAGTGTAGGCCGGTGTGCTACACCTCTGTGGGTAGAGAATACCCTGCATTCCATCTCGTTGGCACGCTGGTGCTGTGGCCAGCACAGTCACCTCGCAGGATGGCCCTCCTGTGTGGAGTTTACATGTTCTTCCCGTGTCAGCGTCAGTGGGTTCTATCCAGGCGATGGGGATTCCCCCACAATGTCAAAACATGTTAGGTTGTGTGAATGTGAGTTGCGTAAATGTGAGTTGGGTGAATATGAGTTGGGTCCACCAGATTCCTTAGATAGAATGGAGTGCCACGGGGTATCCTCCAGACCACAGAAGTGTAGGCCGGTGTGCTACACCTCTGTGTGTAGAGAATACCCTGCATTCCATCTCGTTGGCACGCTGGTGCTGTGGCTAGCACAGTCACCTCGCAGGATGGCCCTCCTGTGTGGAGTTTACATGTTCTTCCCGTGTCAGCGTCAGTGGGTTCTATCCAGGCGATGGGGATTCCCCCACAATGTCAAGACATGTCAGGTTGTGTGAATGTGAGTATGAATGTCTGTCTCAGTCCTGCCAGAATCTGGATCCCTGTCCAGGGTGAACCTTGCCTTCGGCTCCGGTCCCCACCCAACCCAGAATAGGATAAGAGGTTAAAGATGACGGATGGAAAAATACTACTAGTAGCAGTGGACTGGTGGAGCAACGGATCATAGAAGTCACGATTCAGATAAGCACGAAAGAAACAAGGGAGCAAATATAACTTTTAGATTTATTTACAATCTGATGGTTAACGTTAAAACGTTCTTTACACTTGCTACATTATGGTTATAACTTTATAACACAACAATTAATAACCCACAACTAATCCTCTTTAACAGGAAAACACCACAGCACACAACAATTTGTGACACTAATAATTGTACATTTATAAAATTTCAGCGCCAAACAGCATGCTTGGTACAGCTCTGTAGCTAGCCGTTAGCACAACAGTCTGCTAACAGCTGGGAGAGGCTCCGTCGCGTTACTTAAAGAACAGAAAAGAGCGATGCAGGAGGAACAAAGACAGTCCGGAGATGCACCAATATAGTCTGTGCACAAGAGAGGAGCTGTGTCTGCTGTTTGGAAGTGCTTTGGTTTGAAAAAATCAGACGTTTTGCGAGTTTGGAGCCACTGTTGTTGTCGGATTTTTTCAAACCAAAACACTTCCAAACAGCAGACACAGCTCCTCTCTTGTGCACCAATATAGCCTGTTTACCTTCTTCCACCTCACAGATGATGTCACCGTTTCCATGGTAACAGCTTTTTCCGTGACAATACAGATAGTGTTTCTTCACATCAAAGCCAATGTCCTTTGATGTCAAAGATCAGAAAACAGAGTTTATAGGTAGGACTAAGATTCACTGATCCATTAAATTGGAAGTGTTTTGGTTTTAAAAAATCCGACGTTTTGCGAGTTTGGAGCCACTGTTGTTGCCGCTGGTGGTAACACGAGCAACTTACGTCACCTCAGGAGAAAACGTGAGTTATTTTCATGTGTATAATAGATGCAATCTGAAATGTACACCGTGAAAACTGCAAACCTATCTACGTCATATTTTTATGTTTGTTAAATTATCAGTAGCTATAACTAAATGATATGCTTAGTATGCATATTACAAACAAAAACACTTTAAAAACACTTTTTTTTTTGCTTTTTGGGGTATTTTGGTTAGACACCCAGCCCGAGATCCACCAGAGATTCCTTAGATGGTATGAAATGTCACGGCCCTCCAGACCACAGAGGTGTAGGCCGGTGTGCTACACCCCTGTGGGTAGAGGATACCCTGCATTCCATCTCGTTGGTACGCTGGTGCTGTTGCTAGCACAGTCACCTTGCAGGAAGACCCTTCTTTGTGGAGTTTACATGTTCTCCCCGTGTCAGCGCGTCAGTGGGTTCTATCCAGGCGATGGGGATTCCCCCACAATGTCAAAACATGTTAGGTTGTGTGAATGTGAGTTGTGTAAATGTGAGTTGGGTGAATATGAGTTGGGTCCACCAGATTCCTTAGATGGAATGGAGTGCCATGGGGTATCCTCCAGACCACAGAAGTGTAGGCCGGTGTGCTACACCTCTGTGGGTAGAGAATACCCTGCATTCCATCTCGTTGGCACGCTGGTGCTGTGGCTAGCACAGTCACCTCGCAGGATGGCCCTCCTGTGTGGAGTTTACATGTTCTTCCCGTGTCAGCGTCAGTGGGTTCTATCCAGGCGATGGGGATTCCCCCACAATGTCAAAACATGTTAGGTTGTGTGAATGTGAGTTGCGTAAATGTGAGTTGGGTGAATATGAGTTGGGTCCACCAGATTCCTTAGATAGAATGGAGTGCCACGGGGTATCCTCCAGACCACAGAAGTGTAGGCCGGTGTGCTACACCTCTGTGGGTAGAGAATACCCTACATTCCATCTCGTTGGCACGCTGGTGCTGTGGCTAGCACAGTCACCTCGCAGGATGGCCCTCCTGTGTGGAGTTTACATGTTCTTCCCGTGTCAGCGTCAGTGGGTTCTATCCAGGCGATGGGGATTCCCCCACAATGTCAAGACATGTCAGGTTGTGTGAATGTGAGTGTGAATGTCTGTCTCAGTCCTGCCAGAATCTGGATCCCTGTCCAGGGTGAACCTTGCCTTCGGCTCCGGTCCCCACACAACCCAGAATAGGATAAGAGGTTAAAGATGACGGATGGAAAAATACTACTAGTAGCAGTGGACTGGTGGAGCAACGGATCATAGAAGTCACGGTTCAGATAAGCACGAAAGAAACAAGGGAGCAAATATAACTTTTAGATTTATTTACAATCTGATGGTTAACGTTAAAACGTTCTTTACACTTGCTACATTATGGTTATAACTTTATAACACAACAATTAATAACCCACAACTAATCCTCTTTAACAGGAAAACACCACAGCACACAACAATTTGTGACACTAATAATTGTACATTTATAAAATTTCAGCGCCAAACAGCATGCTTGGTACAGCTCTGTAGCTAGCCGTTAGCACAACAGTCTGCTAACAGCTGGGAGAGGCTCCGTCGCGTTACTTAAAGAACAGAAAAGAGCGATGCAGGAGGAACAAAGACAGTCCGGAGATGCACCAATATAGTCTGTGCACAAGAGAGGAGCTGTGTCTGCTGTTTGGAAGTGTTTTGGTTTGAAAAAATCGGACGTTTTGCGAGTTTGGAGCCACTGTTGTTGTCGGATTTTTTCAAACCAAAACACTTCCAAACAGCAGACACAGCTCCTCTCTTGTGCACCAATATAGCCTGTTTACCTTCTTCCACCTCACAGATGATGTCACCGTTTCCATAGTAACAGCTTTTTCCGTGACAATACAGATAGTGTTTCTTCACATCAAAGCCAATGTCCTTTGATGTCAAAGATCAGAAAACAGAGTTTATAGATAGGACTAAGATTCACTGATCCATTAAATTGGAAGTGTTTTGGTTTTAAAAAATCCGACGTTTTGCGAGTTTGGAGCCACTGTTGTTGCCGCTGGTGGTAACACGAGCAACTTACGTCACCTCAGGAGAAAACGTGAGTTATTTTCATGTGTATAATAGATGCAATCTGAAATGTACACCGTGAAAACTGCAAACCTATCTACGTCATATTTTTATGTTTGTTAAATTATCAGTAGCTATAACTAAATGATATGCTTAGTATGCATATTACAAACAAAAACACTTTAAAAACACTTTTGTTTTTTGCTTTTTGGGGTATTTTGGTTAGACACCCAGCCCGAGATCCACCAGAGATTCCTTAGATGGTATGGAATGTCACGGCCCTCCAGACCACAGAGGTGTAGGCCGGTGTGCTACACCCCTGTGGGTAGAGGATACCCTGCATTCCATCTCGTTGGTACGCTGGTGCTGTTGCTAGCACAGTCACCTTGCAGGAAGGCCCTTCTTTGTGGAGTTTACATGTTCTCCCCGTGTCAGCGCGTCAGTGGGTTCTATCCAGGCGATGGGGATTCCCCCACAATGTCAAAACATGTTAGGTTGTGTGAATGTGAGTTGTGTAAATGTGAGTTGGGTGAATATGAGTTGGGTCCACCAGATTCCTTAGATGGAATGGAGTGCCATGGGGTATCCTCCAGACCACAGAAGTGTAGGCCGGTGTGCTACACCTCTGTGGGTAGAGAATACCCTGCATTTCATCTCGTTGGCACGCTGGTGCTGTGGCTAGCACAGTCACCTCGCAGGATGGCCCTCCTGTGTGGAGTTTACATGTTCTTCCCGTGTCAGCGTCAGTGGGTTCTATCCAGGCGATGGGGATTCCCCCACAATGTCAAAACATGTTAGGTTGTGTGAATGTGAGTTGTGTAAATGTGAGTTGGGTGAATATGAGTTGGGTCCACCAGATTCCTTAGATGGAATGGAGTGCCACGGGGTATCCTCCAGACCACAGAAGTGTAGGCCGGTGTGCTACACCTCTGTGGGTAGAGAATACCCTGCATTCCATCTCGTTGGCACGCTGGTGCTGTGGCCAGCACAGTCACCTCGCAGGATGGCCCTCCTGTGTGGAGTTTACATGTTCTTCCCGTGTCAGCGTCAGTGGGTTCTATCCAGGCGATGGGGATTCCCCCACAATGTCAAAACATGTTAGGTTGTGTGAATGTGAGTTGCGTAAATGTGAGTTGGGTGAATATGAGTTGGGTCCACCAGATTCCTTAGATAGAATGGAGTGCCACGGGGTATCCTCCAGACCACAGAAGTGTAGGCCGGTGTGCTACACCTCTGTGTGTAGAGAATACCCTGCATTCCATCTCGTTGGCACGCTGGTGCTGTGGCTAGCACAGTCACCTCGCAGGATGGCCCTCCTGTGTGGAGTTTACATGTTCTTCCCGTGTCAGCGTCAGTGGGTTCTATCCAGGCGATGGGGATTCCCCCACAATGTCAAGACATGTCAGGTTGTGTGAATGTGAGTATGAATGTCTGTCTCAGTCCTGCCAGAATCTGGATCCCTGTCCAGGGTGAACCTTGCCTTCGGCTCCGGTCCCCACCCAACCCAGAATAGGATAAGAGGTTAAAGATGACGGATGGAAAAATACTACTAGTAGCAGTGGACTGGTGGAGCAACGGATCATAGAAGTCACGATTCAGATAAGCACGAAAGAAACAAGGGAGCAAATATAACTTTTAGATTTATTTACAATCTGATGGTTAACGTTAAAACGTTCTTTACACTTGCTACATTATGGTTATAACTTTATAACACAACAATTAATAACCCACAACTAATCCTCTTTAACAGGAAAACACCACAGCACACAACAATTTGTGACACTAATAATTGTACATTTATAAAATTTCAGCGCCAAACAGCATGCTTGGTACAGCTCTGTAGCTAGCCGTTAGCACAACAGTCTGCTAACAGCTGGGAGAGGCTCCGTCGCGTTACTTAAAGAACAGAAAAGAGCGATGCAGGAGGAACAAAGACAGTCCGGAGATGCACCAATATAGTCTGTGCACAAGAGAGGAGCTGTGTCTGCTGTTTGGAAGTGCTTTGGTTTGAAAAAATCAGACGTTTTGCGAGTTTGGAGCCACTGTTGTTGTCGGATTTTTTCAAACCAAAACACTTCCAAACAGCAGACACAGCTCCTCTCTTGTGCACCAATATAGCCTGTTTACCTTCTTCCACCTCACAGATGATGTCACCGTTTCCATGGTAACAGCTTTTTCCGTGACAATACAGATAGTGTTTCTTCACATCAAAGCCAATGTCCTTTGATGTCAAAGATCAGAAAACAGAGTTTATAGATAGGACTAAGATTCACTGATCCATTAAATTGGAAGTGTTTTGGTTTTAAAAAATCCGACGTTTTGCGAGTTTGGAGCCACTGTTGTTGCCGCTGGTGGTAACACGAGCAACTTACGTCACCTCAGGAGAAAACGTGAGTTATTTTCATGTGTATAATAGATGCAATCTGAAATGTACACCGTGAAAACTGCAAACCTATCTACGTCATATTTTTATGTTTGTTAAATTATCAGTAGCTATAACTAAATGATATGCTTAGTATGCATATTACAAACAAAAACACTTTAAAAACACTTTTTTTTTTGCTTTTTGGGGTATTTTGGTTAGACACCCAGCCCGAGATCCACCAGAGATTCCTTAGATGGTATGGAATGTCACGGCCCTCCAGACCACAGAGGTGTAGGCCGGTGTGCTACACCCCTGTGGGTAGAGGATACCCTGCATTCCATCTCGTTGGTACGCTGGTGCTGTTGCTAGCACAGTCACCTTGCAGGAAGGCCCTTCTTTGTGGAGTTTACATGTTCTCCCCGTGTCAGCGCGTCAGTGGGTTCTATCCAGGCGATGGGGATTCCCCCACAATGTCAAAACATGTTAGGTTGTGTGAATGTGAGTTGTGTAAATGTGAGTTGGGTGAATATGAGTTGGGTCCACCAGATTCCTTAGATGGAATGGAGTGCCATGGGGTATCCTCCAGACCACAGAAGTGTAGGCCGGTGTGCTACACCTCTGTGGGTAGAGAATACCCTGCATTTCATCTCGTTGGCACGCTGGTGCTGTGGCTAGCACAGTCACCTCGCAGGATGGCCCTCCTGTGTGGAGTTTACATGTTCTTCCCGTGTCAGCGTCAGTGGGTTCTATCCAGGCGATGGGGATTCCCCCACAATGTCAAAACATGTTAGGTTGTGTGAATGTGAGTTGTGTAAATGTGAGTTGGGTGAATATGAGTTGGGTCCACCAGATTCCTTAGATGGAATGGAGTGCCACGGGGTATCCTCCAGACCACAGAAGTGTAGGCCGGTGTGCTACACCTCTGTGGGTAGAGAATACCCTGCATTCCATCTCGTTGGCACGCTGGTGCTGTGGCTAGCACAGTCACCTCGCAGGATGGCCCTCCTGTGTGGAGTTTACATGTTCTTCCCGTGTTAGCGTCAGTGGGTTCTATCCAGGCGATGGGGATTCCCCCACAATGTCAAGACATGTCAGGTTGTGTGAATGTGAGTATGAATGTCTGTCTCAGTCCTGCCAGAATCTGGATCCCTGTCCAGGGTGAACCTTGCCTTCGGCTCCGGTCCCCACCCAACCCAGAATAGGATAAGAGGTTAAAGATGACGGATGGAAAAATACTACTAGTAGCAGTGGACTGGTGGAGCAACGGATCATAGAAGTCACGATTCAGATAAGCACGAAAGAAACAAGGGAGCAAATATAACTTTTAGATTTATTTACAATCTGATGGTTAACGTTAAAACGTTCTTTACACTTGCTACATTATGGTTATAACTTTATAACACAACAATTAATAACCCACAACTAATCCTCTTTAACAGGAAAACACCACAGCACACAACAATTTGTGACACTAATAATTGTACATTTATAAAATTTCAGCGCCAAACAGCATGCTTGGTACAGCTCTGTAGCTAGCCGTTAGCACAACAGTCTGCTAACAGCTGGGAGAGGCTCCGTCGCGTTACTTAAAGAACAGAAAAGAGCGATGCAGGAGGAACAAAGACAGTCCGGAGATGCACCAATATAGTCTGTGCACAAGAGAGGAGCTGTGTCTGCTGTTTGGAAGTGCTTTGGTTTGAAAAAATCAGACGTTTTGCGAGTTTGGAGCCACTGTTGTTGTCGGATTTTTTCAAACCAAAACACTTCCAAACAGCAGACACAGCTCCTCTCTTGTGCACCAATATAGCCTGTTTACCTTCTTCCACCTCACAGATGATGTCACCGTTTCCATGGTAACAGCTTTTTCCGTGACAATACAGATAGTGTTTCTTCACATCAAAGCCAATGTCCTTTGATGTCAAAGATCAGAAAACAGAGTTTATAGGTAGGACTAAGATTCACTGATCCATTAAATTGGAAGTGTTTTGGTTTTAAAAAATCCGACGTTTTGCGAGTTTGGAGCCACTGTTGTTGCCGCTGGTGGTAACACGAGCAACTTACGTCACCTCAGGAGAAAACGTGAGTTATTTTCATGTGTATAATAGATGCAATCTGAAATGTACACCGTGAAAACTGCAAACCTATCTACGTCATATTTTTATGTTTGTTAAATTATCAGTAGCTATAACTAAATGATATGCTTAGTATGCATATTACAAACAAAAACACTTTAAAAACACTTTTTTTTTTGCTTTTTGGGGTATTTTGGTTAGACACCCAGCCCGAGATCCACCAGAGATTCCTTAGATGGTATGAAATGTCACGGCCCTCCAGACCACAGAGGTGTAGGCCGGTGTGCTACACCCCTGTGGGTAGAGGATACCCTGCATTCCATCTCGTTGGTACGCTGGTGCTGTTGCTAGCACAGTCACCTTGCAGGAAGACCCTTCTTTGTGGAGTTTACATGTTCTCCCCGTGTCAGCGCGTCAGTGGGTTCTATCCAGGCGATGGGGATTCCCCCACAATGTCAAAACATGTTAGGTTGTGTGAATGTGAGTTGTGTAAATGTGAGTTGGGTGAATATGAGTTGGGTCCACCAGATTCCTTAGATGGAATGGAGTGCCATGGGGTATCCTCCAGACCACAGAAGTGTAGGCCGGTGTGCTACACCTCTGTGGGTAGAGAATACCCTGCATTCCATCTCGTTGGCACGCTGGTGCTGTGGCTAGCACAGTCACCTCGCAGGATGGCCCTCCTGTGTGGAGTTTACATGTTCTTCCCGTGTCAGCGTCAGTGGGTTCTATCCAGGCGATGGGGATTCCCCCACAATGTCAAAACATGTTAGGTTGTGTGAATGTGAGTTGCGTAAATGTGAGTTGGGTGAATATGAGTTGGGTCCACCAGATTCCTTAGATAGAATGGAGTGCCACGGGGTATCCTCCAGACCACAGAAGTGTAGGCCGGTGTGCTACACCTCTGTGGGTAGAGAATACCCTACATTCCATCTCGTTGGCACGCTGGTGCTGTGGCTAGCACAGTCACCTCGCAGGATGGCCCTCCTGTGTGGAGTTTACATGTTCTTCCCGTGTCAGCGTCAGTGGGTTCTATCCAGGCGATGGGGATTCCCCCACAATGTCAAGACATGTCAGGTTGTGTGAATGTGAGTGTGAATGTCTGTCTCAGTCCTGCCAGAATCTGGATCCCTGTCCAGGGTGAACCTTGCCTTCGGCTCCGGTCCCCACCCAACCCAGAATAGGATAAGAGGTTAAAGATGACGGATGGAAAAATACTACTCGTAGCAGTGGACTGGTGGAGCAACGGATCATAGAAGTCACGGTTCAGATAAGCACGAAAGAAACAAGGGATCAAATATAACTTTTAGATTTATTTACAATCTGATGGTTAACGTTAAAACGTTCTTTACACTTGCTACATTATGGTTATAACATTATAACACAACAATTAATAACCCACAACTAATGCTCTTTAACAGGAAAACACCACAGCACACAACAATTTGTGACACTAATAATTGTACATTTATAAAATTTCAGCGCCAAACAGCAAGCTTGGTACAGCTCTGTAGCTAGCCGTTAGCACAACAGTCTGCTAACAGCTGGGAGAGGCTCCGTCGCGTTACTTAAAGAACAGAAAAGAGCGATGCAGGAGGAACAAAGACAGTCCGGAGATGCACCAATATAGTCTGTGCACAAGAGAGGAGCTGTGTCTGCTGTTTGGAAGTGTTTTGGTTTGAAAAAATCGGACGTTTTGCGAGTTTGGAGCCACTGTTGTTGTCGGATTTTTTCAAACCAAAACACTTCCAAACAGCAGACACAGCTCCTCTCTTGTGCACCAATATAGCCTGTTTACCTTCTTCCACCTCACAGATGATGTCACCGTTTCCATAGTAACAGCTTTTTCCGTGACAATACAGATAGTGTTTCTTCACATCAAAGCCAATGTCCTTTGATGTCAAAGATCAGAAAACAGAGTTTATAGGTAGGACTAAGATTCACTGATCCATTAAATTGGAAGTGTTTTGGTTTTAAAAAATCCGACGTTTTGCGAGTTTGGAGCCACTGTTGTTGCCGCTGGTGGTAACACGAGCAACTTACGTCACCTCAGGAGAAAACGTGAGTTATTTTCATGTGTATAATAGATGCAATCTGAAATGTACACCGTGAAAACTGCAAACCTATCTACGTCATATTTTTATGTTTGTTAAATTATCAGTAGCTATAACTAAATGATATGCTTAGTATGCATATTACAAACAAAAACACTTTAAAAACACTTTTTTTTTTGCTTTTTGGGGTATTTTGGTTAGACACCCAGCCCGAGATCCACCAGAGATTCCTTAGATGGTATGGAATGTCACGGCCCTCCAGACCACAGAGGTGTAGGCCGGTGTGCTACACCCCTGTGGGTAGAGGATACCCTGCATTCCATCTCGTTGGCACGCTGGTGCTGTTGCTAGCACAGTCACCTTGCAGGAAGGCCCTTCTTTGTGGAGTTTACATGTTCTCCCCGTGTCAGCGCGTCAGTGGGTTCTATCCAGGCGATGGGGATTCCCCCACAATGTCAAAACATGTTAGGTTGTGTGAATGTGAGTTGTGTAAATGTGAGTTGGGTGAATATGAGTTGGGTCCACCAGATTCCTTAGATGGAATGGAGTGCCACGGGGTATCCTCCAGACCACAGAAGTGTAGGCCGGTGTGCTACACCTATGTGGGTAGAGAATACCCTGCATTCCATCTCGTTGGCACGCTGGTGCTGTGGCTAGCACAGTCACCTCGCAGGATGGCCCTCCTGTGTGGAGTTTACATGTTCTTCCCGTGTCAGCGTCAGTGGGTTCTATCCAGGCGATGGGGATTCCCCCACAATGTCAAGACATGTCAGGTTGTGTGAATGTGAGTGTGAATGTCTGTCTCAGTCCTGCCAGAATCTGGATCCCTGTCCAGGGTGAACCTTGCCTTCGGCTCCGGTCCCCACACAACCCAGAATAGGATAAGAGGTTAAAGATGACGGATGGAAAAATACTACTAGTAGCAGTGGACTGGTGGAGCAACGGATCATAGAAGTCACGGTTCAGATAAGCACGAAAGAAACAAGGGAGCAAATATAACTTTTAGATTTATTTACAATCTGATGGTTAACGTTAAAACGTTCTTTACACTTGCTACATTATGGTTATAACTTTATAACACAACAATTAATAACCCACAACTAATCTTCTTTAACAGGAAAACACCACAGCACACAACAATTTGTGACACTAATAATTGTACATTTATAAAATTTCAGCGCCAAACAGCATGCTTGGTACAGCTCTGTAGCTAGCCGTTAGCACAACAGTCTGCTAACAGCTGGGAGAGGCTCCGTCGCGTTACTTAAAGAACAGAAAAGAGCGATGCAGGAGGAACAAAGACAGTCCGGAGATGCACCAATATAGTCTGTGCACAAGAGAGGAGCTGTGTCTGCTGTTTGGAAGTGTTTTGGTTTGAAAAAATCGGACGTTTTGCGAGTTTGGAGCCACTGTTGTTGTCGGATTTTTTCAAACCAAAACACTTCCAAACAGCAGACACAGCTCCTCTCTTGTGCACCAATATAGCCTGTTTACCTTCTTCCACCTCACAGATGATGTCACCGTTTCCATAGTAACAGCTTTTTCCGTGACAATACAGATAGTGTTTCTTCACATCAAAGCCAATGTCCTTTGATGTCAAAGATCAGAAAACAGAGTTTATAGATAGGACTAAGATTCACTGATCCATTAAATTGGAAGTGTTTTGGTTTTAAAAAATCCGACGTTTTGCGAGTTTGGAGCCACTGTTGTTGCCACTGGTGGTAACACGAGCAACTTACGTCACCTCAGGAGAAAACGTGAGTTATTTTCATGTGTATAATAGATGCAATCTGAAATGTACACCGTGAAAACTGCAAACCTATCTACGTCATATTTTTATGTTTGTTAAATTATCAGTAGCTATAACTAAATGATATGCTTAGTATGCATATTACAAACAAAAACACTTTAAAAACACTTTTTTTTTTGCTTTTTGGGGTATTTTGGTTAGACACCCAGCCCGAGATCCACTAGAGATTCCTTAGATGGTATGGAATGTCACGGCCCTCCAGACCACAGAGGTGTAGGCCGGTGTGCTACACCCCTGTGGGAAGAGGATACCCTGCATTCCATCTCGTTGGCACGCTGGTGCTGTTGCTAGCACAGTCACCTTGCAGGAAGGCCCTTCTTTGTGGAGTTTACATGTTCTCCCCGTGTCAGCGCGTCAGTGGGTTCTATCCAGGCGATGCGGATTCCCCCACAATGTCAAAACATGTTAGGTTGTGTGAATGTGAGTTGTGTAAATGTGAGTTGGGTGAATATGAGTTGGGTCCACCAGATTCCTTAGATGGAATGGAGTGCCATGGGGTATCCTCCAGACCACAGAAGTGTAGGCCGGTGTGCTACACCTCTGTGGGTAGAGAATACCCTGCATTCCATCTCGTTGGCACGCTGGTGCTGTGGCTAGCACAGTCACCTCGCAGGATGTCCCTCCTGTTTGGAGTTTACATGTTCTTCCCGTGTCAGCGTCAGTGGGTTCTATCCAGGCGATGGGGATTCCCCCACAATGTCAAAACATGTTAGGTTGTGTGAATGTGAGTTGTGTAAATGTGAGTTGGGTGAATATGAGTTGGGTCCACCAGATTCCTTAGATGGAATGGAGTGCCACGGGTTATCCTCCAGACCACAGAAGTGTAGGCCGGTGTGCTACACCTATGTGGGTAGAGAATACCCTGCATTCCATCTCGTTGGCACGCTGGTGCTGTGGCTAGCACAGTCACCTCGCAGGATGGCCCTCCTGTGTGGAGTTTACATGTTCTTCCCGTGTCAGCGTCAGTGGGTTCTATCCAGGCGATGGGGATTCCCCCACAATGTCAAAACATGTTAGGTTGTGTGAATGTGAGTTGCGTAAATGTGAGTTGGGTGAATATGAGTTGGGTCCACCAGATTCCTTAGATGGAATGGAGTCCCACGGGGTATCCTCCAGACCACAGAAGTGTAGGCCGGTGTGCTACACCTATGTGGGTAGAGAATACCCTGCATTCCATCTCGTTGGCACGCTGGTGCTGTGGCTAGCACAGTCACCTCGCAGGATGGCCCTCCTGTGTGGAGTTTACATGTTCTTCCCGTGTCAGCGTCAGTGGGTTCTATCCAGGCGATGGGGATTCCCCCACAATGTCAAAACATGTTAGGTTGTGTGAATGTGAGTTGCGTAAATGTGAGTTGGGTGAATATGAGTTGGGTCCACCAGATTCCTTAGATGGAATGGAGTGCCACGGGGTATCCTCCAGACCACAGAAGTGTAGGCCGGTGTGCTACACCTATGTGGGTAGAGAATACCCTGCATTCCATCTCGTTGGCACGCTGGTGCTGTGGCTAGCACAGTCACCTCGCAGGATGGCCCTCCTGTGTGGAGTTTACATGTTCTTCCCGTGTCAGCGTCAGTGGGTTCTATCCAGGCGATGGGGATTCCCCCACAATGTCAAGACATGTCAGGTTGTGTGAATGTGAGTGTGAATGTCTGTCTCAGTCCTGCCAGAATCTGGATCCCTGTCCAGGGTGAACCTTGCCTTCGGCTCCGGTCCCCACACAACCCAGAATAGGATAAGAGGTTAAAGATGACGGATGGAAAAATACTACTCGTAGCAGTGGACTGGTGGAGCAACGGATCATAGAAGTCACAGTTCAGATAAGCACGAAAGAAACAAGGGATCAAATATAACTTTTAGATTTATTTACAATCTGATGGTTAACGTTAAAACGTTCTTTACACTTGCTACATTATGGTTATAACATTATAACACAACAATTAATAACCCACAACTAATGCTCTTTAACAGGAAAACACCACAGCACACAACAATTTGTGACACTAATAATTGTACATTTATAAAATTTCAGCGCCAAACAGCAAGCTTGGTACAGCTCTGTAGCTAGCCGTTAGCACAACAGTCTGCTAACAGCTGGGAGAGGCTCCGTCGCATTACTTAAAGAACAGAAAAGAGCGATGCAGGAGGAACAAAGACAGTCCGGAGATGCACCAATATAGTCTGTGCACAAGAGAGGAGCTGTGTCTGCTGTTTGGAAGTGTTTTGGTTTGAAAAAATCAGACGTTTTGCGAGTTTGGAGCCACTGTTGTTGTCGGATTTTTTCAAACCAAAACACTTCCAAACAGCAGACACAGCTCCTCTCTTGTGCACCAATATAGCCTGTTTACCTTCTTCCACCTCACAGATGATGTCACCGTTTCCATAGTAACAGCTTTTTCCGTGACAATACAGATAGTGTTTCTTCACATCAAAGCCAATGTCCTTTGATGTCAAAGATCAGAAAACAGAGTTTATAGGTAGGACTAAGATTCACTGATCCATTAAATTGGAAGTGTTTTGGTTTTAAAAAATCCGACGTTTTGCGAGTTTGGAGCCACTGTTGTTGCCGCTGGTGGTAACACGAGCAACTTACGTCACCTCAGGAGAAAACGTGAGTTATTTTCATGTGTATAATAGATGCAATCTGAAATGTACACCGTGAAAACTGCAAACCTATCTACGTCATATTTTTATGTTTGTTAAATTATCAGTAGCTATAACTAAATGATATGCTTAGTATGCATATTACAAACAAAAACACTTTAAAAACACTTTTTTTTTTGCTTTTTGGGGTATTTTGGTTAGACACCCAGCCCGAGATCCACTAGAGATTCCTTAGATGGTATGGAATGTCACGGCCCTCCAGACCACAGAGGTGTAGGCCGGTGTGCTACACCCCTGTGGGTAGAGGATACCCTGCATTCCATCTCGTTGGCACGCTGGTGCTGTTGCTAGCACAGTCACCTTGCAGGAAGGCCCTTCTTTGTGGAGTTTACATGTTCTCCCCGTGTCAGCGCGTCAGTGGGTTCTATCCAGGCGATGGGGATTCCCCCACAATGTCAAAACATGTTAGGTTGTGTGAATGTGAGTTGTGTAAATGTGAGTTGGGTGAATATGAGTTGGGTCCACCAGATTCCTTAGATGGAATGGAGTGCCATGGGGTATCCTCCAGACCACAGAAGTGTAGGCCGGTGTGCTACACCTCTGTGGGTAGAGAATACCCTGCATTTCATCTCGTTGGCACGCTGGTGCTGTGGCTAGCACAGTCACCTCGCAGGATGGCCCTCCTGTGTGGAGTTTACATGTTCTTCCCGTGTCAGCGTCAGTGGGTTCTATCCAGGCGATGGGGATTCCCCCACAATGTCAAAACATGTTAGGTTGTGTGAATGTGAGTTGTGTAAATGTGAGTTGGGTGAATATGAGTTGGGTCCACCAGATTCCTTAGATGGAATGGAGTGCCACGGGGTATCCTCCAGACCACAGAAGTGTAGGCCGGTGTGCTACACCTCTGTGGGTAGAGAATACCCTGCATTCCATCTCGTTGGCACGCTGGTGCTGTGGCCAGCACAGTCACCTCGCAGGATGGCCCTCCTGTGTGGAGTTTACATGTTCTTCCCGTGTCAGCGTCAGTGGGTTCTATCCAGGCGATGGGGATTCCCCCACAATGTCAAAACATGTTAGGTTGTGTGAATGTGAGTTGCGTAAATGTGAGTTGGGTGAATATGAGTTGGGTCCACCAGATTCCTTAGATAGAATGGAGTGCCACGGGGTATCCTCCAGACCACAGAAGTGTAGGCCGGTGTGCTACACCTCTGTGTGTAGAGAATACCCTGCATTCCATCTCGTTGGCACGCTGGTGCTGTGGCTAGCACAGTCACCTCGCAGGATGGCCCTCCTGTGTGGAGTTTACATGTTCTTCCCGTGTCAGCGTCAGTGGGTTCTATCCAGGCGATGGGGATTCCCCCACAATGTCAAGACATGTCAGGTTGTGTGAATGTGAGTATGAATGTCTGTCTCAGTCCTGCCAGAATCTGGATCCCTGTCCAGGGTGAACCTTGCCTTCGGCTCCGGTCCCCACCCAACCCAGAATAGGATAAGAGGTTAAAGATGACGGATGGAAAAATACTACTAGTAGCAGTGGACTGGTGGAGCAACGGATCATAGAAGTCACGATTCAGATAAGCACGAAAGAAACAAGGGAGCAAATATAACTTTTAGATTTATTTACAATCTGATGGTTAACGTTAAAACGTTCTTTACACTTGCTACATTATGGTTATAACTTTATAACACAACAATTAATAACCCACAACTAATCCTCTTTAACAGGAAAACACCACAGCACACAACAATTTGTGACACTAATAATTGTACATTTATAAAATTTCAGCGCCAAACAGCATGCTTGGTACAGCTCTGTAGCTAGCCGTTAGCACAACAGTCTGCTAACAGCTGGGAGAGGCTCCGTCGCGTTACTTAAAGAACAGAAAAGAGCGATGCAGGAGGAACAAAGACAGTCCGGAGATGCACCAATATAGTCTGTGCACAAGAGAGGAGCTGTGTCTGCTGTTTGGAAGTGCTTTGGTTTGAAAAAATCAGACGTTTTGCGAGTTTGGAGCCACTGTTGTTGTCGGATTTTTTCAAACCAAAACACTTCCAAACAGCAGACACAGCTCCTCTCTTGTGCACCAATATAGCCTGTTTACCTTCTTCCACCTCACAGATGATGTCACCGTTTCCATGGTAACAGCTTTTTCCGTGACAATACAGATAGTGTTTCTTCACATCAAAGCCAATGTCCTTTGATGTCAAAGATCAGAAAACAGAGTTTATAGGTAGGACTAAGATTCACTGATCCATTAAATTGGAAGTGTTTTGGTTTTAAAAAATCCGACGTTTTGCGAGTTTGGAGCCACTGTTGTTGCCGCTGGTGGTAACACGAGCAACTTACGTCACCTCAGGAGAAAACGTGAGTTATTTTCATGTGTATAATAGATGCAATCTGAAATGTACACCGTGAAAACTGCAAACCTATCTACGTCATATTTTTATGTTTGTTAAATTATCAGTAGCTATAACTAAATGATATGCTTAGTATGCATATTACAAACAAAAACACTTTAAAAACACTTTTTTTTTTGCTTTTTGGGGTATTTTGGTTAGACACCCAGCCCGAGATCCACCAGAGATTCCTTAGATGGTATGAAATGTCACGGCCCTCCAGACCACAGAGGTGTAGGCCGGTGTGCTACACCCCTGTGGGTAGAGGATACCCTGCATTCCATCTCGTTGGTACGCTGGTGCTGTTGCTAGCACAGTCACCTTGCAGGAAGGCCCTTCTTTGTGGAGTTTACATGTTCTCCCCGTGTCAGCGCGTCAGTGGGTTCTATCCAGGCGATGGGGATTCCCCCACAATGTCAAAACATGTTAGGTTGTGTGAATGTGAGTTGTGTAAATGTGAGTTGGGTGAATATGAGTTGGGTCCACCAGATTCCTTAGATGGAATGGAGTGCCACGGGGTATCCTCCAGACCACAGAAGTGTAGGCCGGTGTGCTACACCTATGTGGGTAGAGAATACCCTGCATTCCATCTCGTTGGCACGCTGGTGCTGTGGCTAGCACAGTCACCTCGCAGGATGGCCCTCCTGTGTGGAGTTTACATGTTCTTCCCGTGTCAGCGTCAGTGGGTTCTATCCAGGCGATGGGGATTCCCCCACAATGTCAAGACATGTCAGGTTGTGTGAATGTGAGTGTGAATGTCTGTCTCAGTCCTGCCAGAATCTGGATCCCTGTCCAGGGTGAACCTTGCCTTCGGCTCCGGTCCCCACACAACCCAGAATAGGATAAGAGGTTAAAGATGACGGATGGAAAAATACTACTAGTAGCAGTGGACTGGTGGAGCAACGGATCATAGAAGTCACGGTTCAGATAAGCACGAAAGAAACAAGGGAGCAAATATAACTTTTAGATTTATTTACAATCTGATGGTTAACGTTAAAACGTTCTTTACACTTGCTACATTATGGTTATAACTTTATAACACAACAATTAATAACCCACAACTAATCTTCTTTAACAGGAAAACACCACAGCACACAACAATTTGTGACACTAATAATTGTACATTTATAAAATTTCAGCGCCAAACAGCATGCTTGGTACAGCTCTGTAGCTAGCCGTTAGCACAACAGTCTGCTAACAGCTGGGAGAGGCTCCGTCGCGTTACTTAAAGAACAGAAAAGAGCGATGCAGGAGGAACAAAGACAGTCCGGAGATGCACCAATATAGTCTGTGCACAAGAGAGGAGCTGTGTCTGCTGTTTGGAAGTGTTTTGGTTTGAAAAAATCGGACGTTTTGCGAGTTTGGAGCCACTGTTGTTGTCGGATTTTTTCAAACCAAAACACTTCCAAACAGCAGACACAGCTCCTCTCTTGTGCACCAATATAGCCTGTTTACCTTCTTCCACCTCACAGATGATGTCACCGTTTCCATAGTAACAGCTTTTTCCGTGACAATACAGATAGTGTTTCTTCACATCAAAGCCAATGTCCTTTGATGTCAAAGATCAGAAAACAGAGTTTATAGATAGGACTAAGATTCACTGATCCATTAAATTGGAAGTGTTTTGGTTTTAAAAAATCCGACGTTTTGCGAGTTTGGAGCCACTGTTGTTGCCACTGGTGGTAACACGAGCAACTTACGTCACCTCAGGAGAAAACGTGAGTTATTTTCATGTGTATAATAGATGCAATCTGAAATGTACACCGTGAAAACTGCAAACCTATCTACGTCATATTTTTATGTTTGTTAAATTATCAGTAGCTATAACTAAATGATATGCTTAGTATGCATATTACAAACAAAAACACTTTAAAAACACTTTTTTTTTTGCTTTTTGGGGTATTTTGGTTAGACACCCAGCCCGAGATCCACTAGAGATTCCTTAGATGGTATGGAATGTCACGGCCCTCCAGACCACAGAGGTGTAGGCCGGTGTGCTACACCCCTGTGGGAAGAGGATACCCTGCATTCCATCTCGTTGGCACGCTGGTGCTGTTGCTAGCACAGTCACCTTGCAGGAAGGCCCTTCTTTGTGGAGTTTACATGTTCTCCCCGTGTCAGCGCGTCAGTGGGTTCTATCCAGGCGATGCGGATTCCCCCACAATGTCAAAACATGTTAGGTTGTGTGAATGTGAGTTGTGTAAATGTGAGTTGGGTGAATATGAGTTGGGTCCACCAGATTCCTTAGATGGAATGGAGTGCCATGGGGTATCCTCCAGACCACAGAAGTGTAGGCCGGTGTGCTACACCTCTGTGGGTAGAGAATACCCTGCATTCCATCTCGTTGGCACGCTGGTGCTGTGGCTAGCACAGTCACCTCGCAGGATGTCCCTCCTGTTTGGAGTTTACATGTTCTTCCCGTGTCAGCGTCAGTGGGTTCTATCCAGGCGATGGGGATTCCCCCACAATGTCAAAACATGTTAGGTTGTGTGAATGTGAGTTGTGTAAATGTGAGTTGGGTGAATATGAGTTGGGTCCACCAGATTCCTTAGATGGAATGGAGTGCCACGGGTTATCCTCCAGACCACAGAAGTGTAGGCCGGTGTGCTACACCTATGTGGGTAGAGAATACCCTGCATTCCATCTCGTTGGCACGCTGGTGCTGTGGCTAGCACAGTCACCTCGCAGGATGGCCCTCCTGTGTGGAGTTTACATGTTCTTCCCGTGTCAGCGTCAGTGGGTTCTATCCAGGCGATGGGGATTCCCCCACAATGTCAAAACATGTTAGGTTGTGTGAATGTGAGTTGCGTAAATATGAGTTGGGTGAATATGAGTTGGGTCCACCAGATTCCTTAGATGGAATGGAGTCCCACGGGGTATCCTCCAGACCACAGAAGTGTAGGCCGGTGTGCTACACCTATGTGGGTAGAGAATACCCTGCATTCCATCTCGTTGGCACGCTGGTGCTGTGGCTAGCACAGTCACCTCGCAGGATGGCCCTCCTGTGTGGAGTTTACATGTTCTTCCCGTGTCAGCGTCAGTGGGTTCTATCCAGGCGATGGGGATTCCCCCACAATGTCAAAACATGTTAGGTTGTGTGAATGTGAGTTGCGTAAATGTGAGTTGGGTGAATATGAGTTGGGTCCACCAGATTCCTTAGATGGAATGGAGTGCCACGGGGTATCCTCCAGACCACAGAAGTGTAGGCCGGTGTGCTACACCTATGTGGGTAGAGAATACCCTGCATTCCATCTCGTTGGCACGCTGGTGCTGTGGCTAGCACAGTCACCTCGCAGGATGGCCCTCCTGTGTGGAGTTTACATGTTCTTCCCGTGTCAGCGTCAGTGGGTTCTATCCAGGCGATGGGGATTCCCCCACAATGTCAAGACATGTCAGGTTGTGTGAATGTGAGTGTGAATGTCTGTCTCAGTCCTGCCAGAATCTGGATCCCTGTCCAGGGTGAACCTTGCCTTCGGCTCCGGTCCCCACACAACCCAGAATAGGATAAGAGGTTAAAGATGACGGATGGAAAAATACTACTCGTAGCAGTGGACTGGTGGAGCAACGGATCATAGAAGTCACAGTTCAGATAAGCACGAAAGAAACAAGGGATCAAATATAACTTTTAGATTTATTTACAATCTGATGGTTAACGTTAAAACGTTCTTTACACTTGCTACATTATGGTTATAACATTATAACACAACAATTAATAACCCACAACTAATGCTCTTTAACAGGAAAACACCACAGCACACAACAATTTGTGACACTAATAATTGTACATTTATAAAATTTCAGCGCCAAACAGCAAGCTTGGTACAGCTCTGTAGCTAGCCGTTAGCACAACAGTCTGCTAACAGCTGGGAGAGGCTCCGTCGCGTTACTTAAAGAACAGAAAAGAGCGATGCAGGAGGAACAAAGACAGTCCGGAGATGCACCAATATAGTCTGTGCACAAGAGAGGAGCTGTGTCTGCTGTTTGGAAGTGTTTTGGTTTGAAAAAATCAGACGTTTTGCGAGTTTGGAGCCACTGTTGTTGTCGGATTTTTTCAAACCAAAACACTTCCAAACAGCAGACACAGCTCCTCTCTTGTGCACCAATATAGCCTGTTTACCTTCTTCCACCTCACAGATGATGTCACCGTTTCCATAGTAACAGCTTTTTCCGTGACAATACAGATAGTGTTTCTTCACATCAAAGCCAATGTCCTTTGATGTCAAAGATCAGAAAACAGAGTTTATAGGTAGGACTAAGATTCACTGATCCATTAAATTGGAAGTGTTTTGGTTTTAAAAAATCCGACGTTTTGCGAGTTTGGAGCCACTGTTGTTGCCGCTGGTGGTAACACGAGCAACTTACGTCACCTCAGGAGAAAACGTGAGTTATTTTCATGTGTATAATAGATGCAATCTGAAATGTACACCGTGAAAACTGCAAACCTATCTACGTCATATTTTTATGTTTGTTAAATTATCAGTAGCTATAACTAAATGATATGCTTAGTATGCATATTACAAACAAAAACACTTTAAAAACACTTTTTTTTTTGCTTTTTGGGGTATTTTGGTTAGACACCCAGCCCGAGATCCACTAGAGATTCCTTAGATGGTATGGAATGTCACGGCCCTCCAGACCACAGAGGTGTAGGCCGGTGTGCTACACCCCTGTGGGTAGAGGATACCCTGCATTCCATCTCGTTGGCACGCTGGTGCTGTTGCTAGCACAGTCACCTTGCAGGAAGGCCCTTCTTTGTGGAGTTTACATGTTCTCCCCGTGTCAGCGCGTCAGTGGGTTCTATCCAGGCCATGGGGATTCCCCCACAATGTCAAAACATGTTAGGTTGTGTGAATGTGAGTTGTGTAAATGTGAGTTGGGTGAATATGAGTTGGGTCCACCAGATTCCTTAGATGGAATGGAGTGCCACGGGGTATCCTCCAGACCACAGAAGTGTAGGCCGGTGTGCTACACCTCTGTGGGTAGAGAATACCCTGCATTCCATCTCGTTGGCACGCTGGTGCTGTGGCTAGCACACCTTGCAGGAAGGCCCTTCTTTGTGGAGTTTACATGTTCTTCCCGTGTCAGCGTCAGTGGGTTCTATCCAGGCGATGGGGATTCCCCCACAATGTCAAAACATGTTAGGTTGTGTGAATGTGAGTTGCGTAAATGTGAGTTGGGTGAATATGAGTTGGGTCCACCAGATTCCTTAGATGGAATGGAGTGCCACGGGGTATCCTCCAGATCACAGAAGTGTATGCCGGTGTGCTACACCTCTGTGGGTAGAGAATACCCTGCATTCCATCTCGTTGGCACGCTGGTGCTGTGGCTAGCACAGTCACCTCGCAGGATGGCCCTCCTGTGTGGAGTTTACATGTTCTTTCCGTGTCATCTCAGTGGGTTCTATCCAGGCGATGGGGATTCCCCCACAATGTCAAGACATGTCAGGTTGTGTGAATGTGAGTGTGAATGTCTGTCTCAGTCCTGCCAGAATCTGGATCCCTGTCCAGCGTGAACCTTGTCTTCGGCTCTGGTCCCCACCCAACCCAGAATAGGATAAGAGGTTAAAGATGACGGATGGAAAAATACTACTAGTAGCAGTGGACTGGTGGAGCAACGGATCATAGAAGTCACGGTTCAGATAAGCACGAAAGAAACAAGGGAGCAAATATAACTTTTAGATTTATTTACAATCTGATGGTTAACGTTAAAACGTTCTTTACACTTGCTACATTATGGTTATAACTTTATAACACAACAATTAATAACCCACAACTAATCCTCTTTAACAGGAAAACACCACAGCACACAACAATTTGTGACACTAATAATTGTACATTTATAAAATTTCAGCGCCAAACAGCATGCTTGGTACAGCTCTGTAGCTAGCCGTTAGCACAACAGTCTGCCAACAGCTGGGAGAGGCTCCGTCGCGTTACTTAAAGAACAGAAAAGAGCAATGCAGGAGGAACAAAGACAGACCGGAGATGCACCAATATAGTCTGTGCACAAGAGAGGTGCTGTGTCTGCTGTTTGGAAGTGTTTTGGTTTGAAAAAATCGGACGTTTTGCGAGTTTGGAGCCACTGTTGTTGTCGGATTTTTTCAAACCAAAACACTTCCAAACAGCAGACACAGCTCCTCTCTTGTGCACCAATATAGCCTGTTTACCTTCTTCCACCTCACAGATGATGTCACCGTTTCCATAGTAACAGCTTTTTCCGTGACAATACAGATAGTGTTTCTTCACATCAAAGCCAATGTCCTTTGATGTCAAAGATCAGAAAACAGAGTTTATAGATAGGACTAAGATTCACTGATCCATTAAATTGGAAGTGTTTTGGTTTTAAAAAATCCGACGTTTTGCGAGTTTGGAGCCACTGTTGTTGCCACTGGTGGTAACACGAGCAACTTACGTCACCTCAGGAGAAAACGTGAGTTATTTTCATGTGTATAATAGATGCAATCTGAAATGTACACCGTGAAAACTGCAAACCTATCTACGTCATATTTTTATGTTTGTTAAATTATCAGTAGCTATAACTAAATGATATGCTTAGTATGCATATTCCAAACAAAAACACTTTAAAAACACTTTTTTTTTTTATTTTTGGGGTATTTTGGTTAGACACCCAGCCCGAGATCCACCAGAGATTCCTTAGATGGTATGGAATGTCACGGCCCTCCAGACCACAGAGGTGTAGGCCGGTGTGCTACACCCCTGTGGGTAGAGGATACCCTGCATTCCATCTCGTTGGTACGCTGGTGATTGTTGCTAGCACAGTCACCTTGCAGGAAGGCCCTTCTTTGTGGAGTTTACATGTTCTCCCCGTGTCAGCGCGTCAGTGGGTTCTATCCAGGCGATGGGGATTCCCCCACAATGTCAAAACATGTTAGGTTGTGTGAATGTGAGTTGCGTAAATGTGAGTTGGGTGAATATGAGTTGGGTCCACCAGATTCCTTAGATGGAATGGAGTGCCACGGGGTATCCTCCAGACCACAGAAGTGTAGGCCGGTGTGCTACACCTCTGTGGGTAGAGAATACCCTGCATTCCATCTCGTTGGCACGCTGGTGCTGTGGCTAGCACACCTTGCAGGAAGGCCCTTCTTTGTGGAGTTTACATGTTCTTCCCGTGTCAGCGTCAGTGGGTTCTATCCAGGCGATGGGGATTCCCCCACAATGTCAAAACATGTTAGGTTGTGTGAATGTGAGTTGCGTAAATGTGAGTTGGGTGAATATGAGTTGGGTCCACCAGATTCCTTAGATGGAATGGAGTGCCACGGGGTATCCTCCAGATCACAGAAGTGTATGCCGGTGTGCTACACCTCTGTGGGTAGAGAATACCCTGCATTCCATCTCGTTGGCACGCTGGTGCTGTGGCTAGCACAGTCACCTCGCAGGATGGCCCTCCTGTGTGGAGTTTACATGTTCTTTCCGTGTCATCTCAGTGGGTTCTATCCAGGCGATGGGGATTCCCCCACAATGTCAAGACATGTCAGGTTGTGTGAATGTGAGTGTGAATGTCTGTCTCAGTCCTGCCAGAATCTGGATCCCTGTCCAGCGTGAACCT
Organism: Cebidichthys violaceus; assembly: GCF_023349555.1. NCBI lineage: Eukaryota > Metazoa > Chordata > Actinopteri > Perciformes > Stichaeidae > Cebidichthys > Cebidichthys violaceus. Next base: position 2,412,366 of record NW_027176561.1, read on the forward strand.
TGTCTTCGGCTCTGGTCCCCACCCAACCCAGAATAGGATAAGAGGTTAAAGATGACGGATGGAAAAATACTACTAGTAGCAGTGGACTGGTGGAGCAACGGATCATAGAAGTCACGGTTCAGATAAGCACGAAAGAAACAAGGGAGCAAATATAACTTTTAGATTTATTTACAATCTGATGGTTAACGTTAAAACGTTCTTTACACTTGCTACATTATGGTTATAACTTTATAACACAACAATTAATAACCCACAACTAATCCTCTTTAACAGGAAAACACCACAGCACACAACAATTTGTGACACTAATAATTGTACATTTATAAAATTTCAGCGCCAAACAGCATGCTTGGTACAGCTCTGTAGCTAGCCGTTAGCACAACAGTCTGCCAACAGCTGGGAGAGGCTCCGTCGCGTTAGTTAAAGAACAGAAAAGAGCAATGCAGGAGGAACAAAGACAGACCGGAGATGCACCAATATAGTCTGTGCACAAGAGAGGTGCTGTGTCTGCTGTTTGGAAGTGTTTTGGTTTGAAAAAATCGGACGTTTTGCGAGTTTGGAGCCACTGTTGTTGTCGGATTTTTTCAAACCAAAACACTTCCAAACAGCAGACACAGCTCCTCTCTTGTGCACCAATATAGCCTGTTTACCTTCTTCCACCTCACAGATGATGTCACCGTTTCCATAGTAACAGCTTTTTCCGTGACAATACAGATAGTGTTTCTTCACATCAAAGCCAATGTCCTTTGATGTCAAAGATCAGAAAACAGAGTTTATAGATAGGACTAAGATTCACTGATCCATTAAATTGGAAGTGTTTTGGTTTTAAAAAATCCGACGTTTTGCGAGTTTGGAGCCACTGTTGTTGCCACTGGTGGTAACACGAGCAACTTACGTCACCTCAGGAGAAAACGTGAGTTATTTTCATGTGTATAATAGATGCAATCTGAAATGTACACCGTGAAAACTGCAAACCTATCTACGTCATATTTTTATGTTTGTTAAATTATCAGTAGCTATAACTAAATGATATGCTTAGTATGCATATTCCAAACAAAAACACTTTAAAAACACTTTTTTTTTTTATTTTTGGGGTATTTTGGTTAGACACCCAGCCCGAGATCCACCAGAGATTCCTTAGATGGTATGGAATGTCACGGCCCTCCAGACCACAGAGGTGTAGGCCGGTGTGCTACACCCCTGTGGGTAGAGGATACCCTGCATTCCATCTCGTTGGTACGCTGGTGATTGTTGCTAGCACAGTCACCTCGCAGGATGGCCCTCCTGTGTGGAGTTTACATGTTCTTCCCGTGTCAGGGTCAGTGGGTTCTATCCAGGCGATGGGGATTCCCCCACAATGTCAAAACATGTTAGGTTGTGTGAATGTGAGTTGCGTAAATGTGAGTTGGGTGAATATGAGTTGGTTCCACCAGATTCCTTTGATGGAATGGAGTGCCACGGGGTATCCTCCAGACCACAGAAGTGTAGGCCGGTGTGCTACACCTCTGTGGGTAGAGAATACCCTGCATTCCATCTCGTTGGCACGCTGGTGCTGTGGCTAGCACAGTCACCTCGCAGGATGGCCCTCCTGTGTGGAGTTTACATGTTCTTCCCGTGTCAGCGTCAGTGGGTTCTATCCAGGCGATGGGGATTCCCCCACAATGTCAAGACATGTCAGGTTGTGTGAATGTGAGTGTGAATATCTGTCTCAGTCCTGCCGGAATCTGGATCCCTGTCCAAGGTGAACCTTCCCTTCGGCTCCTGGTCCCCACACAATCCAGAATAGGATAAGAGGTTAAAGATGACGGATGGAAAAATACTACTAGTAGCAGTGGACTGGTGGAGCAACGGATCATAGAAGTCACGGTTCAGATAAGCACGAAAGAAACAAGGGAGCAAATATAACTTTTAGATTTATTTACAATCTGATGGTTAACGTTAAAACGTTCTTTACACTTGCTACATTATGGTTATAACTTTATAACACAACAATTAATAACCCACAACTAATCCTCTTTAACAGGAAAACACCACAGCACACAACAATTTGTGACACTAATAATTGTACATTTATAAAATTTCAGCGCCAAACAGCATGCTTGGTACAGCTCTGTAGCTAGCCGTTAGCAGAACAGTCTGCTAACAGCTGGGAGAGGCTCCGTCGCGTTACTTAAAGAACAGAAAAGAGCGATGCAGGAGGAACAAAGACAGTCCGGAGATGCACCAATATAGTCTGTGCACAAGAGAGGAGCTGTGTCTGCTGTTTGGAAGTGTTTTGGTTTGAAAAAATCGGACGTTTTGCGAGTTTGGAGCCACTGTTGTTGTCGGATTTTTTCAAACCAAAACACTTCCAAACAGCAGACACAGCTCCTCTCTTGTGCACCAATATAGCCTGTTTACCTTCTTCCACCTCACAGATGATGTCACCGTTTCCATAGTAACAGCTTTTTCCGTGACAATACAGATAGTGTTTCTTCACATCAAAGCCAATGTCCTTTGATGTCAAAGATCAGAAAACAGAGTTTATAGATAGGACTAAGATTCACTGATCCATTAAATTGGAAGTGTTTTGGTTTTAAAAAATCCGACGTTTTGCGAGTTTGGAGCCACTGTTGTTGCCACTGGTGGTAACACGAGCAACTTACGTCACCTCAGGAGAAAACGTGAGTTATTTTCATGTGTATAATAGATGCAATCTGAAATGTACACCGTGAAAACTGCAAACCTATCTACGTCATATTTTTATGTTTGTTAAATTATCAGTAGCTATAACTAAATGATATGCTTAGTATGCATATTCCAAACAAAAACACTTTAAAAACACTTTTTTTTTTGCTTTTTGGGGTATTTTGGTGAGACACCCAGCCCGAGATCCACCAGAGATTCCTTAGATGGTATGGAATGTCACGGCCCTCCAGACCACAGAGGTGTAGGCCGGTGTGCTACACCCCTGTGGGTAGAGGATACCCTGCATTCCATCTCGTTGGCACGCTGGTGCTGTTGCTAGCACAGTCACCTTGCAGGAAGGCCCTTCTTTGTGGAGTTTACATGTTCTCCCCGTGTCAGCGCGTCAGTGGGTTCTATCCAGGCCATGGGGATTCCCCCACAATGTCAAAACATGTTAGGTTGTGTGAATGTGAGTTGTGTAAATGTGAGTTGGGTGAATATGAGTTGGGTCCACCAGATTCCTTAGATGGAATGGAGTGCCACGGGGTATCCTCCAGACCACAGAAGTGTAGGCCGGTGTGCTACACCTCTGTGGGTAGAGAATACCCTGCATTCCATCTCGTTGGCACGCTGGTGCTGTGGCTAGCACACCTTGCAGGAAGGCCCTTCTTTGTGGAGTTTACATGTTCTTCCCGTGTCAGCGTCAGTGGGTTCTATCCAGGCGATGGGGATTCCCCCACAATGTCAAAACATGTTAGGTTGTGTGAATGTGAGTTGTGTAAATGTGAGTTGGGTGAATATGAGTTGGGTCCACCAGATTCCTTAGATGGAATGGAGTGCCACGGGGTATCCTCCAGACCACAGAAGTGTAGGCCGGTGTGCTACACCTCTGTGGGTAGAGGATACCCTGCATTCCATCTCGTTGGCACGCTGGTGCTGTGGCTAGCACAGTCACCTCGCAGGATGGCCCTCCTGTGTGGAGTTTACATGTTCTTCCCGTGTCAGCGTCAGTGGGTTCTATCCAGGCGATGGGGATTCCCCCACAATGTCAAAACATGTTAGGTTGTGTGAATGTGAGTTGCGTAAATGTGAGTTGAGTGAATATGAGTTGGGTCCACCAGATTCCTTAGATGGAATGGAGTGCCGCGGGGTATCCTCCAGACCACAGAAGTGTAGGCCGGTGTGCTACACCTCTGTGGGTAGAGAATACCCTGCATTCCATCTCGTTGGCACGCTGGTGCTGTGGCTAGCACAGTCACCTCGCAGGATGGCCCTCCTGTGTGGAGTTTACATGTTCTTCCCGTGTCAGGGTCAGTGGGTTCTATCCAGGCGATGGGGATTCCCCCACAATGTCAAAACATGTTAGGTTGTGTGAATGTGAGTTGCGTAAATGTGAGTTGGGTGAATATGAGTTGGGTCCACCAGATTCCTTCGATGGAATGGAGTGCCACGGGGTATCCTCCAGACCACAGAAGTGTAGGCCGGTGTGCTACACCTCTGTGGGTAGAGAATACCCTGCATTCCATCTCGTTGGCACGCTGGTGCTGTGGCTAGCACAGTCACCTCGCAGGATGGCCCTCCTGTGTGGAGTTTACATGTTCTTCCCGTGTCAGGGTCAGTGGGTTCTATCCAGGCGATGTGGATTCCCCCACAATGTCAAAACATGTTAGGTTGTGTGAATGTGAGTTGCGTAAATGTGAGTTGGGTGAATATGAGTTGGGTCCACCAGATTCCTTCGATGGAATGGAGTGCCACGGGGTATCCTCCAGACCACAGAAGTGTAGGCCGGTGTGCTACACCTCTGTGGGTAGAGAATACCCTGCATTCCATCTCGTTGGCACGCTGGTGCTGTGGCTAGCACAGTCACCTCGCAGGATGGCCCTCCTGTGTGGAGTTTACATGTTCTTCCCGTGTCATCTCAGTGGGTTCTATCCAGGCGATGGGGATTCCCCCACAATGTCAAGACATGTCAGGTTGTGTGAATGTGAGTGTGAATGTCTGTCTCAGTCCTGCCAGAATCTGGATCCCTGTCCAGCGTGAACCTTGTCTTCGGCTCCGGTCCCCACCCAACCCAGAATAGGATAAGAGGTTAAAGATGACGGATGGAAAAATACTACTAGTAGCAGTGGACTGGTGGAGCAACGGATCATAGAAGTCACGGTTCAGATAAGCACGAAAGAAACAAGGGAGCAAATATAACTTTTAGATTTATTTACAATCTGATGGTTAACGTTAAAACGTTCTTTACACTTGCTACATTATGGTTATAACTTTATAACACAACAATTAATAACCCACAACTAATCCTCTTTAACAGGAAAACACCACAGCACACAACAATTTGTGACACTAATAATTGTACATTTATAAAATTTCAGCGCCAAACAGCATGCTTGGTACAGCTCTGTAGCTAGCCGTTAGCACAACAGTCTGCTAACAGCTGGGAGAGGCTCCGTCGCGTTACTTAAAGAACAGAAAAGAGCGATGCAGGAGGAACAAAGACAGTCCGGAGATGCACCAATATAGTCTGTGCACAAGAGAGGAGCTGTGTCTGCTGTTTGGAAGTGTTTTGGTTTGAAAAAATCGGACGTTTTGCGAGTTTGGAGCCACTGTTGTTGTCGGATTTTTTCAAACCAAAACACTTCCAAACAGCAGACACAGCTCCTCTCTTGTGCACCAATATAGCCTGTTTACCTTCTTCCACCTCACAGATGATGTCACCGTTTCCATAGTAACAGCTTTTTCCGTGACAATACAGATAGTGTTTCTTCACATCAAAGCCAATGTCCTTTGATGTCAAAGATCAGAAAACAGAGTTTATAGATAGGACTAAGATTCACTGATCCATTAAATTGGAAGTGTTTTGGTTTTAAAAAATCCGACGTTTTGCGAGTTTGGAGCCACTGTTGTTGCCACTGGTGGTAACACGAGCAACTTACGTCACCTCAGGAGAAAACGTGAGTTATTTTCATGTGTATAATAGATGCAATCTGAAATGTACACCGTGAAAACTGCAAACCTATCTACGTCATATTTTTATGTTTGTTAAATTATCAGTAGCTATAACTAAATGATATGCTTAGTATGCATATTCCAAACAAAAACACTTTAAAAACACTTTTTTTTTTTATTTTTGGGGTATTTTGGTTAGACACCCAGCCCGAGATCCACCAGAGATTCTTTAGATGGTATGGAATGTCACGGCCCTCCAGACCACAGAGGTGTAGGCCGGTGTCCTACACCCCTGTGGGTAGAGGATACCCTGCATTCCATCTCGTTGGTACGCTGGTGATTGTTGCTAGCACAGTCACCTTGCAGGAAGGCCCTTCTTTGTGGAGTTTACATGTTCTCCCCGTGTCAGCGCGTCAGTGGGTTCTATCCAGGCGATGGGGATTCCCCCACAATGTCAAAACATGTTAGGTTGTGTGAATGTGAGTTGTGTAAATGTGAGTTGGGTGAATATGAGTTGGGTCCACCAGATTCCTTAGATGGAATGGAGTGCCACGGGGTATCCTCCAGACCACAGAAGTGTAGGCCGGTGTGCTACACCTCTGTGGGTAGAGAATACCCTGCATTCCATCTCGTTGGCACGCTGGTGCTGTGGCTAGCACAGTCACCTCGCAGGATGGCCCTCCTGTGTGGAGTTTACATGTTCTTCCCGTGTCAGCGTCAGTGGGTTCTATCCAGGCGATGGGGATTCCCCCACAATGTCAAAACATGTTAGGTTGTGTGAATGTGAGTTGCGTAAATGTGAGTTGGGTGAATATGAGTTGGGTCCACCAGATTCCTTAGATGGAATGGAGTGCCACGGGGTATCCTCCAGATCACAGAAGTGTATGCCGGTGTGCTACACCTCTGTGGGTAGAGAATACCCTGCATTCCATCTCGTTGGCACGCTGGTGCTGTGGCTAGCACAGTCACCTCGCAGGATGGCCCTCCTGTGTGGAGTTTACATGTTCTTTCCGTGTCATCTCAGTGGGTTCTATCCAGGCGATGGGGATTCCCCCACAATGTCAAGACATGTCAGGTTGTGTGAATGTGAGTGTGAATGTCTGTCTCAGTCCTGCCAGAATCTGGATCCCTGTCCAGCGTGAACCTTGTCTTCGGCTCTGGTCCCCACCCAACCCAGAATAGGATAAGAGGTTAAAGATGACGGATGGAAAAATACTACTAGTAGCAGTGGACTGGTGGAGCAACGGATCATAGAAGTCACGGTTCAGATAAGCACGAAAGAAACAAGGGAGCAAATATAACTTTTAGATTTATTTACAATCTGATGGTTAACGTTAAAACGTTCTTTACACTTGCTACATTATGGTTATAACTTTATAACACAACAATTAATAACCCACAACTAATCCTCTTTAACAGGAAAACACCACAGCACACAACAATTTGTGACACTAATAATTGTACATTTATAAAATTTCAGCGCCAAACAGCATGCTTGGTACAGCTCTGTAGCTAGCCGTTAGCACAACAGTCTGCCAACAGCTGGGAGAGGCTCCGTCGCGTTACTTAAAGAACAGAAAAGAGCAATGCAGGAGGAACAAAGACAGACCGGAGATGCACCAATATAGTCTGTGCACAAGAGAGGTGCTGTGTCTGCTGTTTGGAAGTGTTTTGGTTTGAAAAAATCGGACGTTTTGCGAGTTTGGAGCCACTGTTGTTGTCGGATTTTTTCAAACCAAAACACTTCCAAACAGCAGACACAGCTCCTCTCTTGTGCACCAATATAGCCTGTTTACCTTCTTCCACCTCACAGATGATGTCACCGTTTCCATAGTAACAGGTTTTTCCGTGACAATACAGATAGTGTTTCTTCACATCAAAGCCAATGTCCTTTGATGTCAAAGATCAGAAAACAGAGTTTATAGATAGGACTAAGATTCACTGATCCATTAAATTGGAAGTGTTTTGGTTTTAAAAAATCCGACGTTTTGCGAGTTTGGAGCCACTGTTGTTGCCACTGGTGGTAACACGAGCAACTTACGTCACCTCAGGAGAAAGCGTGAGTTATTTTCATGTGTATAATAGATGCAATCTGAAATGTACACCGTGAAAACTGCAAACCTATCTACGTCATATTTTTATGTTTGTTAAATTATCAGTAGCTATAACTAAATGATATGCTTAGTATGCATATTCCAAACAAAAACACTTTAAAAACACTTTTTTTTTTGCTTTTTGGGGTATTTTGGTGAGACACCCAGCCCGAGATCCACCAGAGATTCCTTAGATGGTATGGAATGTCACGGCCCTCCAGACCACAGAGGTGTAGGCCGGTGTGCTACACCCTTGTGGGTAGAGGATACCCTGCATTCCATCTCGTTGGCACGCTGGTGCTGTTGCTAGCACAGTCACCTTGCAGGAAGGCCCTTCTTTGTGGAGTTTACATGTTCTCCCCGTGTCAGCGCGTCAGTGGGTTCTATCCAGGCCATGGGGATTCCCCCACAATGTCAAAACATGTTAGGTTGTGTGAATGTGAGTTGTGTAAATGTGAGTTGGGTGAATATGAGTTGGGTCCACCAGATTCCTTAGATGGAATGGAGTGCCACGGGGTATCCTCCAGACCACAGAAGTGTAGGCCGGTGTGCTACACCTCTGTGGGTAGAGAATACCCTGCATTCCATCTCGTTGGCACGCTGGTGCTGTGGCTAGCACACCTTGCAGGAAGGCCCTTCTTTGTGGAGTTTACATGTTCTTCCCGTGTCAGCGTCAGTGGGTTCTATCCAGGCGATGGGGATTCCCCCACAATGTCAAAACATGTTAGGTTGTGTGAATGTGAGTTGTGTAAATGTGAGTTGGGTGAATATGAGTTGGGTCCACCAGATTCCTTAGATGGAATGGAGTGCCACGGGGTATCCTCCAGACCACAGAAGTGTAGGCCGGTGTGCTACACCTCTGTGGGTAGAGAATACCCTGCATTCCATCTCGTTGGCACGCTGGTGCTGTGGCTAGCACAGTCACCTCGCAGGATGGCCCTCCTGTGTGGAGTTTACATGTTCTTCCCGTGTCAGCGTCAGTGGGTTCTATCCAGGCGATGGGGATTCCCCCACAATGTCAAAACATGTTAGGTTGTGTGAATGTGAGTTGCGTAAATGTGAGTTGGGTGAATATGAGTTGGGTCCACCAGATTCCTTAGATGGAATGGAGTGCCACGGGGTATCCTTCAGACCACAGAAGTGTAGGCCGGTGTGCTACACCTCTGTGGGTAGAGAATACCCTGCATTCCATCTCGTTGGCACGCTGGTGCTGTGGCTAGCACAGTCACCTCGCAGGATGGCCCTCCTGTGTGGAGTTTACATGTTCTTCCCGTGTCAGCGTCAGTGGGTTCTATCCAGGCGATGGGGATTCCCCCACAATGTCAAGACATGTCAGGTTGTGTGAATGTGAGTGTGAATGTCTGTCTCAGTCCTGCCAGAATCTGGATCCCTGTCCAGGGTGAACCTTGCCTTCGGCTCCGGTCCCCACACAACCCAGAATAGGATAAGAGGTTAAAGATGACGGATGGAAAAATACTACTAGTAGCAGTGGACTGGTGGAGCAACGGATCATAGAAGTCACGGTTCAGATAAGCACGAAAGAAACAAGGGAGCAAATATAACTTTTAGATTTATTTACAATCTGATGGTTAACGTTAAAACGTTCTTTACACTTGCTACATTATGGTTATAACTTTATAACACAACAATTAATAACCCACAACTAATCCTCTTTAACAGGAAAACACCACAGCACACAACAATTTGTGACACTAATAATTGTACATTTATAAAATTTCAGCGCCAAACAGCATGCTTGGTACAGCTCTGTAGCTAGCCGTTAGCACAACAGTCTGCTAACAGCTGGGAGAGGCTCCGTCGCGTTACTTAAAGAACAGAAAAGAGCGATGCAGGAGGAACAAAGACAGTCCGGAGATGCACCAATATAGTCTGTGCACAAGAGAGGAGCTGTGTCTGCTGTTTGGAAGTGTTTTGGTTTGAAAAAATCGGACGTTTTGCGAGTTTGGAGCCACTGTTGTTGTCGGATTTTTTCAAACCAAAACACTTCCAAACAGCAGACACAGCTCCTCTCTTGTGCACCAATATAGCCTGTTTACCTTCTTCCACCTCACAGATGATGTCACCGTTTCCATAGTAACAGCTTTTTCCGTGACAATACAGATAGTGTTTCTTCACATCAAAGCCAATGTCCTTTGATGTCAAAGATCAGAAAACAGAGTTTATAGATAGGACTAAGATTCACTGATCCATTAAATTGGAAGTGTTTTGGTTTTAAAAAATCCGACGTTTTGCGAGTTTGGAGCCACTGTTGTTGCCGCTGGTGGTAACACGAGCAACTTACGTCACCTCAGGAGAAAACGTGAGTTATTTTCATGTGTATAATAGATGCAATCTGAAATGTACACCGTGAAAACTGCAAACCTATCTACGTCATATTTTTATGTTTGTTAAATTATCAGTAGCTATAACTAAATGATATGCTTAGTATGCATATTCCAAAGAAAAACACTTTAAAAACACTTTTTTTTTTGCTTTTTGGGGTATTTTGGTTAGACACCCAGCCCGAGATCCACCAGAGATTCCTTAGATGTTATGGAATGTCACGGCCCTCCAAACCACAGAGGTGTAGGCCGGTGTGCTACACCCCTGTGGGTAGAGGATACCCTGCATTCCATCTCGTTGGCACGCTGGTGCTGTTGCTAGCACAGTCACCTTGCAGGAAGGCCCTTCTTTGTGGAGTTTACATGTTCTCCCCGTGTCAGCGCGTCAGTGGGTTCTATCCAGGCGATGGGGATTCCCCCACAATGTCAAAACATGTTAGGTTGTGTGAATGTGAGTTGCGTAAATGTGAGTTGGGTGAATATGAGTTGGGTCCACCAGATTCCTTAGATGGAATGGAGTGCCACGGGGTATCCTCCAGACCACAGAAGTGTAGGCCGGTGTGCTACACCTCTGTGGGTAGAGAATACCCTGCATTCCATCTCGTTGGCACGCTGGTGCTGTGGCTAGCACAGTCACCTCGCAGGATGGCCCTCCTGTGTGGAGTTTACATGTTCTTCCCGTGTCAGCGTCAGTGGGTTCTATCCAGGCGATGGGGATTCCCCCACAATGTCAAGACATGTCAGGTTGTGTGAATGTGAGTGTGAATGTCTGTCTCAGTCCTGCCAGAATCTGGATCCCTGTCCAGGGTGAACCTTGCCTTCGGCTCCGGTCCCCACACAACCCAGAATAGGATAAGAGGTTAAAGATGACGGATGGAAAAATACTACTAGTAGCAGTGGACTGGTGGAGCAACGGATCATAGAAGTCACGGTTCAGATAAGCACGAAAGAAACAAGGGAGCAAATATAACTTTTAGATTTATTTACAATCTGATGGTTAACGTTAAAACGTTCTTTACACTTGCTACATTATGGTTATAACTTTATAACACAACAATTAATAACCCACAACTAATCCTCTTTAACAGGAAAACACCACAGCACACAACAATTTGTGACACTAATAATTGTACATTTATAAAATTTCAGCGCCAAACAGCATGCTTGGTACAGCTCTGTAGCTAGCCGTTAGCACAACAGTCTGCTAACAGCTGGGAGAGGCTCCGTCGCGTTACTTAAAGAACAGAAAAGAGCGATGCAGGAGGAACAAAGACAGTCCGGAGATGCACCAATATAGTCTGTGCACAAGAGAGGAGCTGTGTCTGCTGTTTGGAAGTGTTTTGGTTTGAAAAAATCGGACGTTTTGCGAGTTTGGAGCCACTGTTGTTGTCGGATTTTTTCAAACCAAAACACTTCCAAACAGCAGACACAGCTCCTCTCTTGTGCACCAATATAGCCTGTTTACCTTCTTCCACCTCACAGATGATGTCACCGTTTCCATAGTAACAGCTTTTTCCGTGACAATACAGATAGTGTTTCTTCACATCAAAGCCAATGTCCTTTGATGTCAAAGATCAGAAAACAGAGTTTATAGATAGGACTAAGATTCACTGATCCATTAAATTGGAAGTGTTTTGGTTTTAAAAAATCCGACGTTTTGCGAGTTTGGAGCCACTGTTGTTGCCACTGGTGGTAACACGAGCAACTTACGTCACCTCAGGAGAAAACGTGAGTTATTTTCATGTGTATAATAGATGCAATCTGAAATGTACACCGTGAAAACTGCAAACCTATCTACGTCATATTTTTATGTTTGTTAAATTATCAGTAGCTATAACTAAATGATATGCTTAGTATGCATATTCCAAACAAAAACACTTTAAAAACACTTTTTTTTTTGCTTTTTGGGGTATTTTGGTTAGACACCCAGCCCGAGATCCACCAGAGATTCCTTAGATGGTATGGAATGTCACGGCCCTCCAGACCACAGAGGTGTAGGCCGGTGTCCTACACCCCTGTGGGTAGAGGATACCCTGCATTCCATCTCGTTGGCACGCTGGTGCTGTTGCTAGCACAGTCACCTTGCAGGAAGGCCCTTCTTTGTGGAGTTTACATGTTCTCCCCGTGTCAGCGCGTCAGTGGGTTCTATCCAGGCGATGGGGATTCCCCCACAATGTCAAAACATGTTAGGTTGTGTGAATGTGAGTTGTGTAAATGTGAGTTGGGTGAATATGAGTTGGGTCCACCAGATTCCTTAGATGGAATGGAGTGCCACGGGGTATCCTCCAGACCACAGAAGTGTAGGCCGGTGTGCTACACCTATGTGGGTAGAGAATACCCTGCATTCCATCTCGTTGGCACGCTGGTGCTGTGGCTAGCACAGTCACCTTGCAGGATGGCCCTCCTGTGTGGAGTTTACATGTTCTTCCCGTGTCAGCGTCAGTGGGTTCTATCCAGGCGATGGGGATTGCCTCACAATGTCAAAACATGTTAGGTTGTGTGAATGTGAGTTGCGTAAATGTGAGTTGGGTGAATATGAGTTGGGTCCACCAGATTCCTTAGATGGAATGGAGTGCCACGGGGTATCCTCCAGATCACAGAAGTGTAGGCCGGTGTGCTACACCTCTGTGGGTAGAGAATACCCTGCATTCCATCTCGTTGGCACGCTGGTGCTGTGGCTAGCACAGTCACCTCGCAGGATGGCCCTCCTGTGTGGAGTTTACATGTTCTTCCCGTGTCAGCGTCAGTGGGTTCTATCCAGGCGATGGGGATTCCCCCACAATGTCAAGACATGTCAGGTTGTGTGAATGTGAGTGTGAATGTCTGTCTCAGTCCTGCCAGAATCTGGATCCCTGTCCAGGGTGAACCTTGCCTTCGGCTCCGGTCCCCACACAACCCAGAATAGGATAAGAGGTTAAAGATGACGGATGGAAAAATACTACTAGTAGCAGTGGACTGGTGGAGCAACGGATCATAGAAGTCACGGTTCAGATAAGCACGAAAGAAACAAGGGAGCAAATATAACTTTTAGATTTATTTACAATCTGATGGTTAACGTTAAAACGTTCTTTACACTTGCTACATTATGGTTATAACTTTATAACACAACAATTAATAACCCACAACTAATCCTCTTTAACAGGAAAACACCACAGCACACAACAATTTGTGACACTAATAATTGTACATTTATAAAATTTCAGCGCCAAACAGCATGCTTGGTACAGCTCTGTAGCTAGCCGTTAGCACAACAGTCTGCTAACAGCTGGGAGAGGCTCCGTCGCGTTACTTAAAGAACAGAAAAGAGCGATGCAGGAGGAACAAAGACAGTCCGGAGATGCACCAATATAGTCTGTGCACAAGAGAGGAGCTGTGTCTGCTGTTTGGAAGTGTTTTGGTTTGAAAAAATCGGACGTTTTGCGAGTTTGGAGCCACTGTTGTTGTCGGATTTTTTCAAACCAAAACACTTCCAAACAGCAGACACAGCTCCTCTCTTGTGCACCAATATAGCCTGTTTACCTTCTTCCACCTCACAGATGATGTCACCGTTTCCATAGTAACAGCTTTTTCCGTGACAATACAGATAGTGTTTCTTCACATCAAAGCCAATGTCCTTTGATGTCAAAGATCAGAAAACAGAGTTTATAGATAGGACTAAGATTCACTGATCCATTAAATTGGAAGTGTTTTGGTTTTAAAAAATCCGACGTTTTGCGAGTTTGGAGCCACTGTTGTTGCCACTGGTGGTAACACGAGCAACTTACGTCACCTCAGGAGAAAACGTGAGTTATTTTCATGTGTATAATAGATGCAATCTGAAATGTACACCGTGAAAACTGCAAACCTATCTACGTCATATTTTTATGTTTGTTAAATTATCAGTAGCTATAACTAAATGATATGCTTAGTATGCATATTCCAAACAAAAACACTTTAAAAACACTTTTTTTTTTGCTTTTTGGGGTATTTTGGTTAGACACCCAGCCCGAGATCCACCAGAGATTCCTTAGATGGTATGGAATGTCACGGCCCTCCAGACCACAGAGGTGTAGGCCGGTGTCCTACACCCCTGTGGGTAGAGGATACCCTGCATTCCATCTCGTTGGCACGCTGGTGCTGTTGCTAGCACAGTCACCTTGCAGGAAGGCCCTTCTTTGTGGAGTTTACATGTTCTCCCCGTGTCAGCGCGTCAGTGGGTTCTATCCAGGCGATGGGGATTCCCCCACAATGTCAAAACATGTTAGGTTGTGTGAATGTGAGTTGTGTAAATGTGAGTTGGGTGAATATGAGTTGGGTCCACCAGATTCCTTAGATGGAATGGAGTGCCACGGGGTATCCTCCAGACCACAGAAGTGTAGGCCGGTGTGCTACACCTATGTGGGTAGAGAATACCCTGCATTCCATCTCGTTGGCACGCTGGTGCTGTGGCTAGCACAGTCACCTTGCAGGATGGCCCTCCTGTGTGGAGTTTACATGTTCTTCCCGTGTCAGCGTCAGTGGGTTCTATCCAGGCGATGGGGATTGCCTCACAATGTCAAAACATGTTAGGTTGTGTGAATGTGAGTTGCGTAAATGTGAGTTGGGTGAATATGAGTTGGGTCCACCAGATTCCTTAGATGGAATGGAGTGCCACGGGGTATCCTCCAGATCACAGAAGTGTAGGCCGGTGTGCTACACCTCTGTGGGTAGAGAATACCCTGCATTCCATCTCGTTGGCACGCTGGTGCTGTGGCTAGCACAGTCACCTCGCAGGATGGCCCTCCTGTGTGGAGTTTACATGTTCTTCCCGTGTCAGCGTCAGTGGGTTCTATCCAGGCGATGGGGATTCCCCCACAATGTCAAGACATGTCAGGTTGTGTGAATGTGAGTGTGAATGTCTGTCTCAGTCCTGCCAGAATCTGGATCCCTGTCCAGGGTGAACCTTGCCTTCGGCTCCGGTCCCCACACAACCCAGAATAGGATAAGAGGTTAAAGATGACGGATGGAAAAATACTACTAGTAGCAGTGGACTGGTGGAGCAACGGATCATAGAAGTCACGGTTCAGATAAGCACGAAAGAAACAAGGGAGCAAATATAACTTTTAGATTTATTTACAATCTGATGGTTAACGTTAAAACGTTCTTTACACTTGCTACATTATGGTTATAACTTTATAACACAACAATTAATAACCCACAACTAATCCTCTTTAACAGGAAAACACCACAGCACACAACAATTTGTGACACTAATAATTGTACATTTATAAAATTTCAGCGCCAAACAGCATGCTTGGTACAGCTCTGTAGCTAGCCGTTAGCACAACAGTCTGCTAACAGCTGGGAGAGGCTCCGTCGCGTTACTTAAAGAACAGAAAAGAGCGATGCAGGAGGAACAAAGACAGTCCGGAGATGCACCAATATAGTCTGTGCACAAGAGAGGAGCTGTGTCTGCTGTTTGGAAGTGTTTTGGTTTGAAAAAATCGGACGTTTTGCGAGTTTGGAGCCACTGTTGTTGTCGGATTTTTTCAAACCAAAACACTTCCAAACAGCAGACACAGCTCCTCTCTTGTGCACCAATATAGCCTGTTTACCTTCTTCCACCTCACAGATGATGTCACCGTTTCCATAGTAACAGCTTTTTCCGTGACAATACAGATAGTGTTTCTTCACATCAAAGCCAATGTCCTTTGATGTCAAAGATCAGAAAACAGAGTTTATAGATAGGACTAAGATTCACTGATCCATTAAATTGGAAGTGTTTTGGTTTTAAAAAATCCGACGTTTTGCGAGTTTGGAGCCACTGTTGTTGCCGCTGGTGGTAACACGAGCAACTTACGTCACCTCAGGAGAAAACGTGAGTTATTTTCATGTGTATAATAGATGCAATCTGAAATGTACACCGTGAAAACTGCAAACCTATCTACGTCATATTTTTATGTTTGTTAAATTATCAGTAGCTATAACTAAATGATATGCTTAGTATGCATATTACAAACAAAAACACTTTAAAAACACTTTTTTTTTTGCTTTTTGGGGTATTTTGGTTAGACACCCAGCCCGAGATCCACCAGAGATTCCTTAGATGGTATGGAATGTCACGGCCCTCCAGACCACAGAGGTGTAGGCCGGTGTGCTACACCCCTGTGGGTAGAGGATACCCTGCATTCCATCTCGTTGGCACGCTGGTGCTGTTGCTAGCACAGTCACCTTGCAGGAAGGCCCTTCTTTGTGGAGTTTACATGTTCTCCCCGTGTCAGCGCGTCAGTGGGTTCTATCCAGGCGATGGGGATTCCCCCACAATGTCAAAACATGTTAGGTTGTGTGAATGTGAGTTGTGTAAATGTGAGTTGGGTGAATATGAGTTGGGTCCACCAGATTCCTTAGATGGAATGGAGTGCCACGGGGTATCCTCCAGACCACAGAAGTGTAGGCCGGTGTGCTACACCTATGTGGGTAGAGAATACCCTGCATTCCATCTCGTTGGCACGCTGGTGCTGTGGCTAGCACAGTCACCTCGCAGGATGGCCCTCCTGTGTGGAGTTTACATGTTCTTCCCGTGTCAGCGTCAGTGGGTTCTATCCAGGCGATGGGGATTGCCTCACAATGTCAAAACATGTTAGGTTGTGTGAATGTGAGTTGCGTAAATGTGAGTTGGGTGAATATGAGTTGGGTCCACCAGATTCCTTAGATGGAATGGAGTGCCACGGGGTATCCTCCAGATCACAGAAGTGTAGGCCGGTGTGCTACACCTCTGTGGGTAGAGAATACCCTGCATTCCATCTCGTTGGCACGCTGGTGCTGTGGCTAGCACAGTCACCTCGCAGGATGGCCCTCCTGTGTGGAGTTTACATGTTCTTCCCGTGTCAGCGTCAGTGGGTTCTATCCAGGCGATGGGGATTCCCCCACAATGTCAAGACATGTCAGGTTGTGTGAATGTGAGTGTGAATGTCTGTCTCAGTCCTGCCAGAATCTGGATCCCTGTCCAGGGTGAACCTTGCCTTCGGCTCCGGTCCCCACACAACCCAGAATAGGATAAGAGGTTAAAGATGACGGATGGAAAAATACTACTAGTAGCAGTGGACTGGTGGAGCAACGGATCATAGAAGTCACGGTTCAGATAAGCACGAAAGAAACAAGGGAGCAAATATAACTTTTAGATTTATTTACAATCTGATGGTTAACGTTAAAACGTTCTTTACACTTGCTACATTATGGTTATAACTTTATAACACAACAATTAATAACCCACAACTAATCCTCTTTAACAGGAAAACACCACAGCACACAACAATTTGTGACACTAATAATTGTACATTTATAAAATTTCAGCGCCAAACAGCATGCTTGGTACAGCTCTGTAGCTAGCCGTTAGCACAACAGTCTGCTAACAGCTGGGAGAGGCTCCGTCGCGTTACTTAAAGAACAGAAAAGAGCGATGCAGGAGGAACAAAGACAGTCCGGAGATGCACCAATATAGTCTGTGCACAAGAGAGGAGCTGTGTCTGCTGTTTGGAAGTGTTTTGGTTTGAAAAAATCGGACGTTTTGCGAGTTTGGAGCCACTGTTGTTGTCGGATTTTTTCAAACCAAAACACTTCCAAACAGCAGACACAGCTCCTCTCTTGTGCACCAATATAGCCTGTTTACCTTCTTCCACCTCACAGATGATGTCACCGTTTCCATAGTAACAGCTTTTTCCGTGACAATACAGATAGTGTTTCTTCACATCAAAGCCAATGTCCTTTGATGTCAAAGATCAGAAAACAGAGTTTATAGATAGGACTAAGATTCACTGATCCATTAAATTGGAAGTGTTTTGGTTTTAAAAAATCCGACGTTTTGCGAGTTTGGAGCCACTGTTGTTGCCGCTGGTGGTAACACGAGCAACTTACGTCACCTCAGGAGAAAACGTGAGTTATTTTCATGTGTATAATAGATGCAATCTGAAATGTACACCGTGAAAACTGCAAACCTATCTACGTCATATTTTTATGTTTGTTAAATTATCAGTAGCTATAACTAAATGATATGCTTAGTATGCATATTACAAACAAAAACACTTTAAAAACACTTTTTTTTTTGCTTTTTGGGGTATTTTGGTTAGACACCCAGCCCGAGATCCACCAGAGATTCCTTAGATGGTATGGAATGTCACGGCCCTCCAGACCACAGAGGTGTAGGCCGGTGTGCTACACCCCTGTGGGTAGAGGATACCCTGCATTCCATCTCGTTGGCACGCTGGTGCTGTTGCTAGCACAGTCACCTTGCAGGAAGGCCCTTCTTTGTGGAGTTTACATGTTCTCCCCGTGTCAGCGCGTCAGTGGGTTCTATCCAGGCGATGGGGATTCCCCCACAATGTCAAAACATGTTAGGTTGTGTGAATGTGAGTTGTGTAAATGTGAGTTGGGTGAATATGAGTTGGGTCCACCAGATTCCTTAGATGGAATGGAGTGCCACGGGGTATCCTCCAGACCACAGAAGTGTAGGCCGGTGTGCTACACCTATGTGGGTAGAGAATACCCTGCATTCCATCTCGTTGGCACGCTGGTGCTGTGGCTAGCACAGTCACCTCGCAGGATGGCCCTCCTGTGTGGAGTTTACATGTTCTTCCCGTGTCAGCGTCAGTGGGTTCTATCCAGGCGATGGGGATTGCCTCACAATGTCAAAACATGTTAGGTTGTGTGAATGTGAGTTGCGTAAATGTGAGTTGGGTGAATATGAGTTGGGTCCACCAGATTCCTTAGATGGAATGGAGTGCCACGGGGTATCCTCCAGATCACAGAAGTGTAGGCCGGTGTGCTACACCTCTGTGGGTAGAGAATACCCTGCATTCCATCTCGTTGGCACGCTGGTGCTGTGGCTAGCACAGTCACCTCGCAGGATGGCCCTCCTGTGTGGAGTTTACATGTTCTTCCCGTGTCAGCGTCAGTGGGTTCTATCCAGGCGATGGGGATTCCCCCACAATGTCAAGACATGTCAGGTTGTGTGAATGTGAGTGTGAATGTCTGTCTCAGTCCTGCCAGAATCTGGATCCCTGTCCAGGGTGAACCTTGCCTTCGGCTCCGGTCCCCACACAACCCAGAATAGGATAAGAGGTTAAAGATGACGGATGGAAAAATACTACTAGTAGCAGTGGACTGGTGGAGCAACGGATCATAGAAGTCACGGTTCAGATAAGCACGAAAGAAACAAGGGAGCAAATATAACTTTTAGATTTATTTACAATCTGATGGTTAACGTTAAAACGTTCTTTACACTTGCTACATTATGGTTATAACTTTATAACACAACAATTAATAACCCACAACTAATCCTCTTTAACAGGAAAACACCACAGCACACAACAATTTGTGACACTAATAATTGTACATTTATAAAATTTCAGCGCCAAACAGCATGCTTGGTACAGCTCTGTAGCTAGCCGTTAGCACAACAGTCTGCTAACAGCTGGGAGAGGCTCCGTCGCGTTACTTAAAGAACAGAAAAGAGCGATGCAGGAGGAACAAAGACAGTCCGGAGATGCACCAATATAGTCTGTGCACAAGAGAGGAGCTGTGTCTGCTGTTTGGAAGTGTTTTGGTTTGAAAAAATCGGACGTTTTGCGAGTTTGGAGCCACTGTTGTTGTCGGATTTTTTCAAACCAAAACACTTCCAAACAGCAGACACAGCTCCTCTCTTGTGCACCAATATAGCCTGTTTACCTTCTTCCACCTCACAGATGATGTCACCGTTTCCATAGTAACAGCTTTTTCCGTGACAATACAGATAGTGTTTCTTCACATCAAAGCCAATGTCCTTTGATGTCAAAGATCAGAAAACAGAGTTTATAGATAGGACTAAGATTCACTGATCCATTAAATTGGAAGTGTTTTGGTTTTAAAAAATCCGACGTTTTGCGAGTTTGGAGCCACTGTTGTTGCCGCTGGTGGTAACACGAGCAACTTACGTCACCTCAGGAGAAAACGTGAGTTATTTTCATGTGTATAATAGATGCAATCTGAAATGTACACCGTGAAAACTGCAAACCTATCTACGTCATATTTTTATGTTTGTTAAATTATCAGTAGCTATAACTAAATGATATGCTTAGTATGCATATTACAAACAAAAACACTTTAAAAACACTTTTTTTTTTGCTTTTTGGGGTATTTTGGTTAGACACCCAGCCCGAGATCCACCAGAGATTCCTTAGATGGTATGGAATGTCACGGCCCTCCAGACCACAGACGTGTAGGCCGGTGTGCTACACCCCTGTGGGTAGAGGATACCCTGCATTCCATCTCGTTGGCACGCTGGTGCTGTTGCTAGCACAGTCACCTTGCAGGAAGGCCCTTCTTTGTGGAGTTTACATGTTCTCCCCGTGTCAGCGCGTAAGTGGGTTCTATCCAGGCGATGGGGATTCCCCCACAATGTCAAAACATGTTAGGTTGTGTGAATGTGAGTTGTGTAAATGTGAGTTGGGTGAATATGAGTTGGGTCCACCAGATTCCTTAGATGGAATGGAGTGCCACGGGGTATCCTTCAGACCACAGAAGTGTAGGCCGGTGTGCTACACCTCTGTGGGTAGAGAATACCCTGCATTCCATCTCGTTGGCACGCTGGTGCTGTGGCTAGCACAGTCACCTCGCAGGATGGCCCTCCTGTGTGGAGTTTACATGTTCTTCCCGTGTCAGCGTCAGTGGGTTCTATCCAGGCGATGGGGATTCCCCCACAATGTCAAGACATGTCAGGTTGTGTGAATGTGAGTGTGAATGTCTGTCTCAGTCCTGCCAGAATCTGGATCCCTGTCCAGGGTGAACCTTGCCTTCGGCTCCGGTCCCCACACAACCCAGAATAGGATAAGAGGTTAAAGATGACGGATGGAAAAATACTACTAGTAGCAGTGGACTGGTGGAGCAACGGATCATAGAAGTCACGGTTCAGATAAGCACGAAAGAAACAAGGAAGCAAATATAACTTTTAGATTTATTTACAATCTGATGGTTAACGTTAAAACGTTCTTTACACTTGCTACATTATGGTTATAACTTTATAACACAACAATTAATAACCCACAACTAATGCTCTTTAACAGGAAAACACCACAGCACACAACAATTTGTGACACTAATAATTGTACATTTATAAAATTTCAGCGCCAAACAGCATGCTTGGTACAGCTCTGTAGCTAGCCGTTAGCACAACAGTCTGCTAACAGCTGGGAGAGGCTCCGTCGCGTTACTTAAAGAACAGAAAAGAGCGATGCAGGAGGAACAAAGACAGTCCGGAGATGCACCAATATAGTCTGTGCACAAGAGAGGAGCTGTGTCTGCTGTTTGGAAGTGTTTTGGTTTGAAAAAATCGGACGTTTTGCGAGTTTGGAGCCACTGTTGTTGTCGGATTTTTTCAAACCAAAACACTTCCAAACAGCAGACACAGCTCCTCTCTTGTGCACCAATATAGCCTGTTTACCTTCTTCCACCTCACAGATGATGTCACCGTTTCCATAGTAACAGCTTTTTCCGTGACAATACAGATAGTGTTTCTTCACATCAAAGCCAATGTCCTTTGATGTCAAAGATCAGAAAACAGAGTTTATAGGTAGGACTAAGATTCACTGATCCATTAAATTGGAAGTGTTTTGGTTTTAAAAAATCCGACGTTTTGCGAGTTTGGAGCCACTGTTGTTGCCGCTGGTGGTAACACGAGCAACTTACGTCACCTCAGGAGAAAACGTGAGTTATTTTCATGTGTATAATAGATGCAATCTGAAATGTACACCGTGAAAACTGCAAACCCATCTACGTCATATTTTTATGTTTGTTAAATTATCAGTAGCTATAACTAAATGATATGCTTAGTATGCATATTCCAAACAAAAACACTTTAAAAACACTTTTTTTTTTGCTTTTTGGGGTATTTTGGTTAGACACCCAGCCCGAGATCCACCAGAGATTCCTTAGATGGTATGGAATGTCACGGCCCTCCAGACCACAGAGGTGTAGGCCGGTGTGCTACACCCCTGTGGGTAGAGGATACCCTGCATTCCATCTCGTTGGCACGCTGGTGCTGTTGCTAGCACAGTCACCTTGCAGGAATGCCCTTCTTTGTGGAGTTTACATGTTCTCCCCGTGTCAGCGCGTCAGTGGGTTCTATCCAGGCGATGGGGATTCCCCCACAATGTCAAAACATGTTAGGTTGTGTGAATGTGAGTTGTGTAAATGTGAGTTGGGTGAATATGAGTTGGGTCCACCAGATTCCTTAGATGGAATGGAGTGCCACGGGGTATCCTCCAGAACACAGAAGTGTAGGCCGGTGTGCTACACCTATGTGGGTAGAGAATACCCTGCATTCCATCTCGTTGGCACGCTGGTGCTGTGGCTAGCACAGTCACCTCGCAGGATGGCCCTCCTGTGTGGAGTTTACATGTTCTTCCCGTGTCAGCGTCAGTGGGTTCTATCCAGGCGATGGGGATTCCCCCACAATGTCAAAACATGTTAGGTTGTGTGAATGTGAGTTGCGTAAATGTGAGTTGGGTGAATATGAGTTGGGTCCACCAGATTCCTTAGATGGAATGGAGTGCCACGGGGTATCCTCCAGACCACAGAAGTGTAGGCCGGTGTGCTACACCTATGTGGGTAGAGAATACCCTGCATTCCATCTCGTTGGCACGCTGGTGCTGTGGCTAGCACAGTCACCTCGCAGGATGGCCCTCCTGTGTGGAGTTTACATGTTCTTTCCGCGTCATCTCAGTGGGTTCTATCCAGGCGATGGGGATTCCCCCACAATGTCAAGACATGTCAGGTTGTGTGAATGTGAGTGTGAATGTCTGTCTCAGTCCTGCCAGAATCTGGATCCCTGTCCAAGGTGAACCTTGCCTTCGGCTCCGGTCCCGACACAACCCAGAATAGGATAAGAGGTTAAAGATGACGGATGGAAAAATACTACTAGTAGCAGTGGACTGGTGGAGCAACGGATCATAGAAGTCACGGTTCAGATAAGCATGAAAGAAACAAGGGAGGAAATATAACTTTTAGATTTATTTACAATCTGATGGTTAACGTTAAAACGTTCTTTACACTTGCTACATTATGGTTATAACTTTATAACACAACAATTAATAACCCACAACTAATCCTCTTTAACAGGAAAACACCACAGCACACAACAATTTGTGACACTAATAATTGTACATTTATAAAATTTCAGCGCCAAACAGCATGCTTGGTACAGCTCTGTAGCTAGCCGTTAGCACAACAGTCTGCTAACAGCTGGGAGAGGCTCCGTCGCGTTACTTAAAGAACAGAAAAGAGCGATGCAGGAGGAACAAAGACAGTCCGGAGATGCACCAATATAGTCTGTGCACAAGAGAGGAGCTGTGTCTGCTGTTTGGAAGTGTTTTGGTTTGAAAAAATCGGACGTTTTGCGAGTTTGGAGCCACTGTTGTTGTCGGATTTTTTCAAACCAAAACACTTCCAAACAGCAGACACAGCTCCTCTCTTGTGCACCAATATAGCCTGTTTACCTTCTTCCACCTCACAGATGATGTCACCGTTTCCATAGTAACAGCTTTTTCCGTGACAATACAGATAGTGTTTCTTCACATCAAAGCCAATGTCCTTTGATGTCAAAGATCAGAAAACAGAGTTTATAGATAGGACTAAGATTCACTGATCCATTAAATTGGAAGTGTTTTGGTTTTAAAAAATCCGACGTTTTGCGAGTTTGGAGCCACTGTTGTTGCCGCTGGTGGTAACACGAGCAACTTACGTCACCTCAGGAGAAAACGTGAGTTATTTTCATGTGTATAATAGATGCAATCTGAAATGTACACCGTGAAAACTGCAAACCTATCTACGTCATATTTTTATGTTTGTTAAATTATCAGTAGCTATAACTAAATGATATGCTTAGTATGCATATTACAAACAAAAACACTTTAAAAACACTTTTTTTTTTGCTTTTTGGGGTATTTTGGTTAGACACCCAGCCCGAGATCCACCAGAGATTCCTTAGATGGTATGGAATGTCACGGCCCTCCAGACCACAGAGGTGTAGGCCGGTGTGCTACACCCCTGTGGGTAGAGGATACCCTGCATTCCATCTCGTTGGCACGCTGGTGCTGTTGCTAGCACAGTCACCTTGCAGGAAGGCCCTTCTTTGTGGAGTTTACATGTTCTCCCCGTGTCAGCGCGTCAGTGGGTTCTATCCAGGCGATGGGGATTCCCCCACAATGTCAAAACATGTTAGGTTGTGTGAATGTGAGTTGTGTAAATGTGAGTTGGGTGAATATGAGTTGGGTCCACCAGATTCCTTAGATGGAATGGAGTGCCACGGGGTATCCTCCAGACCACAGAAGTGTAGGCCGGTGTGCTACACCTATGTGGGTAGAGAATACCCTGCATTCCATCTCGTTGGCACGCTGGTGCTGTGGCTAGCACAGTCACCTCGCAGGATGGCCCTCCTGTGTGGAGTTTACATGTTCTTCCCGTGTCAGCGTCAGTGGGTTCTATCCAGGCGATGGGGATTGCCTCACAATGTCAAAACATGTTAGGTTGTGTGAATGTGAGTTGCGTAAATGTGAGTTGGGTGAATATGAGTTGGGTCCACCAGATTCCTTAGATGGAATGGAGTGCCACGGGGTATCCTCCAGATCACAGAAGTGTAGGCCGGTGTGCTACACCTCTGTGGGTAGAGAATACCCTGCATTCCATCTCGTTGGCACGCTGGTGCTGTGGCTAGCACAGTCACCTCGCAGGATGGCCCTCCTGTGTGGAGTTTACATGTTCTTCCCGTGTCAGCGTCAGTGGGTTCTATCCAGGCGATGGGGATTCCCCCACAATGTCAAGACATGTCAGGTTGTGTGAATGTGAGTGTGAATGTCTGTCTCAGTCCTGCCAGAATCTGGATCCCTGTCCAGGGTGAACCTTGCCTTCGGCTCCGGTCCCCACACAACCCAGAATAGGATAAGAGGTTAAAGATGACGGATGGAAAAATACTACTAGTAGCAGTGGACTGGTGGAGCAACGGATCATAGAAGTCACGGTTCAGATAAGCATGAAAGAAACAAGGGAGGAAATATAACTTTTAGATTTATTTACAATCTGATGGTTAACGTTAAAACGTTCTTTACACTTGCTACATTATGGTTATAACTTTATAACACAACAATTAATAACCCACAACTAATCCTCTTTAACAGGAAAACACCACAGCACACAACAATTTGTGACACTAATAATTGTACATTTATAAAATTTCAGCGCCAAACAGCATGCTTGGTACAGCTCTGTAGCTAGCCGTTAGCACAACAGTCTGCTAACAGCTGGGAGAGGCTCCGTCGCGTTACTTAAAGAACAGAAAAGAGCGATGCAGGAGGAACAAAGACAGTCCGGAGATGCACCAATATAGTCTGTGCACAAGAGAGGAGCTGTGTCTGCTGTTTGGAAGTGTTTTGGTTTGAAAAAATCGGACGTTTTGCGAGTTTGGAGCCACTGTTGTTGTCGGATTTTTTCAAACCAAAACACTTCCAAACAGCAGACACAGCTCCTCTCTTGTGCACCAATATAGCCTGTTTACCTTCTTCCACCTCACAGATGATGTCACCGTTTCCATAGTAACAGCTTTTTCCGTGACAATACAGATAGTGTTTCTTCACATCAAAGCCAATGTCCTTTGATGTCAAAGATCAGAAAACAGAGTTTATAGGTAGGACTAAGATTCACTGATCCATTAAATTGGAAGTGTTTTGGTTTTAAAAAATCCGACGTTTTGCGAGTTTGGAGCCACTGTTGTTGCCGCTGGTGGTAACACGAGCAACTTACGTCACCTCAGGAGAAAACGTGAGTTATTTTCATGTGTATAATAGATGCAATCTGAAATGTACACCGTGAAAACTGCAAACCCATCTACGTCATATTTTTATGTTTGTTAAATTATCAGTAGCTATAACTAAATGATATGCTTAGTATGCATATTCCAAACAAAAACACTTTAAAAACACTTTTTTTTTTGCTTTTTGGGGTATTTTGGTTAGACACCCAGCCCGAGATCCACCAGAGATTCCTTAGATGGTATGGAATGTCACGGCCCTCCAGACCACAGAGGTGTAGGCCGGTGTGCTACACCCCTGTGGGTAGAGGATACCCTGCATTCCATCTCGTTGGCACGCTGGTGCTGTTGCTAGCACAGTCACCTTGCAGGAATGCCCTTCTTTGTGGAGTTTACATGTTCTCCCCGTGTCAGCGCGTCAGTGGGTTCTATCCAGGCGATGGGGATTCCCCCACAATGTCAAAACATGTTAGGTTGTGTGAATGTGAGTTGTGTAAATGTGAGTTGGGTGAATATGAGTTGGGTCCACCAGATTCCTTAGATGGAATGGAGTGCCACGGGGTATCCTCCAGAACACAGAAGTGTAGGCCGGTGTGCTACACCTATGTGGGTAGAGAATACCCTGCATTCCATCTCGTTGGCACGCTGGTGCTGTGGCTAGCACAGTCACCTCGCAGGATGGCCCTCCTGTGTGGAGTTTACATGTTCTTCCCGTGTCAGCGTCAGTGGGTTCTATCCAGGCGATGGGGATTCCCCCACAATGTCAAAACATGTTAGGTTGTGTGAATGTGAGTTGCGTAAATGTGAGTTGGGTGAATATGAGTTGGGTCCACCAGATTCCTTAGATGGAATGGAGTGCCACGGGGTATCCTCCAGACCACAGAAGTGTAGGCCGGTGTGCTACACCTATGTGGGTAGAGAATACCCTGCATTCCATCTCGTTGGCACGCTGGTGCTGTGGCTAGCACAGTCACCTCGCAGGATGGCCCTCCTGTGTGGAGTTTACATGTTCTTTCCGCGTCATCTCAGTGGGTTCTATCCAGGCGATGGGGATTCCCCCACAATGTCAAGACATGTCAGGTTGTGTGAATGTGAGTGTGAATGTCTGTCTCAGTCCTGCCAGAATCTGGATCCCTGTCCAAGGTGAACCTTGCCTTCGGCTCCGGTCCCGACACAACCCAGAATAGGATAAGAGGTTAAAGATGACGGATGGAAAAATACTACTAGTAGCAGTGGACTGGTGGAGCAACGGATCATAGAAGTCACGGTTCAGATAAGCATGAAAGAAACAAGGGAGGAAATATAACTTTTAGATTTATTTACAATCTGATGGTTAACGTTAAAACGTTCTTTACACTTGCTACATTATGGTTATAACTTTATAACACAACAATTAATAACCCACAACTAATCCTCTTTAACAGGAAAACACCACAGCACACAACAATTTGTGACACTAATAATTGTACATTTATAAAATTTCAGCGCCAAACAGCATGCTTGGTACAGCTCTGTAGCTAGCCGTTAGCACAACAGTCTGCTAACAGCTGGGAGAGGCTCCGTCGCGTTACTTAAAGAACAGAAAAGAGCGATGCAGGAGGAACAAAGACAGTCCGGAGATGCACCAATATAGTCTGTGCACAAGAGAGGAGCTGTGTCTGCTGTTTGGAAGTGTTTTGGTTTGAAAAAATCGGACGTTTTGCGAGTTTGGAGCCACTGTTGTTGTCGGATTTTTTCAAACCAAAACACTTCCAAACAGCAGACACAGCTCCTCTCTTGTGCACCAATATAGCCTGTTTACCTTCTTCCACCTCACAGATGATGTCACCGTTTCCATAGTAACAGCTTTTTCCGTGACAATACAGATAGTGTTTCTTCACATCAAAGCCAATGTCCTTTGATGTCAAAGATCAGAAAACAGAGTTTATAGATAGGACTAAGATTCACTGATCCATTAAATTGGAAGTGTTTTGGTTTTAAAAAATCCGACGTTTTGCGAGTTTGGAGCCACTGTTGTTGCCGCTGGTGGTAACACGAGCAACTTACGTCACCTCAGGAGAAAACGTGAGTTATTTTCATGTGTATAATAGATGCAATCTGAAATGTACACCGTGAAAACTGCAAACCTATCTACGTCATATTTTTATGTTTGTTAAATTATCAGTAGCTATAACTAAATGATATGCTTAGTATGCATATTACAAACAAAAACACTTTAAAAACACTTTTTTTTTTGCTTTTTGGGGTATTTTGGTTAGACACCCAGCCCGAGATCCACCAGAGATTCCTTAGATGGTATGGAATGTCACGGCCCTCCAGACCACAGAGGTGTAGGCCGGTGTGCTACACCCCTGTGGGTAGAGGATACCCTGCATTCCATCTCGTTGGCACGCTGGTGCTGTTGCTAGCACAGTCACCTTGCAGGAAGGCCCTTCTTTGTGGAGTTTACATGTTCTCCCCGTGTCAGCGCGTCAGTGGGTTCTATCCAGGCGATGGGGATTCCCCCACAATGTCAAAACATGTTAGGTTGTGTGAATGTGAGTTGTGTAAATGTGAGTTGGGTGAATATGAGTTGGGTCCACCAGATTCCTTAGATGGAATGGAGTGCCACGGGGTATCCTCCAGACCACAGAAGTGTAGGCCGGTGTGCTACACCTATGTGGGTAGAGAATACCCTGCATTCCATCTCGTTGGCACGCTGGTGCTGTGGCTAGCACAGTCACCTCGCAGGATGGCCCTCCTGTGTGGAGTTTACATGTTCTTCCCGTGTCAGCGTCAGTGGGTTCTATCCAGGCGATGGGGATTGCCTCACAATGTCAAAACATGTTAGGTTGTGTGAATGTGAGTTGCGTAAATGTGAGTTGGGTGAATATGAGTTGGGTCCACCAGATTCCTTAGATGGAATGGAGTGCCACGGGGTATCCTCCAGATCACAGAAGTGTAGGCCGGTGTGCTACACCTCTGTGGGTAGAGAATACCCTGCATTCCATCTCGTTGGCACGCTGGTGCTGTGGCTAGCACAGTCACCTCGCAGGATGGCCCTCCTGTGTGGAGTTTACATGTTCTTCCCGTGTCAGCGTCAGTGGGTTCTATCCAGGCGATGGGGATTCCCCCACAATGTCAAGACATGTCAGGTTGTGTGAATGTGAGTGTGAATGTCTGTCTCAGTCCTGCCAGAATCTGGATCCCTGTCCAGGGTGAACCTTGCCTTCGGCTCCGGTCCCCACACAACCCAGAATAGGATAAGAGGTTAAAGATGACGGATGGAAAAATACTACTAGTAGCAGTGGACTGGTGGAGCAACGGATCATAGAAGTCACGGTTCAGATAAGCATGAAAGAAACAAGGGAGGAAATATAACTTTTAGATTTATTTACAATCTGATGGTTAACGTTAAAACGTTCTTTACACTTGCTACATTATGGTTATAACTTTATAACACAACAATTAATAACCCACAACTAATCCTCTTTAACAGGAAAACACCACAGCACACAACAATTTGTGACACTAATAATTGTACATTTATAAAATTTCAGCGCCAAACAGCATGCTTGGTACAGCTCTGTAGCTAGCCGTTAGCACAACAGTCTGCTAACAGCTGGGAGAGGCTCCGTCGCGTTACTTAAAGAACAGAAAAGAGCGATGCAGGAGGAACAAAGACAGTCCGGAGATGCACCAATATAGTCTGTGCACAAGAGAGGAGCTGTGTCTGCTGTTTGGAAGTGTTTTGGTTTGAAAAAATCGGACGTTTTGCGAGTTTGGAGCCACTGTTGTTGTCGGATTTTTTCAAACCAAAACACTTCCAAACAGCAGACACAGCTCCTCTCTTGTGCACCAATATAGCCTGTTTACCTTCTTCCACCTCACAGATGATGTCACCGTTTCCATAGTAACAGCTTTTTCCGTGACAATACAGATAGTGTTTCTTCACATCAAAGCCAATGTCCTTTGATGTCAAAGATCAGAAAACAGAGTTTATAGGTAGGACTAAGATTCACTGATCCATTAAATTGGAAGTGTTTTGGTTTTAAAAAATCCGACGTTTTGCGAGTTTGGAGCCACTGTTGTTGCCGCTGGTGGTAACACGAGCAACTTACGTCACCTCAGGAGAAAACGTGAGTTATTTTCATGTGTATAATAGATGCAATCTGAAATGTACACCGTGAAAACTGCAAACCCATCTACGTCATATTTTTATGTTTGTTAAATTATCAGTAGCTATAACTAAATGATATGCTTAGTATGCATATTCCAAACAAAAACACTTTAAAAACACTTTTTTTTTTGCTTTTTGGGGTATTTTGGTTAGACACCCAGCCCGAGATCCACCAGAGATTCCTTAGATGGTATGGAATGTCACGGCCCTCCAGACCACAGAGGTGTAGGCCGGTGTGCTACACCCCTGTGGGTAGAGGATACCCTGCATTCCATCTCGTTGGCACGCTGGTGCTGTTGCTAGCACAGTCACCTTGCAGGAAGGCCCTTCTTTGTGGAGTTTACATGTTCTCCCCGTGTCAGCGCGTCAGTGGGTTCTATCCAGGCCATGGGGATTCCCCCACAATGTCAAAACATGTTAGGTTGTGTGAATGTGAGTTGTGTAAATGTGAGTTGGGTGAATATGAGTTGGGTCCACCAGATTCCTTAGATGGAATGGAGTGCCACGGGGTATCCTCCAGACCACAGAAGTGTAGGCCGGTGTGCTACACCTCTGTGGGTAGAGGATACCCTGCATTCCATCTCGTTGGCACGCTGGTGCTGTGGCTAGCACAGTCACCTCGCAGGATGGCCCTCCTGTGTGGAGTTTACATGTTCTTCCCGTGTCAGCGTCAGTGGGTTCTATCCAGGCGATGGGGATTCCCCCACAATGTCAAAACATGTTAGGTTGTGTGAATGTGAGTTGCGTAAATGTGAGTTGAGTGAATATGAGTTGGGTCCACCAGATTCCTTAGATGGAATGGAGTGCCACGGGGTATCCTCCAGACCACAGAAGTGTAGGCCGGTGTGCTACACCTCTGTGGGTAGAGAATACCCTGCATTCCATCTCGTTGGCACGCTGGTGCTGTGGCTAGCACAGTCACCTCGCAGGATGGCCCTCCTGTGTGGAGTTTACATGTTCTTCCCGTGTCAGGGTCAGTGGGTTCTATCCAGGCGATGGGGATTCCCCCACAATGTCAAAACATGTTAGGTTGTGTGAATGTGAGTTGCGTAAATGTGAGTTGGGTGAATATGAGTTGGGTCCACCAGATTCCTTCGATGGAATGGAGTGCCACGGGGTATCCTCCAGACCACAGAAGTGTAGGCCGGTGTGCTACACCTCTGTGGGTAGAGAATACCCTGCATTCCATCTCGTTGGCACGCTGGTGCTGTGGCTAGCACAGTCACCTCGCAGGATGGCCCTCCTGTGTGGAGTTTACATGTTCTTCCCGTGTCAGGGTCAGTGGGTTCTATCCAGGCGATGTGGATTCCCCCACAATGTCAAAACATGTTAGGTTGTGTGAATGTGAGTTGCGTAAATGTGAGTTGGGTGAATATGAGTTGGGTCCACCAGATTCCTTCGATGGAATGGAGTGCCACGGGGTATCCTCCAGACCACAGAAGTGTAGGCCGGTGTGCTACACCTCTGTGGGTAGAGAATACCCTGCATTCCATCTCGTTGGCACGCTGGTGCTGTGGCTAGCACACCTTGCAGGAAGGCCCTTCTTTGTGGAGTTTACATGTTCTTCCCGTGTCAGCGTCAGTGGGTTCTATCCAGGCGATGGGGATTCCCCCACAATGTCAAAACATGTTAGGTTGTGTGAATGTGAGTTGTGTAAATGTGAGTTGGGTGAATATGAGTTGGGTCCACCAGATTCCTTAGATGGAATGGAGTGCCACGGGGTATCCTCCAGACCACAGAAGTGTAGGCCGGTGTGCTACACCTCTGTGGGTAGAGAATACCCTGCATTCCATCTCGTTGGCACGCTGGTGCTGTGGCTAGCACAGTCACCTCGCAGGATGGCCCTCCTGTGTGGAGTTTACATGTTCTTCCCGTGTCAGCGTCAGTGGGTTCTATCCAGGCGATGGGGATTCCCCCACAATGTCAAAACATGTTAGGTTGTGTGAATGTGAGTTGCGTAAATGTGAGTTGGGTGAATATGAGTTGGGTCCACCAGATTCCTTAGATGGAATGGAGTGCCACGGGGTATCCTTCAGACCACAGAAGTGTAGGCCGGTGTGCTACACCTCTGTGGGTAGAGAATACCCTGCATTCCATCTCGTTGGCACGCTGGTGCTGTGGCTAGCACAGTCACCTCGCAGGATGGCCCTCCTGTGTGGAGTTTACATGTTCTTCCCGTGTCAGCGTCAGTGGGTTCTATCCAGGCGATGGGGATTCCCCCACAATGTCAAGACATGTCAGGTTGTGTGAATGTGAGTGTGAATGTCTGTCTCAGTCCTGCCAGAATCTGGATCCCTGTCCAGGGTGAACCTTGCCTTCGGCTCCGGTCCCCACACAACCCAGAATAGGATAAGAGGTTAAAGATGACGGATGGAAAAATACTACTAGTAGCAGTGGACTGGTGGAGCAACGGATCATAGAAGTCACGGTTCAGATAAGCACGAAAGAAACAAGGGAGCAAATATAACTTTTAGATTTATTTACAATCTGATGGTTAACGTTAAAACGTTCTTTACACTTGCTACATTATGGTTATAACTTTATAACACAACAATTAATAACCCACAACTAATCCTCTTTAACAGGAAAACACCACAGCACACAACAATTTGTGACACTAATAATTGTACATTTATAAAATTTCAGCGCCAAACAGCATGCTTGGTACAGCTCTGTAGCTAGCCGTTAGCACAACAGTCTGCTAACAGCTGGGAGAGGCTCCGTCGCGTTACTTAAAGAACAGAAAAGAGCGATGCAGGAGGAACAAAGACAGTCCGGAGATGCACCAATATAGTCTGTGCACAAGAGAGGAGCTGTGTCTGCTGTTTGGAAGTGTTTTGGTTTGAAAAAATCGGACGTTTTGCGAGTTTGGAGCCACTGTTGTTGTCGGATTTTTTCAAACCAAAACACTTCCAAACAGCAGACACAGCTCCTCTCTTGTGCACCAATATAGCCTGTTTACCTTCTTCCACCTCACAGATGATGTCACCGTTTCCATAGTAACAGCTTTTTCCGTGACAATACAGATAGTGTTTCTTCACATCAAAGCCAATGTCCTTTGATGTCAAAGATCAGAAAACAGAGTTTATAGATAGGACTAAGATTCACTGATCCATTAAATTGGAAGTGTTTTGGTTTTAAAAAATCCGACGTTTTGCGAGTTTGGAGCCACTGTTGTTGCCGCTGGTGGTAACACGAGCAACTTACGTCACCTCAGGAGAAAACGTGAGTTATTTTCATGTGTATAATAGATGCAATCTGAAATGTACACCGTGAAAACTGCAAACCTATCTACGTCATATTTTTATGTTTGTTAAATTATCAGTAGCTATAACTAAATGATATGCTTAGTATGCATATTCCAAACAAAAACACTTTAAAAACACTTTTTTTTTTTCTTTTTGGGATATTTTGGTTAGACACCCAGCCCGAGATCCACCAGAGATTCCTTAGATGTTATGGAATGTCACGGCCCTCCAAACCACAGAGGTGTAGGCCGGTGTGCTACACCCCTGTGGGTAGAGGATACCCTGCATTCCATCTCGTTGGCACGCTGGTGCTGTTGCTAGCACAGTCACCTTGCAGGAAGGCCCTTCTTTGTGGAGTTTACATGTTCTCCCCGTGTCAGCGCGTCAGTGGGTTCTATCCAGGCGATGGGGATTCCCCCACAATGTCAAAACATGTTAGGTTGTGTGAATGTGAGTTGCGTAAATGTGAGTTGGGTGAATATGAGTTGGGTCCACCAGATTCCTTAGATGGAATGGAGTGCCACGGGGTATCCTCCAGACCACAGAAGTGTAGGCCGGTGTGCTACACCTCTGTGGGTAGAGAATACCCTGCATTCCATCTCGTTGGCACGCTGGTGCTGTGGCTAGCACAGTCACCTCGCAGGATGGCCCTCCTGTGTGGAGTTTACATGTTCTTCCCGTGTCAGCGTCAGTGGGTTCTATCCAGGCGATGGGGATTCCCCCACAATGTCAAGACATGTCAGGTTGTGTGAATGTGAGTGTGAATGTCTGTCTCAGTCCTGCCAGAATCTGGATCCCTGTCCAGGGTGAACCTTGCCTTCGGCTCCGGTCCCCACACAACCCAGAATAGGATAAGAGGTTAAAGATGACGGATGGAAAAATACTACTAGTAGCAGTGGACTGGTGGAGCAACGGATCATAGAAGTCACGGTTCAGATAAGCACGAAAGAAACAAGGGAGCAAATATAACTTTTAGATTTATTTACAATCTGATGGTTAACGTTAAAACGTTCTTTACACTTGCTACATTATGGTTATAACTTTATAACACAACAATTAATAACCCACAACTAATCCTCTTTAACAGGAAAACACCACAGCACACAACAATTTGTGACACTAATAATTGTACATTTATAAAATTTCAGCGCCAAACAGCATGCTTGGTACAGCTCTGTAGCTAGCCGTTAGCACAACAGTCTGCTAACAGCTGGGAGAGGCTCCGTCGCGTTACTTAAAGAACAGAAAAGAGCGATGCAGGAGGAACAAAGACAGTCCGGAGATGCACCAATATAGTCTGTGCACAAGAGAGGAGCTGTGTCTGCTGTTTGGAAGTGTTTTGGTCTGAAAAAATCGGACGTTTTGCGAGTTTGGAGCCACTGTTGTTGTCGGATTTTTTCAAACCAAAACACTTCCAAACAGCAGACACAGCTCCTCTCTTGTGCACCAATATAGCCTGTTTACCTTCTTCCACCTCACAGATGATGTCACCGTTTCCATAGTAACAGCTTTTTCCGTGACAATACAGATAGTGTTTCATCACATCAAAGCCAATGTCCTTTGATGTCAAAGATCAGAAAACAGAGTTTATAGATAGGACTAAGATTCACTGATCCATTAAATTGGAAGTGTTTTGGTTTTAAAAAATCCGACGTTTTGCGAGTTTGGAGCCACTGTTGTTGCCACTGGTGGTAACACGAGCAACTTACGTCACCTCAGGAGAAAACGTGAGTTATTTTCATGTGTATAATAGATGCAATCTGAAATGTACACCGTGAAAACTGCAAACCTATCTACGTCATATTTTTATGTTTGTTAAATTATCAGTAGCTATAACTAAATGATATGCTTAGTATGCATATTACAAACAAAAACACTTTAAAAACACTTTTTTTTTTGCTTTTTGGGGTATTTTGGTTAGACACCCAGCCCGAGATCCACTAGAGATTCCTTAGATGGTATGGAATGTCACGGCCCTCCAGACCACAGAGGTGTAGGCCGGTGTGCTACACCCCTGTGGGTAGAGGATACCCTGCATTCCATCTCGTTGGCACGCTGGTGCTGTTGCTAGCACAGTCACCTTGCAGGAAGGCCCTTCTTTGTGGAGTTTACATGTTCTCCCCGTGTCAGCGCGTCAGTGGGTTCTATCCAGGCGATGGGGATTCCCCCACAATGTCAAAACATGTTAGGTTGTGTGAATGTGAGTTGTGTAAATGTGAGTTGGGTGAATATGAGTTGGGTCCACCAGATTCCTTAGATGGAATGGAGTGCCACGGGGTATCCTCCAGACCACAGAAGTGTAGGCCGGTGTGCTACACCTATGTGGGTAGAGAATACCCTGCATTCCATCTCGTTGGCACGCTGGTGCTGTGGCTAGCACAGTCACCTCGCAGGATGGCCCTCCTGTGTGGAGTTTACATGTTCTTCCCGTGTCAGCGTCAGTGGGTTCTATCCAGGCGATGGGGATTCCCCCACAATGTCAAAACATGTTAGGTTGTGTGAATGTGAGTTGCGTAAATGTGAGTTGGGTGAATATGAGTTGGGTCCACCAGATTCCTTAGATGGAATGGAGTGCCACGGGGTATCCTCCAGACCACAGAAGTGTAGGCCGGTGTGCTACACCTATGTGGGTAGAGAATACCCTGCATTCCATCTCGTTGGCACGCTGGTGCTGTGGCTAGCACAGTCACCTCGCAGGATGGCCCTCCTGTGTGGAGTTTACATGTTCTTCCCGTGTCAGCGTCAGTGGGTTCTATCCAGGCGATGGGGATTCCCCCACAATGTCAAAACATGTTAGGTTGTGTGAATGTGAGTTGCGTAAATGTGAGTTGGGTGACTATGAGTTGGGTCCACCAGATTCCTTAGATGGAATGGAGTGCCACGGGGTATCCTCCAGACCACAGAAGTGTAGGCCGGTGTGCTACACCTATGTGGGTAGAGAATACCCTGCATTCCATCTTGTTGGCACGCTGGTGCTGTGGCTAGCACAGTCACCTCGCAGGATGGCCCTCCTGTGTGGAGTTTACATGTTCTTCCCGTGTCAGCGTCAGTGGGTTCTATCCAGGCGATGGGGATTCCCCCACAATGTCAAGACATGTCAGGTTGTGTGAATGTGAGTGTGAATGTCTGTCTCAGTCCTGCCAGAATCTGGATCCCTGTCCAGGGTGAACCTTGCCTTCGGCTCCGGTCCCCACACAACCCAGAATAGGATAAGAGGTTAAAGATGACGGATGGAAAAATATTACTCGTAGCAGTGGACTGGTGGAGCAACGGATCATAGAAGTCACAGTTCAGATAAGCACGAAAGAAACAAGGGATCAAATATAACTGTTAGATTTATTTACAATCTGATGGTTAACGTTAAAACGTTCTTTACACTTGCTACATTATGGTTATAACATTATAACACAACAATTAATAACCCACAACTAATGCTCTTTAACAGGAAAACACCACAGCACACAACAATTTGTGACACTAATAATTGTACATTTATAAAATTTCAGCGCCAAACAGCAAGCTTGGTACAGCTCTGTAGCTAGCCGTTAGCACAACAGTCTGCTAACAGCTGGGAGAGGCTCCGTCGCGTTACTTAAAGAACAGAAAAGAGCGATGCAGGAGGAACAAAGACAGTCCGGAGATGCACCAATATAGTCTGTGCACAAGAGAGGAGCTGTGTCTGCTGTTTGGAAGTGTTTTGGTTTGAAAAAATCTGACGTTTTGCGAGTTTGGAGCCACTGTTGTTGTCGGATTTTTTCAAACCAAAACACTTCCAAACAGCAGACACAGCTCCTCTCTTGTGCACCAATATAGCCTGTTTACCTTCTTCCACCTCACAGATGATGTCACCGTTTCCATAGTAACAGCTTTTTCCGTGACAATACAGATAGTGTTTCTTCACATCAAAGCCAATGTCCTTTGATGTCAAAGATCAGAAAACAGAGTTTATAGGTAGGACTAAGATTCACTGATCCATTAAATTGGAAGTGTTTTGGTTTTAAAAAATCCGACGTTTTGCGAGTTTGGAGCCACTGTTGTTGCCGCTGGTGGTAACACGAGCAACTTACGTCACCTCAGGAGAAAACGTGAGTTATTTTCATGTGTATAATAGATGCAATCTGAAATGTACACCGTGAAAACTGCAAACCTATCTACGTCATATTTTTATGTTTGTTAAATTATCAGTAGCTATAACTAAATGATATGCTTAGTATGCATATTACAAACAAAAACACTTTAAAAACACTTTTTTTTTTGCTTTTTGAGGTATTTTGGTTAGACACCCAGCCCGAGATCCACTAGAGATTCCTTAGATGGTATGGAATGTCACGGCCCTCCAGACCACAGAGGTGTAGGCCGGTGTGCTACACCCCTGTGGGTAGAGGATACCCTGCATTCCATCTCGTTGGCACGCTGGTGCTGTTGCTAGCACAGTCACCTTGCAGGAAGGCCCTTCTTTGTGGAGTTTACATGTTCTCCCCGTGTCAGCGCGTCAGTGGGTTCTATCCAGGCGATGCGGATTCCCCCACAATGTCAAAACATGTTAGGTTGTGTGAATGTGAGTTGTGTAAATGTGAGTTGGGTGAATATGAGTTGGGTCCACCAGATTCCTTAGATGGAATGGAGTGCCACGGGGTATCCTCCAGACCACAGAAGTGTAGGCCGGTGTGCTACACCTATGTGGGTAGAGAATACCCTGCATTCCATCTCGTTGGCACGCCGGTGCTGTGGCTAGCACAGTCACCTCGCAGGATGGCCCTCCTGTGTGGAGTTTACATGTTCTTCCCGTGTCAGCGTCAGTGGGTTCTATCCAGGCGATGGGGATTCCCCCACAATGTCAAAACATGTTAGGTTGTGTGAATGTGAGTTGCGTAAATGTGAGTTGGGTGAATATGAGTTGGGTCCACCAGGTTCCTTAGATGGAATGGAGTGCCACGGGGTATCCTCCAGACCACAGAAGTGTAGGCCGGTGTGCTACACCTATGTGGGTAGAGAATACCCTGCATTCCATCTCGTTGGCACGCTGGTGCTGTGGCTAGCACAGTCACCTCGCAGGATGGCCCTCCTGTGTGGAGTTTACATGTTCTTCCCGTGTCAGCGTCAGTGGGTTCTATCCAGGCGATGGGGATTCCCCCACAATGTCAAAACATGTTAGGTTGTGTGAATGTGAGTTGCGTAAATGTGAGTTGGGTGAATATGAGTTGGGTCCACCAGATTCCTTAGATGGAATGGAGTGCCACGGGGTATCCTCCAGACCACAGAAGTGTAGGCCGGTGTGCTACACCTATGTGGGTAGAGAATACCCTGCATTCCATCTCGTTGGCACGCTGGTGCTGTGGCTAGCACAGTCACCTCGCAGGATGGCCCTCCTGTGTGGAGTTTACATGTTCTTCCCGTGTCAGCGTCAGTGGGTTCTATCCAGGCCATGGGGATTCCCCCACAATGTCAAGACATGTCAGGTTGTGTGAATGTGAGTGTGAATGTCTGTCTCAGTCCTGCCAGAATCTGGATCCCTGTCCAGGGTGAACCTTGCCTTCGGCTCCGGTCCCCACACAACCCAGAATAGGATAAGAGGTTAAAGATGACGGATGGAAAAATACTACTCGTAGCAGTGGACTGGTGGAGCAACGGATCATAGAAGTCACAGTTCAGATAAGCACGAAAGAAACAAGGGATCAAATATAACTTTTAGATTTATTTACAATCTGATGGTTAACGTTAAAACGTTCTTTACACTTGCTACATTATGGTTATAACATTATAACACAACAATTAATAACCCACAACTAATGCTCTTTAACAGGAAAACACCACAGCACACAACAATTTGTGACACTAATAATTGTACATTTATAAAATTTCAGCGCCAAACAGCAAGCTTGGTACAGCTCTGTAGCTAGCCGTTAGCACAACAGTCTGCTAACAGCTGGGAGAGGCTCCGTCGCGTTACTTAAAGAACAGAAAAGAGCGATGCAGGAGGAACAAAGACAGTCCGGAGATGCACCAATATAGTCTGTGCACAAGAGAGGAGCTGTGTCTGCTGTTTGGAAGTGTTTTGGTTTGAAAAAATCGGACGTTTTGCGAGTTTGGAGCCACTGTTGTTGTCGGATTTTTTCAAACCAAAACACTTCCAAACAGCAGACACAGCTCCTCTCTTGTGCACCAATATAGCCTGTATACCTTCTTCCACCTCACAGATGATGTCACCGTTTCCATAGTAACAGCTTTTTCCGTGACAATACAGATAGTGTTTCTTCACATCAAAGCCAATGTCCTTTGATGTCAAAGATCAGAAAACAGAGTTTATAGGTAGGACTAAGATTCACTGATCCATTAAATTGGAAGTGTTTTGGTTTTAAAAAATCCGACGTTTTGCGAGTTTGGAGCCACTGTTGTTGCCGCTGGTGGTAACACGAGCAACTTACGTCACCTCAGGAGAAAACGTGAGTTATTTTCATGTGTATAATAGATGCAATCTGAAATGTACACCGTGAAAACTGCAAACCTATCTACGTCATATTTTTATGTTTGTTAAATTATCAGTAGCTATAACTAAATGATATGCTTAGTATGCATATTACAAACAAAAACACTTTAAAAACACTTTTTTTTTTGCTTTTTGGGGTATTTTGGTTAGACACCCAGCCCGAGATCCACCAGAGATTCCTTAGATGGTATGGAATGTCACGGCCCTCCAGACCACAGAGGTGTAGGCCGGTGTGCTACACCCCTGTGGGTAGAGGATACCCTGCATTCCATCTCGTTGGTACGCTGGTGCTGTTGCTAGCACAGTCACCTTGCAGGAAGGCCCTTCTTTGTGGAGTTTACATGTTCTCCCCGTGTCAGCGCGTCAGTGGGTTCTATCCAGGCGATGGGGATTCCCCCACAATGTCAAAACATGTTAGGTTGTGTGAATGTGAGTTGTGTAAATGTGAGTTGGGTGAATATGAGTTGGGTCCACCAGATTCCTTAGATGGAATGGAGTGCCATGGGGTATCCTCCAGACCACAGAAGTGTAGGCCGGTGTGCTACACCTCTGTGGGTAGAGAATACCCTGCATTCCATCTCGTTGGCACGCTGGTGCTGTGGCTAGCACAGTCACCTCGCAGGATGGCCCTCCTGTGTGGAGTTTACATGTTCTTCCCGTGTCAGCGTCAGTGGGTTCTATCCAGGCGATGGGGATTCCCCCACAATGTCAAAACATGTTAGGTTGTGTGAATGTGAGTTGTGTAAATGTGAGTTGGGTGAATATGAGTTGGGTCCACCAGATTCCTTAGATGGAATGGAGTGCCACAGGGTATCCTCCAGACCACAGAAGTGTAGGCCGGTGTGCTACACCTCTGTGGGTAGAGAATACCCTGCATTCCATCTCGTTGGCACGCTGGTGCTGTGGCCAGCACAGTCACCTCGCAGGATGGCCCTCCTGTGTGGAGTTTACATGTTCTTCCCGTGTCAGCGTCAGTGGGTTCTATCCAGGCGATGGGGATTCCCCCACAATGTCAAAACATGTTAGGTTGTGTGAATGTGAGTTGCGTAAATGTGAGTTGGGTGAATATGAGTTGGGTCCACCAGATTCCTTAGATAGAATGGAGTGCCACGGGGTATCCTCCAGACCACAGAAGTGTAGGCCGGTGTGCTACACCTCTGTGTGTAGAGAATACCCTGCATTCCATCTCGTTGGCACGCTGGTGCTGTGGCTAGCACAGTCACCTCGCAGGATGGCCCTCCTGTGTGGAGTTTACATGTTCTTCCCGTGTCAGCGTCAGTGGGTTCTATCCAGGCGATGGGGATTCCCCCACAATGTCAAGACATGTCAGGTTGTGTGAATGTGAGTGTGAATGTCTGTCTCAGTCCTGCCAGAATCTGGATCCCTGTCCAGGGTGAACCTTGCCTTCGGCTCCGGTCCCCACCCAACCCAGAATAGGATAAGAGGTTAAAGATGACGGATGGAAAAATACTACTAGTAGCAGTGGACTGGTGGAGCAACGGATCATAGAAGTCACGGTTCAGATAAGCACGAAAGAAACAAGGGAGCAAATATAACTTTTAGATTTATTTACAATCTGATGGTTAACGTTAAAACGTTCTTTACACTTGCTACATTATGGTTATAACTTTATAACACAACAATTAATAACCCACAAGTAATCCTCTTTAACAGGAAAACACCACAGCACACAACAATTTGTGACACTAATAATTGTACATTTATAAAATTTCAGCCCCAAACAGCATGCTTGGTACAGCTCTGTAGCTAGCCGTTAGCACAACAGTCTGCTAACAGCTGGGAGAGGCTCCGTCGCGTTACTTAAAGAACAGAAAAGAGCGATGCAGGAGGAACAAAGACAGTCCGGAGATGCACCAATATAGTCTGTGCACAAGAGAGGAGCTGTGTCTGCTGTTTGGAAGTGTTTTGGTTTGAAAAAATCGGACGTTTTGCGAGTTTGGAGCCACTGTTGTTGTCGGATTTTTTCAAACCAAAACACTTCCAAACAGCAGACACAGCTCCTCTCTTGTGCACCAATATAGCCTGTTTACCTTCTTCCACCTCACAGATGATGTCACCGTTTCCATAGTAACAGCTTTTTCCGTGACAATACAGATAGTGTTTCTTCACATCAAAGCCAATGTCCTTTGATGTCAAAGATCAGAAAACAGAGTTTATAGATAGGACTAAGATTCACTGATCCATTAAATTGGAAGTGTTTTGGTTTTAAAAAATCCGACGTTTTGCGAGTTTGGAGCCACTGTTGTTGCCACTGGTGGTAACACGAGCAACTTACGTCACCTCAGGAGAAAACGTGAGTTATTTAGTTATTTTCATGTGTATAATAGATGCAATCTGAAATGTACACCGTGAAAACTGCAAACCTATCTACGTCATATTTTTATGTTTGTTAAATTATCAGTAGCTATAACTAAATGATATGCTTAGTATGCATATTACAAACAAAAACACTTTAAAAACACTTTTTTTTTTGCTTTTTGGGGTATTTTGGTTAGACACCCAGCCCGAGATCCACTAGAGATTCCTTAGATGGTATGGAATGTCACGGCCCTCCAGACCACAGAGGTGTAGGCCGGTGTGCTACACCCCTGTGGGTAGAGGATACCCTGCATTCCATCTCGTTGGCACGCTGGTGCTGTTGCTAGCACAGTCACCTTGCAGGAAGGCCCTTCTTTGTGGAGTTTACATGTTCTCCCCGTGTCAGCGCATCAGTGGGTTCTATCCAGGCGATGTGGATTCCCCCACAATGTCAAAACATGTTAGGTTGTGTGAATGTGAGTTGTGTAAATGTGAGTTGGGTGAATATGAGTTGGGTCCACCAGATTCCTTAGATGGAATGGAGTGCCACGGGGTATCCTCCAGACCACAGAAGTGTAGGCCGGTGTGCTACACCTCTGTGGGTAGAGAATACCCTGCATTCCATCTCGTTGGCACGCTGGTGCTGTGGCCAGCACAGTCACCTCGCAGGATGGCCCTCCTGTGTGGAGTTTACATGTTCTTCCCGTGTCAGCGTCAGTGGGTTCTATTCAGGCGATGGGGATTCCCCCACAATGTCAAAACATGTTAGGTTGTGTGAATGTGAGTTACGTAAATGTGAGTTGGGTGAATATGAGTTGGGTCCACCAGATTCCTTAGATAGAATGGAGTGCCACGGGGTATCCTCCAGACCACAGAAGTGTAGGCCGGTGTGCTACACCTCTGTGTGTAGAGAATACCCTGCATTCCATCTCGTTGGCACGCTGGTGCTGTGGCTAGCACAGTCACCTCGCAGGATGGCCCTCCTGTGTGGAGTTTACATGTTCTTCCCGTGTCAGCGTCAGTGGGTTCTATCCAGGCGATGGGGATTCCCCCACAATGTCAAGACATGTCAGGTTGTGTGAATGTGAGTGTGAATGTCTGTCTCAGTCCTGCCAGAATCTGGATCCCTGTCCAGGGTGAACCTTGCCTTCGGCTCCGGTCCCCACCCAACCCAGAATAGGATAAGAGGTTAAAGATGACGGATGGAAAAATACTACTAGTAGCAGTGGACTGGTGGAGCAACGGATCATAGAAGTCACGGTTCAGATAAGCACGAAAGAAACAAGGGAGCAAATATAACTTTTAGATTTATTTACAATCTGATGGTTAACGTTAAAACGTTCTTTACACTTGCTACATTATGGTTATAACTTTATAACACAACAATTAATAACCCACAAGTAATCCTCTTTAACAGGAAAACACCACAGCACACAACAATTTGTGACACTAATAATTGTACATTTATAAAATTTCAGCCCCAAACAGCATGCTTGGTACAGCTCTGTAGCTAGCCGTTAGCACAACAGTCTGCTAACAGCTGGGAGAGGCTCCGTCGCGTTACTTAAAGAACAGAAAAGAGCGATGCAGGAGGAACAAAGACAGTCCGGAGATGCACCAATATAGTCTGTGCACAAGAGAGGAGCTGTGTCTGCTGTTTGGAAGTGTTTTGGTTTGAAAAAATCGGACGTTTTGCGAGTTTGGAGCCACTGTTGTTGTCGGATTTTTTCAAACCAAAACACTTCCAAACAGCAGACACAGCTCCTCTCTTGTGCACCAATATAGCCTGTTTACCTTCTTCCACCTCACAGATGATGTCACCGTTTCCATAGTAACAGCTTTTTCCGTGACAATACAGATAGTGTTTCTTCACATCAAAGCCAATGTCCTTTGATGTCAAAGATCAGAAAACAGAGTTTATAGATAGGACTAAGATTCACTGATCCATTAAATTGGAAGTGTTTTGGTTTTAAAAAATCCGACGTTTTGCGAGTTTGGAGCCACTGTTGTTGCCACTGGTGGTAACACGAGCAACTTACGTCACCTCAGGAGAAAACGTGAGTTATTTAGTTATTTTCATGTGTATAATAGATGCAATCTGAAATGTACACCGTGAAAACTGCAAACCTATCTACGTCATATTTTTATGTTTGTTAAATTATCAGTAGCTATAACTAAATGATATGCTTAGTATGCATATTCCAAACAAAAACACTTTAAAAACACTTTTTTTTTTGCTTTTTGGGGTATTTTGGTTAGACACCCAGCCCGAGATCCACCAGAGATTCCTTAGATGGTATGGAATGTCACGGCCCTCCAGACCACAGAGGTGTAGGCCGGTGTGCTACACCCCTGTGGGTAGAGGATACCCTGCATTCCATCTCGTTGGTACGCTGGTGCTGTTGCTAGCACAGTCACCTTGCAGGAAGGCCCTTCTTTGTGGAGTTTACATGTTCTCCCCGTGTCAGCGCGTCAGTGGGTTCTATCCAGGCGATGGGGATTCCCCCACAATGTCAAAACATGTTAGGTTGTGTGAATGTGAGTTGTGTAAATGTGAGTTGGGTGAATATGAGTTGGGTCCACCAGATTCCTTAGATGGAATGGAGTGCCATGGGGTATCCTCCAGACCACAGAAGTGTAGGCCGGTGTGCTACACCTCTGTGGGTAGAGAATACCCTGCATTCCATCTCGTTGGCACGCTGGTGCTGTGGCTAGCACAGTCACCTCGCAGGATGGCCCTCCTGTGTGGAGTTTACATGTTCTTCCCGTGTCAGCGTCAGTGGGTTCTATCCAGGCGATGGGGATTCCCCCACAATGTCAAAACATGTTAGGTTGTGTGAATGTGAGTTGTGTAAATG
This sequence comes from Cebidichthys violaceus, assembly GCF_023349555.1. Lineage (NCBI taxonomy): Eukaryota > Metazoa > Chordata > Actinopteri > Perciformes > Stichaeidae > Cebidichthys > Cebidichthys violaceus. The sequence continues at coordinate 2,457,281 of NW_027176561.1, forward strand.
TGAGTTGGGTGAATATGAGTTTATGTCCACCAGATTCCTTAGATGGAATGGAGTGCCACGGGGTATCCTCCAGACCACAGAAGTGTAGGCCGGTGTGCTACACCTCTGTGAGTAGAGAATACCCTGCATTCCATCTCGTTGGCACGCTGGTGCTGTGGCTAGCACAGTCACCTCGCAGGATGGCCCTCCTGTGTGGAGTTTACATGTTCTTCCCGTGTCAGCGTCAGTGGGTTCTATCCAGGCGATGGGGATTCCCCCACAATGTCAAAACATGTTAGGTTGTGTGAATGTGAGTTGCGTAAATGTGAGTTGGGTGAATATGAGTTGGGTCCACCAGATTCCTTAGATAGAATGGAGTGCCACGGGGTATCCTCCAGACCACAGAAGTGTAGGCCGGTGTGCTACACCTCTGTGGGTAGAGAATACCCTGCATTCCATCTCGTTGGCACGCTGGTGCTGTGGCTAGCACAGTCACCTCGCAGGATGGCCCTCCTGTGTGGAGTTTACATGTTCTTCCCGTGTCAGCGTCAGTGGGTTCTATCCAGGCGATGGGGATTCCCCCACAATGTCAAGACATGTCAGGTTGTGTGAATGTGAGTGTGAATGTCTGTCTCAGTCCTGCCAGAATCTGGATCCCTGTCCAGGGTGAACCTTGCCTTCGGCTCCGGTCCCCACACAACCCAGAATAGGATAAGAGGTTAAAGATGACGGATGGAAAAATACTACTAGTAGCAGTGGACTGGTGGAGCAACGGATCATAGAAGTCACGGTTCAGATAAGCACGAAAGAAACAAGGGAGCAAATATAACTTAGATTTATTTACAATCTGATGGTTAACGTTAAATCGTTCTTTACACTTGCTACATTATGGTTATAACTTTATAACACAACAATTAATAACCCACAACTAATCCTCTTTAACAGGAAAACACCACAGCACACAACAATTTGTGACACTAATAATTGTACATTTATAAAATTTCAGCGCCAAACAGCATGCTTGGTACAGCTCTGTAGCTAGCCGTTAGCACAACAGTCTGCCAACAGCTGGGAGAGGCTCCGTCGCGTTACTTAAAGAACAGAAAAGTGCAATGCAGGAGGAACAAAGACAGACCGGAGATGCACCAATATAGTCTGTGCACAAGAGAGGAGCTGTGTCTGCTGTTTGGAAGTGTTTTGGTTTGAAAAAATCGGACGTTTTGCGAGTTTGGAGCCACTGTTGTTGTCGGATTTTTTCAAACCAAAACACTTCCAAACAGCAGACACAGCTCCTCTCTTGTGCACCAATATAGCCTGTTTACCTTCTTCCACCTCACAGATGATGTCACCGTTTCCATAGTAACAGCTTTTTCCGTGACAATACAGATAGTGTTTCTTCACATCAAAGCCAATGTCCTTTGATGTCAAAGATCAGAAAACAGAGTTTATAGATAGGACTAAGATTCACTGATCCATTAAATTGGAAGTGTTTTGGTTTTAAAAAATCCGACGTTTTGCGAGTTTGGAGCCACTGTTGTTGCCGCTGGTGGTAACACGAGCAACTTACGTCACCTCAGGAGAAAATGTGAGTTATTTTCATGTGTATAATAGATGCAATCTGAAATGTACACCGTGAAAACTGCAAACCTATCTACGTCATATTTTTATGTTTGTTAAATTATCAGTAGCTATAACTAAATGATATGCTTAGTATGCATATTACAAACAAAAACACTTTAAAAACACTTTTTTTTTTGCTTTTTGGGGTATTTTGGTTAGACACCCAGCCCGAGATCCACCAGAGATTCCTTAGATGGTATGGAATGTCACGGCCCTCCAGACCACAGAGGTGTAGGCCGGTGTGCTACACCCCTGTGGGTAGAGGATACCCTGCATTCCATCTCGTTGGCACGCTGGTGCTGTTGCTAGCACAGTCACCTTGCAGGAAGGCCCTTCTTTGTGGAGTTTACATGTTCTCCCCGTGTCAGCGCGTAAGTGGGTTCTATCCAGGCGATGGGGATTCCCCCACAATGTCAAAACATGTTAGGTTGTGTGAATGTGAGTTGTGTAAATGTGAGTTGGGTGAATATGAGTTGGGTCCACCAGATTCCTTAGATGGAATGGAGTGCCACGGAGTATCCTCCAGACCACAGAAGTGTAGGCCGGTGTGCTACACCTCTGTGGGTAGAGAATACCCTGCATTCCATCTCGTTGGCACGCTGGTGCTGTGGCTAGCACAGTCACCTCGCAGGATGGCCCTCCTGTGTGGAGTTTACATGTTCTTCCCGTGTCAGCGTCAGTGGGTTCTATCCAGGCGATGGGGATTCCCCCACAATGTCAAGACATGTCAGGTTGTGTGAATGTGAGTGTGAATGTCTGTCTCAGTCCTGCCAGAATCTGGATCCCTGTCCAGGGTGAACCTTGCCTTCGGCTCCGGTCCCCACGCAACCCAGAATAGGATAAGAGGTTAAAGATGACGGATGGAAAAATACTACTAGTAGCAGTGGACTGGTGTAGCAACGGATCATAGAAGTCACGGTTCAGATAAGCACGAAAGAAACAAGGGAGCAAATATAACTTAGATTTATTTACAATCTGATGGTTAACGTTAAAACGTTCTTTACACTTGCTACATTATGGTTATAACTTTATAACACAACAATTAATAACCCACAACTAATCCTCTTTAACAGGAAAACACCACAGCACACAACAATTTGTGACACTAATAATTGTACATTTATAAAATTTCAGCGCCAAACAGCATGCTTGGTACAGCTCTGTAGCTAGCCGTTAGCACAACAGTCTGCCAACAGCTGGGAGAGGCTCCGTCGCGTTACTTAAAGAACAGAAAAGAGCAATGCAGGAGGAACAAAGACAGACCGGAGATGCACCAATATAGTCTGTGCACAAGAGAGGAGCTGTGTCTGCTGTTTGGAAGTGTTTTGGTTTGAAAAAATCGGACGTTTTGCGAGTTTGGAGCCACTGTTGTTGTCGGATTTTTTCAAACCAAAACACTTCCAAACAGCAGACACAGCTCCTCTCTTGTGCACCAATATAGCCTGTTTACCTTCTTCCACCTCACAGATGATGTCACCGTTTCCATAGTAACAGCTTTTTCCGTGACAATACAGATAGTGTTTCTTCACATCAAAGCCAATGTCCTTTGATGTCAAAGATCAGAAAACAGAGTTTATAGATAGGACTAAGATTCACTGATCCATTAAATTGGAAGTGTTTTGGTTTTAAAAAATCCGACGTTTTGCGAGTTTGGAGCCACTGTTGTTGCCGCTGGTGGTAACACGAGCAACTTACGTCACCTCAGGAGAAAACGTGAGTTATTTTCATGTGTATAATAGATGCAATCTGAAATGTACACCGTGAAAACTGCAAACCTATCTACGTCATATTTTTATGTTTGTTAAATTATCAGTAGCTATAACTAAATGATATGCTTAGTATGCATATTACAAACAAAAACACTTTAAAAACACTTTTTTTTTTGCTTTTTGGGGTATTTTGGTTAGACACCCAGCCCGAGATCCACCAGAGATTCCTTAGATGGTATGGAATGTCACGGCCCTCCAGACCACAGAGGTGTAGGCCGGTGTGCTACACCCCTGTGGGTAGAGGATACCCTGCATTCCATCTCGTTGGCACGCTGGTGCTGTTGCTAGCACAGTCACCTTGCAGGAAGGCCCTTCTTTGTGGAGTTTACATGTTCTCCCCGTGTCAGCGCGTCAGTGGGTTCTATCCAGGCGATGGGGATTCCCCCACAATGTCAAAACATGTTAGGTTGTGTGAATGTGAGTTGTGTAAATGTGAGTTGGGTGAATATGAGTTGGGTCCACCAGATTCCTTAGATGGAATGGAGTGCCACGGGGTATCCTCCAGACCACAGAAGTGTAGGCCGGTGTGCTACACCTATGTGGGTAGAGAATACCCTGCATTCCATCTCGTTGGCACGCTGGTGCTGTGGCTAGCACAGTCACCTCGCAGGATGGCCCTCCTGTGTGGAGTTTACATGTTCTTCCCGTGTCAGCGTCAGTGGGTTCTATCCAGGCGATGGGGATTGCCTCACAATGTCAAAACATGTTAGGTTGTGTGAATGTGAGTTGCGTAAATGTGAGTTGGGTGAATATGAGTTGGGTCCACCAGATTCCTTAGATGGAATGGAGTGCCACGGGGTATCCTCCAGATCACAGAAGTGTAGGCCGGTGTGCTACACCTCTGTGGGTAGAGAATACCCTGCATTCCATCTCGTTGGCACGCTGGTGCTGTGGCTAGCACAGTCACCTCGCAGGATGGCCCTCCTGTGTGGAGTTTACATGTTCTTCCCGTGTCAGCGTCAGTGGGTTCTATCCAGGCGATGGGGATTCCCCCACAATGTCAAGACATGTCAGGTTGTGTGAATGTGAGTGTGAATGTCTGTCTCAGTCCTGCCAGAATCTGGATCTCTGTCCAGGGTGAACCTTGCCTTCGGCTCCGGTCCCCACACAACCCAGAATAGGATAAGAGGTTAAAGATGACGGATGGAAAAATACTACTAGTAGCAGTGGACTGGTGGAGCAACGGATCATAGAAGTCACGGTTCAGATAAGCACGAAAGAAACAAGGGAGCAAATATAACTTTTAGATTTATTTACAATCTGATGGTTAACGTTAAAACGTTCTTTACACTTGCTACATTATGGTTATAACTTTATAACACAACAATTAATAACCCACAACTAATCCTCTTTAACAGGAAAACACCACAGCACACAACAATTTGTGACACTAATAATTGTACATTTATAAAATTTCAGCGCCAAACAGCATGCTTGGTACAGCTCTGTAGCTAGCCGTTAGCACAACAGTCTGCTAACAGCTGGGAGAGGCTCCGTCGCGTTACTTAAAGAACAGAAAAGAGCGATGCAGGAGGAACAAAGACAGTCCGGAGATGCACCAATATAGTCTGTGCACAAGAGAGGAGCTGTGTCTGCTGTTTGGAAGTGTTTTGGTTTGAAAAAATCGGACGTTTTGCGAGTTTGGAGCCACTGTTGTTGTCGGATTTTTTCAAACCAAAACACTTCCAAACAGCAGACACAGCTCCTCTCTTGTGCACCAATATAGCCTGTTTACCTTCTTCCACCTCACAGATGATGTCACCGTTTCCATAGTAACAGCTTTTTCCGTGACAATACAGATAGTGTTTCTTCACATCAAAGCCAATGTCCTTTGATGTCAAAGATCAGAAAACAGAGTTTATAGATAGGACTAAGATTCACTGATCCATTAAATTGGAAGTGTTTTGGTTTTAAAAAATCCGACGTTTTGCGAGTTTGGAGCCACTGTTGTTGCCGCTGGTGGTAACACGAGCAACTTACGTCACCTCAGGAGAAAACGTGAGTTATTTTCATGTGTATAATAGATGCAATCTGAAATGTACACCGTGAAAACTGCAAACCTATCTACGTCATATTTTTATGTTTGTTAAATTATCAGTAGCTATAACTAAATGATATGCTTAGTATGCATATTACAAACAAAAACACTTTAAAAACACTTTTTTTTTTGCTTTTTGGGGTATTTTGGTTAGACACCCAGCCCGAGATCCACCAGAGATTCCTTAGATGGTATGGAATGTCACGGCCCTCCAGACCACAGAGGTGTAGGCCGGTGTGCTACACCCCTGTGGGTAGAGGATACCCTGCATTCCATCTCGTTGGCACGCTGGTGCTGTTGCTAGCACAGTCACCTTGCAGGAAGGCCCTTCTTTGTGGAGTTTACATGTTCTCCCCGTGTCAGCGCGTAAGTGGGTTCTATCCAGGCGATGGGGATTCCCCCACAATGTCAAAACATGTTAGGTTGTGTGAATGTGAGTTGTGTAAATGTGAGTTGGGTGAATATGAGTTGGGTCCACCAGATTCCTTAGATGGAATGGAGTGCCACGGGGTATCCTTCAGACCACAGAAGTGTAGGCCGGTGTGCTACACCTCTGTGGGTAGAGAATACCCTGCATTCCATCTCGTTGGCACGCTGGTGCTGTGGCTAGCACAGTCACCTCGCAGGATGGCCCTCCTGTGTGGAGTTTACATGTTCTTCCCGTGTCAGCGTCAGTGGGTTCTATCCAGGCGATGGGGATTCCCCCACATTGTCAAGACATGTCAGGTTGTGTGAATGTGAGTGTGAATGTCTGTCTCAGTCCTGCCAGAATCTGGATCCCTGTCCAGGGTGAACCTTGCCTTCGGCTCCGGTCCCCACACAACCCAGAATAGGATAAGAGGTTAAAGATGACGGATGGAAAAATACTACTAGTAGCAGTGGACTGGTGGAGCAACGGATCATAGAAGTCACGGTTCAGATAAGCACGAAAGAAACAAGGAAGCAAATATAACTTTTAGATTTATTTACAATCTGATGGTTAACGTTAAAACGTTCTTTACACTTGCTACATTATGGTTATAACTTTATAACACAACAATTAATAACCCACAACTAATCCTCTTTAACAGGAAAACACCACAGCACACAACAATTTGTGACACTAATAATTGTACATTTATAAAATTTCAGCGCCAAACAGCATGCTTGGTACAGCTCTGTAGCTAGCCGTTAGCACAACAGTCTGCTAACAGCTGGGAGAGGCTCCGTCGCGTTACTTAAAGAACAGAAAAGAGCGATGCAGGAGGAACAAAGACAGTCCGGAGATGCACCAATATAGTCTGTGCACAAGAGAGGAGCTGTGTCTGCTGTTTGGAAGTGTTTTGGTTTGAAAAAATCGGACGTTTTGCGAGTTTGGAGCCACTGTTGTTGTCGGATTTTTTCAAACCAAAACACTTCCAAACAGCAGACACAGCTCCTCTCTTGTGCACCAATATAGCCTGTTTACCTTCTTCCACCTCACAGATGATGTCACCGTTTCCATAGTAACAGCTTTTTCCGTGACAATACAGATAGTGTTTCTTCACATCAAAGCCAATGTCCTTTGATGTCAAAGATCAGAAAACAGAGTTTATAGGTAGGACTAAGATTCACTGATCCATTAAATTGGAAGTGTTTTGGTTTTAAAAAATCCGACGTTTTGCGAGTTTGGAGCCACTGTTGTTGCCGCTGGTGGTAACACGAGCAACTTACGTCACCTCAGGAGAAAACGTGAGTTATTTTCATGTGTATAATAGATGCAATCTGAAATGTACACCGTGAAAACTGCAAACCCATCTACGTCATATTTTTATGTTTGTTAAATTATCAGTAGCTATAACTAAATGATATGCTTAGTATGCATATTCCAAACAAAAACACTTTAAAAACACTTTTTTTTTTGCTTTTTGGGGTATTTTGGTTAGACACCCAGCCCGAGATCCACCAGAGATTCCTTAGATGGTATGGAATGTCACGGCCCTCCAGACCACAGAGGTGTAGGCCGGTGTGCTACACCCCTGTGGGTAGAGGATACCCTGCATTCCATCTCGTTGGCACGCTGGTGCTGTTGCTAGCACAGTCACCTTGCAGGAATGCCCTTCTTTGTGGAGTTTACATGTTCTCCCCGTGTCAGCGCGTCAGTGGGTTCTATCCAGGCGATGGGGATTCCCCCACAATGTCAAAACATGTTAGGTTGTGTGAATGTGAGTTGTGTAAATGTGAGTTGGGTGAATATGAGTTGGGTCCACCAGATTCCTTAGATGGAATGGAGTGCCACGGGGTATCCTCCAGAACACAGAAGTGTAGGCCGGTGTGCTACACCTATGTGGGTAGAGAATACCCTGCATTCCATCTCGTTGGCACGCTGGTGCTGTGGCTAGCACAGTCACCTCGCAGGATGGCCCTCCTGTGTGGAGTTTACATGTTCTTCCCGTGTCAGCGTCAGTGGGTTCTATCCAGGCGATGGGGATTCCCCCACAATGTCAAAACATGTTAGGTTGTGTGAATGTGAGTTGCGTAAATGTGAGTTGGGTGAATATGAGTTGGGTCCACCAGATTCCTTAGATGGAATGGAGTGCCACGGGGTATCCTCCAGACCACAGAAGTGTAGGCCGGTGTGCTACACCTATGTGGGTAGAGAATACCCTGCATTCCATCTCGTTGGCACGCTGGTGCTGTGGCTAGCACAGTCACCTCGCAGGATGGCCCTCCTGTGTGGAGTTTACATGTTCTTTCCGCGTCATCTCAGTGGGTTCTATCCAGGCGATGGGGATTCCCCCACAATGTCAAGACATGTCAGGTTGTGTGAATGTGAGTGTGAATGTCTGTCTCAGTCCTGCCAGAATCTGGATCCCTGTCCAAGGTGAACCTTGCCTTCGGCTCCGGTCCCGACACAACCCAGAATAGGATAAGAGGTTAAAGATGACGGATGGAAAAATACTACTAGTAGCAGTGGACTGGTGGAGCAACGGATCATAGAAGTCACGGTTCAGATAAGCATGAAAGAAACAAGGGAGGAAATATAACTTTTAGATTTATTTACAATCTGATGGTTAACGTTAAAACGTTCTTTACACTTGCTACATTATGGTTATAACTTTATAACACAACAATTAATAACCCACAACTAATCCTCTTTAACAGGAAAACACCACAGCACACAACAATTTGTGACACTAATAATTGTACATTTATAAAATTTCAGCGCCAAACAGCATGCTTGGTACAGCTCTGTAGCTAGCCGTTAGCACAACAGTCTGCTAACAGCTGGGAGAGGCTCCGTCGCGTTACTTAAAGAACAGAAAAGAGCGATGCAGGAGGAACAAAGACAGTCCGGAGATGCACCAATATAGTCTGTGCACAAGAGAGGAGCTGTGTCTGCTGTTTGGAAGTGTTTTGGTTTGAAAAAATCGGACGTTTTGCGAGTTTGGAGCCACTGTTGTTGTCGGATTTTTTCAAACCAAAACACTTCCAAACAGCAGACACAGCTCCTCTCTTGTGCACCAATATAGCCTGTTTACCTTCTTCCACCTCACAGATGATGTCACCGTTTCCATAGTAACAGCTTTTTCCGTGACAATACAGATAGTGTTTCTTCACATCAAAGCCAATGTCCTTTGATGTCAAAGATCAGAAAACAGAGTTTATAGATAGGACTAAGATTCACTGATCCATTAAATTGGAAGTGTTTTGGTTTTAAAAAATCCGACGTTTTGCGAGTTTGGAGCCACTGTTGTTGCCGCTGGTGGTAACACGAGCAACTTACGTCACCTCAGGAGAAAACGTGAGTTATTTTCATGTGTATAATAGATGCAATCTGAAATGTACACCGTGAAAACTGCAAACCTATCTACGTCATATTTTTATGTTTGTTAAATTATCAGTAGCTATAACTAAATGATATGCTTAGTATGCATATTACAAACAAAAACACTTTAAAAACACTTTTTTTTTTGCTTTTTGGGGTATTTTGGTTAGACACCCAGCCCGAGATCCACCAGAGATTCCTTAGATGGTATGGAATGTCACGGCCCTCCAGACCACAGAGGTGTAGGCCGGTGTGCTACACCCCTGTGGGTAGAGGATACCCTGCATTCCATCTCGTTGGCACGCTGGTGCTGTTGCTAGCACAGTCACCTTGCAGGAAGGCCCTTCTTTGTGGAGTTTACATGTTCTCCCCGTGTCAGCGCGTCAGTGGGTTCTATCCAGGCGATGGGGATTCCCCCACAATGTCAAAACATGTTAGGTTGTGTGAATGTGAGTTGTGTAAATGTGAGTTGGGTGAATATGAGTTGGGTCCACCAGATTCCTTAGATGGAATGGAGTGCCACGGGGTATCCTCCAGAACACAGAAGTGTAGGCCGGTGTGCTACACCTATGTGGGTAGAGAATACCCTGCATTCCATCTCGTTGGCACGCTGGTGCTGTGGCTAGCACAGTCACCTCGCAGGATGGCCCTCCTGTGTGGAGTTTACATGTTCTTCCCGTGTCAGCGTCAGTGGGTTCTATCCAGGCGATGGGGATTCCCCCACAATGTCAAAACATGTTAGGTTGTGTGAATGTGAGTTGCGTAAATGTGAGTTGGGTGAATATGAGTTGGGTCCACCAGATTCCTTAGATGGAATGGAGTGCCACGGGGTATCCTCCAGACCACAGAAGTGTAGGCCGGTGTGCTACACCTATGTGGGTAGAGAATACCCTGCATTCCATCTCGTTGGCACGCTGGTGCTGTGGCTAGCACAGTCACCTCGCAGGATGGCCCTCCTGTGTGGAGTTTACATGTTCTTTCCGCGTCATCTCAGTGGGTTCTATCCAGGCGATGGGGATTCCCCCACAATGTCAAGACATGTCAGGTTGTGTGAATGTGAGTGTGAATGTCTGTCTCAGTCCTGCCAGAATCTGGATCCCTGTCCAAGGTGAACCTTGCCTTCGGCTCCGGTCCCGACACAACCCAGAATAGGATAAGAGGTTAAAGATGACGGATGGAAAAATACTACTAGTAGCAGTGGACTGGTGGAGCAACGGATCATAGAAGTCACGGTTCAGATAAGCATGAAAGAAACAAGGGAGGAAATATAACTTTTAGATTTATTTACAATCTGATGGTTAACGTTAAAACGTTCTTTACACTTGCTACATTATGGTTATAACTTTATAACACAACAATTAATAACCCACAACTAATCCTCTTTAACAGGAAAACACCACAGCACACAACAATTTGTGACACTAATAATTGTACATTTATAAAATTTCAGCGCCAAACAGCATGCTTGGTACAGCTCTGTAGCTAGCCGTTAGCACAACAGTCTGCTAACAGCTGGGAGAGGCTCCGTCGCGTTACTTAAAGAACAGAAAAGAGCGATGCAGGAGGAACAAAGACAGTCCGGAGATGCACCAATATAGTCTGTGCACAAGAGAGGAGCTGTGTCTGCTGTTTGGAAGTGTTTTGGTTTGAAAAAATCGGACGTTTTGCGAGTTTGGAGCCACTGTTGTTGTCGGATTTTTTCAAACCAAAACACTTCCAAACAGCAGACACAGCTCCTCTCTTGTGCACCAATATAGCCTGTTTACCTTCTTCCACCTCACAGATGATGTCACCGTTTCCATAGTAACAGCTTTTTCCGTGACAATACAGATAGTGTTTCTTCACATCAAAGCCAATGTCCTTTGATGTCAAAGATCAGAAAACAGAGTTTATAGGTAGGACTAAGATTCACTGATCCATTAAATTGGAAGTGTTTTGGTTTTAAAAAATCCGACGTTTTGCGAGTTTGGAGCCACTGTTGTTGCCGCTGGTGGTAACACGAGCAACTTACGTCACCTCAGGAGAAAACGTGAGTTATTTTCATGTGTATAATAGATGCAATCTGAAATGTACACCGTGAAAACTGCAAACCCATCTACGTCATATTTTTATGTTTGTTAAATTATCAGTAGCTATAACTAAATGATATGCTTAGTATGCATATTCCAAACAAAAACACTTTAAAAACACTTTTTTTTTTGCTTTTTGGGGTATTTTGGTTAGACACCCAGCCCGAGATCCACCAGAGATTCCTTAGATGGTATGGAATGTCACGGCCCTCCAGACCACAGAGGTGTAGGCCGGTGTGCTACACCCCTGTGGGTAGAGGATACCCTGCATTCCATCTCGTTGGCACGCTGGTGCTGTTGCTAGCACAGTCACCTTGCAGGAAGGCCCTTCTTTGTGGAGTTTACATGTTCTCCCCGTGTCAGCGCGTCAGTGGGTTCTATCCAGGCCATGGGGATTCCCCCACAATGTCAAAACATGTTAGGTTGTGTGAATGTGAGTTGTGTAAATGTGAGTTGGGTGAATATGAGTTGGGTCCACCAGATTCCTTAGATGGAATGGAGTGCCACGGGGTATCCTCCAGACCACAGAAGTGTAGGCCGGTGTGCTACACCTCTGTGGGTAGAGGATACCCTGCATTCCATCTCGTTGGCACGCTGGTGCTGTGGCTAGCACAGTCACCTCGCAGGATGGCCCTCCTGTGTGGAGTTTACATGTTCTTCCCGTGTCAGCGTCAGTGGGTTCTATCCAGGCGATGGGGATTCCCCCACAATGTCAAAACATGTTAGGTTGTGTGAATGTGAGTTGCGTAAATGTGAGTTGAGTGAATATGAGTTGGGTCCACCAGATTCCTTAGATGGAATGGAGTGCCACGGGGTATCCTCCAGACCACAAAAGTGTAGGCCGGTGTGCTACACCTCTGTGGGTAGAGAATACCCTGCATTCCATCTCGTTGGCACGCTGGTGCTGTGGCTAGCACAGTCACCTCGCAGGATGGCCCTCCTGTGTGGAGTTTACATGTTCTTCCCGTGTCAGGGTCAGTGGGTTCTATCCAGGCGATGGGGATTCCCCCACAATGTCAAAACATGTTAGGTTGTGTGAATGTGAGTTGCGTAAATGTGAGTTGGGTGAATATGAGTTGGGTCCACCAGATTCCTTCGATGGAATGGAGTGCCACGGGGTATCCTCCAGACCACAGAAGTGTAGGCCGGTGTGCTACACCTCTGTGGGTAGAGAATACCCTGCATTCCATCTCGTTGGCACGCTGGTGCTGTGGCTAGCACAGTCACCTCGCAGGATGGCCCTCCTGTGTGGAGTTTACATGTTCTTCCCGTGTCAGGGTCAGTGGGTTCTATCCAGGCGATGTGGATTCCCCCACAATGTCAAAACATGTTAGGTTGTGTGAATGTGAGTTGCGTAAATGTGAGTTGGGTGAATATGAGTTGGGTCCACCAGATTCCTTCGATGGAATGGAGTGCCACGGGGTATCCTCCAGACCACAGAAGTGTAGGCCGGTGTGCTACACCTCTGTGGGTAGAGAATACCCTGCATTCCATCTCGTTGGCACGCTGGTGCTGTGGCTAGCACAGTCACCTCGCAGGATGGCCCTCCTGTGTGGAGTTTACATGTTCTTCCCGTGTCATCTCAGTGGGTTCTATCCAGGCGATGGGGATTCCCCCACAATGTCAAGACATGTCAGGTTGTGTGAATGTGAGTGTGAATGTCTGTCTCAGTCCTGCCAGAATCTGGATCCCTGTCCAGCGTGAACCTTGTCTTCGGCTCCGGTCCCCACCCAACCCAGAATAGGATAAGAGGTTAAAGATGACGGATGGAAAAATACTACTAGTAGCAGTGGACTGGTGGAGCAACGGATCATAGAAGTCACGGTTCAGATAAGCACGAAAGAAACAAGGGAGCAAATATAACTTTTAGATTTATTTACAATCTGATGGTTAACGTTAAAACGTTCTTTACACTTGCTACATTATGGTTATAACTTTATAACACAACAATTAATAACCCACAACTAATCCTCTTTAACAGGAAAACACCACAGCACACAACAATTTGTGACACTAATAATTGTACATTTATAAAATTTCAGCGCCAAACAGCATGCTTGGTACAGCTCTGTAGCTAGCCGTTAGCACAACAGTCTGCTAACAGCTGGGAGAGGCTCCGTCGCGTTACTTAAAGAACAGAAAAGAGCGATGCAGGAGGAACAAAGACAGTCCGGAGATGCACCAATATAGTCTGTGCACAAGAGAGGAGCTGTGTCTGCTGTTTGGAAGTGTTTTGGTTTGAAAAAATCGGACGTTTTGCGAGTTTGGAGCCACTGTTGTTGTCGGATTTTTTCAAACCAAAACACTTCCAAACAGCAGACACAGCTCCTCTCTTGTGCACCAATATAGCCTGTTTACCTTCTTCCACCTCACAGATGATGTCACCGTTTCCATAGTAACAGCTTTTTCCGTGACAATACAGATAGTGTTTCTTCACATCAAAGCCAATGTCCTTTGATGTCAAAGATCAGAAAACAGAGTTTATAGATAGGACTAAGATTCACTGATCCATTAAATTGGAAGTGTTTTGGTTTTAAAAAATCCGACGTTTTGCGAGTTTGGAGCCACTGTTGTTGCCACTGGTGGTAACACGAGCAACTTACGTCACCTCAGGAGAAAACGTGAGTTATTTTCATGTGTATAATAGATGCAATCTGAAATGTACACCGTGAAAACTGCAAACCTATCTACGTCATATTTTTATGTTTGTTAAATTATCAGTAGCTATAACTAAATGATATGCTTAGTATGCATATTCCAAACAAAAACACTTTAAAAACACTTTTTTTTTTTATTTTTGGGGTATTTTGGTTAGACACCCAGCCCGAGATCCACCAGAGATTCCTTAGATGGTATGGAATGTCACGGCCCTCCAGACCACAGAGGTGTAGGCCGGTGTCCTACACCCCTGTGGGTAGAGGATACCCTGCATTCCATCTCGTTGGTACGCTGGTGATTGTTGCTAGCACAGTCACCTTGCAGGAAGGCCCTTCTTTGTGGAGTTTACATGTTCTCCCCGTGTCAGCGCGTCAGTGGGTTCTATCCAGGCGATGGGGATTCCCCCACAATGTCAAAACATGTTAGGTTGTGTGAATGTGAGTTGTGTAAATGTGAGTTGGGTGAATATGAGTTGGGTCCACCAGATTCCTTAGATGGAATGGAGTGCCACGGGGTATCCTCCAGACCACAGAAGTGTAGGCCGGTGTGCTACACCTCTGTGGGTAGAGAATACCCTGCATTCCATCTCGTTGGCACGCTGGTGCTGTGGCTAGCACAGTCACCTCGCAGGATGGCCCTCCTGTGTGGAGTTTACATGTTCTTCCCGTGTCAGCGTCAGTGGGTTCTATCCAGGCGATGGGGATTCCCCCACAATGTCAAAACATGTTAGGTTGTGTGAATGTGAGTTGCGTAAATGTGAGTTGGGTGAATATGAGTTGGGTCCACCAGATTCCTTAGATGGAATGGAGTGCCACGGGGTATCCTCCAGATCACAGAAGTGTATGCCGGTGTGCTACACCTCTGTGGGTAGAGAATACCCTGCATTCCATCTCGTTGGCACGCTGGTGCTGTGGCTAGCACAGTCACCTCGCAGGATGGCCCTCCTGTGTGGAGTTTACATGTTCTTTCCGTGTCATCTCAGTGGGTTCTATCCAGGCGATGGGGATTCCCCCACAATGTCAAGACATGTCAGGTTGTGTGAATGTGAGTGTGAATGTCTGTCTCAGTCCTGCCAGAATCTGGATCCCTGTCCAGCGTGAACCTTGTCTTCGGCTCTGGTCCCCACCCAACCCAGAATAGGATAAGAGGTTAAAGATGACGGATGGAAAAATACTACTAGTAGCAGTGGACTGGTGGAGCAACGGATCATAGAAGTCACGGTTCAGATAAGCACGAAAGAAACAAGGGAGCAAATATAACTTTTAGATTTATTTACAATCTGATGGTTAACGTTAAAACGTTCTTTACACTTGCTACATTATGGTTATAACTTTATAACACAACAATTAATAACCCACAACTAATCCTCTTTAACAGGAAAACACCACAGCACACAACAATTTGTGACACTAATAATTGTACATTTATAAAATTTCAGCGCCAAACAGCATGCTTGGTACAGCTCTGTAGCTAGCCGTTAGCACAACAGTCTGCCAACAGCTGGGAGAGGCTCCGTCGCGTTACTTAAAGAACAGAAAAGAGCAATGCAGGAGGAACAAAGACAGACCGGAGATGCACCAATATAGTCTGTGCACAAGAGAGGTGCTGTGTCTGCTGTTTGGAAGTGTTTTGGTTTGAAAAAATCGGACGTTTTGCGAGTTTGGAGCCACTGTTGTTGTCGGATTTTTTCAAACCAAAACACTTCCAAACAGCAGACACAGCTCCTCTCTTGTGCACCAATATAGCCTGTTTACCTTCTTCCACCTCACAGATGATGTCACCGTTTCCATAGTAACAGCTTTTTCCGTGACAATACAGATAGTGTTTCTTCACATCAAAGCCAATGTCCTTTGATGTCAAAGATCAGAAAACAGAGTTTATAGATAGGACTAAGATTCACTGATCCATTAAATTGGAAGTGTTTTGGTTTTAAAAAATCCGACGTTTTGCGAGTTTGGAGCCACTGTTGTTGCCACTGGTGGTAACACGAGCAACTTACGTCACCTCAGGAGAAAACGTGAGTTATTTTCATGTGTATAATAGATGCAATCTGAAATGTACACCGTGAAAACTGCAAACCTATCTACGTCATATTTTTATGTTTGTTAAATTATCAGTAGCTATAACTAAATGATATGCTTAGTATGCATATTCCAAACAAAAACACTTTAAAAACACTTTTTTTTTTGCTTTTTGGGGTATTTTGGTGAGACACCCAGCCCGAGATCCACCAGAGATTCCTTAGATGGTATGGAATGTCACGGCCCTCCAGACCACAGAGGTGTAGGCCGGTGTGCTACACCCTTGTGGGTAGAGGATACCCTGCATTCCATCTCGTTGGCACGCTGGTGCTGTTGCTAGCACAGTCACCTTGCAGGAAGGCCCTTCTTTGTGGAGTTTACATGTTCTCCCCGTGTCAGCGCGTCAGTGGGTTCTATCCAGGCGATGGGGATTCCCCCACAATGTCAAAACATGTTAGGTTGTGTGAATGTGAGTTGTGTAAATGTGAGTTGGGTGAATATGAGTTGGGTCCACCAGATTCCTTAGATGGAATGGAGTGCCACGGGGTATCCTCCAGACCACAGAAGTGTAGGCCGGTGTGCTACACCTCTGTGGGTAGAGAATACCCTGCATTCCATCTCGTTGGCACGCTGGTGCTGTGGCTAGCACACCTTGCAGGAAGGCCCTTCTTTGTGGAGTTTACATGTTCTTCCCGTGTCAGCGTCAGTGGGTTCTATCCAGGCGATGGGGATTCCCCCACAATGTCAAAACATGTTAGGTTGTGTGAATGTGAGTTGCGTAAATGTGAGTTGGGTGAATATGAGTTGGGTCCACCAGATTCCTTAGATGGAATGGAGTGCCACGGGGTATCCTCCAGATCACAGAAGTGTATGCCGGTGTGCTATACCTCTGTGGGTAGAGAATACCCTGCATTCCATCTCGTTGGCACGCTGGTGCTGTGGCTAGCACAGTCACCTCGCAGGATGGCCCTCCTGTGTGGAGTTTACATGTTCTTTCCGTGTCATCTCAGTGGGTTCTATCCAGGCGATGGGGATTCCCCCACAATGTCAAGACATGTCAGGTTGTGTGAATGTGAGTGTGAATGTCTGTCTCAGTCCTGCCAGAATCTGGATCCCTGTCCAGCGTGAACCTTGTCTTCGGCTCTGGTCCCCACCCAACCCAGAATAGGATAAGAGGTTAAAGATGACGGATGGAAAAATACTACTAGTAGCAGTGGACTGGTGGAGCAACGGATCATAGAAGTCACGGTTCAGATAAGCACGAAAGAAACAAGGGAGCAAATATAACTTTTAGATTTATTTACAATCTGATGGTTAACGTTAAAACGTTCTTTACACTTGCTACATTATGGTTATAACTTTATAACACAACAATTAATAACCCACAACTAATCCTCTTTAACAGGAAAACACCACAGCACACAACAATTTGTGACACTAATAATTGTACATTTATAAAATTTCAGCGCCAAACAGCATGCTTGGTACAGCTCTGTAGCTAGCCGTTAGCACAACAGTCTGCCAACAGCTGGGAGAGGCTCCGTCGCGTTACTTAAAGAACAGAAAAGAGCAATGCAGGAGGAACAAAGACAGACCGGAGATGCACCAATATAGTCTGTGCACAAGAGAGGTGCTGTGTCTGCTGTTTGGAAGTGTTTTGGTTTGAAAAAATCGGACGTTTTGCGAGTTTGGAGCCACTGTTGTTGTCGGATTTTTTCAAACCAAAACACTTCCAAACAGCAGACACAGCTCCTCTCTTGTGCACCAATATAGCCTGTTTACCTTCTTCCACCTCACAGATGATGTCACCGTTTCCATAGTAACAGCTTTTTCCGTGACAATACAGATAGTGTTTCTTCACATCAAAGCCAATGTCCTTTGATGTCAAAGATCAGAAAACAGAGTTTATAGATAGGACTAAGATTCACTGATCCATTAAATTGGAAGTGTTTTGGTTTTAAAAAATCCGACGTTTTGCGAGTTTGGAGCCACTGTTGTTGCCACTGGTGGTAACACGAGCAACTTACGTCACCTCAGGAGAAAACGTGAGTTATTTTCATGTGTATAATAGATGCAATCTGAAATGTACACCGTGAAAACTGCAAACCTATCTACGTCATATTTTTATGTTTGTTAAATTATCAGTAGCTATAACTAAATGATATGCTTAGTATGCATATTCCAAACAAAAACACTTTAAAAACACTTTTTTTTTTTATTTTTGGGGTATTTTGGTTAGACACCCAGCCCGAGATCCACCAGAGATTCCTTAGATGGTATGGAATGTCACGGCCCTCCAGACCACAGAGGTGTAGGCCGGTGTGCTACACCCCTGTGGGTAGAGGATACCCTGCATTCCATCTCGTTGGTACGCTGGTGATTGTTGCTAGCACAGTCACCTTGCAGGAAGGCCCTTCTTTGTGGAGTTTACATGTTCTCCCCGTGTCAGCGCGTCAGTGGGTTCTATCCAGGCGATGGGGATTCCCCCACAATGTCAAAACATGTTAGGTTGTGTGAATGTGAGTTGCGTAAATGTGAGTTGGGTGAATATGAGTTGGGTCCACCAGATTCCTTAGATGGAATGGAGTGCCACGGGGTATCCTCCAGACCACAGAAGTGTAGGCCGGTGTGCTACACCTCTGTGGGTAGAGAATACCCTGCATTCCATCTCGTTGGCACGCTGGTGCTGTGGCTAGCACAGTCACCTCGCAGGATGGCCCTCCTGTGTGGAGTTTACATGTTCTTCCCGTGTCAGGGTCAGTGGGTTCTATCCAGGCGATGGGGATTCCCCCACAATGTCAAAACATGTTAGGTTGTGTGAATGTGAGTTGCGTAAATGTGAGTTGGGTGAATATGAGTTGGTTCCACCAGATTCCTTTGATGGAATGGAGTGCCACGGGGTATCCTCCAGACCACAGAAGTGTAGGCCGGTGTGCTACACCTCTGTGGGTAGAGAATACCCTGCATTCCATCTCGTTGGCACGCTGGTGCTGTGGCTAGCACAGTCACCTCGCAGGATGGCCCTCCTGTGTGGAGTTTACATGTTCTTCCCGTGTCAGCGTCAGTGGGTTCTATCCAGGCGATGGGGATTCCCCCACAATGTCAAGACATGTCAGGTTGTGTGAATGTGAGTGTGAATATCTGTCTCAGTCCTGCCGGAATCTGGATCCCTGTCCAAGGTGAACCTTGCCTTCGGCTCCTGGTCCCCACACAATCCAGAATAGGATAAGAGGTTAAAGATGACGGATGGAAAAATACTACTAGTAGCAGTGGACTGGTGGAGCAACGGATCATAGAAGTCACGGTTCAGATAAGCACGAAAGAAACAAGGGAGCAAATATAACTTTTAGATTTATTTACAATCTGATGGTTAACGTTAAAACGTTCTTTACACTTGCTACATTATGGTTATAACTTTATAACACAACAATTAATAACCCACAACTAATCCTCTTTAACAGGAAAACACCACAGCACACAACAATTTGTGACACTAATAATTGTACATTTATAAAATTTCAGCGCCAAACAGCATGCTTGGTACAGCTCTGTAGCTAGCCGTTAGCAGAACAGTCTGCTAACAGCTGGGAGAGGCTCCGTCGCGTTACTTAAAGAACAGAAAAGAGCGATGCAGGAGGAACAAAGACAGTCCGGAGATGCACCAATATAGTCTGTGCACAAGAGAGGAGCTGTGTCTGCTGTTTGGAAGTGTTTTGGTTTGAAAAAATCGGACGTTTTGCGAGTTTGGAGCCACTGTTGTTGTCGGATTTTTTCAAACCAAAACACTTCCAAACAGCAGACACAGCTCCTCTCTTGTGCACCAATATAGCCTGTTTACCTTCTTCCACCTCACAGATGATGTCACCGTTTCCATAGTAACAGCTTTTTCCGTGACAATACAGATAGTGTTTCTTCACATCAAAGCCAATGTCCTTTGATGTCAAAGATCAGAAAACAGAGTTTATAGATAGGACTAAGATTCACTGATCCATTAAATTGGAAGTGTTTTGGTTTTAAAAAATCCGACGTTTTGCGAGTTTGGAGCCACTGTTGTTGCCACTGGTGGTAACACGAGCAACTTACGTCACCTCAGGAGAAAACGTGAGTTATTTTCATGTGTATAATAGATGCAATCTGAAATGTACACCGTGAAAACTGCAAACCTATCTACGTCATATTTTTATGTTTGTTAAATTATCAGTAGCTATAACTAAATGATATGCTTAGTATGCATATTCCAAACAAAAACACTTTAAAAACACTTTTTTTTTTGCTTTTTGGGGTATTTTGGTGAGACACCCAGCCCGAGATCCACCAGAGATTCCTTAGATGGTATGGAATGTCACGGCCCTCCAGACCACAGAGGTGTAGGCCGGTGTGCTACACCCCTGTGGGTAGAGGATACCCTGCATTCCATCTCGTTGGCACGCTGGTGCTGTTGCTAGCACAGTCACCTTGCAGGAAGGCCCTTCTTTGTGGAGTTTACATGTTCTCCCCGTGTCAGCGCGTCAGTGGGTTCTATCCAGGCCATGGGGATTCCCCCACAATGTCAAAACATGTTAGGTTGTGTGAATGTGAGTTGTGTAAATGTGAGTTGGGTGAATATGAGTTGGGTCCACCAGATTCCTTAGATGGAATGGAGTGCCACGGGGTATCCTCCAGACCACAGAAGTGTAGGCCGGTGTGCTACACCTCTGTGGGTAGAGAATACCCTGCATTCCATCTCGTTGGCACGCTGGTGCTGTGGCTAGCACACCTTGCAGGAAGGCCCTTCTTTGTGGAGTTTACATGTTCTTCCCGTGTCAGCGTCAGTGGGTTCTATCCAGGCGATGGGGATTCCCCCACAATGTCAAAACATGTTAGGTTGTGTGAATGTGAGTTGTGTAAATGTGAGTTGGGTGAATATGAGTTGGGTCCACCAGATTCCTTAGATGGAATGGAGTGCCACGGGGTATCCTCCAGACCACAGAAGTGTAGGCCGGTGTGCTACACCTCTGTGGGTAGAGGATACCCTGCATTCCATCTCGTTGGCACGCTGGTGCTGTGGCTAGCACAGTCACCTCGCAGGATGGCCCTCCTGTGTGGAGTTTACATGTTCTTCCCGTGTCAGCGTCAGTGGGTTCTATCCAGGCGATGGGGATTCCCCCACAATGTCAAAACATGTTAGGTTGTGTGAATGTGAGTTGCGTAAATGTGAGTTGAGTGAATATGAGTTGGGTCCACCAGATTCCTTAGATGGAATGGAGTGCCACGGGGTATCCTCCAGACCACAGAAGTGTAGGCCGGTGTGCTACACCTCTGTGGGTAGAGAATACCCTGCATTCCATCTCGTTGGCACGCTGGTGCTGTGGCTAGCACAGTCACCTCGCAGGATGGCCCTCCTGTGTGGAGTTTACATGTTCTTCCCGTGTCAGGGTCAGTGGGTTCTATCCAGGCGATGGGGATTCCCCCACAATGTCAAAACATGTTAGGTTGTGTGAATGTGAGTTGCGTAAATGTGAGTTGGGTGAATATGAGTTGGGTCCACCAGATTCCTTCGATGGAATGGAGTGCCACGGGGTATCCTCCAGACCACAGAAGTGTAGGCCGGTGTGCTACACCTCTGTGGGTAGAGAATACCCTGCATTCCATCTCGTTGGCACGCTGGTGCTGTGGCTAGCACAGTCACCTCGCAGGATGGCCCTCCTGTGTGGAGTTTACATGTTCTTCCCGTGTCAGGGTCAGTGGGTTCTATCCAGGCGATGTGGATTCCCCCACAATGTCAAAACATGTTAGGTTGTGTGAATGTGAGTTGCGTAAATGTGAGTTGGGTGAATATGAGTTGGGTCCACCAGATTCCTTCGATGGAATGGAGTGCCACGGGGTATCCTCCAGACCACAGAAGTGTAGGCCGGTGTGCTACACCTCTGTGGGTAGAGAATACCCTGCATTCCATCTCGTTGGCACGCTGGTGCTGTGGCTAGCACAGTCACCTCGCAGGATGGCCCTCCTGTGTGGAGTTTACATGTTCTTCCCGTGTCATCTCAGTGGGTTCTATCCAGGCGATGGGGATTCCCCCACAATGTCAAGACATGTCAGGTTGTGTGAATGTGAGTGTGAATGTCTGTCTCAGTCCTGCCAGAATCTGGATCCCTGTCCAGCGTGAACCTTGTCTTCGGCTCTGGTCCCCACCCAACCCAGAATAGGATAAGAGGTTAAAGATGACGGATGGAAAAATACTACTAGTAGCAGTGGACTGGTGGAGCAACGGATCATAGAAGTCACGGTTCAGATAAGCACGAAAGAAACAAGGGAGCAAATATAACTTTTAGATTTATTTACAATCTGATGGTTAACGTTAAAACGTTCTTTACACTTGCTACATTATGGTTATAACTTTATAACACAACAATTAATAACCCACAACTAATCCTCTTTAACAGGAAAACACCACAGCACACAACAATTTGTGACACTAATAATTGTACATTTATAAAATTTCAGCGCCAAACAGCATGCTTGGTACAGCTCTGTAGCTAGCCGTTAGCACAACAGTCTGCCAACAGCTGGGAGAGGCTCCGTCGCGTTACTTAAAGAACAGAAAAGAGCAATGCAGGAGGAACAAAGACAGACCGGAGATGCACCAATATAGTCTGTGCACAAGAGAGGTGCTGTGTCTGCTGTTTGGAAGTGTTTTGGTTTGAAAAAATCGGACGTTTTGCGAGTTTGGAGCCACTGTTGTTGTCGGATTTTTTCAAACCAAAACACTTCCAAACAGCAGACACAGCTCCTCTCTTGTGCACCAATATAGCCTGTTTACCTTCTTCCACCTCACAGATGATGTCACCGTTTCCATAGTAACAGCTTTTTCCGTGACAATACAGATAGTGTTTCTTCACATCAAAGCCAATGTCCTTTGATGTCAAAGATCAGAAAACAGAGTTTATAGATAGGACTAAGATTCACTGATCCATTAAATTGGAAGTGTTTTGGTTTTAAAAAATCCGACGTTTTGCGAGTTTGGAGCCACTGTTGTTGCCACTGGTGGTAACACGAGCAACTTACGTCACCTCAGGAGAAAACGTGAGTTATTTTCATGTGTATAATAGATGCAATCTGAAATGTACACCGTGAAAACTGCAAACCTATCTACGTCATATTTTTATGTTTGTTAAATTATCAGTAGCTATAACTAAATGATATGCTTAGTATGCATATTCCAAACAAAAACACTTTAAAAACACTTTTTTTTTTTATTTTTGGGGTATTTTGGTTAGACACCCAGCCCGAGATCCACCAGAGATTCCTTAGATGGTATGGAATGTCACGGCCCTCCAGACCACAGAGGTGTAGGCCGGTGTCCTACACCCCTGTGGGTAGAGGATACCCTGCATTCCATCTCGTTGGTACGCTGGTGATTGTTGCTAGCACAGTCACCTTGCAGGAAGGCCCTTCTTTGTGGAGTTTACATGTTCTCCCCGTGTCAGCGCGTCAGTGGGTTCTATCCAGGCGATGGGGATTCCCCCACAATGTCAAAACATGTTAGGTTGTGTGAATGTGAGTTGTGTAAATGTGAGTTGGGTGAATATGAGTTGGGTCCACCAGATTCCTTAGATGGAATGGAGTGCCACGGGGTATCCTCCAGACCACAGAAGTGTAGGCCGGTGTGCTACACCTCTGTGGGTAGAGAATACCCTGCATTCCATCTCGTTGGCACGCTGGTGCTGTGGCTAGCACAGTCACCTCGCAGGATGGCCCTCCTGTGTGGAGTTTACATGTTCTTCCCGTGTCAGCGTCAGTGGGTTCTATCCAGGCGATGGGGATTCCCCCACAATGTCAAAACATGTTAGGTTGTGTGAATGTGAGTTGCGTAAATGTGAGTTGGGTGAATATGAGTTGGGTCCACCAGATTCCTTAGATGGAATGGAGTGCCACGGGGTATCCTCCAGACCACAGAAGTGTAGGCCGGTGTGCTACACCTCTGTGGGTAGAGAATACCCTGCATTCCATCTCGTTGGCACGCTGGTGCTGTGGCTAGCACAGTCACCTCGCAGGATGGCCCTCCTGTGTGGAGTTTACATGTTCTTCCCGTGTCAGCGTCAGTGGGTTCTATCCAGGCGATGGGGATTCCCCCACAATGTCAAAACATGTTAGGTTGTGTGAATGTGAGTTGCGTAAATGTGAGTTGGGTGAATATGAGTTGGTTCCACCAGATTCCTTTGATGGAATGGAGTGCCACGGGGTATCCTCCAGACCACAGAAGTGTAGGCCGGTGTGCTACACCTCTGTGGGTAGAGAATACCCTGCATTCCATCTCGTTGGCACGCTGGTGCTGTGGCTAGCACAGTCACCTCGCAGGATGGCCCTCCTGTGTGGAGTTTACATGTTCTTCCCGTGTCAGCGTCAGTGGGTTCTATCCAGGCGATGGGGATTCCCCCACAATGTCAAGACATGTCAGGTTGTGTGAATGTGAGTGTGAATATCTGTCTCAGTCCTGCCGGAATCTGGATCCCTGTCCAAGGTGAACCTTGCCTTCGGCTCCTGGTCCCCACACAATCCAGAATAGGATAAGAGGTTAAAGATGACGGATGGAAAAATACTACTAGTAGCAGTGGACTGGTGGAGCAACGGATCATAGAAGTCACGGTTCAGATAAGCACGAAAGAAACAAGGGAGCAAATATAACTTTTAGATTTATTTACAATCTGATGGTTAACGTTAAAACGTTCTTTACACTTGCTACATTATGGTTATAACTTTATAACACAACAATTAATAACCCACAACTAATCCTCTTTAACAGGAAAACACCACAGCACACAACAATTTGTGACACTAATAATTGTACATTTATAAAATTTCAGCGCCAAACAGCATGCTTGGTACAGCTCTGTAGCTAGCCGTTAGCAGAACAGTCTGCTAACAGCTGGGAGAGGCTCCGTCGCGTTACTTAAAGAACAGAAAAGAGCGATGCAGGAGGAACAAAGACAGTCCGGAGATGCACCAATATAGTCTGTGCACAAGAGAGGAGCTGTGTCTGCTGTTTGGAAGTGTTTTGGTTTGAAAAAATCGGACGTTTTGCGAGTTTGGAGCCACTGTTGTTGTCGGATTTTTTCAAACCAAAACACTTCCAAACAGCAGACACAGCTCCTCTCTTGTGCACCAATATAGCCTGTTTACCTTCTTCCACCTCACAGATGATGTCACCGTTTCCATAGTAACAGCTTTTTCCGTGACAATACAGATAGTGTTTCTTCACATCAAAGCCAATGTCCTTTGATGTCAAAGATCAGAAAACAGAGTTTATAGATAGGACTAAGATTCACTGATCCATTAAATTGGAAGTGTTTTGGTTTTAAAAAATCCGACGTTTTGCGAATTTGGAGCCACTGTTGTTGCCACTGGTGGTAACACGAGCAACTTACGTCACCTCAGGAGAAAACGTGAGTTATTTTCATGTGTATAATAGATGCAATCTGAAATGTACACCGTGAAAACTGCAAACCTATCTACGTCATATTTTTATGTTTGTTAAATTATCAGTAGCTATAACTAAATGATATGCTTAGTATGCATATTACAAACAAAAACACTTTAAAAACACTTTTTTTTTTGCTTTTTGGGGTATTTTGGTTAGACACCCAGCCCGAGATCCACTAGAGATTCCTTAGATGGTATGGAATGTCACGGCCCTCCAGACCACAGAGGTGTAGGCCGGTGTGCTACACCCCTGTGGGTAGAGGATACCCTGCATTCCATCTCGTTGGCACGCTGGTGCTGTTGCTAGCACAGTCACCTTGCAGGAAGGCCCTTCTTTGTGGAGTTTACATGTTCTTCCCGTGTCAGCGTCAGTGGGTTCTATCCAGGCGATGGGATTCCCCCACAATGTCAAAACATGTTAGGTTGTGTGAATGTGAGTTGTGTAAATGTGAGTTGGGTGAATATGAGTTGGGTCCACCAGATTCCTTAGATGGAATGGAGTGCCACGGGGTATCCTCCAGACCACAGAAGTGTAGGCCGGTGTGCTACACCTCTGTGGGTAGAGAATACCCTGCATTCCATCTCGTTGGCACGCTGGTGCTGTGGCTAGCACACCTTGCAGGAAGGCCCTTCTTTGTGGAGTTTACATGTTCTTCCCGTGTCAGCGTCAGTGGGTTCTATCCAGGCGATGGGGATTCCCCCACAATGTCAAAACATGTTAGGTTGTGTGAATGTGAGTTGTGTAAATGTGAGTTGGGTGAATATGAGTTGGGTCCACCAGATTGCTTAGATGGAATGGAGTGCCACGGGGTATCCTCCAGACCACAGAAGTGTAGGCCGGTGTGCTACACCTCTGTGGGTAGAGGATACCCTGCATTCCATCTCGTTGGCACGCTGGTGCTGTGGCTAGCACAGTCACCTCGCAGGATGGCCCTCCTGTGTGGAGTTTACATGTTCTTCCCGTGTCAGCGTCAGTGGGTTCTATCCAGGCGATGGGGATTCCCCCACAATGTCAAAACATGTTAGGTTGTGTGAATGTGAGTTGCGTAAATGTGAGTTGAGTGAATATGAGTTGGGTCCACCAGATTCCTTAGATGGAATGGAGTGCCACGGGGTATCCTCCAGACCACAGAAGTGTAGGCCGGTGTGCTACACCTCTGTGGGTAGAGAATACCCTGCATTCCATCTCGTTGGCACGCTGGTGCTGTGGCTAGCACAGTCACCTCGCAGGATGGCCCTCCTGTGTGGAGTTTACATGTTCTTCCCGTGTCAGGGTCAGTGGGTTCTATCGAGGCGATGGGGATTCCCCCACAATGTCAAAACATGTTAGGTTGTGTGAATGTGAGTTGCGTAAATGTGAGTTGGGTGAATATGAGTTGGGTCCACCAGATTCCTTCGATGGAATGGAGTGCCACGGGGTATCCTCCAGACCACAGAAGTGTAGGCCGGTGTGCTACACCTCTGTGGGTAGAGAATACCCTGCATTCCATCTCGTTGGCACGCTGGTGCTGTGGCTAGCACAGTCACCTCGCAGGATGGCCCTCCTGTGTGGAGTTTACATGTTCTTCCCGTGTCAGCGTCAGTGGGTTCTATCCAGGCGATGGGGATTCCCCCAAAATGTCAAGACAAGTCAGGTTGTGTGAATGTGAGTGTGAATATCTGTCTCAGTCCTGCCGGAATCTGGATCCCTGTCCAGGGTGAACCTTGCCTTCGGCTCCTGGTCCCCACACAATCCAGAATAGGATAAGAGGTTAAAGATGACGTATGGAAAAATACTACTAGTAGCAGTGGACTGGTGGAGCAACGGATCATAGAAGTCTTGGTTCAGATAAGCACGAAAGAAACAAGGGAGCAAATATAACTTTTAGATTTATTTACAATCTGATGGTTAACGTTAAAACGTTCTTTACACTTGCTACATTATGGTTGTAACTTTATAACACAACAATTAATAACCCACAACTAATCCTCTTTAACAGGAAAACACCACAGCACACAACAATTTGTGACACTAATAATTGTACATTTATAAAATTTCAGCGCCAAACAGCATGCTTGGTACAGCTCTGTAGCTAGCCGTTAGCACAACAGTCTGCTAACAGCTGGGAGAGGCTCCGTCGCGTTACTTAAAGAACAGAAAAGAGCGATGCAGGAGGAACAAAGACAGTCCGGAGATGCACCAATATAGTCTGTGCACAAGAGAGGAGCTGTGTCTGCTGTTTGGAAGTGTTTTGGTTTGAAAAAATCGGACGTTTTGCGAGTTTGGAGCCACTGTTGTTGTCGGATTTTTTCAAACCAAAACACTTCCAAACAGCAGACACAGCTCCTCTCTTGTGCACCAATATAGCCTGTTTACCTTCTTCCACCTCACAGATGATGTCACCGTTTCCATAGTAACAGCTTTTTCCGTGACAATACAGATAGTGTTTCTTCACATCAAAGCCAATGTCCTTTGATGTCAAAGATCAGAAAACAGAGTTTATAGATAGGACTAAGATTCACTGATCCATTAAATTGGAAGTGTTTTGGTTTTAAAAAATCCGACGTTTTGCGAGTTTGGAGCCACTGTTGTTGCCGCTGGTGGTAACACGAGCAACTTACGTCACCTCAGGAGAAAACGTGAGTTATTTTCATGTGTATAATAGATGCAATCTGAAATGTACACCGTGAAAACTGCAAACCTATCTACGTCATATTTTTATGTTTGTTAAATTATCAGTAGCTATAACTAAATGATATGCTTAGTATGCATATTCCAAACAAAAACACTTTAAAAACACTTTTTTTTTTGCTTTTTGGGGTATTTTGGTTAGACACCCAGCCCGAGATCCACCAGAGATTCCTTAGATGGAATGGAGTGCCACGGGGTATCCTCCAGACCACAGAGGTGTAGGCCGGTGTGCTGCACCCCTGTGGGTAGAGGATACCCTGCATTCCATCCCGTTGGTACGCTGGTGCTGTTGCTAGCACAGTCACCTTGCAGGAAGGCCCTTCTTTGTGGAGTTTACATGTTCTCCCCGTGTCAGCGCGTCAGTGGGTTCTATCCAGGCGATGGGGATTCCCCCACAATGTCAAAACATGTTAGGTTGTGTGAATGTGAGTTGTGTAAATGTGAGTTGGGTGAATATGAGTTGGGTCCACCAGATTCCTTAGATGGAATGGAGTGCCACGGGGTATCCTCCAGACCACAGAAGTGTAGGCCGGTGTGCTACACCTCTGTGGGTAGAGAATACCCTGCATTCCATCTCGTTGGCACGCTGGTGCTGTGGCTAGCACAGTCACCTCGCAGGATGGCCCTCCTGTGTGGAGTTTACATGTTCTTCCCGTGTCAGCGTCAGTGGGTTCTATCCAGGCGATGGGGATTCCCCCACAATGTCAAAACATGTTAGGTTGTGTGAATGTGAGTTGTGTAAATGTGAGTTGGGTGAATATGAGTTGGGTCCACCAGATTCCTTAGATGGAATGGAGTGCCACGGGGTATCCTCCAGACCACAGAAGTGTAGGCCGGTGTGCTACACCTCTGTGGGTAGAGAATACCCTGCATTCCATCTCGTTGGCACGCTGGTGCTGTGGCTAGCACAGTCACCTCGCAGGATGGCCCTCCTGTGTGGAGTTTACATGTTCTTCCCGTGTCAGCGTCAGTGGGTTCTATCCAGGCGATGGGGATTCCCCCACAATGTCAAAACATGTTAGGTTGTGTGAATGTGAGTTGCGTAAATGTGAGTTGGGTGAATATGAGTTGGGTCCACCAGATTCCTTAGATGGAATGGAGTGCCACGGGGTATCCTCCAGATCACAGAAGTGTATGCCGGTGTGCTACACCTCTGTGGGTAGAGAATACCCTGCATTCCATCTCGTTGGCACGCTGGTGCTGTGGCTAGCACAGTCACCTCGCAGGATGGCCCTCCTGTGTGGAGTTTACATGTTCTTTCCGTGTCATCTCAGTGGGTTCTATCCAGGCGATGGGGATTCCCCCACAATGTCAAGACATGTCAGGTTGTGTGAATGTGAGTGTGAATGTCTGTCTCAGTCCTGCCAGAATCTGGATCCCTGTCCAGCGTGAACCTTGTCTTCGGCTCCGGTCCCCACCCAACCCAGAATAGGATAAGAGGTTAAAGATGACGGATGGAAAAATACTACTAGTAGCAGTGGACTGGTGGAGCAACGGATCATAGAAGTCACGGTTCAGATAAGCACGAAAGAAACAAGGGAGCAAATATAACTTTTAGATTTATTTACAATCTGATGGTTAACGTTAAAACGTTCTTTACACTTGCTACATTATGGTTATAACTTTATAACACAACAATTAATAACCCACAACTAATCCTCTTTAACAGGAAAACACCACAGCACACAACAATTTGTGACACTAATAATTGTACATTTATAAAATTTCAGCGCCAAACAGCATGCTTGGTACAGCTCTGTAGCTAGCCGTTAGCACAACAGTCTGCCAACAGCTGGGAGAGGCTCCGTCGCGTTACTTAAAGAACAGAAAAGAGCAATGCAGGAGGAACAAAGACAGACCGGAGATGCACCAATATAGTCTGTGCACAAGAGAGGTGCTGTGTCTGCTGTTTGGAAGTGTTTTGGTTTGAAAAAATCGGACGTTTTGCGAGTTTGGAGCCACTGTTGTTGTCGGATTTTTTCAAACCAAAACACTTCCAAACAGCAGACACAGCTCCTCTCTTGTGCACCAATATAGCCTGTTTACCTTCTTCCACCTCACAGATGATGTCACCGTTTCCATAGTAACAGCTTTTTCCGTGACAATACAGATAGTGTTTCTTCACATCAAAGCCAATGTCCTTTGATGTCAAAGATCAGAAAACAGAGTTTATAGGTAGGACTAAGATTCACTGATCCATTAAATTGGAAGTGTTTTGGTTTTAAAAAATCCGACGTTTTGCGAGTTTGGAGCCACTGTTGTTGCCGCTGGTGGTAACACGAGCAACTTACGTCACCTCAGGAGAAAACGTGAGTTATTTTCATGTGTATAATAGATGCAATCTGAAATGTACACCGTGAAAACTGCAAACCTATCTACGTCATATTTTTATGTTTGTTAAATTATCAGTAGCTATAACTAAATGATATGCTTAGTATGCATATTACAAACAAAAACACTTTAAAAACACTTTTGTTTTTGCTTTTTGGGGTATTTTGGTTAGACACCCAGCCCGAGATCCACCAGAGATTCCTTAGATGGTATGGAATGTCACGGCCCTCCAGACCACAGAGGTGTAGGCCGGTGTGCTACACCCCTGTGGGTAGAGGATACCCTGCATTCCATCTCATTGGCACGCTGGTGCTGTGGCTACCACAGTCACCTCGCAGGATGGCCCTCCTGTGTGGAGTTTACATGTTCTTCCCGTGTCAGCGTTAGTGGGTTCTATCCAGGCGATGGGGATTCCCCCACAATGTCAAAACATGTTAGGTTGTGTGAATGTGAGTTGCGTAAATGTGAGTTGGGTGAATATGAGTTGGGTCCACCAGATTCCTTAGATGGAATGGAGTGCCACGGGGTATCCTCCAGACCACAGAAGTGTAGGCCGGTGTGCTACACCTCTGTGGGTAGAGAATACCCTGCATTCCATCTCGTTGGCACGCTGGTGCTGTGGCTAGCACAGTCACCTCGCAGGATGGCCCTCCTGTGTGGAGTTTACATGTTCTTCCCGTGTCAGCGTCAGTGGGTTCTATCCAGGCGATGGGGATTCCCCCACAATGTCAAGACATGTCAGGTTGTGTGAATGTGAGTGTGAATGTCTGTCTCAGTCCTGCCAGAATCTGGATCCCTGTCCAGGGTGAACCTTGCCTTCGGCTCCGGTCCCCACACAACCCAGAATAGGATAAGAGGTTAAAGATGACGGATGGAAAAATACTACTAGTAGCAGTGGACTGGTGGAGCAATGGATCATAGAAGTCACGGTTCAGATAAGCACGAAAGAAACAAGGGAGCAAACATAACTTTTAGATTTATTTACAATCTGATGGTTAACGTTAAAACGTTCTTTACACTTGCTACATTATGGTTATAACTTTATAACACAACAATTAATAACCCACAACTAATCCTCTTTAACAGGAAAACACCACAGCACACAACAATTTGTGACACTAATAATTGTACATTTATAAAATTTCAGCGCCAAACAGCATGCTTGGTACAGCTCTGTAGCTAGCCGTTAGCACAACAGTCTGCTAACAGCTGGGAGAGGCTCCGTCGCGTTACTTAAAGAACAGAAAAGAGCGATGCAGGAGGAACAAAGACAGTCCGGAGATGCACCAATATAGTCTGTGCACAAGAGAGGAGCTGTGTCTGCTGTTTGGAAGTGCTTTGGTTTGAAAAAATCGGACGTTTTGCGAGTTTGGAGCCACTGTTGTTATCGGATTTTTTCAAACCAAAACACTTCCAAAGAGCAGACACAGCTCCTCTCTTGTGCACCAATATAGCCTGTTCACCTTCTTCCACCTCACAGATGATGTCACCGTTTCCATAGTAACAGCTTTTTCCGTGACAATACAGATAGTGTTTCTTCACATCAAAGCCAATGTCCTTTGATGTCAAAGATCAGAAAACAGAGTTTATAGATAGGACTAAGATTCACTGATCCATTAAATTTGAAGTGTTTTGGTTTTAAAAAATCCGACTTTTTGCGAGTTTGGAGCCACTGTTGTTGCCACTGGTGGTAACACGAGCAACTTACGTCACCTCAGGAGAAAACGTGAGTTATTTTCATGTGTATAATAGATGCAATCTGAAATGTACACCGTGAAAACTGCAAACCTATCTACGTCATATTTTTATGTTTGTTAAATTATCAGTAGCTATAACTAAATGATATGCTTAGTATGCATATTCCAAACAAAAACACTTTAAAAACACTTTTTTTTTGCTTTTTGGGGTATTTTGGTGAGACACCCAGCCCGAGATCCACCAGAGATTCCTTAGATGGTATGGAATGTCACGGCCCTCCAGACCACAGAGGTGTAGGCCGGTGTGCTACACCCCTGTGGGTAGAGGATACCCTGCATTCCATCTCGTTGGCACGCTGGTGCTGTGGCTAGCACACCTTGCAGGAAGGCCCTTCTTTGTGGAGTTTACATGTTCTTCCCGTGTCAGCGTCAGTGGGTTCTATCCAGGCGATGGGGATTCCCCCACAATGTCAAAACATGTTAGGTTGTGTGAATGTGAGTTGTGTAAATGTGAGTTGGGTGAATATGAGTTGGGTCCACCAGATTCCTTAGATGGAATGGAGTGCCACGGGGTATCCTCCAGACCACAGAAGTGTAGGCCGGTGTGCTACACCTCTGTGGGTAGAGAATACCCTGCATTCCATCTCGTTGGCACGCTGGTGCTGTGGCTAGCACAGTCACCTCGCAGGATGGCCCTCCTGTGTGGAGTTTACATGTTCTTCCCGTGTCAGCGTCAGTGGGTTCTATCCAGGCGATGGGGATTCCCCCACAATGTCAAAACATGTTAGGTTGTGTGAATGTGAGTTGTGTAAATGTGAGTTGGGTGAATATGAGTTGGGTCCACCAGATTCCTTAGATGGAATGGAGTGCCACGGGGTATCCTCCAGACCACAGAAGTGTAGGCCGGTGTGCTACACCTCTGTGGGTAGAGAATACCCTGCATTCCATCTCGTTGGCACGCTGGTGCTGTGGCTAGCACAGTCACCTCGCAGGATGGCCCTCCTGTGTGGAGTTTACATGTTCTTCCCGTGTCAGCGTCAGTGGGTTCTATCCAGGCGATGGGGATTCCCCCACAATGTCAAGACATGTCAGGTTGTGTGAATGTGAGTGTGAATGTCTGTCTCAGTCCTGCCAGAATCTTGATCCCTGTCCAGGGTGAACCTTGCTTTCGGCTCCGGTCCCCACCCAACCCAGAATAGGATAAGAGGTTAAAAATGACGGATGGAAAAATACTACTAGTAGCAGTGGACTGGTGGAGCAACGGATCATAGAAGTCACGGTTCAGATAAGCACGAAAGAAACAAGGGAGCAAATATAACTTTTAGATTTATTTACAATCTGATGGTTAACGTTAAAACGTTCTTTACACTTGCTACATTATGGTTATAACTTTATAACACAACAATTAATAACCCACAACTAATCCTCTTTAACAGGAAAACACCACAGCACACAACAATTTGTGACACTAATAATTGTACATTTATAAAATTTCAGCGCCAAACAGCATGCTTGGTACAGCTCTGTAGCTAGCCGTTAGCACAACAGTCTGCTAACAGCTGGGAGAGGCTCCGTCGCGTTACTTAAAGAACAGAACAGAGCGATGCAGGAGGAACAAAGACAGTCCGGAGATGCACCAATATAGTCTGTGCACAAGAGAGGAGCTGTGTCTGCTGTTTGGAAGTGTTTTGGTTTGAAAAAATCGGACGTTTTGCGAGTTTGGAGCCACTGTTGTTGTCGGATTTTTTCAAACCAAAACACTTCCAAACAGCAGACACAGCTCCTCTCTTGTGCACCAATATAGCCTGTTTACCTTCTTCCACCTCACAGATGATGTCACCGTTTCCATAGTAACAGCTTTTTCCGTGACAATACAGATAGTGTTTCTTCACATCAAAGCCAATGTCCTTTGATGTCAAAGATCAGAAAACAGAGTTTATAGATAGGACTAAGATTCACTGATCCATTAAATTGGAAGTGTTTTGGTTTTAAAAAATCCGACGTTTTGCGAGTTTGGAGCCACTGTTGTTGCCACTGGTGGTAACACGAGCAACTTACGTCACCTCAGGAGAAAACGTGAGTTATTTTCATGTGTATAATAGATGCAATCTGAAATGTACACCGTGAAAACTGCAAACCTATCTACGTCATATTTTTATGTTTGTTAAATTATCAGTAGCTATAACTAAATGATATGCTTAGTATGCATATTACAAACAAAAACACTTTAAAAACACTTTTTTTTTTGCTTTTTGGGGTATTTTGGTTAGACACCCAGCCCGAGATCCACTAGAGATTCCTTAGATGGTATGGAATGTCACGGCCCTCCAGACCACAGAGGTGTAGGCCGGTGTGCTACACCCCTGTGGGTAGAGGATACCCTGCATTCCATCTCGTTGGCACGCTGGTGCTGTTGCTACCACAGTCACCTTGCAGGAAGGCCCTTCTTTGTGGAGTTTACATGTTCTCCCCGTGTCAGCGCGTCAGTGGGTTCTATCCAGGCGATGGGGATTCCCCCACAATGTCAAAACATGTTAGGTTGTGTGAATGTGAGTTGTGTAAATGTGAGTTGGGTGAATATGAGTTGGGTCCACCAGATTCCTTAGATGGAATGGAGTGCCACGGGGTATCCTCCAGACCACAGAAGTGTAGGCCGGTGTGCTACACCTCTGTGGGTAGAGAATACCCTGCATTCCATCTCGTTGGCACGCTGGTGCTGTGGCTAGCACAGTCACCTCGCAGGATGGCCCTCCTGTGTGGAGTTTACATGTTCTTCCCGTGTCAGCGTCAGTGGGTTCTATCCAGGCGATGGGGATTCCCCCACAATGTCAAAACATGTTAGGTTGTGTGAATGTGAGTTGTGTAAATGTGAGTTGGGTGAATATGAGTTGGGTCCACCAGATTCCTTAGATGGAATGGAGTGCCACGGGGTATCCTCCAGACCACAGAAGTGTAGGCCGGTGTGCTACACCTCTGTGGGTAGAGAATACCCTGCATTCCATCTCGTTGGCACGCTGGTGCTGTGGCTAGCACAGTCACCTCGCAGGATGGCCCTCCTGTGTGGAGTTTACATGTTCTTCCCGTGTCAGCGTCAGTGGGTTCTATCCAGGCGATGGGGATTCCCCCACAATGTCAAGACATGTCAGGTTGTGTGAATGTGAGTGTGAATGTCTGTCTCAGTCCTGCCAGAATCTTGATCCCTGTCCAGGGTGAACCTTGCTTTCGGCTCCGGTCCCCACCCAACCCAGAATAGGATAAGAGGTTAAAAATGACGGATGGAAAAATACTACTAGTAGCAGTGGACTGGTGGAGCAACGGATCATAGAAGTCACGGTTCAGATAAGCACGAAAGAAACAAGGGAGCAAATATAACTTTTAGATTTATTTACAATCTGATGGTTAACGTTAAAACGTTCTTTACACTTGCTACATTATGGTTATAACTTTATAACACAACAATTAATAACCCACAACTAATCCTCTTTAACAGGAAAACACCACAGCACACAACAATTTGTGACACTAATAATTGTACATTTATAAAATTTCAGCGCCAAACAGCATGCTTGGTACAGCTCTGTAGCTAGCCGTTAGCACAACAGTCTGCTAACAGCTGGGAGAGGCTCCGTCGCGTTACTTAAAGAACAGAACAGAGCGATGCAGGAGGAACAAAGACAGTCCGGAGATGCACCAATATAGTCTGTGCACAAGAGAGGAGCTGTGTCTGCTGTTTGGAAGTGTTTTGGTTTGAAAAAATCGGACGTTTTGCGAGTTTGGAGCCACTGTTGTTGTCGGATTTTTTCAAACCAAAACACTTCCAAACAGCAGACACAGCTCCTCTCTTGTGCACCAATATAGCCTGTTTACCTTCTTCCACCTCACAGATGATGTCACCGTTTCCATAGTAACAGCTTTTTCCGTGACAATACAGATAGTGTTTCTTCACATCAAAGCCAATGTCCTTTGATGTCAAAGATCAGAAAACAGAGTTTATAGATAGGACTAAGATTCACTGATCCATTAAATTGGAAGTGTTTTGGTTTTAAAAAATCCGACGTTTTGCGAGTTTGGAGCCACTGTTGTTGCCACTGGTGGTAACACGAGCAACTTACGTCACCTCAGGAGAAAACGTGAGTTATTTTCATGTGTATAATAGATGCAATCTGAAATGTACACCGTGAAAACTGCAAACCTATCTACGTCATATTTTTATGTTTGTTAAATTATCAGTAGCTATAACTAAATGATATGCTTAGTATGCATATTACAAACAAAAACACTTTAAAAACACTTTTTTTTTTGCTTTTTGGGGTATTTTGGTTAGACACCCAGCCCGAGATCCACTAGAGATTCCTTAGATGGTATGGAATGTCACGGCCCTCCAGACCACAGAGGTGTAGGCCGGTGTGCTACACCCCTGTGGGTAGAGGATACCCTGCATTCCATCTCGTTGGCACGCTGGTGCTGTTGCTACCACAGTCACCTTGCAGGAAGGCCCTTCTTTGTGGAGTTTACATGTTCTCCCCGTGTCAGCGCGTCAGTGGGTTCTATCCAGGCGATGGGGATTCCCCCACAATGTCAAAACATGTTAGGTTGTGTGAATGTGAGTTGTGTAAATGTGAGTTGGGTGAATATGAGTTGGGTCCACCAGATTCCTTAGATGGAATGGAGTGCCACGGGGTATCCTCCAGACCACAGAAGTGTAGGCCGGTGTGCTACACCTCTGTGGGTAGAGAATACCCTGCATTCCATCTCGTTGGCACGCTGGTGCTGTGGCTAGCACAGTCACCTCGCAGGATGGCCCTCCTGTGTGGAGTTTACATGTTCTTCCCGTGTCAGCGTCAGTGGGTTCTATCCAGGCGATGGGGATTCCCCCACAATGTCAAGACATGTCAGGTTGTGTGAATGTGAGTGTGAATGTCTGTCTCAGTCCTGCCAGAATCTGGATCCCTGTCCAGGGTGAACCTTGCCTTCGGCTCCGGTCCCCACACAACCCAGAATAGGATAAGAGGTTAAAGATGACGGATGGAAAAATACTACTAGTAGCAGTGGACTGGTGGAGCAACGGATCATAGAAGTCACGGTTCAGATAAGCACGAAAGAAACAAGGGAGCAAATATAACTTTTAGATTTATTTACAATCTGATGGTTAACGTTAAAACGTTCTTTACACTTGCTACATTATGGTTATAACTTTATAACACAACAATTAATAATCCACAACTAATCCTCTTTAACAGGAAAACACCACAGCACACAACAATTTGTGACACTAATAATTGTACATTTATAAAATTTCAGCGCCAAACAGCATGCTTGGTACAGCTCTGTAGCTAGCCGTTAGCACAACAGTCTGCTAACAGCTGGGAGAGGCTCCGTCGCGTTACTTAAAGAACAGAAAAGAGCGATGCAGGAGGAACAAAGACAGTCCGGAGATGCACCAATATAGTCTGTGCACAAGAGAGGAGCTGTGTCTGCTGTTTGGAAGTGTTTTGGTTTGAAAAAATCGGACGTTTTGCGAGTTTGGAGCCACTGTTGTTGTCGGATTTTTTCAAACCAAAACACTTCCAAACAGCAGACACAGCTCCTCTCTTGTGCGCCAATATAGCCTGTTTACCTTCTTCCACCTCACAGATGATGTCACCGTTTCCATAGTAACAGCTTTTTCCGTGACAATACAGATAGTGTTTCTTCACATCAAAGCCAATGTCCTTTGATGTCAAAGATCAGAAAACAGAGTTTATAGATAGGACTAAGATTCACTGATCCATTAAATTGGAAGTGTTTTGGTTTTAAAAAATCCGACGTTTTGCGAGTTTGGAGCCACTGTTGTTGCCACTGGTGGTAACACGAGCAACTTACGTCACCTCAGGAGAAAACGTGAGTTATTTTCATGTGTATAATAGATGCAATCTGAAATGTACACCGTGAAAACTGCAAACCTATCTACGTCATATTTTTATGTTTGTTAAATTATCAGTAGCTATAACTAAATGATATGCTTAGTATGCATATTACAAACAAAAACACTTTAAAAACACTTTTTTTTTTGCTTTTTGGGGTATTTTGGTTAGACACCCAGCCCGAGATCCACTAGAGATTCCTTAGATGGTATGGAATGTCACGGCCCTCCAGACCACAGAGGTGTAGGCCGGTGTGCTACACCCCTGTGGGTAGAGGATACCCTGCATTCCATCTCGTTGGCACGCTGGTGCTGTTGCTAGCACAGTCACCTTGCAGGAAGGCCCTTCTTTGTGGAGTTTACATGTTCTCCCCGTGTCAGCGTCAGTGGGTTCTATCCAGGCGATGGGGATTCCCCCACAATGTCAAAACATGTTAGGTTGTGTGAATGTGAGTTGTGTAAATGTGAGTTGGGTGAATATGAGTTGGGTCCACCACATTCCTTAGATGGAATGGAGTGCCACGGGGTATCCTCCAGACCACAGAAGTGTAGGCCGGTGTGCTACACCTATGTGGGTAGAGAATACCCTGCATTCCATCTCGTTGGCACGCTGGTGCTGTGGCTAGCACAGTCACCTCGCAGGATGGCCCTCCTGTGTGGAGTTTACATGTTCTTCCCGTGTCAGCGTCAGTGGGTTCTATCCAGGCGATGGGGATTCCCCCACAATGTCAAAACATGTTAGGTTGTGTGAATGTGAGTTGCGTAAATGTGAGTTGGGTGAATATGAGTTGGGCCCACCAGATTCTTTAGATGGAATGGAGTGCCACGGGGTATCCTCCAGATCACAGAAGTGTATGCCGGTGTGCTACACCTCTGTGGGTAGAGAATACCCTGCATTCCATCTCGTTGGCACGCTGGTGCTGTGGCTAGCACAGTCACCTCGCAGGATAGCCTTCCTGTGTGGAGTTTACATGTTCTTTCCGTGTCATCTCAGTGGGTTCTATCCAGGCGATGGGGATTCCCCCACAATGTCAAGACATGTCAGGTTGTGTGAATGTGAGTGTGAATGTCTGTCTCAGTCCTGCCAGAATCTGGATCCCTGTCCAGGGTGAACCTTGCCTTCGGCTCCGGTCCCCACACAACCCAGAATAGGATAAGAGGTTAAAGATGACGGATGGAAAAATACTACTAGTAGCAGTGGACTGGTGGAGCAACGGATCATAGAAGTCACGGTTCAGATAAGCACGAAAGAAACAAGGGAGCAAATATAACTTTTAGATTTATTTACAATCTGATGGTTAACGTTAAAACGTTCTTTACACTTGCTACATTATGGTTATAACTTTATAACACAACAATTAATAACCCACAACTAATCCTCTTTAACAGGAAAACACCACAGCACACAACAATTTGTGACACTAATAATTGTACATTTATAAAATTTCAGCGCCAAACAGCATGCTTGGTACAGCTCTGTAGCTAGCCGTTAGCACAACAGTCTGCTAACAGCTGGGAGAGGCTCCGTCGCGTTACTTAAAGAACAGAAAAGAGCGATGCAGGAGGAACAAAGACAGTCCGGAGATGCACCAATATAGTCTGTGCACAAGAGAGGAGCTGTGTCTGCTGTTTGGAAGTGTTTTGGTTTGAAAAAATCGGACGTTTTGCGAGTTTGGAGCCACTGTTGTTGTCGGATTTTTTCAAACCAAAACACTTCCAAACAGCAGACACAGCTCCTCTCTTGTGCACCAATATAGCCTGTTTACCTTCTTCCACCTCACAGATGATGTCACTGTTTCCATAGTAACAGCTTTTTCCGTGACAATACAGACAGTGTTTCTTCACATCAAAGCCAATGTCCTTTGATGTCAAAGATCAGAAAACAGAGTTTATAGATAGGACTAAGATTCACTGATCCATTAAATTGGAAGTGTTTTGGTTTTAAAAAATCCGACGTTTTGCGAGTTTGGAGCCACTGTTGTTGCCACTGGTGGTAACACGAGCAACTTACGTCACCTCAGGAGAAAACGTGAGTTATTTTCATGTGTATAATAGATGCAATCTGAAATGTACACCGTGAAAACTGCAAACCTATCTACGTCATATTTTTATGTTTGTTAAATTATCAGTAGCTATAACTAAATGATATGCTTAGTATGCATATTACAAACAAAAACACTTTAAAAACACTTTTTTTTTTGCTTTTTGGGGTATTTTGGTTGGACACCCAGCCCGAGATCCACTAGAGATTCCTTAGATGGTATGTAATGTCACGGCCCTCCAGACCACAGAGGTGTAGGCCGGTGTGCTACACCCCTGTGGGTAGAGGATACCCTGCATTCCATCTCGTTGGCACGCTGGTGCTGTTGCTAGCACAGTCACCTTGCAGGAAGGCCCTTCTTTGTGGAGTTTACATGTTCTCCCCGTGTCAGCGCGTCAGTGGGTTCTATCCAGGCGATGGGGATTCCCCCACAATGTCAAAACATGTTAGGTTGTGTGAATGTGAGTTGTGTAAATGTGAGTTGGGTGAATATGAGTTGGGTCCACCAGATTCCTTAGATGGAATGGAGTGCCACGGGGTATCCTCCAGACCACAGAAGTGTAGGCCGGTGTGCTACACCTATGTGGGTAGAGAATACCCTGCATTCCATCTCGTTGGCACGCTGGTGCTGTGGCTAGCACAGTCACCTCGCAGGATGGCCCTCCTGTGTGGAGTTTACATGTTCTTCCCGTGTCAGCGTCAGTGGGTTCTATCCAGGCGATGGGGATTCCCCCACAATGTCAAAACATGTTAGGTTGTGTGAATGTGAGTTGCGTAAATGTGAGTTGGGTGAATATGAGTTGGGTCCACCAGATTCCTTAGATGGAATGGAGTGCCACGGGGTATCCTCCAGACCACAGAAGTGTAGGCCGGTGTGCTACACCTATGTGGGTAGAGAATACCCTGCATTCCATCTCGTTGGCACGCTGGTGCTGTGGCTAGCACAGTCACCTCGCAGGATGGCCCTCCTGTGTGGAGTTTACATGTTCTTCCCGTGTCAGCGTCAGTGGGTTCTATCCAGGCGATGGGGATTCCCCCACAATGTCAAGACATGTCAGGTTGTGTGAATGTGAGTGTGAATGTCTGTCTCAGTCCTGCCAGAATCTGGATCCCTGTCCAGGGTGAACCTTGCCTTCGGCTCCGGTCCCCACACAACCCAGAATAGGATAAGAGGTTAAAGATGACGGATGGAAAAATACTACTAGTAGCAGTGGACTGGTGGAGCAATGGATCATAGAAGTCATGGTTCAGATAAGCACGAAAGAAACAAGGGAGCAAACATAACTTTTAGATTTATTTACAATCTGATGGTTAACGTTAAAACGTTCTTTACACTTGCTACATTATGGTTATAACTTTATAACACAACAATTAATAACCCACAACTAATCCTCTTTAACAGGAAAACACCACAGCACACAACAATTTGTGACACTAATAATTGTACATTTATAAAATTTCAGCGCCAAACAGCATGCTTGGTACAGCTCTGTAGCTAGCCGTTAGCACAACAGTCTGCTAACAGCTGGGAGAGGCTCCGTCGCGTTACTTAAAGAACAGAAAAGAGCGATGCAGGAGGAACAAAGACAGTCCGGAGATGCACCAATATAGTCTGTGCACAAGAGAGGAGCTGTGTCTGCTGTTTGGAAGTGTTTTGGTTTGAAAAAATCGGACGTTTTGCGAGTTTGGAGCCACTGTTGTTGTTGGATTTTTTCAAACCAAAACACTTCCAAACAGCAGACACAGCTCCTCTCTTGTGCGCCAATATAGCCTGTTTACCTTCTTCCACCTCACAGATGATGTCACCGTTTCCATAGTAACAGCTTTTTCCGTGACAATACAGATAGTGTTTCTTCACATCAAAGCCAATGTCCTTTGATGTCAAAGATCAGAAAACAGAGTTTATAGATAGGACTAAGATTCACTGATCCATTAAATTGGAAGTGTTTTGGTTTTAAAAAATCCGACGTTTTGCGAGTTTGGAGCCACTGTTGTTGCCACTGGTGGTAACACGAGCAACTTACGTCACCTCAGGAGAAAACGTGAGTTATTTTCATGTGTATAATAGATGCAATCTGAAATGTACACCGTGAAAACTGCAAACCTATCTACGTCATATTTTTATGTTTGTTAAATTATCAGTAGCTATAACTAAATGATATGCTTAGTATGCATATTACAAACAAAAACACTTTAAAAACACTTTTTTTTTTGCTTTTTGGGGTATTTTGGTTAGACACCCAGCCCGAGATCCACTAGAGATTCCTTAGATGGTATGGAATGTCACGGCCCTCCAGACCACAGAGGTGTAGGCCGGTGTGCTACACCCCTGTGGGTAGAGGATACCCTGCATTCCACCTCGTTGGCACGCTGGTGCTGTTGCTAGCACAGTCACCTTGCAGGAAGGCCCTTCTTTGTGGAGTTTACATGTTCTCCCCGTGTCAGCGCGTCAGTGGGTTCTATCCAGGCGATGGGGATTCCCCCACAATGTCAAAACATGTTAGGTTGTGTGAATGTGAGTTGTGTAAATGTGAGTTGGGTGAATATGAGTTGGGCCCACCAGATTCTTTAGATGGAATGGAGTGCCACGGGGTATCCTCCAGATCACAGAAGTGTATGCCGGTGTGCTACACCTCTGTGGGTAGAGAATACCCTGCATTCCATCTCGTTGGCACGCTGGTGCTGTGGCTAGCACAGTCACCTCGCAGGATAGCCTTCCTGTGTGGAGTTTACATGTTCTTTCCGTGTCATCTCAGTGGGTTCTATCCAGGCGATGGGGATTCCCCCACAATGTCAAGACATGTCAGGTTGTGTGAATGTGAGTGTGAATGTCTGTCTCAGTCCTGCCAGAATCTGGATCCCTGTCCAGGGTGAACCTTGCCTTCGGCTCCGGTCCCCACACAACCCAGAATAGGATAAGAGGTTAAAGATGACGGATGGAAAAATACTACTAGTAGCAGTGGACTGGTGGAGCAACGGATCATAGAAGTCACGGTTCAGATAAGCACGAAAGAAACAAGGGAGCAAATATAACTTTTAGATTTATTTACAATCTGATGGTTAACGTTAAAACGTTCTTTACACTTGCTACATTATGGTTATAACTTTATAACACAACAATTAATAACCCACAACTAATCCTCTTTAACATGAAAACACCACAGCACACAACAATTTGTGACACTAATAATTGTACATTTATAAAATTTCAGCGCCAAACAGCATGCTTGGTACAGCTCTGTAGCTAGCCGTTAGCACAACAGTCTGCTAACAGCTGGGAGAGGCTCCGACGCGTTACTTAAAGAACAGAAAAGAGCGATGCAGGAGGAACAAAGACAGTCCGGAGATGCACCAATATAGTCTGTGCACAAGAGAGGAGCTGTGTCTGCTGTTTGGAAGTGTTTTGGTTTGAAAAAATCGGACGTTTTGCGAGTTTGGAGCCACTGTTGTTGTCGGATTTTTTCAAACCAAAACACTTCCAAACAGCAGACACAGCTCCTCTCTTGTGCACCAATATAGCCTGTTTACCTTCTTCCACCTCACAGATGATGTCACCGTTTCCATAGTAACAGCTTTTTCCGTGACAATACAGACAGTGTTTCTTCACATCAAAGCCAATGTCCTTTGATGTCAAAGATCAGAAAACAGAGTTTATAGATAGGACTAAGATTCACTGATCCATTAAATTGGAAGTGTTTTGGTTTTAAAAAATCCGACGTTTTGCGAGTTTGGAGCCACTGTTGTTGCCACTGGTGGTAACACGAGCAACTTACGTCACCTCAGGAGAAAACGTGAGTTATTTTCATGTGTATAATAGATGCAATCTGAAATGTACACCGTGAAAACTGCAAACCTATCTACGTCATATTTTTATGTTTGTTAAATTATCAGTAGCTATAACTAAATGATATGCTTAGTATGCATATTACAAACAAAAACACTTTAAAAACACTTTTTTTTTTGCTT
Source organism: Cebidichthys violaceus (assembly GCF_023349555.1). Taxonomy (NCBI): domain Eukaryota; kingdom Metazoa; phylum Chordata; class Actinopteri; order Perciformes; family Stichaeidae; genus Cebidichthys; species Cebidichthys violaceus. The sequence continues at coordinate 2,501,289 of NW_027176561.1, forward strand.
TTTGGGGTATTTTGGTTGGACACCCAGCCCGAGATCCACTAGAGATTCCTTAGATGGTATGTAATGTCACGGCCCTCCAGACCACAGAGGTGTAGGCCGGTGTGCTACACCCCTGTGGGTAGAGGATACCCTGCATTCCATCTCGTTGGCATGCTGGTGCTGTTGCTAGCACAGTCACCTTGCAGGAAGGCCCTTCTTTGTGGAGTTTACATGTTCTCCCCGTGTCAGCGCGTCAGTGGGTTCTATCCAGGCGATGGGGATTCCCCCACAATGTCAAAACATGTTAGGTTGTGTGAATGTGAGTTGTGTAAATGTGAGTTGGGTGAATATGAGTTGGGTCCACCAGATTCCTTAGATGGAATGGAGTGCCACGGGGTATCCTCCAGACCACAGAAGTGTAGGCCGGTGTGCTACACCTATGTGGGTAGAGAATACCCTGCATTCCATCTCGTTGGCACGCTGGTGCTGTGGCTAGCACAGTCACCTCGCAGGATGGCCCTCCTGTGTGGAGTTTACATGTTCTTCCCGTGTCAGCGTCAGTGGGTTCTATCCAGGCGATGGGGATTCCCCCACAATGTCAAAACATGTTAGGTTGTGTGAATGTGAGTTGCGTAAATGTGAGTTGGGTGAATATGAGTTGGGTCCACCAGATTCCTTCGATGGAATGGAGTGCCACGGGGTATCCTCCAGACCACAGAAGTGTAGGCCGGTGTGCTACACCTATGTGGGTAGAGAATACCCTGCATTCCATCTCGTTGGCACGCTGGTGCTGTGGCTAGCACAGTCACCTCGCAGGATGGCCCTCCTGTGTGGAGTTTACATGTTCTTCCCGTGTCAGCGTCAGTGGGTTCTATCCAGGCGATGGGGATTCCCCCACAATGTCAAGACATGTCAGGTTGTGTGAATGTGAGTGTGAATGTCTGTCTCAGTCCTGCCAGAATCTGGATCCCTGTCCAGGGTGAACCTTGCCTTTGGCTCCGGTCCCCACACAACCCAGAATAGGATAAGAGGTTAAAGATGACGGATGGAAAAATACTACTCGTAGCAGTGGACTGGTGGAGCAACGGATCATAGAAGTCACAGTTCAGATAAGCACGAAAGAAACAAGGGATCAAATATAACTTTTAGATTTATTTACAATCTGATGGTTAACGTTAAAACGTTCTTTACACTTGCTACATTATGGTTATAACATTATAACACAACAATTAATAACCCACAACTAATGCTCTTTAACAGGAAAACACCACAGCACACAACAATTTGTGACACTAATAATTGTACATTTATAAAATTTCAGCGCCAAACAGCAAGCTTGGTACAGCTCTGTAGCTAGCCGTTAGCACAACAGTCTGCTAACAGCTGGGAGAGGCTCCGTCGCGTTACTTAAAGAACAGAAAAGAGCGATGCAGGAGGAACAAAGACAGTCCGGAGATGCACCAATATAGTCTGTGCACAAGAGAGGAGCTGTGTCTGCTGTTTGGAAGTGTTTTGGTTTGAAAAAATCGGACGTTTTGCGAGTTTGGAGCCACTGTTGTTGTCGGATTTTTTCAAACCAAAACACTTCCAAACAGCAGACACAGCTCCTCTCTTGTGCACCAATATAGCCTGTTTACCTTCTTCCACCTCACAGATGATGTCACCGTTTCCATAGTAACAGCTTTTTCCGTGACAATACAGACAGTGTTTCTTCACATCAAAGCCAATGTCCTTTGATGTCAAAGATCAGAAAACAGAGTTTATAGGTAGGACTAAGATTCACTGATCCATTAAATTGGAAGTGTTTTGGTTTTAAAAAATCCGACGTTTTGCGAGTTTGGAGCCACTGTTGTTGCCGCTGGTGGTAACACGAGCAACTTACGTCACCTCAGGAGAAAACGTGAGTTATTTTCATGTGTATAATAGATGCAATCTGAAATGTACACCGTGAAAACTGCAAACCCATCTACGTCATATTTTTATGTTTGTTAAATTATCAGTAGCTATAACTAAATGATATGCTTAGTATGCATATTCCAAACAAAAACACTTTAAAAACACTTTTTTTTTTGCTTTTTGGGGTATTTTGGTTAGACACCCAGCCCGAGATCCACCAGAGATTCCTTAGATGGTATGGAATGTCACGGCCCTCCAGACCACAGAGGTGTAGGCCGGTGTGCTACACCCCTGTGGGTAGAGGATACCCTGCATTCCATCTCGTTGGCACGCTGGTGCTGTTGCTAGCACAGTCACCTTGCAGGAAGGCCCTTCTTTGTGGAGTTTACATGTTCTCCCCCTGTCAGCGCGTCAGTGGGTTCTATCCAGGCGATGGGGATTCCCCCACAATGTCAAAACATGTTAGGTTGTGTGAATGTGAGTTGTGTAAATGTGAGTTGGGTGAATATGAGTTGGGTCCACCAGATTCCTTAGATGGAATGGAGTGCCACGGGGTATCCTCCAGACCACAGAAGTGTAGGCCGGTGTGCTACACCTCTGTGGGTAGAGAATACCCTGCATTCCATCTCGTTGGCACGCTGGTGCTGTGGCTAGCACAGTCACCTCGCAGGATGGCCCTCCTGTGTGGAGTTTACATGTTCTTCCCGTGTCAGCGTCAGTGGGTTCTATCCAGGCGATGGGGATTCCCCCACAATGTCAAAACATGTTAGGTTGTGTGAATGTGAGTTGCGTAAATGTGAGTTGGGTGAATATGAGTTGGGTCCACCAGATTCCTTAGATGGAATGGAGTGCCACGGGGTATCCTCCAGATCACAGAAGTGTATGCCGGTGTGCTACACCTCTGTGGGTAGAGAATACCCTGCATTCCATCTCGTTGGCACGCTGGTGCTGTGGCTAGCACAGTCACCTCGCAGGATGGCCCTCCTGTGTGGAGTTTACATGTTCTTTCCGTGTCATCTCAGTGGGTTCTATCCAGGCGATGGGGATTCCCCCACAATGTCAAGACATGTCAGGTTGTGTGAATGTGAGTGTGAATGTCTGTCTCAGTCCTGCCAGAATCTGGATCCCTGTCCAGCGTGAACCTTGTCTTCGGCTCTGGTCCCCACCCAACCCAGAATAGGATAAGAGGTTAAAGATGACGGATGGAAAAATACTACTAGTAGCAGTGGACTGGTGGAGCAACGGATCATAGAAGTCACGGTTCAGATAAGCACGAAAGAAACAAGGGAGCAAATATAACTTTTAGATTTATTTACAATCTGATGGTTAACGTTAAAACGTTCTTTACACTTGCTACATTATGGTTATAACTTTATAACACAACAATTAATAACCCACAACTAATCCTCTTTAACAGGAAAACACCACAGCACACAACAATTTGTGACACTAATAATTGTACATTTATAAAATTTCAGCGCCAAACAGCATGCTTGGTACAGCTCTGTAGCTAGCCGTTAGCACAACAGTCTGCCAACAGCTGGGAGAGGCTCCGTCGCGTTACTTAAAGAACAGAAAAGAGCAATGCAGGAGGAACAAAGACAGACCGGAGATGCACCAATATAGTCTGTGCACAAGAGAGGTGCTGTGTCTGCTGTTTGGAAGTGTTTTGGTTTGAAAAAATCGGACGTTTTGCGAGTTTGGAGCCACTGTTGTTGTCGGATTTTTTCAAACCAAAACACTTCCAAACAGCAGACACAGCTCCTCTCTTGTGCACCAATATAGCCTGTTTACCTTCTTCCACCTCACAGATGATGTCACCGTTTCCATAGTAACAGCTTTTTCCGTGACAATACAGATAGTGTTTCTTCACATCAAAGCCAATGTCCTTTGATGTCAAAGATCAGAAAACAGAGTTTATAGATAGGACTAAGATTCACTGATCCATTAAATTGGAAGTGTTTTGGTTTTAAAAAATCCGACGTTTTGCGAGTTTGGAGCCACTGTTGTTGCCACTGGTGGTAACACGAGCAACTTACGTCACCTCAGGAGAAAACGTGAGTTATTTTCATGTGTATAATAGATGCAATCTGAAATGTACACCGTGAAAACTGCAAACCTATCTACGTCATATTTTTATGTTTGTTAAATTATCAGTAGCTATAACTAAATGATATGCTTAGTATGCATATTCCAAACAAAAACACTTTAAAAACACTTTTTTTTTTGCTTTTTGGGGTATTTTGGTGAGACACCCAGCCCGAGATCCACCAGAGATTCCTTAGATGGTATGGAATGTCACGGCCCTCCAGACCACAGAGGTGTAGGCCGGTGTGCTACACCCTTGTGGGTAGAGGATACCCTGCATTCCATCTCGTTGGCACGCTGGTGCTGTTGCTAGCACAGTCACCTTGCAGGAAGGCCCTTCTTTGTGGAGTTTACATGTTCTCCCCGTGTCAGCGCGTCAGTGGGTTCTATCCAGGCGATGGGGATTCCCCCACAATGTCAAAACATGTTAGGTTGTGTGAATGTGAGTTGTGTAAATGTGAGTTGGGTGAATATGAGTTGGGTCCACCAGATTCCTTAGATGGAATGGAGTGCCACGGGGTATCCTCCAGACCACAGAAGTGTAGGCCGGTGTGCTACACCTCTGTGGGTAGAGAATACCCTGCATTCCATCTCGTTGGCACGCTGGTGCTGTGGCTAGCACACCTTGCAGGAAGGCCCTTCTTTGTGGAGTTTACATGTTCTTCCCGTGTCAGCGTCAGTGGGTTCTATCCAGGCGATGGGGATTCCCCCACAATGTCAAAACATGTTAGGTTGTGTGAATGTGAGTTGCGTAAATGTGAGTTGGGTGAATATGAGTTGGGTCCACCAGATTCCTTAGATGGAATGGAGTGCCACGGGGTATCCTCCAGACCACAGAAGTGTAGGCCGGTGTGCTACACCTCTGTGGGTAGAGAATACCCTGCATTCCATCTCGTTGGCACGCTGGTGCTGTGGCTAGCACAGTCACCTCGCAGGATGGCCCTCCTGTGTGGAGTTTACATGTTCTTCCCGTGTCAGCGTCAGTGGGTTCTATCCAGGCGATGGGGATTCCCCCACAATGTCAAAACATGTTAGGTTGTGTGAATGTGAGTTGCGTAAATGTGAGTTGGGTGAATATGAGTTGGGTCCACCAGATTCCTTAGATGGAATGGAGTGCCACGGGGTATCCTCCAGATCACAGAAGTGTATGCCGGTGTGCTACACCTCTGTGGGTAGAGAATACCCTGCATTCCATCTCGTTGGCACGCTGGTGCTGTGGCTAGCACAGTCACCTCGCAGGATGGCCCTCCTGTGTGGAGTTTACATGTTCTTTCCGTGTCATCTCAGTGGGTTCTATCCAGGCGATGGGGATTCCCCCACAATGTCAAGACATGTCAGGTTGTGTGAATGTGAGTGTGAATGTCTGTCTCAGTCCTGCCAGAATCTGGATCCCTGTCCAGCGTGAACCTTGTCTTCGGCTCTGGTCCCCACCCAACCCAGAATAGGATAAGAGGTTAAAGATGACGGATGGAAAAATACTACTAGTAGCAGTGGACTGGTGGAGCAACGGATCATAGAAGTCACGGTTCAGATAAGCACGAAAGAAACAAGGGAGCAAATATAACTTTTAGATTTATTTACAATCTGATGGTTAACGTTAAAACGTTCTTTACACTTGCTACATTATGGTTATAACTTTATAACACAACAATTAATAACCCACAACTAATCCTCTTTAACAGGAAAACACCACAGCACACAACAATTTGTGACACTAATAATTGTACATTTATAAAATTTCAGCGCCAAACAGCATGCTTGGTACAGCTCTGTAGCTAGCCGTTAGCACAACAGTCTGCCAACAGCTGGGAGAGGCTCCGTCGCGTTACTTAAAGAACAGAAAAGAGCAATGCAGGAGGAACAAAGACAGACCGGAGATGCACCAATATAGTCTGTGCACAAGAGAGGTGCTGTGTCTGCTGTTTGGAAGTGTTTTGGTTTGAAAAAATCGGACGTTTTGCGAGTTTGGAGCCACTGTTGTTGTCGGATTTTTTCAAACCAAAACACTTCCAAACAGCAGACACAGCTCCTCTCTTGTGCACCAATATAGCCTGTTTACCTTCTTCCACCTCACAGATGATGTCACCGTTTCCATAGTAACAGCTTTTTCCGTGACAATACAGATAGTGTTTCTTCACATCAAAGCCAATGTCCTTTGATGTCAAAGATCAGAAAACAGAGTTTATAGATAGGACTAAGATTCACTGATCCATTAAATTGGAAGTGTTTTGGTTTTAAAAAATCCGACGTTTTGCGAGTTTGGAGCCACTGTTGTTGCCACTGGTGGTAACACGAGCAACTTACGTCACCTCAGGAGAAAACGTGAGTTATTTTCATGTGTATAATAGATGCAATCTGAAATGTACACCGTGAAAACTGCAAACCTATCTACGTCATATTTTTATGTTTGTTAAATTATCAGTAGCTATAACTAAATGATATGCTTAGTATGCATATTCCAAACAAAAACACTTTAAAAACACTTTTTTTTTTGCTTTTTGGGGTATTTTGGTGAGACACCCAGCCCGAGATCCACCAGAGATTCCTTAGATGGTATGGAATGTCACGGCCCTCCAGACCACAGAGGTGTAGGCCGGTGTGCTACACCCTTGTGGGTAGAGGATACCCTGCATTCCATCTCGTTGGCACGCTGGTGCTGTTGCTAGCACAGTCACCTTGCAGGAAGGCCCTTCTTTGTGGAGTTTACATGTTCTCCCCGTGTCAGCGCGTCAGTGGGTTCTATCCAGGCGATGGGGATTCCCCCACAATGTCAAAACATGTTAGGTTGTGTGAATGTGAGTTGTGTAAATGTGAGTTGGGTGAATATGAGTTGGGTCCACCAGATTCCTTAGATGGAATGGAGTGCCACGGGGTATCCTCCAGACCACAGAAGTGTAGGCCGGTGTGCTACACCTCTGTGGGTAGAGAATACCCTGCATTCCATCTCGTTGGCACGCTGGTGCTGTGGCTAGCACACCTTGCAGGAAGGCCCTTCTTTGTGGAGTTTACATGTTCTTCCCGTGTCAGCGTCAGTGGGTTCTATCCAGGCGATGGGGATTCCCCCACAATGTCAAAACATGTTAGGTTGTGTGAATGTGAGTTGCGTAAATGTGAGTTGGGTGAATATGAGTTGGGTCCACCAGATTCCTTAGATGGAATGGAGTGCCACGGGGTATCCTCCAGATCACAGAAGTGTATGCCGGTGTGCTACACCTCTGTGGGTAGAGAATACCCTGCATTCCATCTCGTTGGCACGCTGGTGCTGTGGCTAGCACAGTCACCTCGCAGGATGGCCCTCCTGTGTGGAGTTTACATGTTCTTCCCGTGTCAGGGTCAGTGGGTTCTATCCAGGCGATGGGGATTCCCCCACAATGTCAAAACATGTTAGGTTGTGTGAATGTGAGTTGCGTAAATGTGAGTTGGGTGAATATGAGTTGGTTCCACCAGATTCCTTTGATGGAATGGAGTGCCACGGGGTATCCTCCAGACCACAGAAGTGTAGGCCGGTGTGCTACACCTCTGTGGGTAGAGAATACCCTGCATTCCATCTCGTTGGCACGCTGGTGCTGTGGCTAGCACAGTCACCTCGCAGGATGGCCCTCCTGTGTGGAGTTTACATGTTCTTCCCGTGTCAGCGTCAGTGGGTTCTATCCAGGCGATGGGGATTCCCCCACAATGTCAAAACATGTTAGGTTGTGTGAATGTGAGTTGCGTAAATGTGAGTTGAGTGAATATGAGTTGGGTCCACCAGATTCCTTAGATGGAATGGAGTGCCACGGGGTATCCTCCAGACCACAGAAGTGTAGGCCGGTGTGCTACACCTCTGTGGGTAGAGAATACCCTGCATTCCATCTCGTTGGCACGCTGGTGCTGTGGCTAGCACAGTCACCTCGCAGGATGGCCCTCCTGTGTGGAGTTTACATGTTCTTCCCGTGTCAGGGTCAGTGGGTTCTATCCAGGCGATGGGGATTCCCCCACAATGTCAAAACATGTTAGGTTGTGTGAATGTGAGTTGCGTAAATGTGAGTTGGGTGAATATGAGTTGGGTCCACCAGATTCCTTCGATGGAATGGAGTGCCACGGGGTATCCTCCAGACCACAGAAGTGTAGGCCGGTGTGCTACACCTCTGTGGGTAGAGAATACCCTGCATTCCATCTCGTTGGCACGCTGGTGCTGTGGCTAGCACAGTCACCTCGCAGGATGGCCCTCCTGTGTGGAGTTTACATGTTCTTCCCGTGTCAGCGTCAGTGGGTTCTATCCAGGCGATGGGGATTCCCCCAAAATGTCAAGACAAGTCAGGTTGTGTGAATGTGAGTGTGAATATCTGTCTCAGTCCTGCCGGAATCTGGATCCCTGTCCAGGGTGAACCTTGCCTTCGGCTCCTGGTCCCCACACAATCCAGAATAGGATAAGAGGTTAAAGATGACGTATGGAAAAATACTACTAGTAGCAGTGGACTGGTGGAGCAACGGATCATAGAAGTCTTGGTTCAGATAAGCACGAAAGAAACAAGGGAGCAAATATAACTTTTAGATTTATTTACAATCTGATGGTTAACGTTAAAACGTTCTTTACACTTGCTACATTATGGTTGTAACTTTATAACACAACAATTAATAACCCACAACTAATCCTCTTTAACAGGAAAACACCACAGCACACAACAATTTGTGACACTAATAATTGTACATTTATAAAATTTCAGCGCCAAACAGCATGCTTGGTACAGCTCTGTAGCTAGCCGTTAGCACAACAGTCTGCTAACAGCTGGGAGAGGCTCCGTCGCGTTACTTAAAGAACAGAAAAGAGCGATGCAGGAGGAACAAAGACAGTCCGGAGATGCACCAATATAGTCTGTGCACAAGAGAGGAGCTGTGTCTGCTGTTTGGAAGTGTTTTGGTTTGAAAAAATCGGACGTTTTGCGAGTTTGGAGCCACTGTTGTTGTCGGATTTTTTCAAACCAAAACACTTCCAAACAGCAGACACAGCTCCTCTCTTGTGCACCAATATAGCCTGTTTACCTTCTTCCACCTCACAGATGATGTCACCGTTTCCATAGTAACAGCTTTTTCCGTGACAATACAGATAGTGTTTCTTCACATCAAAGCCAATGTCCTTTGATGTCAAAGATCAGAAAACAGAGTTTATAGATAGGACTAAGATTCACTGATCCATTAAATTGGAAGTGTTTTGGTTTTAAAAAATCCGACGTTTTGCGAGTTTGGGGCCACTGTTGTTGCCGCTGGTGGTAACACGAGCAACTTACGTCACCTCAGGAGAAAACGTGAGTTATTTTCATGTGTATAATAGATGCAATCTGAAATGTACACCGTGAAAACTGCAAACCTATCTACGTCATATTTTTATGTTTGTTAAATTATCAGTAGCTATAACTAAATGATATGCTTAGTATGCATATTCCAAACAAAAACACTTTAAAAACACTTTTTTTTTTGCTTTTTGGGGTATTTTGGTTAGACACCCAGCCCGAGATCCACCAGAGATTCCTTAGATGGAATGGAGTGCCACGGGGTATCCTCCAGACCACAGAGGTGTAGGCCGGTGTGCTGCACCCCTGTGGGTAGAGGATACCCTGCATTCCATCCCGTTGGTACGCTGGTGCTGTTGCTAGCACAGTCACCTTGCAGGAAGGCCCTTCTTTGTGGAGTTTACATGTTCTCCCCGTGTCAGCGCGTCAGTGGGTTCTATCCAGGCGATGGGGATTCCCCCACAATGTCAAAACATGTTAGGTTGTGTGAATGTGAGTTGTGTAAATGTGAGTTGGGTGAATATGAGTTGGGTCCACCAGATTCCTTAGATGGAATGGAGTGCCACGGGGTATCCTCCAGACCACAGAAGTGTAGGCCGGTGTGCTACACCTCTGTGGGTAGAGAATACCCTGCATTCCATCTCGTTGGCACGCTGGTGCTGTGGCTAGCACAGTCACCTCGCAGGATGGCCCTCCTGTGTGGAGTTTACATGTTCTTCCCGTGTCAGCGTCAGTGGGTTCTATCCAGGCGATGGGGATTCCCCCACAATGTCAAAACATGTTAGGTTGTGTGAATGTGAGTTGTGTAAATGTGAGTTGGGTGAATATGAGTTGGGTCCACCAGATTCCTTAGATGGAATGGAGTGCCACGGGGTATCCTCCAGACCACAGAAGTGTAGGCCGGTGTGCTACACCTCTGTGGGTAGAGAATACCCTGCATTCCATCTCGTTGGCACGCTGGTGCTGTGGCTAGCACAGTCACCTCGCAGGATGGCCCTCCTGTGTGGAGTTTACATGTTCTTCCCGTGTCAGCGTCAGTGGGTTCTATCCAGGCGATGGGGATTCCCCCACAATGTCAAAACATGTTAGGTTGTGTGAATGTGAGTTGCGTAAATGTGAGTTGGGTGAATATGAGTTGGGTCCACCAGATTCCTTAGATGGAATGGAGTGCCACGGGGTATCCTCCAGATCACAGAAGTGTATGCCGGTGTGCTACACCTCTGTGGGTAGAGAATACCCTGCATTCCATCTCGTTGGCACGCTGGTGCTGTGGCTAGCACAGTCACCTCGCAGGATGGCCCTCCTGTGTGGAGTTTACATGTTCTTTCCGTGTCATCTCAGTGGGTTCTATCCAGGCGATGGGGATTCCCCCACAATGTCAAGACATGTCAGGTTGTGTGAATGTGAGTGTGAATGTCTGTCTCAGTCCTGCCAGAATCTGGATCCCTGTCCAGCGTGAACCTTGTCTTCGGCTCCGGTCCCCACCCAACCCAGAATAGGATAAGAGGTTAAAGATGACGGATGGAAAAATACTACTAGTAGCAGTGGACTGGTGGAGCAACGGATCATAGAAGTCACGGTTCAGATAAGCACGAAAGAAACAAGGGAGCAAATATAACTTTTAGATTTATTTACAATCTGATGGTTAACGTTAAAACGTTCTTTACACTTGCTACATTATGGTTATAACTTTATAACACAACAATTAATAACCCACAACTAATCCTCTTTAACAGGAAAACACCACAGCACACAACAATTTGTGACACTAATAATTGTACATTTATAAAATTTCAGCGCCAAACAGCATGCTTGGTACAGCTCTGTAGCTAGCCGTTAGCACAACAGTCTGCCAACAGCTGGGAGAGGCTCCGTCGCGTTACTTAAAGAACAGAAAAGAGCAATGCAGGAGGAACAAAGACAGACCGGAGATGCACCAATATAGTCTGTGCACAAGAGAGGTGCTGTGTCTGCTGTTTGGAAGTGTTTTGGTTTGAAAAAATCGGACGTTTTGCGAGTTTGGAGCCACTGTTGTTGTCGGATTTTTTCAAACCAAAACACTTCCAAACAGCAGACACAGCTCCTCTCTTGTGCACCAATATAGCCTGTTTACCTTCTTCCACCTCACAGATGATGTCACCGTTTCCATAGTAACAGCTTTTTCCGTGACAATACAGATAGTGTTTCTTCACATCAAAGCCAATGTCCTTTGATGTCAAAGATCAGAAAACAGAGTTTATAGGTAGGACTAAGATTCACTGATCCATTAAATTGGAAGTGTTTTGGTTTTAAAAAATCCGACGTTTTGCGAGTTTGGAGCCACTGTTGTTGCCGCTGGTGGTAACACGAGCAACTTACGTCACCTCAGGAGAAAACGTGAGTTATTTTCATGTGTATAATAGATGCAATCTGAAATGTACACCGTGAAAACTGCAAACCTATCTACGTCATATTTTTATGTTTGTTAAATTATCAGTAGCTATAACTAAATGATATGCTTAGTATGCATATTACAAACAAAAACACTTTAAAAACACTTTTGTTTTTGCTTTTTGGGGTATTTTGGTTAGACACCCAGCCCGAGATCCACCAGAGATTCCTTAGATGGTATGGAATGTCACGGCCCTCCAGACCACAGAGGTGTAGGCCGGTGTGCTACACCCCTGTGGGTAGAGGATACCCTGCATTCCATCTCATTGGCACGCTGGTGCTGTGGCTACCACAGTCACCTCGCAGGATGGCCCTCCTGTGTGGAGTTTACATGTTCTTCCCGTGTCAGCGTTAGTGGGTTCTATCCAGGCGATGGGGATTCCCCCACAATGTCAAAACATGTTAGGTTGTGTGAATGTGAGTTGCGTAAATGTGAGTTGGGTGAATATGAGTTGGGTCCACCAGATTCCTTAGATGGAATGGAGTGCCACGGGGTATCCTCCAGACCACAGAAGTGTAGGCCGGTGTGCTACACCTCTGTGGGTAGAGAATACCCTGCATTCCATCTCGTTGGCACGCTGGTGCTGTGGCTAGCACAGTCACCTCGCAGGATGGCCCTCCTGTGTGGAGTTTACATGTTCTTCCCGTGTCAGCGTCAGTGGGTTCTATCCAGGCGATGGGGATTCCCCCACAATGTCAAGACATGTCAGGTTGTGTGAATGTGAGTGTGAATGTCTGTCTCAGTCCTGCCAGAATCTGGATCCCTGTCCAGGGTGAACCTTGCCTTCGGCTCCGGTCCCCACACAACCCAGAATAGGATAAGAGGTTAAAGATGACGGATGGAAAAATACTACTAGTAGCAGTGGACTGGTGGAGCAATGGATCATAGAAGTCACGGTTCAGATAAGCACGAAAGAAACAAGGGAGCAAACATAACTTTTAGATTTATTTACAATCTGATGGTTAACGTTAAAACGTTCTTTACACTTGCTACATTATGGTTATAACTTTATAACACAACAATTAATAACCCACAACTAATCCTCTTTAACAGGAAAACACCACAGCACACAACAATTTGTGACACTAATAATTGTACATTTATAAAATTTCAGCGCCAAACAGCATGCTTGGTACAGCTCTGTAGCTAGCCGTTAGCACAACAGTCTGCTAACAGCTGGGAGAGGCTCCGTCGCGTTACTTAAAGAACAGAAAAGAGCGATGCAGGAGGAACAAAGACAGTCCGGAGATGCACCAATATAGTCTGTGCACAAGAGAGGAGCTGTGTCTGCTGTTTGGAAGTGCTTTGGTTTGAAAAAATCGGACGTTTTGCGAGTTTGGAGCCACTGTTGTTATCGGATTTTTTCAAACCAAAACACTTCCAAAGAGCAGACACAGCTCCTCTCTTGTGCACCAATATAGCCTGTTCACCTTCTTCCACCTCACAGATGATGTCACCGTTTCCATAGTAACAGCTTTTTCCGTGACAATACAGATAGTGTTTCTTCACATCAAAGCCAATGTCCTTTGATGTCAAAGATCAGAAAACAGAGTTTATAGATAGGACTAAGATTCACTGATCCATTAAATTTGAAGTGTTTTGGTTTTAAAAAATCCGACTTTTTGCGAGTTTGGAGCCACTGTTGTTGCCACTGGTGGTAACACGAGCAACTTACGTCACCTCAGGAGAAAACGTGAGTTATTTTCATGTGTATAATAGATGCAATCTGAAATGTACACCGTGAAAACTGCAAACCTATCTACGTCATATTTTTATGTTTGTTAAATTATCAGTAGCTATAACTAAATGATATGCTTAGTATGCATATTCCAAACAAAAACACTTTAAAAACACTTTTTTTTTGCTTTTTGGGGTATTTTGGTGAGACACCCAGCCCGAGATCCACCAGAGATTCCTTAGATGGTATGGAATGTCACGGCCCTCCAGACCACAGAGGTGTAGGCCGGTGTGCTACACCCCTGTGGGTAGAGGATACCCTGCATTCCATCTCGTTGGCACGCTGGTGCTGTGGCTAGCACACCTTGCAGGAAGGCCCTTCTTTGTGGAGTTTACATGTTCTTCCCGTGTCAGCGTCAGTGGGTTCTATCCAGGCGATGGGGATTCCCCCACAATGTCAAAACATGTTAGGTTGTGTGAATGTGAGTTGTGTAAATGTGAGTTGGGTGAATATGAGTTGGGTCCACCAGATTCCTTAGATGGAATGGAGTGCCACGGGGTATCCTCCAGACCACAGAAGTGTAGGCCGGTGTGCTACACCTCTGTGGGTAGAGAATACCCTGCATTCCATCTCGTTGGCACGCTGGTGCTGTGGCTAGCACAGTCACCTCGCAGGATGGCCCTCCTGTGTGGAGTTTACATGTTCTTCCCGTGTCAGCGTCAGTGGGTTCTATCCAGGCGATGGGGATTCCCCCACAATGTCAAAACATGTTAGGTTGTGTGAATGTGAGTTGTGTAAATGTGAGTTGGGTGAATATGAGTTGGGTCCACCAGATTCCTTAGATGGAATGGAGTGCCACGGGGTATCCTCCAGACCACAGAAGTGTAGGCCGGTGTGCTACACCTCTGTGGGTAGAGAATACCCTGCATTCCATCTCGTTGGCACGCTGGTGCTGTGGCTAGCACAGTCACCTCGCAGGATGGCCCTCCTGTGTGGAGTTTACATGTTCTTCCCGTGTCAGCGTCAGTGGGTTCTATCCAGGCGATGGGGATTCCCCCACAATGTCAAGACATGTCAGGTTGTGTGAATGTGAGTGTGAATGTCTGTCTCAGTCCTGCCAGAATCTTGATCCCTGTCCAGGGTGAACCTTGCTTTCGGCTCCGGTCCCCACCCAACCCAGAATAGGATAAGAGGTTAAAAATGACGGATGGAAAAATACTACTAGTAGCAGTGGACTGGTGGAGCAACGGATCATAGAAGTCACGGTTCAGATAAGCACGAAAGAAACAAGGGAGCAAATATAACTTTTAGATTTATTTACAATCTGATGGTTAACGTTAAAACGTTCTTTACACTTGCTACATTATGGTTATAACTTTATAACACAACAATTAATAACCCACAACTAATCCTCTTTAACAGGAAAACACCACAGCACACAACAATTTGTGACACTAATAATTGTACATTTATAAAATTTCAGCGCCAAACAGCATGCTTGGTACAGCTCTGTAGCTAGCCGTTAGCACAACAGTCTGCTAACAGCTGGGAGAGGCTCCGTCGCGTTACTTAAAGAACAGAACAGAGCGATGCAGGAGGAACAAAGACAGTCCGGAGATGCACCAATATAGTCTGTGCACAAGAGAGGAGCTGTGTCTGCTGTTTGGAAGTGTTTTGGTTTGAAAAAATCGGACGTTTTGCGAGTTTGGAGCCACTGTTGTTGTCGGATTTTTTCAAACCAAAACACTTCCAAACAGCAGACACAGCTCCTCTCTTGTGCACCAATATAGCCTGTTTACCTTCTTCCACCTCACAGATGATGTCACCGTTTCCATAGTAACAGCTTTTTCCGTGACAATACAGATAGTGTTTCTTCACATCAA